>NC_135236.1:668588888-669188888 GCF_051348905.1 Ranitomeya variabilis | reverse complement strand
GAAATCGGAGCTGGGGCGGTTTTGTCGCAGAGAAGTTCTGATTGCTCCGTGATGAGACCTTGTGCTTTTTTTTCGCGTAAATTTTCGCCCGCCGAGCGGAATTATGATGTTGGGAATCGGGAGCTTTTGGCCATGAAGTGGGCTTTTGAGGAGTGGCGTCATTGGCTTGAGGGGGCTAGACATCAGGTGGTGGTATTGACTGACCACAAAAATCTAATTTATCTTGAGTCCGCCAGACGCCTGAATCCTAGACAGGCGCGCTGGTCGTTGTTTTTCTCTCGGTTTAATTTTGTGGTGTCCTACCTGCCGGGCTCTAAGAATGTTAGGGCGGATGCTCTTTCTAGGAGTTTTGAGCCTGACTCCCCTGGTAATTCTGAGCCTACAGGTATCCTTAAGGATGGAGTGATATTGTCTGCCGTTTCTCCAGACCTGCGGCGGGCCTTGCAGGAGTTTCAGGCGGATAGACCTGATCGTTGCCCACCTGGTAGACTGTTTGTTCCTGATGATTGGACCAGTAAAGTCATTTCTGAGGTTCATTCTTCTGCATTGGCAGGTCATCCTGGAATCTTTGGTACCAGGGATTTGGTGGCAAGGTCCTTCTGGTGGCCTTCCTTGTCACGTGATGTGCGAGGCTTTGTGCAGTCTTGTGACGTTTGTGCTCGGGCCAAGCCTTGTTGTTCTCGGGCTAGTGGATTGTTGTTGCCCTTGCCTATCCCGAAGAGGCCTTGGACGCACATCTCGATGGATTTTATTTCGGATCTTCCTGTTTCTCAGAAGATGTCTGTCATCTGGGTGGTGTGTGACCGTTTCTCTAAGATGGTCCATTTGGTTCCCCTGCCTAAGTTGCCTTCTTCTTCCGAGTTGGTTCCTCTGTTTTTTCAAAATGTGGTCCGTTTGCATGGTATTCCGGAGAATATCGTTTCTGACAGAGGAACCCAATTCGTGTCTAGATTTTGGCGAGCATTCTGTGCTAGGATGGGCATAGATTTGTCTTTCTCGTCTGCTTTCCATCCTCAGACTAATGGCCAGACCGAGCGGACGAATCAGACCTTGGAGACATATTTGAGGTGTTTTGTGTCTGCAGATCAGGATGATTGGGTTGCTTTTTTGCCTTTAGCGGAGTTTGCCCTCAATAATCGGGCCAGCTCTGCCACCCTGGTGTCTCCTTTTTTCTGTAATTCGGGGTTTCATCCTCGATTTTCTTCTGGTCAGGTGGAATCTTCGGATTGTCCTGGAGTGGATGCTGTGGTGGAGAGGTTGCATCAGATTTGGGGGCAGGTAGTGGACAATTTGAAGTTGTCCCAGGAGAAGACTCAGATTTTTGCCAACCGCCGGCGTCGGGTTGGTCCTCGGCTTTGTGTTGGGGACTTGGTGTGGTTGTCTTCTCGTTTTGTCCCTATGAGGGTTTCTTCTCCTAAGTTTAAGCCTCGGTTCATCGGCCCGTACAAGATATTGGAGATTCTTAACCCTGTGTCCTTCCGTTTGGACCTCCCTGCATCTTTTTCTATTCACAATGTTTTTCATTGGTCATTGTTGCGCAGGTATGAGGTACCGGTTGTGCCGTCCGTTGAGCCTCCTGCTCCGGTGTTGGTTGAGGGCGAGTTGGAGTACGTTGTTGAAAAAATCTTGGACTCCCGTGTTTCCAGACGGAAACTCCAGTATCTGGTCAAATGGAAGGGATACGGTCAGGAGGATAATTCTTGGGTGACTGCCTCTGATGTTCATGCCTCCGATCTGGTCCGTGCCTTTCATAGGGCTCATCCTGATCGCCCTGGTGGGTCTGGTGAGGGTTCGGTGCCCCCTCCTTGAGGGGGGGGGTACTGTTGTGAAATTGGATTTTGGGCTCCCCCGGTGGCCACTGGTGGAATTGAACTGGTGTGCATCATTCCCTCTGTTCACCTGTTTCCATCAGGATGTGGGAGTCGCTATTTAGCCTTGCTCCTCTGTCACTTCCTTGCCGGTCAACATTGTAATCAGAAGCCTTTCTGTGCATGTTCCTGCTGCTAGACAACTCCCAGCTAAGTTGGACTTTTGTCCTTGTTTGTTTTTGCATTTTGTTCCAGTTCACAGCTGATGTTTCGTTTCTGTGTCTGGAAAGCTCTTGTGATCTGAAATTGCCACTCTGATGTTATGAGTTAATACTAGAGTCTTAAAGTAATTTCAGGATGGTGTTTTGATAGGGTTTTCAGCTGACCATGAAAGTGTCCTTTCTGTCTTCCTGCTATCTAGTAAGCGGACCTCAATTTTGCTAAACCTATTTTCATACTACGTTTGTCATTTCTTCTAAAATCACCGCCAATATATGTGGGGGCCTCTGTCTGCCTTTCGGGGAAATTTCTCTAGAGGTGAGCCAGGACTATATTTTCCTCTGCCAGGATTAGTTAGTCCTCCGGCCGGCGCTGGGCGTCTAGGGATAAAACGTAGGCAAACGCTACCCGGCTACTGTTAGTTGTGCGGCAGGTTTAGTTCATGGTCAGTTTAGTTTCCATCCTTCCAAGAGCTAGTTCTTATGTTTGCTGGGCTATGTTCTCTTGCCATTGAGAACCATAACAGCTGTCTCACTCAAATCACCTACGAAGACAGAGGGGGGGGCAACAACAGGAGGAGGGCGGCACTAGGGTCCAAGAAGAACTCCGAGCCCTCCCGTCATACGGGTGCGTCCTAGCCATAGCATCCGGGGGACGAAGAAGAACATCATAATCGAGTTGTGAGGGAACACGAGAAACAGACACAACAGTTGTGGGGACTATCCCGTAAGCACAGCAGGGGAGGACCACAACACACAAGCGCTAGAAGGTAGGCACTGATTTCCACCTGCAAAGGGAACTCTGGAAGTGCCATCGGACCGGCCGGACTTGCGCAGCCCGGTTAACCGTATTCCGGACTGAGGATCCAGAAGCCTTCAGTAAAGAGGTAAAGAGACTGCAACCTGGTGTCCTCGTTATTTACTGCGACCAGCACCACATCACAACAACACTACCATGCACCACCTTTCACTGGACGCCCCTCAGCAGGGCCACGGACCGGGTCTAGCCACCCTGACAACCCCAGAATAGAGACTCAGAGGCCCGGTACCGGGTACCCCTCGGCCCTGCGGCGGTGGGGGCGCTCCACGCTCATACGTCCGTAAAACTCGCTAGTGTGAGGCCAGCCTTAGTCTGGGGATAGGAACATGTCCAGGGTGGGGTATAGAAGTCCATGACATATCAGGCTCTTCTTTGTCTGTGGCAGGCACTGACATATTCCGCTGCTTTGGCCCCTGCACTTTCCTCTTCCCCCAGAATTATTGGTAGTTTCTCTTTTTCCTCCATGGAGGTGAAGTCTGGGAGGAGATCAGACAGTCTCTTGAAGTGAGTGTCTCTCATTGGGGAGTATTTGGGGCACCTCAGCAGGAAGTGGGCCTCGTCCTCCACGGCCTCCTGGGGGCACTGCTGGCAAAGTCTGCTCTCTTGGGGCTTGTAGTTCTGTCGGTGCCGCCTGGATTCGAAGAGTTAAGGTACCTTCACACTGAACAACTTTACAACGATAACGATAGCGATCCGTGACGTTGCAGTGTCCTGGATAGCGATATCGTTGTGTTTGACACGCAGCAGCGATCAGGATCCTGCTGTGACATCGTTGGTCGGAGCTAGAAGGCCAGCACCTTATTTCGTCGCTGGATCACCCGCTGACATCCCCGATGTTTACCCTGGTTACCATTGTAAATGTAAAAAAAAACAAACACTACATACTTACATTCCGGTGTCTGTCGCGTCCCCCAGCGTCCGCTTCCCTGCACTGTGTCAGCGCCGGCCGGCCGTAAAGCAGAGCACAGCGGTGACATCACCGCTCTGCTTTAGGGCTGGCGCTTACACAGTGCAGGGAAGCAGACATCGGGGGACGCGACAGACACCGGAATGTAAGTATGTAGTGTTTGTTTTTTTTACATTTACACTGCTAACCAGGGTAAACATCGGGATACGAAGAGCGGCCCTGCGCTTAGTAACCCGATGTTTACCCTGGTTACCCGGGGACTTCGGCATCGTTGGTCGCTGGAGAGCTGTCTGTGTGACAGCTCTCCAGCGACCACACAACGACGAAACAGCGACGCCGCAGCGATCGGCATCGTTGTCTATATCGCTGCAGCGTCGCTTAATGTGACGGTACCTTAAGCTGATGGTGCTCAGTCTGTACCGGCTCAGGATCTGTTGATCTTTGGGGTTTTCTAGTTTCTCTAGATATGGGGCCAGTTTTTGTTCCCTCTGTAGGTTCAGAGGTCAGTTTTGGGGATTTGTTTATGTCATTCCTCCAGATGCTGAGATATTCTCTTTGACTTTGTGTACCATCTTCTGGATTTCGCCTTTTGTCAGGTCATGTAGGTTGTGGGCTTGGTCAGGCTGGCTTTGGGTACTTTGTGTTGGGAGGCTTCCTGGTGTAGGAAGGCTTTGTGATGGTGTTGTTGCTGGGACTGCTACTTTGTAGATGAGCCTTGAATGACAGCACCTTCTTCTGGATTGCGAGGTGTAGTGGGAATTTGCTCTGCTTGGCAGGCGCTGTTTGATGTGCTCTGATGGACTTGGAGAAAATGCTTGCAGAACTCTAGGTGGAATATTAAAGTCGCCCCAACGTTCTACTTTGACCAGCTTGTGCTCAGTGACGAAGGTGAGGATCCTCTTGTTCAGGATGCAGTTGAAGAGTTTACCCAGGTTGATGCTGACACATATTGCTCGGTAGTTTGCTGGGTCGTACTTGTCCCCGTTTTTGTGTATAGGGGTTATGAGTAGTGATGAGCGAATATACTCATTGCTCATGTTTTCCCGAGCACGCGCGGGTGATTTCCGTGTATTTATGACTGCTTGGAGATTTAGTTTTCCTTGCCGCATCTGGATGATTTAGGGCTGTTAGACAGCTTGATAACATGTGGTGGTTGCCTGGTAGCTAGGGAACCCCACATGTAATCAAGCTGTCTAGTAGCCGCAAATCATCTAGCAGTACCCCAAAACACAGTGTCTGCAAGTTGAGATTCTGGTTTGGCTATTATCCTAAGTCATGTGACAAGGCTTGTTAAAGGGTCAACATTGACTTGTAGGATTGCTACCTTCCAATAGGAGAAAGACAAGAGAGAAAGCTGTTGACTAGAGTTGAGCGACTTTTACTTTTTTCGGATCGAGTCGGGTTTCGCGATTTCGGGTGAAATCGGCCGATTATTGCGAAAAGTCGGGGGCCGACTGAAACACGAAACCCAATGCAAGTCAATGGGGAATCAAAGTCGGCAGTGAGTGGAGGACAGGAAAACACCTACAGTGCCCATTTTAATGCCAAAAACATAAATTCTTATTACCGAAGCTTGTCAATCTTAATTTAATTTATAATAATAGTTAGGCATTGAAAACTGGGGGTCATTTGGCTAAAGTTGTGGAGGGGTAGGGCTGGCTCAAGATTTTCATGGGCCCAGGAAACGCGGAATACGTCACGGCGGTGGAGCAGGGAGAGGTAAGTATTTCAACTTTGCAAGTGCTGTGATCCTGAGCAAGCAGGGTGGGCCCACTCGTTGGCATTGGCACTGGCACAGGGCCCCTCATAGTACGGCGGTGTGTTTGACGGCGGGTGGCGCCTCCCACCAGCAGAGACACTTTTGCATACTATGAGGGGCCCTGTGCCAGTGACGTCGCTAACGAGTATGCCCCCCACCTGATGAAGGAACCTGCATTTTCATCTGCACCTTCCTCTTTGTCCCCGTGTAAGGTGGTATAGTATGCGGGAAGGGGAACCTGACTTTCAGCAGGGTCAGATTCTGGCTGTGTAAAGTGCAAGGGGAATGTAGTGGTCTGGGTCAATGTACCAGCAGACTCATCTAGCAGTGGCTGGGCAATGGGCAGGATGAGGAGGAAACACAGATATAGGCCCAAATAATAAAGTAGCCTAAATGCATTGCTTTGTTCAGCGGAGGACAACTGTAATGAGTGGCAGACACAGTTAGTAGGCCCAAATAATAAAGTGGGCTAAATGCAGTTCAAAATTGGTAACAGGACTAAACAGGCGGCATTGCTTTGTTCAGCGGAGGACAACTGAATTGAGTGGCAGACAGTTAGTAGACCCAAATAATAAAGTGGGCTAAATGCAGTTCAAAATTGGTAACAGGACTAAACAGGCGGCATTGCTTTGTTCAGCGGAGGACAACTGTAATGAGTGGCAGACACAGTTAGTAGGCCCAAATAATAAAGTGGGCTAAATGTCTGCCAAAAAATTGTTCATAAATAAACAGGTGGCATAGCTACATACAGGGGTGGGCTCCTCTGCTGAGTAGCAGACAGTGGTAGTAGGGGCAAAGCATTAACTGGTCTAAATGGAGGCCAGGGCCCCTGTATATTTTAACTATCATCTATCATTTCAACAAATTTGTACTGGCAGTGCCATTGAAGGATTTAACAGCACAGACTACACAGTGGTGCAGCCGGGAGAGGTAAGTATTGCAAGTGGTAGAGCACTGTTCGAGCTGGGGGGGGACACTCTCTCGTGGGCGGCAGTACTGGCAAAGGGCCCCTCATATTACGATGGTGTGTCTGACGTTGGTTGTGCACCACCACCGTCAGAGACACTTCATTGTACTATGAGGGACCCTGTGCCAGTGCCGTCGCCCAAGAGTGGGCACACCCACCTGTCCAGGCAAACGGCACTCGCACGGGTGCTTGCGCCAGGTGATGACCACGGCCCTGTGGGGGGAGTCAGCCCATTTAGGGAGGTATACAAATGGCCTATGGTGGACATTCAGCAGCTGCAAATGGAGGAATTGGAGAAGTCAGTAAGAGGAGGCCAAAAGCAAGACATTTTTCAGGCAAGTTACGTGTCAGCAGGGGAAGGTGGGGCAAAAGAATTTGAAATCCATGATTGGTTCATTTTAATGAAGGTTAGATCATCAACATTTCGGGTAGCCAGATGTGTCCTTTTTTGAACCAGCAGCACTGAAGACTCTTTCTGATAGCACACTAGCAGCACGGCATGCGCGCTCCTGTAATGCATATTCTGTCAATTCAGGCCAGGTGTCTATTTTAGATGCCCAGTAATCAAAGGGGAATGACCTGTGAGGGAGAACATCGATAAGGGAGGAAAAGTAGTTCGTAACCATACTGGGCAAATGCTGTCTCCTGTCACTTTGAATAGATGCAGCAGTACCTGTCGTGTCAGCGGTCATTGCAAAATCACTCCACAACCTGGTCATAAAACCCCTCTGTCCAACGCCACTTCAGATTTGTGCACCTCCAACACCTCTGCCATGTTGCTCCCTACGGCTCGTGTGAGAACCATCACTGCCGCTGTGTGCTGGGAATGCCTGAACCAAACGGTCTACAAGAGTTGCTTGTTTGGTAGCCAATATTTGCTCAAGGTTCTCATGTGGCATGATGGTTTGTAATTTTCCTTTATATCGTGGATCCAGGAGGCAGGCCAACCAGTACTCGTCATCGGTCATCATTTTGATAATGCGGGGGTCCCTTTTTAGGATACGCAAGGCATACTCAGCCATGTGGGCCAAAGTTCCAGGTGTCACTGCTTGTGCTGGGTTGAGGAGCACTTTCTTGCAAATCAACATCACTTGTGTCCCGCAAAAACCCTGTACCTGACCTTGCAACGCCACCAGTTTCTATTGCCCCCTGAGAAGCATCCTCCTCCCATAAATATTCATCCCCATCATCCTCCTCCTCCTCCTCTTCATCCGCCACCTCGTCCAGGAGACTTCCCTGAGCAGACAATGACTGACTGTCATCAAGGCTTCCCTCCTCCTCTGCTGCAGACGCCTGCTCCTTAATGTGCGTCAAACTTTGCATCAGCAGACGCATTAGTGGGATGCTTATGATGGCGTCATCTGTAGTGTTGAGCGATACCGTCCGATACTTGAAAGTATCAGTATCGGAAAGTATCGGCCGATACCGGCAAAGTATCGGATCTAATCCGATACCGATACCCGATACCAATACAAGTCAATGGGACACCAAGTATCGGACGGTATCCTGTATGGTTCCCAGGGTCTGAAGGAGAGGAAACTCTCCTTCAGGCCCTGGGATCCATATCAATGTGTAAAAGAAAGAATTAAAATAAAAAATAGGGATATACTCACCCTCTGACGCGCCCTGGACTTTATCGCCGTAACCGGGAGCCGTTGTACCTAAGAATGCGCGCTTGAAGGGCCTTAGATGATGTCACGGCGCTCTGATTGGTCCGTAGCGGTCGCGTGACCGCTACGCGACCAATCACAAAGTCGTGACGTCACCTAAGGTCTTTCAAGCGCTTGAAATACCTTAGAAGACGTCCGCAGCTTCTGATTGGTCGCGTAGCGGTCGCGTGACCGCTACGCAACCAATCACAAAGCAGTGACGTCACCTAAAGTCTTTCAAGCGCTTGAAAGACCTTAGGTGACGTCACTGCTTTGTGATTGGTCGCGTAGCGGTCACGCGACCGCTACCGACCAATCAGAGCGCCGTGATGTCATCTAAGGCCCTTCAAGCGCGCATTTTTAGGTACAACGGCTGCCGGTTACGGCGGTAAAGTCCAGGCTGCGTCGGAGAGGTGAGTATATCCCTATTTTTTATTTTAATAATTTATTTTACACATTGATATTAATCCCGATACCGATTCCCGATACCACAAAAGTATCGGATCTCGGTATCGGAATTCCGATACCCGCAAGTATCGGCCGATACCCGATACTTGTGGTATCAGAATGCTCAACACTAGTCATCTGCACTTACCAGCCGTGTGCATTCCTCAAAACACTGAAGCACTTGACAGAGGTCTTGTAGCTTCGACCACTGCACACCAGACAACTCCATGTCTGCCATCCAACTGCCTGCCCGTGTATGTGTATCCTCCCACAAATTAATTACAGCACGCCTCTGTTCGCACAGCCTCTGAACCATGTGCAGTGTGGAGTTCCTTCTTGTTGCAACATCGATTATTAGGTGGTGCTGGGGAAGATTTAGTGATCGCTTATGGTTCTGCATACGGCTGGAGTGTACGGGCGACCGACGGATGTGCGAGCAAAGTCTTCGCACCTTCAGGAGCAGGGCTGGTAACTCCGGATAATTTTTGAGGAAGCACTGCACCACCAGGTTCAAGGTGTGAGCCAGGCAAGGTATGTGTTTCAGTTCTGAAAGGGCTATGGCAGCCATAAAATTCCTTCCGTTATCACTGACTACCTTGCCTGCCTAAAGATGTACACTGCCCAGCCGTGACTGCATTTGTTGCTGCAAGTACTCGGCCAGTACTTCCGCGGTGTGTCTGTTGTCGCCCAAACACTTCATTTGTAACACAGCCTGCTGACGCTTACCACTAGCTGTTCGATAATGGGACACCTCATGTGCAACACTGGCAGCTGCGGATGGAGTGGTCGTGCGACTGCGCTCTGTGGACAACCTTTCGCTTCTGGAGGAGGAGGAGGGGTGGCGAACGCCTACAGCCAACTGTTTCCTAGACCGTGGGCTAGGCAGAACTGTCCCACTATGGCTGTCCCCTGTGGACCCTGCATCCACCACATTAACCCAGTGCGCCATGATGGACAGCGTCTGACTGGAGCACCTTGGGCCCACCAGAGCAAATCATTCTTGAAATCCACTATGTAGCTACATAGAAATAGATACAAGACCACCAATTGTGCGGTAAAAAGCGCTAATATCAGGGTATAATATAAGGTAGTTCACGTCTTAATTATGTAGCAAGGGTTGGGGTAGCCCCCTCACAGAATATAATGTAGCCCCCTCGTAAAATATAATGCGGTCCCCTCTCATAGAATATAATGCAGCACCCCACAAAATATAATGCAACCCCGTCAGGTATGACACAGTCCCCACCATAGAATATAATGTAGCACCCCCATAGGGTATAATGCAACCCACCACAGAATATAATGTAGTCCCCTGAGAGAATGCAGTTCCACCACAGAATATAATGCAGCCCCCCCCATAGAGTATACTGTAGCCCCCTCATATAGTATGATATAACCGTATTTAGAGTTTCTGCTGCCCTAGTCACTTTTAGTGCTGCCTACTCCTTTGGTGAGTATGACACTATCGGCAGTGACTTTGGCAAGAATCGCTGATGTGAAAATCACCTTTTGCAGCAGATCCGGCAGTTTTTCTACATGTGCCGCGTAACAGATCGCTTACAGCAACACTGCGTTCGGCCTCATTCATACCCTATGGGATTTGCGGCACTTGCTTCTTTGCTTGCTTCTTTGCACTTTGCTTGATCTGGCAAATGTGGTACCATACCTCCCAACTTTTGAAGAAGGGAAGGAGGTATAAAGTTTGAGTTCTCCCTCCCATCCCATATGCATGGCTCATATTCCCCTCTGTATGCATGGCTCATATTTCCCCCCCCCCCGTATGCATGGCTCATATTCCCCCTGTATGCATGGCTCATATTCCCCCCCTGCATGCATGGCTCATATTCCCCCCTGTATGCATGGCTCATATCCCCCCTGTATGCATGGCTCAGTCATATTCCCCCCTGTATGCATGGCTCATATTCCCCCCCTGTATGCATGGCTCATATTCCCCCCTGTATGCATGGCTCATATTCCCCCCTGTATGCATGGCTTATTTCTCCACTGCCCCGCTCCCGCTCCTGCTCCCATCTTGCATGGCGCGCCGGCTTAAGTCCTCCTTCATCCCCCCGTCCACCCGTCCCCCCGTCCCTCATACTCACCTGTCCTGTCCCACACTGCACGGCCGCGCTGACATCCCTTGCGCTCTGTCCCGACTCCCGGCGCAGCACCTTCTTCCTGCCTGAGTGGTCACGTGATACCGCTCATTAAGGTCATGAATATGAGCATATTCATGACCTTAATGAGCGGTACCACGTGACCGCTCATTCAGGATGAGCTGCAGATGCCGAGACAGGCATCGCTGGAGCAGGGTGAGTATCGTCTTCAAGGAGGGTGGGAGGCGGGCGGCCGGGGGGGCCCCTGGAGCAGTGGGGGCCCTAAGCAGCTGCTGGCCTGTATGCCAGCAGGTGTCAGTGCCAGGGCCCACCGGAGAATCCTCCGGTTCTCCGGTGGGCCAGTCCGAGCCTGGTGATGGACACGTAACGTCCATGGCCATGCCTACTGGTCCATGCATCTGTTGTGAGGTGCACCTTTCCACTGACTGATTGCCTCAGTGCATGGACAATGCGATCTTTGACATGCTGGTGTCTCTTGTAGAGTGAGCTGGACTGGAGAGCTGCATATGGTGGAACTAGTGGTGGGGTGGTGGACATGGCGGATTGAGAGAGGGTTGGTGATGGTATTCTTGATGTTGGCCTACATACATTGTTTCCTACCAAGAACCTTGTGATTCCCTGACTGCTTTGGCCTTGCGACGATACCTCCATATTTGCTGGTGGTGGTGTCCTAACCGGTGGGCTTACAGTAAGGGAAGCAATGTAGCGTTGCTGACTACCTTCATTCTGAGCAGGTGCACCAACGGTACGGGACGTTTGGTAGTTAGTCCAGGCTTGCAAGTGCATGCTGGTTAAATGTCTAAGCATGAACGTTGTATTTAAATTTTGAAGATTCTTCCCTCTGCTAAAGGTCTTTAAGCATTTCTTACTGATAACTTTGCTCTGATTGTACGGATCTTGGTTAAAAAATTGCCACACTACACTCTTCCTACTATGGAATACCTTTTCAGGCATTGCACGCTGTACTACTTTCACCGGATGGCCGCGCTGTCCTAAAACCGTTTTTGTTTTTGACAAACCTTTTTGGCCTGATACGGGCCTGCCAGATGACAGCTGTTGCGATGTAGATGGCTGCTGCGGATCATCCCCCTCCGCTTTTGAGCTACTGGCAGTGGCACCCTCTTCCCCCAATGGCTGCCAATCTGGGTCAACAACCGGGTTATCTATCACCTCCTCTTCAATGTCATGTGCACCTTCCTCTGTGTCACTGTGTAAGGTGCTATAGCGTTCGGGACGGGGCACCATAGTCTCATCAGGGTCAGATTCTGGCTCAGTACACTGCGAGGGCAATGTAGTGATCTGAGTAAATGGAACAGCATAATAATCTAGCTGTGGCTGTGTGTTATGACCCCAATGGCGAGGGTCTCAGAGGAACGTGGAAGTCTGCAGAATACAAAAATCCAGCTCATAGGGCAGTGGTAACTGGGTTGACCATATATCTACTCCTAACGCCAACACTAGAAGTAGCCGGGGATCATTCCTACGTTGATTCTAGATGACACGCGCCAGCCGGAGAATCTAACTACCCCTAGTAGAGGAAAACAAAGACCTGTCTTGCCTCCAGAGACAGGGACCCCAAAGCAGGATAGAAGCCCCCCACAAATAATAACGGTGAGGTAAGAGGAAATGACAAACACAGAAATGAACCAGGTTTAGCACAGAGAGGCCCGCTTACTGATAGCAGAATAAAGAAAGGTAACTTATATGGTCAACAAAAACCCTATCAAAATCCACACTGGAAATTCAAGAACCCCCGAACCGTCTAACGGTCCGGGGGGAGAACACCAGCCCCCTAGAGCTTCCAGCAAAGGTCAGGATACAGATTTGGAACAAGCTGGACAAAAATACAAAACAAAAACAAATAGCAAAAAGGAAAAAGCAGACTTAGCTGATATAACCGGAACCAGGATCAGTAGACAAGAGCACAGCAGATTAGCTCTGATAACTACGTTGCCAGGCATTGAACTGAAGGTCCAGGGAGCTTATATAGCAACACCCCTAACTAACGACCCAGGTGCGGATAAAAGGAATGACAGAAAAACCAGAGTCAAAAAACTAGTAACCACTAGAGGGAGCAAAAAGCAAATTCACAACAGTACCCCCCCCTTAGTGAGGGGTCACCGAACCCTCACCACGACCACCAGGGCGATCAGGATGAGCGGCATGAAAGGCACGAACTAAATCGGCCGCATGAACATCAGAGGCGACCACCCAGGAATTATCCTCCTGACCATAGCCCTTCCACTTGACCAGGTACTGAAGCCTCCGCCTGGAGAGGCGAGAATCCAAGATCTTCTCCACCACGTACTCCAACTCGCCCTCAACCAACACCGGAGCAGGAGGCTCAGCAGAAGGAACTACAGGCACAATGTACCGCCGCAACAAGGACCTATGAAATACATTGTGAATAGCAAACGATACAGGAAGATCCAGACGAAAAGATACAGGATTAAGGATTTCCAATATCTTGTAAGGACCAATAAAACGAGGTTTAAATTTGGGAGAGGAGACCTTCATAGGAACAAAGCGGGAAGAAAGCCATACCAAATCCCCAACGCGTAGTCGGGGACCCACACCGCGGCGGCGGTTGGCAAAGCGCTGAGCCCTCTCCTGTGACAACTTCAAGTTGTCCACCACATGATTCCAGATCCGCTGCAACCTATCCACCACAGAATCCACCCCAGGACAGTCAGAAGGCTCCACATGACCCGAAGAAAAGCGAGGATGGAAACCAGAGTTGCAGAAAAAAGGCGAAACCAAGGTGGCGGAACTAGCCCGATTATTAAGGGCAAACTCAGCCAACGGCAAGAATGTCACCCAATCGTCCTGATCAGCAGAGACAAAACACCTCAAATAAGCCTCCAAAGTCTGATTGGTTCGCTCCGTCTGTCCATTAGTCTGAGGATGGAAAGCAGACGAAAACGACAAATCAATGCCCATCCTACTACAAAAGGATCGCCAGAACCTGGAAACGAACTGGGATCCTCTGTCTGACACAATATTCTCAGGGATGCCGTGCAAACGAACCACGTTCTGGAAAAACACAGGAACCAGATCGGAAGAGGAAGGCAGCTTAGGCAAAGGAACCAAATGGACCATCTTGGAGAAGCGATCACATATCACCCAGATAACAGACATGCCCTGAGATAGCGGAAGATCAGAAATGAAATCCATGGAGATATGTGTCCAAGGTCTCTTCGGGACAGGCAAGGGCAAGAGCAAACCGCTGGCACGAGAACAGCAAGGCTTAGCTCGAGCACAAGTCCCACAGGACTGCACAAATGACCGCACATCCCTTGACAAGGAAGGCCACCAAAAGGACCTGGCCACCAGATCTCTGGTGCCAAAAATTCCCGGGTGACCTGCCAACACCCAGGAATGAACCTCGGAAATGACTCTGCTGGTCCACTTATCCGGGACAAACAGTCTGTCAGGTGGACAAGACTCAGGCCTATCAGCCTGAAATCTCTGCAACACACGTCGCAGATCCGGAGAAATAGCTGACAAGATAACTCCATCCTTAAGAATACCAACAGGATCAGCGACTCCAGGAGCATCAGGCACAAAGCTCCTAGAAAGAGCATCGGCCTTCACATTCTTTGAACCTGGTAAATACGAGACAACAAAATCAAAGCGGGAGAAAAACAATGACCAGCGGGCCTGTCTCGGATTAAGGCGTTTAGCAGACTCGAGATACATCAGATTTTTGTGATCAGTCAAGACCACCACACGATGCTTAGCACCCTCGAGCCAATGACGCCACTCCTCAAATGCCCACATCATAATTTCGCTCGGCAGGCGAAAACTTCCTAGAGAAAAAGGCACAAGGTTTCATAACAGAGCAACCAGGGCCTCTCTGCGACAAAACGGCCCCTGCTCCAATCTCTGAAGCATCCACCTCAACCTGAAAGGGAAGTGAGACATCGGGCTGGCACAAAACCGGCGCCGAAGTAAACCGGCGTTTCAACTCCTGGAAAGCCTCCACGGCAGCAGGAGCCCAGTTAGCTGCATCGGAGCCCTTCTTGGTCATATCCGTCAAAGGTTTCACAATGCTAGAAAAATTAGCGATAAAACGACGGTAGAAGTTAGCGAAACCCAAGAACTTCTGAAGACTCTTAACTGACGAGGGCTGAGTCCAATCAAGAATAGCTCGGACCTTGACTGGGTCCATCTCCACAGCCGAAGGGGAAAAAATGAACCCCAAAAAGGGAACCTTCTGTACACCAAAGAGACACTTTGAGCCCTTGACAAACAAAGAATTTTCACGCAAAATTTTAAAGACCAACCTGACCTGCTCCACATGCGAGTCCCAATTATCAGAAAAAACCAAAATATAATCCAGATAAACAATCAAAAATGTATCCAGATACTTCCGGAAAATGTCATGCATAAAGGACTGAAAAACTGAAGGCGCATTGGAGAGCCCAAAAGGCATCACCAAGTACTCAAAATGACCTTCGGGCGTATTGAATGCGGTTTTCCATTCATCACCTTGCTTAATGCGCACAAGGTTGTACGCACCACGAAGGTCTATCTTGGTGAACCACTTGGCACCTTTAATCCGGGCAAACAAGTCAGACAACAGCGGCAAAGGATACTGAAATTTGACAGTGATCTTATTTAAAAGCCGATAATCAATACAAGGTCTCAAAGATCCGTCCTTTTTTGCCACAAAAAAGAATCCCGCACCAAGAGGGGAAGAAGACGGACGAATATGTCCTTTCTCCAGAGACTCCTTGATATATGAACGCATAGCGGTATGTTCAGGTACCGACAGATTAAACAGTCTTCCCTTAGGAAATTTACTGCCTGGGATCAAATCTATAGCACAGTCACAGTCCCTATGAGGAGGCAATGCACTGGACCTGGACTCGCTAAAGACATCCTGAAAATCAGACAAATACTCCGGAACTTCCGAAGGCGTAGAAGAAGCAATAGACACAGGCAGGGAATCCCCATGAATACCACGACAGCCCCAACTTGACACTGACATAGCCTTCCAGTCCAGGACGGGATTATGGGTCTGTAACCATGGCAGCCCTAAAACAACCAAATCATGCATTTTATGTAAAACCAGGAAACGTATCACCTCGCGGTGTTCAGGAGTCATGCACATGGTAACCTGTGTCCAATACTGCGGTTTATTTGCTGCCAATGGCGTAGCATCAATACCCCTAAGAGGAATAGGATTTTCTAATGGTTCAAGAGTAAAACCACAGTGCTTAGCAAATGACAGATCCATAAGACTCAGGGCAGCACCTGAATCTACAAACGCCATGACAGGATAAGACGACAGTGAGCAAATCAAAGTTACAGACAGAATAAATTTAGGTTGCAAATTACCAACGGTGACAGGACTAACAACCTTAGCTATACGTTTAGAGCATGCTGAGATAACATGTGTAGAATCACCACAGTAGTAGCACAAGCCATTCCGGCGTCTATGAATTTTCCGCTCATTTCTAGTCAGGATTCTATCACATTGCATTAAATCAGGTGTCTGTTCAGACAACACCATGAGGGAATTTGCGGTTTTTCTAGCACATTGCACCGAATTAGGTGTCTGTTCAGACAACACCATGAGGGGATTTGCGGTTTTGCGCTCCCGCAACCGCCGGTCAATTTGAATAGCCAGTGCCATAGTATCATTCAGACCTGTGGGAATGGGAAAACCCACCATAACATTCTTAATGGCATCAGAAAGGCCATTTCTAAAATTAGCGGCCAGTGCACACTCGTTCCAATGTGTCAGCACGGACCATTTCCGAAATTTTTGGCAATACACTTCAGCCTCGTCCTGCCCCTGAGACATAGCCAGCAAGGCCTTTTCTGCCTGAATCTCAAGATTGGGTTCCTCATAAAGTAAACCGAGCGCCAGAAAAAACGCATCAATATCAGCCAATGCCGGATCTCCCGGCGCCAGCGAAAAAGCCCAATCTTGAGGGTCACCCCGTAAGAACGAAATAACAATTTTTACTTGCTGAGCGGAGTCTCCAGATGAACAGGGTCTCAGGGACAAAAACAATTTACAATTATTCTTGAAATTCCTAAACTTAAATCTGTCTCCGGAAAACAGTTCAGGAATCGGTATCTTAGGTTCTGACCTAGGATTTCTGATAACATAGTCTTGTATGCCCTGCACACGAGTAGCCAGCTGGTCCACACTTGTAATCAAGGTCTGGACATTCATGTCTGCAGCAAGCATAGCCACTCTGAGGTAAAGGGGAAGGAGAAAAAAAACAAAAAAAAAACCTCAGAATCTTCTTTCTTATAATCCCTCTTCTGCAATGCATTAAACATTTAATATTGGCCTGGCAAACTGTTATGACCCCAATGGCGAGGGTCTCAGAGGAACGTGGAAGTCTGCAGAATACAAAAATCCAGCTCATAGGGCAGTGGTAACTGGGTTGACCATATATCTACTCCTAACGCCAACACTAGAAGTAGCCGGGGATCATTCCTACGTTGATTCTAGATGACACGCGCCAGCCGGAGAATCTAACTACCCCTAGTAGAGGAAAACAAAGACCTGTCTTGCCTCCAGAGAAAGGGACCCCAAAGCAGGATAGAAGCCCCCCACAAATAATAACGGTGAGGTAAGAGGAAATGACAAACACAGAAATGAACCAGGTTTAGCACAGAGAGGCCCGCTTACTGATAGCAGAATAAAGAAAGGTAACTTATATGGTCAACAAAAACCCTATCAAAATCCACACTGGAAATTCAAGAACCCCCGAACCGTCTAACGGTCCGGGGGGAGAACACCAGCCCCCTAGAGCTTCCAGCAAAGGTCAGGATACAGATTTGGAACAAGCTGGACAAAAATACAAAACAAAAACAAATAGCAAAAAGCAAAAAGCAGACTTAGCTGATATAACCGGAACCAGGATCAGTAGACAAGAGCACAGCAGATTAGCTCTGATAACTACGTTGCCAGGCATTGAACTGAAGGTCCAGGGAGCTTATATAGCAACACCCCTAACTAACGACCCAGGTGCGGATAAAAGGAATGACAGAAAAACCAGAGTCAAAAAACTAGTAACCACTAGAGGGAGCAAAAAGCAAATTCACAACAGCTGTGCATCAATGCACTCCATGTCCGATTCATTTTGTAATGGGCAGTTAACAACTTCCCTTTCTAACCCAGGCACGGTATGTGTAAAGATCTCCATGGAGTAACCTGTAGTGTCGCCTGACGCATCCTTCACTTTTGGTTTGGGTGAAGGACACAAGGAAACGTCTTGTTCCTGACCGGGAGCATCCACTGACGACTCGCTGCTTTTATATTTGGAACTTTCTGAAGAGGAGGCGAAAGAGCTAGAGGCTGAGTCAGCAAGGAAAACTTTTTCCTGCTGCTCTGGCTTTAAAAGCTGTTTTCCTACTCCCAGATAAGGGAGCCTTCGAGGCCTTGTGTAGCCAGACGATGACGCTGGCTCAACACCTCCAGCCTTAGGTGCTATTGTGCTTTTGCCACTGCCACCAGATGCACCACCACCACCATCAGTACCAGCTGGCAACCTACGCCCACGGGCTCTTCCACCAGACTTCCTCATTTTTTGGAAAATCTAACCAAAATAACAACCGTTATATGGTACTGTAAAACAAGGTAGAAGGTGTATATAAACTTGTTGAGAATTTAAATCTCCCTTTTTTTTTGGAGACTGAACCAAAACTCAGGCCCAGTGTATAAAACAACGCAATGTAAGTGGCAGCAAGTGGCTGGCTGATATACGACAAACTAACAGGACTGAAATATATCCACTTTGTGAGAATTTGAATCTCCCTTTTTTGGGGGGGGAGACTGAACCAAAACTCAGGCCCAGTGTATAAAACAATGCAATGTGAGTGGCAGCAAGTGGCTGGCTGATATACGACAAACTAACAGGACTGAAATATATCCACTTTGTGAGAATTTGAATCTCTCTTTTTTTGGGGGAGACTGAACCAAAACTGGCAGCAACTGGCTGGCTGATTGTCACGGGGGTACTGGGTAGACTACAGCTGATTACCCGTGCCCCTGCAATATCCCTCAGACTAGGGAAACCCTGTCTGTCCCTCTCCCAGAGTTTACACTGAAGGTGTGCATGTCTGGGCCGCCAGGCCTGACCCTGACTCCTGTTTCAGTACTAAGCTGAAACCTCCACCCGCCACCCAGTGATAAAACCTCACACCAACCCCTACAGAAATCACAGACAGGGAAAACTAAAAAACGCACCATGCCGCAGACACACAGGAAAACACTATAATGTGCACAGGGCAAAACAAATACAAATATAGGAAGGAGAAATATGACGAAGGATAATACACCACCAGATACGATATTTCCTCTCCTAGACCACCACTCCAGACCGAGATCACCAGGCACAAGACACAAGCTATAATCGACGACGCCCAAAGTTCAGCAGAACTATTTAAAGGCAGTGGGCGAGACCCAGCCTCCAATCCGAGTACCAGCTAGATTAACCCTGGACAACCTAGATGAAATCTAGCCGGCGCCACTGAGCGCATAGTGGACGAATGCGGAATTACCGCTGTCTGTCGGACGCCCTAGTGTGAATAGCGTCTGACATGACAGTACCCCGCCTTCCACGAGGGACCCCAGGGCCCTCACGACTTATAGGAGCCGGCTTGTCTGGATGGCGGCGATGAAACATACTGACCAGCCGGTCCGCAGGAATGTCCGAGGCTGGTACCCAAGACCTCTCCTCCGGCCCATAACCACGCCAGTGTACCAGGTACTGTAATGTGCAGCGCACTACTCGAGAGTCAACCACCTTGGAGACTTCAAATTCCAAATTGCCATCCACCAAAACTGGAGATGGCATCGGCATCATGTCCACGGAACCCACCACCTTTTTTAACAACGATCTGTGGAACACGTTGTGTATCTTATAAACCGTAGGAAGCTCCAATTGGTAGGCTACTGGGTTAATGATGGCGGCGACCCTAAATGGACCAATAAACCTTGGACCTAATTTCAGGGATGGTATTTTGAGTTTGATGTTTTTTGTGGACAACCTCACCCAGTCACCCACACTCCGGACCTGGCACACGTCTACTGTCAGCCACACGTTTGTACCTAGCACCCACACTCAGCAAGCACTGTTTAACTCTCCTCCAGACAGATGACAGTTGTGCTCCTAGCTGGTCCTCCTCCGGGACGCCAGCAGAGCCCCCCTGATGCAGAGTAGAAAATTGAGGATGATGCCCGTAAACACAAAAGAACGGGGACTTCCCAGACGATTCCTGGCGGTGATTATTTATCGCAAACTCCGCCAAAGGAAGGAACTTCGACCACTCCTCCTGATTGTCAGAAACAAAGCAGCGTAAATACTGCTCTAAATTCTGGTTCATACGCTCGGTCTGACCATTTGACTGAGGATGAAATGCCGAAGAATGTGATAACTTGATCCCCAGCCGTGAGCAAAATGCTTTCCAAAATTTTGCCACAAACTGAGTACCTCTATCAGACATGATGTCAGACGGAAACCCTGTGAAGTCTGACCACCTCCTGTAAAAATTCATGAGCCAGAGTCTTAGCATTAGGCAACGAAGGTAAGGACACAAAGTGAGACATTTTTGAGAACCGATCAACAACCACCAAGATGACCGTGTTCCCAGCTGAAGAGGGCAAATCTGTAATAAAATCCATGGAGATCTCCGTCCATGGCCTACTGGGTACCCCTAGCGGATGTAAAGTGCCAGCAGGACGGGAGCGAGGCGTCTTAGCCCTAGCACACGTGGTACATGCTGACACGTACGAGACCACGTCCTGTCAGATTTTGGGCCACCAAAACCGACGCGACACCAACTCCAAGGTACCCCTAACCCCTGGATGGCCCGCCAGGAAAGCATCATGATGCTCATCCAACACCTTTAGGCGAAGATGGAGCGGTACAAACGATTTGTTAATCGGAAGCTCTGGTGGTACTTCCTCCTGAGCGTCGGCAATCTCAGGCTCAACCTCTGTCGTGAGAGCCGAGACCACTACACCTTTTTGGAGGATGGGTACCGGATCTTCCCGAGGCTCTCCCCCCAGAAAACACCTGGATAAAGCATCCGCTTTAACGTTCTTAGATCCCGGTCGGTAAGTAACAATAAAGTTAAACCGCGTGAAAAACAATGCCCAGCGAGCCTGCCTGGGGGACAGACGCTTGGATGACTTCAGATAAAGCAGGTTTTTATGGTCGGTGATAACTGTAACCTGGTGGACCGACCCCTCCAAGAAGTGTCACCATTCCTCAAAAGCCAACTTGATAGCCAACAATTCCCTGTTGCCGATATCGTAGTTACGTTCGGCGGGCGACAGCTTTTTAGAAAAGTAGGCACATGGACGCAACTCGCCCAAAGATGAGCCTTGTCACAGCACCGCCCCCACTCCAAACTCAGACGCATCGACTTCCACGGTAAATGGTTTTGATACGTCCGGCTGCACCAGAATGGGGGCCGAAGCAAAACTGTTCTTAAGAAATTCGAATGCGCGCACAGCAGCCTCAGGCCAGGCGGAGAAATTGGTACGCTTTTTCGTCATGTCAGTAAGCGGTTTAGCAATGGTAGAAAAATCTTTGATAAACTTCCTATAGTAGTTAGAAAACCCGAAGGAACTGCTGAAGCGCTTTTAGATTATTAGGCCGTTCCCAACTCAGCACCGCTTGAACTTAGCGGCGTCCATTTTAAACCCTGAAGCGGACACAGTAAAACCCAAGAAAGGCAACTCCTGAACCGAAAATACACATTTCTCAAGTTTAGCATAGAGCTCATTCTCTCTAAGAAGCTGTAACACCTGCCTGACATGCTCTAAATGAGTATCACGGTCGCATGAATAAATGAGAATGTCATCTAAGTACACAATAACGAATTTCCCCAAAACATGCGAGAACACATCATTTATGAAATTTTGAAAAACTGCAGGCGCGTTTGTCAACCCAAATGGCATCACCAAATTTTCAAAATGACCCTCAGGAGTATTAAAAGCCGTCTTCCACTCATCACCTTGACGGACTCTTATGAGGTTGTACGCCCCCCTGAGGTCAAGCTTGGAGAACCACTTAGCACCAGCCACCTGGTTGAACAAATCAGGTATAAGTGGCATAGGGTATGGATCACGAACCGTAATCTGGTTTAACTCCCTGAAATCCAGACACGGGCGTAGTCCGCCATCTTTCTTTTTAACGAAGAAGAACCCCGCTGCCACAGGCGAGGACGAAGGCCTGATGTGCCCTTTGCTCAAACTCTCAGCAATGTAGTCCTTTAAAGCTTGCCTCTCAGGACCAGAGATGTTAAACATCCTAGCTTTAGGCAATTTGGCCCCAGGTTTAAACCTGATAGTACAGTCATAGGGGCGTTGTGGTGGCAATTCTGAGCAACCCTTCTCTGAGAACACATCTGCAAAATCCAGCAGTGACTCAGGAATGCTAGGAGTCACGGCGGACGCACATGTGGCCAGGCAATTCTCCTGGCAAAATCCGCTCCACTGGATTATGTCCTGAGTTTTCCAGTCAATCACCGGGTTATGCAAAGATAACCATGGAAAACCCAAAACCATTTGTGCAGCAAGATTACTGAGCACCCTACATGTAACCTGCTCGAAATGTAGTACCCCAATGTGGAGTTTCACTTCAGCCACGAAAGCCACAAACTCAGTAATTTCCCCCTGTGGGAGAGGAGCAGCATTGTTGGTGACCACCTGGATAGGATGAGGCAGTTTTTCGACCGTGAACCCGGCCGTGCGCGCAAACTCCTCATCAATGAGATTAGTGGCCGAACCACTATCCACAAAAACAGTGATAGGCAGCTCTCTGCCAGCGACCATAACCCTGGCAGGGAGCATACATTGAGAGACCACATTGGAAGATATGCATAAACTCAGATTAGTCTCCTCCATACCCTCTGAGCTTAGTAGTTTTCCGCCGATGCGCTTTTTCTTAGGTAACAGAGGACAAGCATTTACATAATGCCCATCTTTACCACAGCAAAAACAGGATCCCTGCTTCCTGAGCGAGGGGACTCGAGGATGTGACACCCCTGCGATTTACATAGGCTTCGTGGGCTCACCTGCAGCAACCTCATGTGCACCTACGCCTTCACCCAAAGGCGGCGTCTCTTGCACCCCCTGACTCAAATGGCGATCAATGCGAACAACAAGACTCATAGCAGACTCTAGAGAAGCAGGAGTCTCATACATCAGAAGGGCTTGTTTAACCCTTCTCGAAAACCCATGAACAAATTGACTCCGCAGCGCCGGCTCATTCCACTGCGTGTCCACCGCCCAGCGGCGAAATTCAGAACAGTAATCCTCTGCCATTCGCTCCCCCTGGTGGAGAACGTGAATTTTAGATTCTGCTAAAGCCAATTTGTCAGGATCATCATAAATGAGTCCAAGAGCAGAAAAAAAACTCCACTGAGTTAAATGCAGCTGAATCTGATGGTAAAGAAAACGCCCATGCTTGGGGGTCTCCGTTCAGCAATGACAACACCAGGCCCACACTCTGAGCCTCATTACCCGAGGAAATCAGGCGCATATGAAAATACAATTTGCAAGCTTCATGAAAGATAACAAATTTACTGCGTTCCCCAGCAAACCTCTCAGGCAAAGGGATCTTTGGCTCTGCAACTCTACCTGCATTTTCAGCTTGTACATTAGATACTACAAGACCCTGCTGCTGCTGGACTGCCCCTTTCATCTCAGTGACCTGTAAGGACAGCGCCTCCAGCTGGCGGGTTATGGAAGTCATGGGATCCATGGAATACAAAATTTTGTGGCCGATTATAATGTCATGGGGGTACTGGGTAGACTACAGCTGATTACCCAGGCCCCTGCAATATCCCTCAGACTAGGGAAACCCTGTCTGTCCCTCTCCCAGGGAAGGTGTGCATGTCTGGGCCGCCAGGCCTGACCCTGACACCTGTTTCAGTACTAAGCTGAAACCTCCACCCGCCAGCCAGTGATAAAACCTCACACCAACCCCTACAGAAAGCACAGACAGGGAAAACTAAAAAAACGCACCACGCCGCAGACACACAGGAAAACACTATAATGTGCACAGGGCAAAACAAATACAAATATAGGAAGGAGAAATATGACGAAGGATAATACACCACCAGATATGATATTTCCTCTCCTAGACCACCACTCCAGACCGAGATCACCAGGCACAAGACACAAGCTATAATAAGCGTCGCCCAAAGTTCAGCAGAACTATTTAAAGGCCGTGGGCGAGACCCAGCCTCCCATCCGAGTACCAGCTAGATTAACCCCGGACAACCTAGAATTGAAATGTAGCCGGCGCCACTGAGCGCATAGTGGACGAATGCGGAATTACCGCTGTCTGTCGGACGCCCTAGTGTGAATAGCATCCGACATGACACTGATATACGACAAACTAACAGTACTGAAATATATCCACTTTGTGAGAATTTGAATCTCCCTTTTTTTGGGGGGAGACTGAACCAAAACTCAGGCCCAGTGTATAAAACAACGCAATGTAAGTGGCAGCAAGTGGCTGGAAGATATATGAAAAAATACAAGGACTGTAGTACAATTTCAATATTTCAAGTATGGCAGCAATAAAAAGGACTGCTGCACACAAAAGTATGGACAAATAAACAAGATAACTGTGCAGAAAGGAGCAACAGGATTTTTGCTTTTAAAAAAGCAGTTGGTTTGCACAGCAGCGTGCAAACAGCAATGCAGCTATCAGGGAGCCTTATAAGGCAGCCTAATAAGCTACAGAACTGATGCACAAAAATCTAGCCTCCACTGTCCCTGCAAAGAAAAGGTGGTGTTGGACAGTGGAAATCGCTACAGCACAAGTGGTTTGGGGGTTAATCTTCCCTCCCTAACTATATCCCTATGCTCAGATCGGCAGAAGTAAGATGGCGGTCGGCGTGCACGCCCCTTTATAGCCCCTGTGATGCTGCAGAAAGCAAGCCAATCAGTGGCATGCCCTTCTCTAAGATGGTGGGGACCGAGACCTATGTCATCACGCTGCCCACACTCTGTGTCCTCTTTCATTGGCTGAAAAATGGTGCTGAAAGCGTCATACGAAACGCGACTTTGGTGCGCTGATCGCCGACTGCATGGCCGATCCCACACTAGGATTGGGTCGGGTTTCATGAAACCCGACTTTGCCGAAAGTCAGTGATTTTTGAATTTATCCGATCCGTTTCGCTCAACCCTACTGTTGACCAATACCAGGGATCACCTTACACAATTTAAATATTTTATTGATAGTAAAGTACAAAACAGACCAAACTCATAAAAAACATTTAAAAAGTCACTTACATGACAAAATTACAGCACATATGGCTTGTAATAAAGCCAAAAGGCCTCTACCCACAGAAATCAAAGTATCAAAGTACATACACGGCTAAAGGATAACATGCACAGAGTGTAGACATAAATAAATGGATAACCTGTAAACCAAACAATATGGTAAAAAATAGAAGATTTGTGTTCCTATAGAGAGGCAAAGAAAATACAAAGCACACAAAAAATGACCAATAAAGAACATATGCATGTAACATAATAAGAATGAAAAAAAAGGCCTAATATAAATACCGGAGTTCAGAAAACGGCTCTGAACAAATAGTAGGGGCTTTAGATATAAAGGAAAACCCAGAGTCTCCAGTAGTTCAAGACCCCTGAATAGAGTCATGGCCCACAGAAAATGAGTGGGCAGGGTACCAAAATGTCTGAAAAAGCATACCAATGGACCATCAGAAAGAACCCGGTATAGCGATACTTAGAAAACCATGTGGTGAGGGAGCCTGAGGAGAGCCCGACACGTGTCGCCACCGCAAGGTAGCTTCGTCAGCGGCACCTTCCAATAGGTGGCACTAAAGTTCTAGCTCACTTCCTCTCTGAAGAGACAATTTGCATAATTAGCATATTACCCAGAGGATCATTGCGGCTTTAAGTCTCCTCATCTCGGCATGCTTAGCATGTCGATCTCCGCAAGGAGAAACAATACTTCTTGGATAACGGTCTGACGCCTCTCAGTCAGCCAAACTAGATCTCCACTTTGCACTGACGAGGGGCAGTACCCCGAAACACAGTGTCTGCAAATTGAGATTCTAGTTTGGCTTTTATCCTAAGAAATAAAAAGAAGGGCTTGATACTCCAAACAGTCCGCAAATAGATGAACAGCGCTCCAGCCAGGTGTAATAATATCCAAATAAAGTATTTATTAAGCCATGATAATCCAACGTTTCGACCAGAAATATGGTCTTTTTCAAGCATACACATCAGTACAAAATGCTGGATTAAATAATCTGGATACCACGCAGGGCACCAATCACCATCCAGCCGCCAACTATATCAAAAAACACAACACATAACACACATCAAGTAAACATATAATAATCAATCACCAATAAAATACAATCCACCATATAGATAATAGCAATAAACAATTGTAGATGCAAGATTAATAGTATGTTTATCTTCTGCTCAGCGAATCGAAGTCAAGCATCCTCGTATCCATAGTAATGTTCCACCAACGTATGTGTTCGTGTGGTTATCCACAAAACCAATCAGGTATCACTAAAAACCGGCGCCAAGAAATGGAAAGCAGCCAATCTCTTCATCGCATATATTAAAACGCACCCTAAATCGCCAATCAGACATATCCTTTAATGGTAAATCCATATCTACATCATATTCGTATGTCCATTCACAGGTTTCACCGCCGAGTCGCAGGTCTCACAAGCACCGTACTGCAAGAGTGTACGCGCGTCACCCACCAGACGCGCCCACATCACATGATCGCGATACGGGCACACCCCGGACTCACGTGACCGCAGCTCAAGATGGTAACCAGGGTGACGTTGTTAGGGAATGATGCGGCAAGCTATCTAGATGTCAAAGTAACATACAGGGTCCATATTGAATCCAACTTATCATAACACAATGGACTTGAGAGAAAACATGTTAAAATACAGAAGAAAGCCAAGCATCATTAACATCAAAAAACAAATTTTATACATATATAATGGGGCAGTCGGGAGACAATGAACCAGAGCCATATATACAAAATCCTTATATTAACCATTTCCAAAGAGACCATAATCATAGTTACAGTTTCCATGAATCTCCAATGGTCCGTCCACCGACTGTCACATCAATTACCTATATCAGGAAAAACAAAAAATATATAAAAAATATACACAATAAAGTGTCAAGTGCAATAAAAACAACAAACCACTGGTGACGCTGCAACACCCCGAAAGAGGAAGAGAATTATTTGGAGACACATACCTGTAGATTAAAGTCTAAATTCAGACCCCTGGGTTGTAGAGACCCCAGTGTATCAATCCATCTCATCTCCTTCTTTTTCAGTATCAATAATCTATCACCTCCTCTTCTCAGGGTCGGGACACTGTCAATCACCCTAAATCGCAATTGATTTACCGACTGTTTTTATAAAAAAAAATGTTTAGGGATCAGCAAATCAGTAAGCACTGTCCTGATGGTACTCTTATGCTTACTGATACGGGCCTTCACCTCCATTGTGGTCTCACCCACGTATACCAAACCACATGGGCACGCAATCATATAGACCACAAAACTAGAGGTGCAGGTGTACCGTTCCTTCAAAAAAATCTTCTTGCCCGTATGAGGATGATAGAAATATTCACCTTTCAGCATATTGTTACAGCAAGCACAACCCAGACATGGAAAATTTCCATTCCGGGGTGTACTTAATGTTTGCTGAATTGAAACTTTAGATGTCCCAATATCTGATTTAACCAGTCTATCACCTAAATTGCGTCCCCTTCTATATGACATCATAGGGTAATGTTCAAAAGCTGAAACTAACGGTAAACCACGCTGTAAACAGGACCAATGTTTTTTTAGAATCCTATCAACCTGATTACTGGCTGAATTGTAAGTTGAAACAAATGGAATACGTTCCCAAGAGGATTTTGGTGAGGTCTTTTTACGGATGGATTCACGTGATACATTCCGTGCCTTCATACTAAATCTATTCAACTCCTTTTTTGGATACCCTCTAGTTGCAAATTTAGAACAGATTTCTTCCAATCGTTGATCAACTATAGTGTCATCCGACACTATTCTACGGACTCTCAATACCTGACTCCAAGGTAATGAATTTACCATCCTCCTTGGATGATTGCTGTCAAATAATAACAGATTATTCCTGTCAGTATCCTTCACAAAAATGTCCATTTTCAATTTACCACCATCCTTGTATACAAGAGTATCCAAGAATTGTAATTGAGTAGTCGAATGCGTCAGAGTAAATTACAACTCCAAGTAAATTCCATTAAGGTCCTCCTAAAACCTTTTCAATTCGGCTAGACTCCCATCCCAAATCAAAAAAAGTCATCAATATAGTGCCACCAGGCTCTGACATGGCGCCAGAGGCTGGAATTGTACCCGTACCTGTCCCCAAATACCACCATGTAGATGTTGGCATATGTGGGGGCCACATTGGACCCCATGGTGGTACCTCTTAACTGCAAAAAGAACTCATCCCCAAAGAGGAAATAATTCCTCCTGAGGATGAATTCCAGCACTGTGAGGACAAGCCGTGCACACTCCGGGGCCACGTCAGAGCCCGATAGCGCACATGACACAGCATTGAGTCCTTTATCATGTTCAATCGATGTGTATAATGATACATCGAATGAAGCTAAAATTCAGATTCAGAAACAGTCACATCATCAGTTTTGTTCAAAAAGTCATTCGTATCACGAATGTATGATCGTGCCGACACAGCATAGGTGCGTAGTACCCGATCTAGGAAGATAGCGGTTTTATTAAATAGGGAACCCTTCCTTGACACAATTGGTCTCCCGGGAGGGTTAAGCAAATCCTTATGTATTTTGGGTAGCACATACAATACTGGTACAACCGGTGTATCGACAATCAAATACTCAGACAACTTGTGGTCAATGAGTCCCATGGCTAGGGAATCACTGACCACAAGTTGTAACTCCTTTTGAAAACGGGTAGTTGGATTACATGAAAGTCTCTCATAAACACAATGGTCTCCTAATTGTCGTAATATCTCTGCTCTATACTTACAACTGTCCATAATGACCACCGCCCCACCTTTATCGGCCTGTTTGATGGTCAACAGAGTATTATCTGCCAAAGCGTTCAAAACATTTCTATCAGCTGACGTCATATTCTGATGTATCGGAGGTCTAAAAATATTTTTCAATTTGATAATATTTCTCTGTACCAATTCAATATAGGATTCCACAAAGTGGTTCCTAGAGGGTGGTTGAAAATCACTTTTCTTATACAACCCTACCTCCCGTAAAGAAAAACCCCCTATAGGTTTATCTATAATTGCATTTGTATCACCAGTTTTATCAGAAAAATATGACGACAGCCTTAATCTCCTAAAGAAAGTACCATATTTTTCGGACTATAAGACGCACCGGAGCATAAAACGCACCCCAAATTTTCAGAATAAAAATAAGGAAAATAAAAATGTTTCAAATGGGGGTATCTCTTACAGTCCGAATTCAGCTTACCAGTGAAGGGATCGGCACAGGTGGAGAAGTGGTCACAGGGGTCTTTCGGTGGTCCAGGCTGGTGCGTTGGCCTCCAGGAAATCCCATCCCAGGCTGGTGCTCTGTGCTTGGGCAGGGGTGGAGGCTCTGTGCTCTGGGGTAGTGGCTGTGCTCCGGGGCAGGGGCTGTGCTCTGCTCAAGAACAGTGGCTGTGCTTTGGGGGCAGGGGCTGTGGTCTGGAATAGTGGCTGTGCTCCAGGGCAGGGGCTGGGCTCCGGAACAGTGGCTGTGCTCCGGGGCAGTTGCTGTGCTCCGGGGCAGTGGCTGGGCTCCCGGGCAGTGCCTGGGCTCTGGGGCAGTGACTGGGCTCCGGGGCAGTGGCTGGGCTCCGGGGCATGGGCTGTGCTGCGGGCAGTGGCTGTGCTGCGGGGCTGTGGCAGCGGCTCTCTGGGCTCAGTGGGGGCTCCGACGGCATTTTTTCAAAGCCCGGAGGCCCACCGCTCATCCGTTAATGGCATGTTGCGGTGGCCTCCGAGAACATGGGCGCCGGGAAAATGGCCTCCGGACTGGCGCACGCTGTTATGATCCTAGTGGTAGAGGATCTCAGAAGTTCCAGCTAAGTCCGCAAACACAAAAACCAGCTTATAGGGAGGTGGTAACTTGGCTGACCGTATACCTGATCCTAGCACAACAACTAAAAGTAGCCGGGGAACGTACCTACGTTGATTCTAGACGTCTCGCATCAGCCGGAGAACTAACTAACCCTTTCAGAGAAAATAAGACCTCACTTGCCTCAAGAGAAATGACCCCAAAGTTATAATACAAGCCCCCAACAAATAATAACGGTGAGGTAAGAAGAAAAGACAAACGTAAGTATGAACTAGATTTAGCAAAGAGAGGCCCACTAATTAATAGCAGAAAATAGGAAGCGGACTTATGCGGTCAGCAAAAACCCTACATAAATATCCACGCTGAATATCCAAGAACCCCCGCACCGACTAACGGTGTGGGGGGAGGATATCAGCCCCCTAGAGCTTCCAGCAAAAATCAGGAATCACATTATTAACAAGCTGGAACAAAATAGAAGCAATGCGGATAAACAAAAATAAGAAAGCAGGACTTAGCTTATCTTGCAAAAATCAGGAGACCAGGAGTCAGGAGCAAACAGACATAGACTGACTACATCGATTCCAGGCACTAGACTGAGTTTCCAGGAAGTCTAAATAGGAACACCCAAGGCCTAACGAACCAGGTGAGTACCAACCTGGAGAAAGATGATCCAAGTGTAATACCGCTAGTGACCACAAGAGGGAGCCAAGAAATATAGATCACAACGGTACCCCCCCTTTAAGGAGGGGTCACCGAACCCTCACCAAGACCACCAGGGCGATCAGGATGAGCAGCGTGAAAGGCACGAACCAAATCGGCCGCATGAACATCAGAGGCGACCACCCAGGAATTATCCTCCTGACCATAGCCCTTCCATTTGACCAGATACTGAAGCCTCCGTCTAGAGAGACGAGAATCCAAGATCTTCTCCACCACGTACTCCAACTCGCCCTCAACCAAGACCGGAGCAGGAGGGTCAACAGCAAGAACCACAGGCACAACGTACCGCCGCAACAAAGACCTATGGAACACATTGTGAATGGCAAACGACACCGGAAGATCCAAACGAAAAGACACCGGATTAAGGACTTCCAAAATTTTATAAGGACCAATAAAGCGAGGCTTAAACTTAGGAGAGGAAACCTTCAGAGGGACATACCGAGAAGACAACCAAACCAAATCCCCAACACGAAGTCGGGGACCCACACCGCGGCGGCGGTTGGCAAAACGCTGAGCCTTCTCCTGTGACAATTTCAAGTTGTCCACCACATGATTCCAAATCCGCTGCAACCTATCCACCACGGAATCCACCCCAGGACAGTCAGAAGATTCAACATGACCCGAGGAAAAACGAGGATGAAAACCAGAGTTGCAGAAAAATGGCGAAACCAAAGTAGCGGAACTAGCCCGATTATTGAGGGCAAACTCAGCCAATGGCAAAAAGGTCACCCAATCATCCTGATCCGCAGAAACAAAACATCTAAAATAAGCCTCCAGCGTCTGATTAGTTCGCTCCGTTTGGCCATTAGTCTGAGGATGAAAGGCAGATGAAAACGACAAATCAATGCCCCTCTTAGCACAAAAAGATCGCCAGAACCTGGACACAAACTGGGATCCTCTGTCAGACACGATATTCTCAGGAATGCCATGCAAACAAACCACATTCTGAAAGAACAAAGGAACCAGATCGGAAGAGGAAGGCAACTTAGGCAAGGGCACCAAATGGACCATCATGGAAAAGCGATCACACACTACCCAGATAACAGACATTCCTTGAGACACCGGAAGATCTGAAATGAAATCCATGGAAATGTGTGTCCAGGGACTCTTCGGGACGGGCAAGGGCAAAAGCAACCCACTGGCACGAGAACAGCAAGGCTTAGCCCGAGCACAAATCCCACAGGACTGCACAAAAGAACGCACATCCCGCGACAAGGAAGGCCACCAAAAGGACCTAGCTACCAAATCTCTGGTACCAAAAATCCCAGGATACCCTGCCAACACTGAGGAATGAACCTCGGAGATAACTCTGCTGGTCCATTTATCAGGAACAAACAGTCTATCAGGTGGGCAAGGGTCAGGTCTACCAGCCTGAAATCTCTGCAACACACGTCGCAAATCAGGAGAAATGGCCGACAAGATTACTCCCTCTTTAAGAATACCAGCCGGCTCTGAGACTCCCGGAGAGTCAGGCACAAAACTCCTAGAAAGAGCATCAGCCTTCACATTCTTCGAACCAGGCAGGTATGAGACCACAAAGTCAAAACGGGAGAAAAACAACGACCAACGAGCCTGTCTAGGATTCAGGCGCTTAGCAGACTCGAGATACATCAAATTTTTGTGATCAGTCAAGACCACCACATGATGCTTAGCTGCCTCGAGCCAATGACGCCACTCCTCAAATGCCCACTTCATGGCCAACAACTCCCAATTACCAACATCATAGTTCCGCTCCGCAGGCGAAAATTTCCTAGAAAAAAAAGCACAAGGTCTCATCACAGAGCAACCAGAGCCTTTCTGCGACAAAACAGCCCCTGCACCGATCTCAGAAGCGTCCACTTCAACCTGAAAGGGAAGTGAGACATCAGGCTGGCACAAAACAGGCGCCGAAGTAAACCGGCGCTTCAGCTCCCGGAAAGCCTCCACGGCTGCCGGAGCCCAATTAGCCACATCAGAACCTTTCTTGGTCATATCCGTCAAAGGTTTAACAACGCTAGAGAAATTAGCAATAAAACGACGGTAGAAATTAGCAAAACCCAAGAACTTCTGAAGACTCTTAACAGACGTGGGTTGAGTCCAATCATGAATAGCTCGGACCTTGACTGGGTCCATCTCCACTGTAGAAGGGGAGAAAATGAAACCCAGAAAGGAAACCTTCTGCACTCCAAAGAGACACTTTGAGCCCTTCACAAACAAAGCATTATCACGCAAAACCTGAAACACCATCCTGACCTGCTTTACATGAGAATCCCAATCATCAGAAAAAAACTGAATATCATCCAGATAAACAATCATAAATTTATCCAGATACTTCCGGAAGATGTCATGCATAAAGGACTGAAACACTGAAGGAGCATTAGAGAGCCCAAAAGGCATCACCAAGTACTCAAAATGACCTTCGGGCGTATTAAACGCAGTTTTCCGTTCATCTCCCTGCTTAATGCGCACAAGGTTGTACGTACCACGAAGATCTATCTTGGTGAACCACTTGGCACCCTTAATTCGAGCAAACAAGTCCGACGATAGTGGCAAAGGATACTGAAATTTGACCGTGATTTTATTCAGAAGCCGATAGTCTATACAAGGTCTCAAAGACCCGTCTTTCTTGGCCACAAAAAAGAATCCCGCACCAAGAGGGGAAGAGGATGGACGAATATGTCCTTTCTCCAAAGACTCCTTTATATAAGAACGCATTGCGGTATGCTCAGGTACAGATAGATTAAATAATCGTCCCTTAGGAAATTTACTACCAGGAATCAAATCTATAGCGCAGTCACAGTCCCTATGAGGAGGAAGGGCACTGGACCTGGACTCACTGAATACATCCTGATAGTCCAACAAATACTCCGGAACTTCAGAAGGAGTAGAAGAAGCAATAGACACCGACGGAGAATCGCAATGAATTCCCTGACAACCCCAACTTGACACAGACATAGCCCTCCAATCCAAAACTGGATTATGGGTCTGTAACCATGGCAGACCTAAAACGACCAAATCATGCATTTTATGCAGAACAAGAAAACGAATCACCTCCCGATGTTCAGGAGTCATGCACATGGTCACTTGTGTCCAATACTGCGGTTTATTCTCCGCCAATGGCGTAGCATCAATTCCTCTAAGAGGAATAGGATTTTTTAAAGGCTCCAGGACAAAACCACAGTGCTTGGCAAACGACAAGTCCATAAGACTCAGGGCAGCACCTGAATCCACAAATGCCATAACAGGGTAGGAAGACAATGAGCAAATTAGAGTTACAGACAAAATAAACTTAGGATGCAAATTACCAATGGCGACAGGACTAACCATCTTTGTTAGATGTTTAGAGCATGCTGAGATAACATGTGTAGAATCACCACAGTAAAAACACAACCCATTCTGACATCTATGATTTTGTCGTTCAGTTCTAGTCTGAATTCTATCACATAGCATTGAGTCAGGTGTCCGTTCAGACAACACTGCCAGAGGATTAGCAGATTTGCGCTCCCGCAAACGCCAATCTATCTGAATGGCCAGAGCCATAGAATCACTCAGACTTGTAGGAATAGGAAAACCCACCATCACATTCTTAATGGCTTCAGAAAGGCCATTTCTGAATTTTGCGGCCAGAGCACACTCATTCCATTGAGTAAGCACGGACCATTTCCGAAATTTTTGGCAATACACTTCAGCCTCATCCTGGCCCTGAGAGATAGCCAGCAACGCTTTTTCTGCCTGAATTTCAAGATCGGGCTCCTCATAAAGCAATCCGAGCGCCAGAAAAAACGCATCAATATTTGCCAATGCCGGATCTCCTGGCGCCAATGAAAAAGCCCAATTCTGAGGGTCGCCACGCAAGAAAGAGATAACAATTTTAACTTGCTGAGCTGAGTCTCCAGACGAACACGGTCTCAAAGATAGAAACAATTTACAATTATTCCTAAAATTCTATACAGAAAATGAAAGCGGCGCTGGAGGTAACGGGTGCAATTACCTGCTGCAGAATTTAAACAATCCCCACAAGATTGTAAATAAGTAAGTATAGTAAATGAATAAAAAATTTGCGCTGGTAAACCCAAGTTCTAGTTCTAGTGCTCTTGGAAAATTCTTTTGGGTTTACCAGCACGAATTTTTTATTCATTTACTATTCCTAAAATTCCCAAATTTAAATCGATCACCAGAGAAAAGCTCAGGAATAGGTATCTTAGGCTCTGACATAGGACTACTAGTAACAAAATCCTGAATGCCCTGCACTCGTGCAGCAAGCTGATCCACACTATTAATCAGAGTCTGAACATTCATGTCTGCAGCAGAGCTTCAAGCCACTCAGAGGAAAAAGGGGAAGAAGAAAAAAAAGCAAAAAAAAACTCAGAACTTCTTTTCTTTTTCTGCAATGCATTAAATATTCACTTTAGGCCTGGAATACTGTTATGATCCTAGTGGTAGAGGATCTCAGAAGTTCCAGCTAAGTCCGCAAACACAAAAACCAGCTCATAGGGAGGTGGTAACTTGGCTGACTGTATACCTGATCCTAGCACAACAACTAAAAGTAGCCGGGGAACGTACCTACGTTGATTCTAGACATCTCGCACCAGCCGGAGAACTAACTAACCCTTTCAGAGAAAATAAGACCTCACTTGCCTCAAGAGAAAGGACCCCAAAGTTATAATACAAGCCCCCAACAAATAATAACGGTGAGGTAAGAAGAAAAGACAAACGTAAGTATGAACTAGATTTAGCAAAGAGAGGCCCACTAATTACTAACTAATCAGCAAAAACCCTACAAAAATATCCACGCTGAATATCCAAGAACCTCCGCATCGACTAACGGTGTGGGGGGAGGATATCAGCCCCCTAGAGCTTCCAGCAAAAATCAGGAATCACATTATTAACAAGCTGGAACAAAATAGAAGCAATGCGGATAAACAAAAATAAGAAAGCAGGACTTAGCTTATCTTGCAAAAATCAGGAGACCAGGAGTCAGGAGCAAACAGACATAGACTGACTACATCGATTCCAGGCACTAGACTGAGTTTCCAGGAAGTCTAAATAGGAACACCCAAGGCCTAACGAACCAGGAGAGTACCAACCTGGAGAAAGATGATCCAAGTGTAATACCGCTAGTGACCACAAGAGGGAGCCAAGAAATATAGTTCACAACAGCACGCTCAGATTCAGATCTTGTTGCTGAGATCTCACCCCCAGATTTCGGGAGATGAGATCTCGTTGACGAGATTTGAATCTGAGCGTGCGCCGGCCCGGCGGCCATTTTCCCAGCGCCCATGTTCTCGGAGGCCACCGCAAGATGCCATTAACAGATGAGCGGGGGGCCTCCGGACTTTGATGAAATGCCATCGGAGCCCCCACTGAGCCCAGAGAGCCGCTGCCACAGCCCCACAGCACAGCCCATGCCCACAGCAGAGCCCCTGCCCGCAGCACAGCCCCTGCCCACAGCACAGCCCCTGCCCGCAGCACAGCCACAGCCGCACCAGCATGGGAAGGGAGGCTGCATCGGGACCGCCTCCGCTGCCGCATGATTTGTAAGTATATTGCGACTATAAGACGCACCCTCATTTTCCCCTTACATTTTTTGGGAAAAAAGTGCACACAATGCACTGTTCCAAATTATTAGGCACAGTAGAATTTCTAAATATTTGATGTTTTAACGAACTGAAAATGCTCATTTGTGGAATTTGCAGCATTAGGAGGTCACATTCACTGAACAAAAAAGCTATTTAACTCCAGAACATCCCAACAGGCCAAGTTACATGTTAACATAGGACCCTTTCTTTGAGATCACCTTCACAATTCTTGCATCCATTGAACTTGTGAGTTTTTGGAGAGTTTCTGCTTGTATTTCTTTGCATGAAGTCAGAATAGCCTCCCTGAGCTGCTGTTTTGATGTGAACTGCCTCCCACCCTCATAGATCTTTTGCTTTCTACTCCAAAGGTTCTCTATAGGGTTGAGATCAGGGGAAGATGGTGGCCACACCATGAGTTTGTCTCGTTTTATGCCCATAGCAGCCAATGACTCAGAGGGATTCTTTGCAGCATGTGATGGTGCATTGTCAGCATGAAGATAATTTTGCTTCTGAAGGCACGTTTCTGCTTTTTATACCATGGAAGAAAGTTGTCAGTCAGAAACTCTATATACTTTGCACAGGTCATTTTCACACCTTCACGAACTTTAAAGGGCCCTACCAGCTGTTTCCCCATTATTCCGGCCCAAAACATGACTCCTCCACCACCTTGCTGATGTCGCAGCCTTATTGGGACATGGTGGCCATCCACCAACTACCAGGACTAGGAAGTGGACCCTCTGGGTCACGACTTCAGAGCCCCCGAGGGCGAGTGAACCAGATGGTGCCACCCCCTGTACAGGGAGTGTTAGGGACAGGCCCAAGGAGGGTGAAGCCGCAACAGCCGAAGCCAAAGGGACGACTGAAGATAGCGCAGAGAGAGAACGGAGGACGGAGGGAAGATGGAGCTGCTGAAGAGGCTAGAATGGCGGAGGCACTGGACAAATAGAGGTAGTAAAAGACAAAGTACTGACCGGAAAGATGAAGGCACACGTAGACAAAAACAACCGGGACTAGAACTAGCAGACACAGCAGGAATACAGGACTGGAAGGCACAGCAGGAATACGGAACTGGAAGGTACGACAGGAACACGGGACTGGATGGCACAGCAGGAACACGGTACTGGAAGGCACAGCAGGAACACGGTACTGGAAAGCACAGCAGGAATACGAAACTGGAAGGTACGACAGGAAAACGGGACTGGATGGCACAGCAGGAACACGGAACTGGAAGGCACAGCAGGAACAGCCAATCTAGAAACAAAGCAAGAAATGCACGGAGCCTAGGAATCTAAGGAGATGCTGGTAATACCAGCAAACGCGATAGACACAAAGGCATCTTACCCAGTCAGATGCAGGGGAGAAACACCCGATGGGCGCCGCCATATTGGGGGCGGAGCCAGCAGGTCACGACCTCCCAGAAGCCCCGGCGGTGAGAGGAGCACGTCTGCGCATGCGTGGACCGCCGAAGGGACGAACGCCAGGGAATCCAGATGGAGAGGAGCGAGGAGGAGCGTCGGGAGCGCGCCGGCCAGACAGGTAAGTATAGCGTGGTGTAACACCAACCATCCACTACTCCATCCATCTGGACCATCCAGGGTTGCTCGACACCCATCAGTAACCAAGACTGTTTGAAAATCAGTCTTCATGTATGTCTGGGCCCACTGCAACCGTTTCTGCTTGTGAACACTGTTTAGGGGTGGCTGAATAGTAGGTTTATGCACCACAGCAAGCCTTTGAAGGATCCTACACCTTGAGGTTCGAAGGACTCCAGAGACACCAGCAGCTTCAAATAACTGTTTGCTGCTTTGTATTGGTATTTTGGCAGCTGCTCTCTTAATCCAATGAATTTGTCTGGCAGAAACCTTCCTCGTTATGCTTTTATCTGCATGAAATCTGTCTGTGCTCTGTTTCAGTCACAAATCTCTGCACAGTATGATGATCACTCTTAAGTGTTTGTGAAATATCTAATGTTTTCATACCTTGTCCAAGGCATTGCACTATTTAACGCTTTTCAGCAGCAGAGCGATCCTTTTTATTTCCCATATTGCTTGAAACCTGTGGCCTGCTAAATAATGTGGAACATAATTTTCAAAGTAGTTTTCCTTTAATTAGAATCACCTGGAAAACTAATTATCACATGTGTTTAAGATTGATTTCAGTGATCCATTGAGCCCTGAGACACAATACCATCCAGGAGTTTATTTGAAAAACAAAACAATTAAATCTTTTTGACACTTAAATCCAATTTGTATAATAATTTGGAACACAGTGTAAATAATAATAATAATGATAACTTGTACTGAATTTATTGTCTGTACATGTCCCTGCTTAATTGTAAAGTGCTGCGGAATATGTTGGCACTATATAAATAAAAAATATTATTATTATTATTACTTTGATAATGGCTTCATCAGAGATCCCACTCCCGAAAGAATTAGGTGTCCTGGGGGAGAGGTGGCAGATTTATTGATTTTTGGTATGAAATACCAATGCGTTTGTTGGGGTACTCCGGAAATAACTTCTCAGCTTGTCTCTGGGAAATAACAGCCAAATCTACTTGTTTCCTGAGCAGGGAGTGCAGTTTTGTTTTGACCCCTTTCTGACATCTGTAAGGTTTAACTCACTTGGCTGCGGGCTGAGGTAAGCACAAGAAGTGGTTTTCATAAAATGTTCTGTCAGGTTCATTCGCTCCATAGACCTGCTTAAAGGGAACCTGTCACCCCGTTTTTTCAGTATGAGATAAAAATACCGTTAAATAAGGCCTGAGCTGTGCATTACAATAGTGTATTTTTTGTCCCCTGATTCCCCAAGTATGCTGCCGAAATACCTTACCAAAGTCGCCGTTTTCGCCTGTCAATCAGGCTGGTCTGGTCAAAAGGGCGTGGTGAAATGGCTGCTTCTCCCCCACCTCTTGCTTATCTTCCCGGCATTGGCGTAGTGGTTCTCGCATGCACAACAGCCGAAAAAGAGCGCGATCTGTGCTATTCCCCTGGTTATCGGTGGGGGTGGCCTCTTCCTGAGGCCACGCGTGCGCAGATGGAGTGTTCTGCTGCCCGGGGCTTCAGGAAAATGGCCGTGGGATGCCACGCGTGCGCAGATGGAGATCACGGTGGCCATTTTCCTGAAGCAGAGATGCGAACTCGACTTCAGGAAAATGGCCGCCGTGATCTCCATTTGCGCACGCAAGCCATCCCGCAGCCATTTTCCTGAAGCCCCGTGCAGCAGAGCACTCCATCTGCGCACGCGCGGCCTCAGGAAGATGGCCACCCCCACTGATAACCAGGGGAATAGCACAAATCGCGCTCTTTTTCGGCTGTTGCGCATGCGAGAACCACTATGCCAACGTCAGGAAGATAAGCAAGAGGTGGGGGAGAAGCAGCCATTTCACCACGCCCTTTTGACCAGACCAGCCTGATTGACAGGCGAAAACGGCGACTTTGGTAAGGTATTTCGGCAGCATAGGTGGGGAATCAGGGGACAAAAAATACACTACTGTAATGCACAGCTTAGGCCCTATTTAACGGTATTTTTATCTCATACTGAAAAAACGGGGTGACAGGTTCCCTTTAAGTTTAAGCAAACAAAAAATGGCCTTCTGTGGCACAAAATGGAAACAGAAAACAAAAAATTCATATAGCACTGCGGGTCCACCCGCTCAGGTGTGTCTTAGTAAACACACAACACTTAAAGTACATCTGGTACATATTTTAATATCATGATTGATTGAACGTACTTGGCCTTTCGATGTAAAAGAACCACACACAGCAGAATCTGTTCGGATGATTGATATACTGTCGGGGCATTTTTCTCCTTTAAATCAAATCAACCAGTAGAGTAAGTTCAGTTCAATGGTGGTCACCAGCTCAAAAAAAATGCGATGAGCCAACCGAATATATATAGATATTTCCCCGAGACGACAGAGGCAGCTTGTATTTATCTGGTAGATAACTATATACAGTTGTGAGGTAAATGGGTCAGCCTATTCCTTACAGATGAATATTTGCAGACAGTTTCTCAGTGTGATATTAGCTGCTTTCAGGTTTGGAGACCCTCACTCAGTTACACCTCAGTGGCTGATCTGTTTTCCTCCCTCTGAGGTGACTTGCACTCCCACAAATGCAGTGAAAATCCTCTCAAAATGGTGGTTGTCCGCTGCCTTCCCTTCTAACTCCCTGTGGCAGGGCTCAGATCCCTGTAGAGGCCTGTCTCCTGCCAGAGTCTCATATACCAGTCCTTGCTGCCATCACCATCCTTTTCTGACTGACTCAAATCTTACCGCCTCATAACAGTTAGCTCCTCCCCATAACATGTGACTTTCTGAGAAGCAGTCATTGGTTGACTGCACTGTCAATACTCATTCCCATAAAACTCTTGGAGACCAGAATGATAACTCTCCCAAAGCCAGGGAAATATCGGGGTTTGCCGGAGAGATACAGGCCTATTTCACTGTTGAATTGTGATGTTAAAATTAGTTCAAAGTTGATAGCTTCTAGGTTCCACAAACTGGTATCTCATTTGGTGTCCCGGGACCAAGTAGGGTTTGTGACAGGTCGGCAGGCGAAGAATGGAACAAGACGTATAGCTGAGTTATCCAGAATCCTCCATTGTGCACTTATCTCTGGATGCCGAGAAGGCCTTTGACAGGATACACTGGGGATACCTGAACGAGGTTCTTACAAAATGTGGTGTGGTAGGGTTTATTAGATCTGCAATTTACTTGTATTCTAACCCCAGGACAGTAGTTTCTGTTTCTGGAATTTTGGAACCGGGATTTGATATTACTAATGGAGGCCGTCAGGGGGCCCACTGTTTCCTATTATATTTGTGTCAGCCATGGAGCCCCTGGTGGAGTCCATCGGATCAAATACAGATATTTGCGGTATAAAAGTAGGGGATGTTGATCACGTAATTGGACTTTATGCTGATGATGTTATTCTAACATGTACAAATGTGGAAAAATCTCTTCAGCACATTAGTACACATTTATCAGTCTTTTCTAATATTTCATATTATAAACTCAGTGGGGCTAAGCCTTCCATTTCTACTATTCACATTTCAGATGAAACTAAATGTAGGCTTGAGCCCCTTTTTCTTTTTGAGTGGGCAGAAAACTGTATTTCGTATCTGGATATTACCCTAACAACTTCACACCAAATAGTAGGTAAAATGTGGATATTATCTATAGTTCTCTTAATCTGGAGCTTGGGAGATATTCCCAGGTGACTTTATCATGGATGGCTGGGATAAATTCCTTTAACATGTCTTTCCTCTTCAAGTTATTGGATTTATTTAGATGTAGCCTCTGAAGAATCCCACATAAGATGATTGGGAAATTTATATGGGCAGAGAAAAATGAGAGTTAAAAATATATATTATATTCTATCCCTTTGGATTGTGAGGTATGGGAGTCCGTGATGTTCTGGTTTATCATAGGCGGCTATTGTAGATTCAACAAAGGATTGGTGGCTGGAGAATGGTGACCAGAGATGGATGGAAGTTGAATCTTTTTATGCTAATGATGGCTCCACAAGGAGAACACTTGAAGTAGAATATGTAAAACCGTCCTCCTTTACTCCTTGTTTACCAACTGAGGATGTGAAAAGGGTGTAATTATATATATATATATATATATATATATATATATATACATATATATATATACACTCACTGGCCACTTTATTAGGTACACCTGTCCAACTTCTTGTTAACACTTAATTTCTAATCAGCCAATCACATGGCGGCAACTCAGTGCATTTAGGCATGTAGACATGGTCAAGACAATCTCCTGCAGTTCAAACCGAGCATCAGTATGGGGAAGAAAGGTGATTTGAGTGCCTTTGAACGTGGCATGGTTGTTGGTGCCAGAAGGGCTGGTCTGAGTATTTCAGAAACTGCTGATCTACTGGGATTTTCACGCACAACCATCTCTAGGGTTTACAGAGAATGGTCCGAAAAAGAAAAAAAATCCAGTGAGCGGCAGTTCTGTGGGCGGAAATGCCTTGTTGATGCCAGAGGTCAGAGGAGAATGGGCAGACTGGTTCGAGCTGATAGAAAGGCAACAGTGACTCAAATCGCCACCCGTTACAACCAATGTAGGCCTAAGAGCATCTCTGAACGCACAGTGCGTCGAACTTTGAGGCAGATGGGCTACAGCAGCAGAAGACCACACCGGGTACCACTCCTTTCAGCTAAGAACAGGAAACTGAGGCTACAATTTGCACAAGCTCATCGAAATTGGACAGTAGAAGATTGGAAAAACGTTGCTTTTTCTGATGAGTCTCGATTTCTGCTGCGACATTCGGATGGTAGGGTCAGAATTTGGCGTAAACAACATGAAATCTTTGGGATGTGGTGGAACGGGAGATTCGCATCAGGGATGTGCAGCCGACAAATCTGCGGCAACTGTGTGATGCCATCATGTCAATATGGACCAAAATCTCTGAGGAATGCTTCCAGCACCTTGTTGAATCTATGCCACGAAGAATTGAGGCAGTTCTGAAGGCAAAAGGGGGTCCAACCCGTTACTAGCATGGTGTACCTAATAAAGTGGCCAGTGAGTGTATATATATAGGTTTATGTTTTATGCTATTTGTGTGCTGATAAAATATGTCAGATGGAATAAATGGAAAAATGTAAATAAAGGAATATTGGATCATAGGTAGTGTTGAGCATTCCGATACCGCAAGTATCGGGTATCGGCCGATACTTGCGGGTATCGGAATTCCGATACCGAGATCCGATACTTTTGTGGTATCGGGTATCGGTATCGAAACAACATTAATGTGTAAAATTAAGAATTAAAATAAAAAATATTGCTATACTCACCTCTTCGACGCAGCCTGGACCTCACCGAGGGAACCGGCAGCGTTCTTTGCTTAAAATGCGCGCTTTTACTTCCTTCCGTGACGTCACGGCTTGTGATTGGTCGCGTGCCGCCCATGTGGCCGCAACGCGACCAATCACAGCAAGCCGTGACGTAATTTTCAGGTCCTCAATGCCTAATTCTAGGCATTCAGGAATTTAAAATTACGTTCCAGCTTGTGATTGGTCGCGTCGCGGTCACATGGGCGACGCGACCAATCACAAGCCGAGACGTCACGGGAGGCAGGAGACGCGCGCATTTTTAAAATTACGTCACGGCTTGTGATTGGTTGCGTGCCGCCCATGTGACCGCGACGCGACCAATCACAGCAAGCCGTGACGTAATTTCAGGTCCTGATGCCTATTTCTGCATTGAGGACCTGAAATTACGTCACGGCTTGCTGTGATTGGTCGCGTCGCGGTCACATGGGCGGCACGCAACCAATCACAAGCCGTGACGTAATTTTTAAAAATGCGCGTGTCTCCTGCCTCCCGTGACGTCACGGCTTGTGATTGGTCGCGTCGCCCATGTGACCGCGACGCGACCAATCACAAGCCGGAACGTAATTTTAAATTCCTGAATGCCTAGAATTAGGCATTGAGGACCTGAAAATTACGTCACGGCTTGCTGTGATTGGTCGCGTCGCGGCCACATGGGCGGCACGCGACCAATCACAAGCCGTGACGTCACAGAAGGAAGTAAAAGCGCGCATTTTATGCAAAGAACGCTGCCGGTTCCCTCGGTGAGGTCCAGGCTGCGTCGGAGAGGTGAGTATAGCAATATTTTTTATTTTAATTCTTTATTTTACACATTAATATGGATCCCAGGGCCTGAAGGAGAGTTTCCTCTCCTTCAGACCCTGGGAACCATCAGGGATACCGTCCAATACTTGAGTCCCATTGACTTGTATTGGTATCGGGTATCGGTATCGGATTAGATCCGATACTTTGCCGGTATCGGCCGATACTTTCCGATACCGATACTTTCAAGTATCGGACGGTATCGCTCAACACTAATCATAGGACCTCCAGAGATGGCCAAGCGATGAATCCAACAATCGTCCATACTCCCATTAGAATGAATGGATACGCGCATCATCGACCATTGCTCCATTTACACAGGGCCCTTCTGAGCTCTGGTTCTTGGGGTCAGTGTGAGGTTGGACCCCCAGCAAAGGTATTTTCTAAAAATGTATAGGGATAACTTCCAAACTTGGGAATTCCCTGTTACCTGGATCCCATATAAATTGCTGTATATCTAAAACCATGGATGGGTTGGATGTCATCATATTAGATCAAGAAAGATTCTTTATAAAATGACTTTCTTTTAATTTCCTTCACAGAGCCCCCTATAGGGCTCCTGTACATAATATGGCCGTATACTCGGGGCTTTATCCTAATACATCGGAACCCAGTCAGTAAATCTCTGAACCACAATGAGGCTCCTAATATTCTGTGGCGCCCCTAGGGGTATTTGCCACAAAAATAGTTATTGACACCAAATACAAATACTAAAATAGCAAGACCGCACTACCATCTCCGGCCAGAAGGGGGAGCTCCAGAGACTCCCCTTGATCTATTCTGGTCTGAGAAAAGGACTGGCAGTTGGGTTAAGGAGCTGAAAGTGAGAGGTCGTATAACTGAACTCCTAACAGCCCTATGACGGATTATAGGCCCGTGATACCCATAGTAGGAAAAGAGGAATAGAGAAAAAGGACATTGTGAGAACCGGGTAGCAATAACCTCTACCCAGAATAGGCGCAGAGACGGATACCGGATCCGTGGCTATATTCATTATATATAATACAGCAACCGGAAGGAAGTGAGGTGATATCAGCTTCACCAGGGTAAGACGCAGCAACAGACACAGAGTTCAGCGGTACTCCCAGAGGGGGTAAGCCGACAAAAAGGACTCGGGTTGTCCGTCGAACCAGAGTACAGAAGAGACAGATTGGGTCGGCAGCCAGTTCACAAACAGCAGCAGGGCCATACAGAAACTGCGCATAATAAGAGGTGGAAATCCTGACAGGGTCAAAGTAATTCAGAGTTCTTATACAGACTCCGGTGACAGTATTGGTTGCAAATCTCTCTTTCTTGAAGTAAACTGGTTAAACGTTTCAGCACCTCAGTCTTTCATTTGGACAATAGCCGTCGATCCAGGATCGGGGTCATCACAGCTGAGAGGACCTGCTGCTAATCAAGTAAGTGTCTGTTCCTTCATGATATCCCTTACACTGTGCATCGCCTGAGGCCACGGCACCGGGTCAAGCCACTAGTGACATCCCCCTCAAGAGACGGACCTCATTGAACTGGTGCTGGGTACCTCGGTCTCCCGGGCGTCACAACTGGCGTCACGAACAGGATTGGGCCAGCCCGTACACCGGGTATTGTGTGCCGTAATTGGAGTCTGAAGCTGTGAAGGTTTGGATGAAAAATCTTGGAAATTGACTTTGTTAAAGAGGATCCCGTTCCCCATTGAAAACTATTGAAAGTGACTTTTCTCCATTGGTTATAATGGGGTAAAAATGGCTGCCATCCACTGAAGTAATCATCTCATAACTGTCAGGCACAAAACTGTTAATCGAGCTACGTCATTACCCAAGCCCCAGTCTAACTGAAAAACTTCAAAATCCACCATCACAGAGCGTGCGGCAGTTAGAGGCAGCAGGGGGCGTGTCATTGTCATCCTGCTGCACAGAGGAACGAATCTACATTATCTAGATGGAAGCTGGGACCGGAGGGGTCCAGATTAACTAAGGGGGTACAGTATGTCGCAGCACGGAGACGCTGCAGCACCCGGCGACACTAATGCAGCTGAAAGACAGAGCGTCGATAGAGAGCCCGGCAGCGCAGCAGTGCAAGGAGTGGCGCCCATCATGCCGGTGTTGATGCCATATACGCCGGGTGGCCCGTGGCTTCCAATGTATGAAGGTGAACCTAATACCCTTGACGGTTTCAGGGAAAAGATGCTGGCTCATTTTGATATGTTCCCCGTGGGTGAAGCTCAGCGTGTTAGTCTCCTGATGACGCAGTTAAGTGGCCATGCTAAGCGAGAAGTCACGGCATGGGCAACTGATCTAAAAGGTACTGTTGAACGCATATTTGCTGGATTAAAAGCTACATTTGAAACCACTGCCAGCAGCAAAGCTAAAGTTCGATTCTTTAATTGCAAACAAAAAGCTAATGAGGGCGTGAGAGATTTTGCCTTAAACCTGCAGGAAGCCCTTAAATCACTTACACTGGCTGAACCCATTTTTAACACAGGAGCCGATAAACTGCTAAGAGATCAATTTATTGAGGGACTCTACACCCCTTCTCACCGGGGGCATGTGAGCATGCTTGTTTTTAAGAACCCTGAATTGACATTTGCCCAATTAAAGGAGAGCGCTATACGTCTCCAGCTGGCAGAGGCACCTCGGGATCAGGATCTCACAGAACCCATGGCAGATGTGGAGCACCCCCACACCGCCGCAGGGCCTAGGGGTACCCGGAGCCGGGCCTCTGGGTCTCAGTCCTGGGGTTGTCTGTTGTGAATTCTGTTTTTGGGCTCCCTCTGGTGGCTACTGGTGGTACTGGTTGACTTTTGTCTTGTGTTTCCAGTGCACCTGTTTTCATCAGGAAATTGGGAGTTTCCTATTTAGTCTGGCTTCTCAGTCATTCTAGTGCCGGCAATCAATGTTACCAGAGCACCTCTGTTGCTTGCTACCTGCTCCAAGTCTGCAATTCAGCTAAGTTGAATCTTTGGCATTTTTTGTGTTTGTTTTGTCCAGCATGCATTTATATTTCTCGTGCTGCTGGAAGCTCTAGTGATCTGAAATTACTACTCCGGTGTCATGAGTTGATAACGGAGTTAAGGTAATTTCAGGATGGCTGTTAGGGTTTTGAGGTAACCGCAAAGTCCTCTTTTGTATTTTCTGCTATCTAGTCAGAGGGCCTCACTTTGCTGAATCTATATTCATACTGCGTTTGTGTTTTCCTCTTACCTAACCGTTATTATATGTGGGGGGCTACTATAACTTTTGGGGTTTCCCTGGAGGCAAGCCAGGTCTGTGTATTCCTCTACTAGGGGTAGCTAGATCTCCGGCTGGCGTGAGGTGTCTAGGGATAAAACGTAGGCACACCCCCTGGCTACTTTTATTTGCGTGTTAGGTTCAGCATCGCGGTTACCTAAGATACCATCTTCCTAGAGCTAGTCCGTTTTTGCCTTAGTCCCTGCCATTGGGAATCATGACAGTATTGCCGGCCAAAATGTATTAAAAGTATTGGCTGAAGAAAGAGAGAAAAAAGAAGTTTCTGACACTTTTTTTTTTTTTTCCCTCAGAAGTTCTGTCTAGCCATAATTGCAATCTGCTGCTTTTTTTTTCTCTCCTCTTAACCCCTGAATGGCTCAGATCTCAGCTGTTGAGAAATGGATATCCAGAGTTTAGCTTCAAACCTGAATACTCTTGCTTCTAAGGTTCAAAATATCCAGGACTATGTTATGCATGCTCCTATGTCTGAACCTAAGATCCCTATACCTGAGTTCTTTTCTGGAGATAGATCTCGTTTCTTCAATTTTAGGCACAATTGTAAATTGTATCTTTCTCTGAGATCTCGCTCCGCTGGAGACCCCGCTCAGCAGGTTAAAATTGTTATTTCCTTGTTGCGGGGTGACCCCCAGAATTGGGCATTTGCATTGGCACCAGGGGATCCTGTGCTGCTCAATGTGGATGCGTTTTTTCTGGCACTGGGGTTGCTCTATGAGGAACCTAATTTGGAGATTCAGGCTGAAAAGGCCTTGATAGCCCTCTCTCAAGGGCATGATGAAGCTGAAATATATTGTCAAAAATTTCGAAAATGGTCTGTGCTTACTCAGTGGAATGAGTGCGCCCTGGCGGCGAATTTCAGAGAAGGTCTCTCTGACGCCGTTAAAGATGTCATGGTGGGGTTTCCTACGCCCACAGGTCTGAATGAATCCATGACTATGGCTATTCAGATTGATCGGCGTTTACGGGAGCGCAAACCTGTGCACCATTTGGCGGTGTCTTCTGAGCAGGCACCGGAGATTATGCAATGTGATAGAATTCTGTCCAGAAGTGAACGGCAGAATTATAGGCGTAAAAATGGGTTGTGCTTCTACTGTGGTGATTCTGCTCATGTTATATCAGCATGCTCTAAACGCACAAAAAAGGTTGATAAGTCTTTTGCAATTGGCACCTTACAATCTAAGTTTATTTTGTCTGTAACTTTGATCTGTTCATTATCATCTATTACTGTGGATGCCTATGTGGATTCTGGCGCTTCCTTGAGTCTTATGGATTGGTCCTTTGCCAGACGCTGTGGGTTTAGCCTAGAGCCTTTGGAAGTTCCTATCCCTCTGAAGGGTATCGACTCCACACCTTTGGCTAGGAATAAACCACAATTCTGGACACAAGTGACTATGTGTATGACTCCTGACCATCGGGAGGTGATTCGCTTCCTTGTGTTGCATAACTTGCATGATGTCTTAGTGCTTGGATTGCCATGGTTGCAAACTCATAATCCAGTCCTTGACTGGAAAGCAATGTCTGTGTTAAGCTGGGGATGTCAGGGGGCTCATGAGGAAGTACCTTTGGTTTCCATTGCTTCATCTACTCCCTCTGAAATTCCGGCATTTTTGTCTGATTATTGTGATGTTTTTGAGGAGCCTAAACTTAGTTCTCTTCCCCCTCACAGGGATTGTGATTGTGCTATAGACTTGATTCCGGGTAGCAAGTTTCCCAAGGGTCGTTTGTTCAATCTGTCTGTGCCTGAGCATGCTGCTATGCGAGAGTATATTAAGGAGTCCTTGGAAAAGGGACATATCCGTCCATCCTCATCCCCTTTAGGAGCAGGTTTTTTTTTCGTGGGTAAAAAAGATGGCTCCCTGAGGCCCTGTATTGATTATCGCCTGTTGAATAAGATTACAGTCAAATACCAGTATCCTTTGCCACTATTGACTGATTTATTTGCTCGTATTAAAGGGGCAAAGTGGTTCTCTAAGGTTGATCTTCGGGGTGCGTATAATTTGGTGCGGATTAAGCAGGGAGATGAGTGGAAAACTGCATTTAATACGCCCGAGGGCCATTTTGAGTATTTGGTAATGCCTTTTGGTCTTTCTAATGCCCCTTCAGTCTTTCAGTCCTTTATGCACGATATTTTTCGTAAATACCTGGATAAATTTATGATTGTGTATTTGGATGATATTTTGATTTTTTTCGGATGACTGGGAGTCGCATGTTCAACAGGTTAGGAAGGTGTTTCAGGTTTTGCGGTCCAATTCTTTGTTTGTAAAGGGTTCAAAGTGTATCTTTGGGGTTCAGAAGATCTCCTTTTTTGGGGTACATTTTTTCCCCTTCTTCTGTTGAGATGGATCCTGTCAAGGTTCGGGCTATTTGTGATTGGACGCAGCCTACTTCCCTGAAGAGTCTTCAGAAGTTCTTGGGCTTTGCTAATTTCTATCGTCGATTTATAACTGGGTTTTCAAGTGTTGCTAAACCTCTGACTGATTTGACTAAGAAGGGTGCTGATGTTGCCAATTGGTCCTCTGCGGCTGTGGAGTCCTTTCGGGAGCTTAAGCGCCGCTTTTCTTCTGCCCCTGTGTTGCGCCAGCCTGATGTTTCGCTCCCTTTTCAGGTTGAGGTTGATGCTTCCGAGATTGGAGCGGGGGCGGTTTTGTCGCAGAGAAGTCCCGATTGCTCAGTGATGAGACCATGTGCATTCTTCTCTCGAAAGTTTTCGCCCGCCGAGCGAAATTATGATGTCGGTAATCGGGAGCTCTTGGCTATGAAGTGGGCATTTGAGGAGTGGCGTCATTGGCTTGAGGGTGCTAGACATCAGGTGGTGGTCTTGACTGATCACAAGAATCTGATTTACCTTGAGTCTGCCAGGCGTCTGAATCCTAGACAGGCGCGCTGGTCATTGTTTTTCTCCCGGTTTAATTTTGTGGTTTCATACTTGCCGGGCTCGAAAAATGTGAAGGCAGATGCTCTTTCTAGGAGTTTTGAGCCTGACTCCTCTGGTGATTCTGAGCCTACGGGTATCCTTAAGGATGGAGTGATTTTGTCTGCTGTCTCCCCAGACTTGCGACGTGCTTTGCAGGAGTTTCAGACTGATAGGCCTGATCGTTGTCCGCCTGGGAGATTGTTTGTTCCAGATGAGTGGACCAGTAGAGTCATCTCAGAGGTTCATTCTTCTGTGTTGGCAGGCCACCCTGGAATTTTTGGTACCAGAGATTTGGTGGCCAGGTCCTTCTGGTGGCCTTCCCTGTCTCGGGATGTGCGTACCTTTGTACAGTCTTGTGATGTTTGTGCTCGGGCCAAGCCTTGCTGTTCTCGGGCTAGTGGATTGTTGTTGTCCTTGCCTATTCCGAAGAGGCCGTGGACGCACATCTCTATGGACTTTATCTCGGATCTCCCGGTTTCTCAGAAAATGTCCGTCATTTGGGTGGTGTGTGACCGTTTTTCTAAGATGGTTCATTTGGTACCCTTGCCCAAGTTGCCTTCTTCATCTGAGTTGGTTCCTCTATTTTTTCAGAATGTGGTTCGTTTACATGGTATCCCGGAAAACATCGTTTCTGACAGGGGATCTCAATTTGTGTCTAGGTTCTGGCGAGCGTTCTGTGCCAGGATGGGCATTGATTTGTCTTTTTCATCTGCGTTCCATCCTCAGACTAATGGCCAGACGGAGCGAACTAATCAGACCTTGGAGACTTATTTGAGGTGTTTTGTGTCTGCTGATCAGGATGATTGGGTCGCCTTTTTGCCGTTGGCAGAGTTTGCCCTCAATAATCGGGCCAGTTCTGCCACTCTGGTTTCTCCTTTCTTTTGCAATTCGGGGTTTCACCCTCGTTTTTCATCTGGCCAGGTGGAGTCTTCGGATTGTCCTGGAGTGGATACTGTGGTGGATAGACTGCACCGGATTTGGAGTCATGTGGTGGACAATTTGAAGTTGTCTCAGGAGAAGACTCAGCAGTTTGCTAATCGTCATCGTCGTGTGGGTCATCATCTCCGTGTTGGAGACTTGGTGTGGTTATCTTTTCGTTTTGTCCCTATGAAGGTCTCTTCTCCTAAGTTCAAACCTCGGTTCATAGGTCCTTATAAGATTTTGGAGATTCTTAACCCTGTATCTTTTCTTTTGGACCTTCCAGCATCTTTCACCATTCATAATGTCTTCCATCGGTCGTTGTTGCGGAGGTACGAGGTACCGGTTGTTCCTTCTGTTGAGCCTCCTGCTCCTGTGCTGGTGGAGGGTGAATTGGAGTATGTTGTGGAGAAGATTTTGGACTCTCGCATTTCCAGACGGAGACTTCAATATTTGGTTAAATGGAAGGGATACGGTCAGGAGGATAATTCTTGGGTGACTGCCTCTGATGTTCATGCCCCTGATTTGGTTCGCGCCTTTCATAGGGCGCATCCAGATCGCCCTGGTGGTTCTCATGAGGGTTCGGTGCCCCCTCCTTAAGGGGGGGGTACTGTTGTGAATTCTGTTTTTGGGCTCCCTCTGGTGGCTACTGGTGGTACTGGTTGACTTTTGTCTTGTGTTTCCAGTGCACCTGTTTTCATCAGGAAATTGGGAGTTTCCTATTTAGTCTGGCTTCTCAGTCATTCTAGTGCCGGCAATCAATGTTACCAGAGCACCTCTGTTGCTTGCTACCTGCTCCAAGTCTGCAATTCAGCTAAGTTGAATCTTTGGCATTTTTTGTGTTTGTTTTGTCCAGCATGCATTTATATTTCTCGTGCTGCTGGAAGCTCTAGTGATCTGAAATTACTACTCCGGTGTCATGAGTTGATAACGGAGTTAAGGTAATTTCAGGATGGCTGTTAGGGTTTTGAGGTAACCGCGAAGTCCTCTTTTGTATTTTCTGCTATCTAGTCAGAGGGCCTCACTTTGCTGAATCTATATTCATACTGCGTTTGTGTTTTCCTCTTACCTAACCGTTATTATATGTGGGGGGCTACTATAACTTTTGGGGTTTCCCTGGAGGCAAGCCAGGTCTGTGTATTCCTCTACTAGGGATAGCTAGATCTCCGGCTGGCGCGAGGTGTCTAGGGATAAAACGTAGGCACACCCCCTGGCTACTTTTATTTGCGTGTTAGGTTCAGCATCGCGGTTACCTAAGATACCATCTTCCTAGAGCTAGTCCGTTTTTGCCTTAGTCCCTGCCATTGGGAATCATGACAGTTGTCACGGTGGCTAGACCCGGTCCGTGGCCCTGTCCGACAGTGGGGGACGTCCGGTGCAATAAGTGGTGGTGTAGCGGTGCAGTTGTGGGGTGCAGGTCGCGGTAAATAACGAGGACACCAGGTTGCAGTCTCTTTACCTCTTTACTGAAGGCGTTAGAGTCCTCAGTCCAGAGCGCTGTTAACAGGGTTGTCAGAGACCGGCCGGTCCAAAGGCACATCAGGAGTTCTCTTTACAGGTGGGAATCAGTGTCTACCTTCTAGCGCTGGGTGTTGTAGTTCCTCCCTGCTGAGCTCCCGGGATAGTCCTCACAACTGTTTCTCTCTGTCTCTACTGTTCGTTCTCTCTCCGTCCTCCAGATGATATGGTAGGACGCACCCGTATGACGGGGTAGGCCTGGAGTTCTTCCGGGACCCTAGAGCCGCCCCTCTCCCACAGCTGCCTCCGTTGTCTGCTTAGGTGTTAAGTGAGACAGCCAACCTGTAATTAGCTGTCCGGCCGTGGTTTGCAGTAGTACTTAAAGTCTCTTACTTGCTCGGCGTTCCGGCCACCGACTGTTTGCGCCTTAGAAGGATGTTGCCTCGGTCTAACAGCACGACCCCTTCTGGTCCCAATTCCTCTTTACTGTATTCCCTTTGTGCACTGGTTAGTTCTGCTCTGAGGAGTCTGCCAGGATCCCATCCCTGACAGGTCCTCTCACTAGCTCTTCCCAGCTACTTCTCGCTGTCTTCCTGTCCAACTCCCAGTTTTACCAGAGTTGTGAGGAGTGGCCTACTAGATAGGACCACCCCCCCTGGTGGCCGGAGTGTGAAGTGTGGTGTGAATGTACCTGGTCAGAGAAACTCCTTAGTGCAATCAGACGTACCATAGCTCCCCATAGTGGCGGGGCCACAGTACTGCAACGACCAGGACTCTGGGGCGCTGCACTCCCCCCCGGTTAAATCCAGTACTCCGGGACTGGGAAAACAAGAACAAAAATACATGTTAACAGGAAACACACAACATTTTGAAATAGCCTAAACAATTAAACATAACAAAGCTTCCCTTTACGGGAGGTGAGGACTCTTGAACGTTGCGAAAGTTAGGTCATGCGCAGTTTATGACTCTCAGTTCAGTGGTTGAAACAGCGGGGACCCCGGGTAAACAAAGGGGCCCCCCTTTTTAAAAGTTTTTGAGCAATTCACCGTCCATTACTTTAGTGTCCATTTAAAAACCTGTAACAAAAAGCTATGTATACAAACATTTACAATTAAATAGCAGCCCTTATTAATACCTCCAAGTTTTGTAACGGAGGGGAGTTTGATTTTGAGTGCTGCGTGTGGACCTTCGCAGCGCAGGGTTTGCTATTGGCCTAACAGGGCCCGCTATGCTTGCTACCGCTGGTGTAGTGCACTGTCTTCTAACTACACTTCTAGTGAGTCTGGGTAGCACTGGCAGGTTGGGGCTCTCAGAGCTGCGGTTATCAACAGTGGGTACAGCAGATTCACTGATAGCAGAGGGAGGATTTGCCGGATCAATGGTTGGCATGGCTTCATCAGGTAAGGCTTGTTGAGGTAGCGGGGCCAGATGATCTGGTACCACCATCGTTTCTGGCGGGTCCGGCTGTTGAAACATTATGACAGGTACCACGACGGCTTGGTTTATCTGAGTCCAGGACTGGGGAAAGTCACCAAGGACAGTATGGAACATCTTCTCCTTTTCCACCGGCGGGGAGATTTCTGGGGCCATGCCCCTCTCTTTCAACTTATCGGGGCAGACCTTAAGGTGATCCCTGGATACCGCTGTCGAGGTCTCCCCTCTGTCCTTGCTGATGAGACAGACCTTAGTGTTGTCGAATTCGGATGGCAAGATGGTATACGGTTCCGTTTCCCATTGGTCATCGAGCTTGTGTAACCTCCTCTTTCGTTTAAGCACTTGCTCACCAGGTGACGGGAATCGCAGGAGCGTGTTGATTGTAGTCCCTTTCTTGTTTCTGCCTAGCCTGGGCGAGACTTCTCTCTACACACTCCTGTACTTCGCGGTATCTTCGCTGCCTTTCTGTGTCCCAATCTGCCTCCGGCGAGGTATCTTCGGGTACTAGGACCCCCATGTCCAGATCAACGGGTAACCGACTAGACCTTCCTCGCATCAGGTACGCTGGAGTACAGTTGGTGGAACTTACTGGGATGTGGTTGTACATATCCACCAAGTCAGGCAACTTTGTCGGCCACAGGTTCCGTTCCTCCACAGGCAAGGTCTTCAATAAATCGATTACTACCTGGTTCATCTTCTCGCACATCCCGTTGGTTTGAGGGTGGTACGGTGTGGTTCTGATCTTCTTACACCCGTACAGCTGGCAGAATTCTTGGAACACTTCCGCTTCGAATGCAGGCCCCTGATCGGTCAGTACTTTCTCTGGGTAGCCATGGGGCCTACAAAAGTGCTGCTGGAAGGCCCTGGCGGCAGTCCTAGCCGTTAGATCCTTGACAGGCACAACCACCAAAAACCTGGAGTAGTGGTCCACGATGGTAAGGGCGTAGATATAGCCCGACCGGCTAGGTGTCAGCTTCACATGATCCAGCGCGACCAGTTCGAGCGGCCGTTTGGTGATGATAGGCCGCAGGGGAGCCCGTTGACTGTCACGGTCCTTCCTGCGCAGACTACATGGACCACACTCCCGACACCACTTCTCAATGGTTCTCTTCATGCCAATCCAATAGAACCTCCCTCGGAGCAGCTTCTCTAGCTTCCTCCATCCGAAGTGTCCGGCTCCATCATGGTAGGCTCCCAGAACCATGGGCGCATCTCGCCTTGGCACCACTATCTGCCACACCAATTCATGAGTACGTGGGTCGATGCTCCTCCTGCACAACTTGCCATCATGGATAAACAGTTTGCTTCTCCCCTTCCACAGCTGTTGGGTTTCTTGTGGATCATCTGGGCCAGGGTGCAACCCAGCCTGCGTCAAGAGCTCCTTCACCTGACGGACCGCGGGGTCACTATCCTGGGTTTCTGCCCATCCGTGGTGGGGCAGGGGATTGAGCGTGGCATCCGGTTGGTTCTTGTGCCTATTCTTCACCTGATGAGAGTTTTGGGTGGCTTTGGGGTGATGGAATGCAGGCAGCTCCACCTCTTCAAGTGCCTCCGGGTCTTCTCCCGCTTCTGGCAAATTGGGCATTCGGGACAAGGCATCGGCATTGGCATTCTTGTGTCCTGCCCGGTACTTGATGGTGAAATTGTAGTTGGATAGCCGGGCCATCCACCGCTGCTCCAAGGCCCCGAGTTTGGCAGTATCCAGATGCGTTAGCGGATTGTTGTCCGTGAAGACGGTGAATTTCGCGGAGGCCAGGTAGTGTTTGAACCTCTCTGTCACTGCCCAGACAATGGCAAGGAATTCCAGCTTAAAGGAACTGTAGTTGTCAGGGTTCCTTTCCGTGGGACGGAGTTTCCGGCTGGCGTAAGCGATCACCCTCTCTTTGCCTTTCTGGACCTGGGACAGCACGGCTCCTAATCCCACATTGCTGGCATCTGTGTACAGCACAAACGGTTGGTCGTATTCGGGGTAAGCCAGTACCTCTTCTCCCGTCAGTGCCGACTTCAAACAGGTGAAGGATTCCTCCAGCTCTTTGTTCCAATCAAAGGGGGTGTTCCTCCCCTTGGTCTTCTTTGGTTGGCCCACCAACAGGTTTTGCAAGGGTGCGGCCTTCTTGGTGAAGTCCTTAATGAACCTCCGGTAATAGCCTACCAGCCCGAGGAACTGCCGGACTTCGTGGAGGTCACTGGGCTTTGGCCAGTCCTTAATCACTGTGACCTTGTCGGGGTCTGGGGCCACTCCTTCAGCGCTCACCACATGGCCCAGGTACTGCACTTTAGGTTTCAGCAGATGACACTTGGACGGTTTCACCTTTAAGCCAAAGTTGGATAGGGCCTCAAACACCTCGGCCAGGTGCTTCAGGTGGTCTTCGTAGGTCTTAGAGAAGACAATGACATCATCCAAGTATAGCAGCACGGTTTCAAAGTTCAGGTGTCCCAAGCAGCACTCCATCATCCTCTGGAACGTTCCGGGAGCATTGCACAATCCGAAGGGCATGTAGTTGAACTCGCAGAGACCCATTGGTGTCGTGAAGGCCGTCTTCTCTTTGTCCGCCTCCGCTACAGGAACCTGCCAGTACCCACTGGTGAGATCTAAGGTAGAGAAGTAGTTAGCAGATTTTAAAGCAGCCAGAGACTCCTCTATCCTGGGCAGTGGGTATGCGTCCTTATGTGTAATGCGATTCAACTGCCTGTAATCAACACACATCCTCATTGTACCATCTTTCTTTTTAACAAGGACTAACGGAGCTGCCCAGGGGCTACAGCTGTCTCTCACCACCCCAGCCTCCTTCATTTCCCGCAACATGTCTTTGGCACACTGGTAATGAGCCGGGGGTACAGGGCGATATCTCTCTTTTATGGGCCGGTGATCTCCCATGGGGATGTGATGTTGGATCCCTTTCACCTGCCCAAAATCTGAGGGGTGTTTGCTGAATACCTGTTCGTACTCGTGTACCACCCTGTAGGCCCCCTGTTTTTGATGGGCTGGGGTAGAGTCAGTGCCCACATGCAACTCCCGACACCAGTCTTTTGAGGGCTCTGCAGAACCTTTGTTCTCCGCCAAGTTTGACGGGACCAAGGGTTCTGGTGTCTGTATCACATTATTATTGACAGTGAACAGTTTGGCGAGCGTGGTATACTTGGTGAGGTGAACCTCTTCTTCCCCACAATTGAGGACACGTACGGGCACTCTCCCCTGACGGACGTCGACCACCCCCCGGGCTGTCAGAACAGTAGGCCTATTGTCTGAATATACGGGTTCCACCAAGGCCTGATAGTCCTTACCCCTGAGACCTATAGCTGCCCGACACCATATTAACATCTCACTCCTGGGGGGTATCGCGATGGGGTTTGCATCACTCACAGTGACACAACCAATCTCTCCACCAGTCAGCTCTACCTGTTGTCTCTGCATCAGAGCTCTGATTTCCTTCTGCAGGGCACGTTGCTCACTGTGGCCAGCGGTTTCTGCCACCTGTTGCAACAAAACAATAACTTCTGCAAGACAATTTTCTATAACATTAGTACCAAGAGTCATCATGGGATTACATTCTCGACGATCAATATCAACAATCACAATCCCTTGGGCTTTCAATTCCACCCGCCCCACCTTGATGGTGACCTCCTTATACCCCACTTGTGGCAACGGCTGACCATTACTGGCAATTATGGTGAAATCATCGTCAGGACCACGGGTAATATCAGTGTCCTCCCAATACCGTTTGTAAAGCACGTAAGGTATAGTCGTCACCTGAGAACCAGTGTCCAGCAAAGCGTTCAAGGGGATCCCATCAACCACTACAGGGAGAACTGGCCGTCCTCCAATGTACTTGGTTCTCCAATGCTGCGGGCCGGATCGTCCTACTCCTGGGGGTTGGCCCTTTGCCCCAGGGGTTGCTCGTTTAAAGGACAGTACCTTGCAAGGTGGCCCACCTGGTGACAGCGGCGGCAGTTGGGTCGTCCATCCTGGTGGAAGCGATCGTCGGGCCGGCTTCTGGTCGGCGGAGTCCTCCTCTGTCGCATCCAAGGGACATCCTCCGGGCTGGAAGCCAACTGGATCTTCTCTTTGGGGGCCTCCTGTAGGGACTGCACCGTCCGGGCCAGGGCAGCAACGCTCTTGGTTAGCTCTTGCATCTGGAGGCGGAGTCCTGCAGGGGAGTCATCCTCGAAGCTCTGGGCGTCGGCCTCCGTGGCAACTGGGGTGTCCGATGCCACCTCCTGGTGGTATGTGAGCGCGGGGTGCCTGGGTGGTATTGTGCGGCTGGGCTGGCGCTCCTGCAATGCCTGGATAGCTTTATCTTTGAATTGCGCAAAAGTCAAGTCTGGATTTTGCATGGCCAGGAAGTGCAATTGGCCTCGCTGATGACTGCACAGGAGCCCCTCAATGAACTGCTCCTTCAGAAGTTTATCCTCATCCTGCATGCTGTCGGGGTCACTCTGCTTAATGGCCCGCATTGCCTCCTGCAGGTTAAGGGCATAGTCCCGTAAACTGTCCTGCGGTCTCTGCTTGCATCCATAGAAAGTCAGTTTAATTTCTGTAGCAGTGCGAGTGTCGAAGGTGGCCTTAAGCTTTGCAAAAATCTGTTGCGCAGTTCCCTTATCCTCGGCGGGCCAGGACTTCAATTCTCTCAGAGCCGCCCCAAAGAGTTGGCCGGTTATCATATGAACCTTCTGAGGCTCTGTCAGGGGATAGAACTCGAGCAGGCTGCAGAGCCCTTCCTTAAAGTCAGTGATTGTATGCGACTCCCCAGAGTATCGCGGGAGCCAGGCCGCTCCAGGCAGGTACGGCATAGAGAAGGGCATTATGGCTTTTATGTTAGCGGCAGCGTCTGGCTGGCTGGGGGGAACAGCGGGTTCTGCGGCTACCGGTGGTGGTATTAGGGCCGCGGCTTCGTCCGCTGCGGGGACCGGAGCCGCCCCTGCGTCTGCGGCCGCCACCTCCTCTCCTCCCGACTCGGACATGATGGTCCCTTCCTCCCACTAACCTGCGGGAGGTCGGAGTTCCTCTTCCGGGATTGGCGCCTTACCGCGCTTTCCGTTCCGCGCTTCTTTTGGCTGGTTCCGCCCACGTAGCTAAGGCTCCTCCCTCCGTGCGCGGCAATGGCGAATTTTTGGCGTTAAATGGCACAGCACACAGTCTTTTCAATAAAGTACAGTCCAAGCACAACAAATCACAGTTCCAAGGCACACATGACCTGATTCTTCAGGCTTAAGTAGATCCTGTTCGTGACGCCAAATTTGGAGCGCCCCCACACCGCCGCAGGGCCTAGGGGTACCCGGAGCCGGGCCTCTGGGTCTCAGTCCTGGGGTTGTCACGGTGGCTAGACCTGGTCCGTGGCCCTGTCCGACAGTGGGGGACGTCCGGTGCAATAAGTGGTGGTGTAGCGGTGCAGTTGTGGGGTGCAGGTCGCGGTAAATAACGAGGACACCAGGTTGCAGTCTCTTTACCTCTTTACTGAAGGCGTTAGAGTCCTCAGTCCAGAGCGCTGTTAACAGGGTTGTCAGAGACCGGCCGGTCCAAAGGCACATCAGGAGTTCTCTTTACAGGTGGGAATCAGTGTCTACCTTCTAGCGCTGGGTGTTGTAGTTCTTCCCTGCTGAGCTCCCGGGATAGTCCTCACAACTGTTTCTCTCTGTCTCTACTGTTCGTTCTCTCTCCGTCCTCCAGATGATATGGTAGGACGCACCCGTATGACGGGGTAGGCCTGGAGTTCTTCCGGGACCCTAGAGTCGCCCCTCTCCCACAGCTGCCTCTGTTGTCTGCTTAGGTGTTAAGTGAGACAGCCAACCTGTAATTAGCTGTCCGGCCGTGGTTTGCAGTAGTACTTAAAGTCTCTTACTTGCTCGGCGTTCCGGCCACCAACTGTTTGCGCCTCAGAAGGATGTTGCCTCGGTCTAACAGCACGACCCCTTCTGGTCCCAATTCCTCTTTACTGTATTCCCTTTGTGCACTGGTTAGTTCTGCTCTGAGGAGTCTGCCAGGATCCCATCCCTGACAGGTCCTCTCACTAGCTCTTCCCAGCTACTTCTCGCTGTCTTCCTGTCCAACCCCCAGTTTTACCAGAGTTGTGAGGAGGGGCCTACTAGATAGGACCACCCCCCCTGGTGGCCGGAGTGTGAAGTGTGGTGTGAGTGTACCTGGTCAGAGAAACTCCTTAGTGCAATCAGACGTACCATAGCTCCCCATAGTGGCGGGGCCACAGTACTGCAACGACCAGGACTCTGGGGCGCTGCAGATGCACTTCAGCAACGGGGAATGCCAGTGACATCAGCTACGTCCGGTGCCAGTGCTAAGTCCCTGGGGCCCATTACTAATGAGGCTCTTCAGCAAAAGCTTGACTCTTTAACTGATGTTGTTGCTTCAATGGCTAAAACCATGCAGGAGATGAGAGAACCCAAGATGGAGTTGGCAAACTGTAGAGAGGATGTTCCATGGATGAGGTCCTGGAGATACCCGACATGGAGAGGACGACCCCGTGACCGCTACCAACCGGATGGACAGCCCATTTGCCGCCGTTGCCAACAGCCAGGCCACTTTGCACGAAATTGTGATTTAAACGGGAACCCCCTGGGAATGCGGGCCGCTTCGCAGGAATGAATTTTCAAGGCCCAACACCCTGGCACGACAGGTACATCGGAGGACGACCCATCATCCCTATCGTGCTGGACGGAATTCCCCTTAACGCTTTGCTGGATACAGGTTCCCAGTTTCATCTATACCATATATCCTTTATAAGAGGTACTGGGCTGAGGTAGATATTGATAAAGGACCCTCTGATGTTGAACTGGATATATGGCCAGTAATGGTAAGTTGGTACCGAAACTAGGATTCAGGGAGATGACCATAAAGATTGGTAAAGCAGAATTGAAGAAACAGGGTATAATTGTCGTTGATGTTGACCGACAGAACTGTGAACCAACTGTATTGATAGGAATGAATGTGTTAGAGAACTGCTTTTCCGAAGTTATTTCTGTCTTACAACAAATTGCTGAAACCGCCCGATCCTGCCAGCAGAGAGTTCTCCGGAGGGAAATAAAAGTATTAATGTTAAGGCAACAGATAGAAGTTGCAGGTGGAGAAATCGGCAGTGTGAGGGTGAGTGATCCAACGTCTATTGTAATCCCACCCAAAAAATGCTGGTATGGTATAGAGCGGCCATTGGTACTAAATGTGATATATGTGATGGTGTAGTGACCCCTGTGGCAGCTAGGGGGCGCTCTGTGCGCTCTGCGAGATATGCATGGAGGCGTATCTGTTGTGGTGATATTCGTGGTGAACCTGTAATCGGCAGTGTTGTGAATGGCCGATATGTGTCGCAGAGGGAGTCTGCGTAGTAAGTCTGATGTTTTGTGTTTATGCTGGGACCTGTAGTCCCTCAAGAGTTTCTGTAATGTGTATAGTTAAGTTTGGGTGACTTACTAGGCTAGTCATGAGAGACGGGAGGGTCAGACTAGCCACACATCCACACACACATCCAGGGGTGTGGTTTCAGGTATATAATGTGACCAGGATGTGGGTCACATGGGAGGTGTGTCCGGCAGGTCCTGTGTGGTTCCTGTGTGGAACCTGTGTATGGACCTGACCGATGAAGTTGCTGGATCGTCCTGGGAATGACTAGGGTCCTGCAAGCACCTGGGAACGGTGCGGGATTGTCCTGGGAATGACTAGGGTCCCGAATGGTGCTGGATTGGCCTAGGAATGACTAGGGTCCGGAGAGCACCTAAGACCGTGAGACTTCGGGACTGTCCTAGGAATGACTAGGGTCCCGAATGTTGCTGGATTGGCCTAGGAATGACTAGGGTCCGGAGAGCACCTGAGAACGTGGACTAGGCCACTGGCGTGATCCTGGTAACCTGAGGTAACGGGTGGAGGACGGGGTCCAGGACCTAAGCTGATAGGTGGAGGACGGGGTCCAGGACCTAAGCTGATAGGTGGAGGACGGGGTCCAGGACCTAAGCTGACAGGTGGAGGACGGGGTCCAGGACCTGTTGTGACAGGTGGAGGACGGGGTCCAGGACCTAAGCTGATAGGTGGAGGACGGGGTCCAGGACCTAAGCTGATAGGTGGAGGACGGGGTCCAGGACCTGTGGTAAAGAGGTGACGACCAGGATCTGCGGAGCCAGTGTCCGTTATGGTGTGGGGAAGCTGCAGTCCTTCGGTGAGGTCCGGACTGACTACTGTGTGCCAGACAGGCAAGTTGGGGATCCCCGTTAGGCAGCTTACCCAGAAGAGTGTTAACAGAGTGTGGGGAAGCTGGAGTCCTTCGGTGAGATCTGGACTGACTACTGTGTATTGACCAGGCGAGTTGGTGATCCCCGTTAGGCAGCTTACCCAAAGGCTGTTGGAAGAGTCGGCAAGGTGGAGCAGGAGCTCCCGTCAGGTACCAAAGAGACTGTTGGTGCCTGTGGTATTCTATGTAATGAACTGTGCTTAACCCGGTTTATCTGGCTTAATAAACCGTATGGACTGCTTTCTTTTATAAACCCGTGCTGTGTGCTTAAATATCGCGGTCAAGCGAGTGTCCCCCAACACTCTCAGTAAGAGAAACCTTACAAATTGGTGGAGAATTTTGGCAACGATCCCGCTAGCACACGTGGAGTTAATTGCTGTGGCAGAGCCACGAAGGTGACAAGCGTCTAGCTGTAACTCGGCGGGGTTACGAAAGTGACAAGCGTCTAGCTGTAACTCGGCGGGGTTACGAAAGTGACAAGCGTCTGCTGTGACTCGGCGGGGTCACGAAGGTGACAAGCGGCAGCGGTGGAGCCGTGCAGAGCCGTGTCGAGAGTAGCCGCGGTTGCAACGAGAGGTTCCACAGTAGGCGGAGCTGCAGTGGCTTGTGGTTGGCAGCACCTGGAGGTGCCGGTTGTGTGTGACTGCAGCGGGAGCTGTGGCGGTACCAGCAAGAGCTGGTGAAAAGTGACATAGAAAAAAAAAATAAAAAATTTTTTTTCTCTTTTTGTGCAGACTCTTAAAGGGCCAGTACAAGCCCAGAGACGTTGGGGTGTACTGTGTGAACTGGGGCCTGAGTGCCGTGGGGAAGTTCATGGGGTGTATCCCAGAGAGGGGAGTATCCCTAATAGTGAGCGGTGACCCAAATGGAGATAGTTGCCCAAAAGGGGGCGGAGTCCCAAAAAGGGGCGGTAACCCGAATAGGGGTAATGGCCCAAAAAGGGGTGGAATCCCGAAGGGGGGCTGAATCCCAAAACGGGCTGGTGTTAAAAAGCAGAGCACTTGCCCAAAAAGGGGGTGGAGCCAAAAAAGGGGTGGCAATCAGTGAGGAGCCACGTTTGTGTACTTTTTGGCTGAATGGAAAGTGTGTGCGGGGATTGATAGACCCAGGGAGAGAAGCGTCTGTGCTGGGAACCCGTCCAGGGGATTTTGTGTCACCTGAAGACACTAAATATCTCCAGGTAGCCACTATCTACATTGTCGCACCGGAGGTTTCCACATACCGTGAGGTGGCTGTAGACCCGATCTTGCCGTATCCTATGGTAATAGGACAAGATTTGGTAGCACTGTGGGAAAAGGGTGACGTGTTTGTGGGTATAATTTGGATGTCAGTTAGTAATGTAGAGAATGCGCCCCCTAGAGGTGACAGTCCGAATGTAGGCCTGACCAAGGGAAAAGGTGCGATTGCCCAACTAACTGACCTGACGTCACTTGAAGTGTGCCACAATATGACTGGTAGTGGTCTGTTGGATAAGACAAGTGGAGCTGACACCCAGACAGAGAGTGACTTGCGGGGTCAACGTACTGTGGAGTGTGACACAGACTCTGGGGGTGACTGTGACCAGTCATGGCCAGTAACAAAGGCAGGTGCCGTGCTGACGGTTGGTGGTGACTCCTATTCAGACGGTGATGCCAGTGAGAAAGAGACAGTGAAAGAACATGTCGAACAAAAAAGGCTCCTGAGACAAGAGGCTGAGCACAGGGTGAATGAGCTGGAGAAGGAAGTCTCGGAGCTCAGAGGTCACCTGTTAACCTGGCAAGGTGTGAACAAAGCCTTAAGGGAAGATGTGAAAGGTCTCAGAGAAGCATTAAGTGGTCTTCTACAAGAGAAGAAGATGCTGGTCGAAGACTCACATCTGCTAATGCCCATTTTGACCAGGGGTCTGAAAGAGGGTAAAACTGAAGAAGAGTGGGCGTTAAGAGCCGAACAAGAGAGTCACCCGGTTGTGGCAGATGTCTTGTTGGAAAGGACGATGGCAAAACAGGGGCCGTCCGTTCCTGAAGAAAGTGAGGATCCACTCTTCAAGTGTGTGATAGATGTACCCGAAGAGGCGCAAGATGCATGTACCGGTGAGGGTGTGCATGAAGCCTTTGAAAAGACAGTAAAAGCGTATGGTGTGCAGTGGGCACTAGAGATGAAACAGTTGGTGGTACTGTCGTCTAACGAAGTCACAGTGAAGCGAGGACCTGTCCTGAAGAATATGCATCTACGGTGCTTCCGCATGAAACAGATGATCCTGTTGAGGCATAATGAAGCCACTCGACGTTTGGAGCAGGCCAGGGAAGCTCAAAATCGCCTGGGCCTGGTGGAATGGCTGATCGCCAAGGAAGAGTTAGAGGCAGTTACTCCTCAGTTAACTCAGTGTTGAGTGACCTAGGTGGGAGACCTGGTAGAGAAAATGTAGTGACTAAGGGTTGGGTGACACAGACAGACTGTGATTTAAGGGCCAAAACTCAAGGCCTACGTGTGGACCGCTGGGGGCGGGGTAACCCAACAAGGGTATGAGTATGATTATGAGTGTTGCTCAAAACCGTTTGAGACAGTCTTCTCGTCTGGTGGGACAAGAGAGTGTGTGTGTGACCTGTCTCGAGATTTCAGGTGTTTGTCAGGTGTTCAACCCTACGGGTGTGAACAGAGGGGGAGGATATGTGATATATGTGATGGTGTAGTGACCCCTGTGGCAGCTAGGGGGCGCTCTGTGCGCTCTGCGAGATATGCATGGAGGCGTATCTGTTGTGGTGATATTCGTGGTGAACCTGTAATCGGCAGTGTTGTGAATGGCCGATATGTGTCGCAGAGGGAGTCTGCGTAGTAAGTCTGATGTTTTGTGTTTATGCTGGGACCTGTAGTCCCTCAAGAGTTTCTGTAATGTGTATAGTTAAGTTTGGGTGACTTACTAGGCTAGTCATGAGAGACGGGAGGGTCAGACTAGCCACACATCCACACACACATCCAGGGGTGTGGTTTCAGGTATATAATGTGACCAGGATGTGGGTCACATGGGAGGTGTGTCCGGCAGGTCCTGTGTGGAACCTGTGTATGGACCTGACCGATGAAGTTGCTGGATCGTCCTGGGAATGACTAGGGTCCTGCAAGCACCTGGGAACGGTGCGGGATTGTCCTGGGAATGACTAGGGTCCCGAATGGTGCTGGATTGGCCTAGGAATGACTAGGGTCCGGAGAGCACCTAAGACCGTGAGACTTCGGGACTGACTAGGGTCCCGAATGGTGCTGGATTGGCCTAGGAATGACTAGGGTCCGGAGAGCACCTGAGAACGTGGACTAGGCCACTGGCGTGATCCTGGTAACCTGAGGTAACGGGTGGAGGACGGGGTCCAGGACCTAAGCTGATAGGTGGAGGACGGGGTCCAGGACCTAAGCTGACAGGTGGAGGACGGGGTCCAGGACCTGTTGTGACAGGTGGAGGACGGGGTCCAGGACCTAAGCTGATAGGTGGAGGACGGGGTCCAGGACCTAAGCTGATAGGTGGAGGACGGGGTCCAGGACCTGTGGTAACGAGGTGACGACCAGGATCTGCGGAGCCAGTGTCTGTTACGGTGTGGGGAAGCTGCAGTCCTTCGGTGAGGTCCGGACTGACTACTGTGTGCCGGACAGGCAAGTTGGGGATCCCCATTAGGCAGCTTACCCAGAAGAGTGTTAACAGAGTGTGGGGAAGCTGGAGTCCTTCGGTGAGATCTGGACTGACTACTGTGTATTGACCAGGCGAGTTGGTGATCCCCGTTAGGCAGCTTACCCAAAGGCTGTTGGAAGAGTCGGCAAGGTGGAGCAGGAGCTCCCGTCAGGTACCAAAGAGACTGTTGGTGCCTGTTGTATTCTATGTAATGAACTGTGCTTAACCCGGTTTATCTGGCTTAATAAACCGTATGGACTGCTTTCTTTTATAAACCCGTGCTGTGTGCTTAAATATCGCGGTCAAGCGAGTGTCCCCCAACACTCTCAGTAAGAGAAACCTTACATAAAGGACGAGACTATCAAGCCTTAATAGAACCAGCGTACACCGACAGCAGGCCCACTATACTCACGGCACGAGGGGTGGTCGAGGTACACCGGGGACGGGTGCCGGTACGACTTTTGAACTGTGGAGAGGAAGAGGTCACTTTGCCAAGGTACGCTACAGTGGCAAAGTTATATACTGTTGACAATGCCATCACAACCGTTGAGCCCTTAGAATCGACCTGTCAGGTGGAAAATAACGGCTCAGATGGAGAATCGGAGGATTGGTGCCAACAGCTAGATGTGGGTGTAGATTCAACACCTACCCATCAAAGGCAAGGAGTATATAGATTAGTGACGGAATATGAACAGGTCTTCAGTAAACACCCATTGGACTTCGGACGGATAGAAGGGGTGGAACATACAATCCCCACCGGTGACCATCCCCCGATAAAAGAAAGATATAGACCCATACCGCCCGCTCACTATCAATGCGCGAAGGACATGCTGAGAGAGATGAAACAGGCCGGGGTAATAAGAGATAGTTGTAGCCCTTGGGCGGCCCCTCTGGTGATTGTCAAAAAAAAGGACGGAACCATGAGAATGTGCGTAGACTACCGGCGGATTAATAACATCACCCATAAAGACGCCTATCCCTTGCCTAGGATAGAAGAGTCCTTGACTGCTTTGAAATCTGCTAATTATTTTTCCACCTTAGACTTAACAAGCAGGTATTGGCAAGTCCCTGTGGCTGAGAAGGATAAAGAAAAAACGGCATTCACAACACCAATGGGTCTAAGCGAATTTAATCGCATGCCGTTCGGACTCTGCAACGCATCCGGTACTTTCCAGCGACTGATGGAATGTTGCCTCAGACACAAGAACTTCGAGACCGTCCTCCTGTACCTAGATGATGTGATCGTCTACTCAAAGACTTACGAACAGCACTTAACAGACCTGGCAGAGGTGTTCGAAGCCTTATCCAAGTATGGTATGAAAATCAAACCATCCAAATGTCACCTTCTCGAGCCAAAGGTACAATACTTAGGGCACATCTTGAGTTCGGAGGGAGTAGCACCGGATCCCGAGAAAATAACTGCCATAAGGGATTGGCCAAGACCTACCAACGCAAAAGAAGTGAGGCAATTCTTGGGATTGGTGGGTTACTATCGCAGATTTATAAAAGGATTTACCAAGTTGGCAGCACCCTTGCAAGACGCTTTGGTAGGGCAGACGAAGAAACCTTCGAACCGAAACCCTCCTTTTCAGTGGGGCGACGAAAGAGAAGACTCCTTTGACTTGAATAAGTTCTAGCGTATCCGGATTACCATCAACCTTTCATCCTCTACACCGATGCCAGTAATAATAATAATAATAATAATCTTTATTTATATAGCGCCAACATATTCCGCAGCGCTTTACAGTTTAACAGTTTCAAACAACAATCATAGGTAACAATGTTAACAATACAGCAATAAAGCAAAATAAGACGACCCTGCTCGTGAGAGCTTACAATCTACAATGAGGTGGGGAGATACAAAGTACAGGTGTGTATTTACAATGATGTATTTACAATGATGGTCCAGCCATCTTCAGGGGGTGGGGGGTAGATGAGATAGTGAATGGGCTACACACACACACACACACAAACATAAAATGACTGATTAGGGAACGTGATAGGCCGCTCTGAACAAATGAGTTTTGAGTGAGCGCCTAAAGCTATGCAAGTTGTGGATGGTCCTAATATCTTGGGGTAGAGCATTCCAGAGGCTTGGCACAGCACGGGAGAAGTCTTGGAGTCGGGAGTGGGAGGTACGGATTAGTGCAGAGGTTAGTCGAAAGTCGTTTGCAGAGCGCAGCGGTCGGCTAGGCCGGTAGACAGAAATGAGGGAGGAGATGTAAGGGGGTGCCGCACTGTGGAGAGCTTTGTGGGTGAGAACAAGTACTTTGAATTGTATCCTGTAATGAATGGGCAGCCAGTGTAATGACTGGCGAAGAGCGGACACGTCCGAGTAACGATTAGCCAGATGGACGACTCTGGCTGCTGCATTAAGGATAGACTGGAGAGGGGAAAGTCGCGTGAGGGGGAGGCCAATTAAAATAGAGTTGCAGTAGTCCAGGCGGGAGTGGATTAGGGCGACAGTGAGAGTTTTTGTTGTCTCCATGGTGAGAAAAGGGCGGATTCTAGAGATGTTCTTTAGGTGTAAGCGGCACGAGCGGGCAAGAGATTGTATGTGGGAGGTGAAGGAGAGATCGGAGTCAAACATGACACCCAGACAGCGTGCCTGCTGCCTAGGTGTTATTATGGTGCCACCCACAGAGAGGGAAATGTCAGATTTAGGGAGCTTAGTAGAAGGCGGGAGCAGAAGAAGTTCAGTTTTGGAGAGGTTGAGCTTCAGATAGAGAGCGGACATGATGTTAGAGACTGCAGACAGACAGTCAGTGGCGTTCTGTAGTACAGCGGGGGTAAGGTCAGGGGCTGACGTGTATAGTTGTGTGTCATCAGCGTAAAGATGGTACTGAAAGCCAAATCTGCTGATGGTCTGTCCAATTGGGGCCGTGTAGAGGGAGAAGAGAAGGGGGCCAAGGACTGAGCCCTGAGGTACCCCGACAGTGAGAGGAAGAGGAGATGAAGTGGAGCCGGAGAACAGAACACTGAAGGAGCGGTCAGAAAGATAGGAAGAGAACCAGGAGAGAGCAGTGTCCTTAATGCCTAGTGACTGGAGCCTAGAGAGTAGGAGAGGGTGGTCAACAGTGTTGTGAATTCTGTTTTTGGGCTCCCTCTGGTGGTTACTGGTGGTACTGGTTGACTGGTGTCTTGTTTTTCCAGTGCACCTGTTTCCATTAGGAAATTGGGAGTCTCCTATTTAGTCTGGCTTCTCAGTCATTGTAGTGCCGGCAATCAATGTTATCAGAGCACCTTGTTGCTTGCTTCCTGCTCCAAGTCTGCAATTCAGCTAAGTTGAATCTTTGGCTTTTTGTGTTTGTTTTGTCCAGCATGCATTTACATTTCTCGTGCTGCTGGAAGCTCTAGTGATCTGGAATTGCTACTCCGGTGTCATGAGTTGACAACGGAGTTAAGGTAATTCCAGGATGGCTGTATAGGGTTTTGAGGTGACCGCGAAGTCCTCTTTTGTATATTCCGCTATCTAGTCAGAGGGCCTCACTTTGCTGAATCTATATTCATACTGCATTTGTGTTTTCCTCTTACCTAACCGTTATTATATGTGGGGGGCTACTATAACCTTTGGGGTTTCCCTGGAGGCAAGTCAGGTCTGTGTATTCCTCTACTAGGTATAGGAAAAATCAGCCGCACTCAATTGGTTGAAAGTTCAGCAAACTGTGTAGTTTCTTTATTAACATATACAAAAAACATCACCAGGTGCTTTTTTAGGAGGTAAATGGGTGGCGGACTATTCAATTCGGGTAACGTTTCGACCCCAGCGGGTCTTTATCAAAACCTCACTGTAAAACAGATACAAACATATAAGTGAACTGTACATATATACATGTAATCTATTAAAAAGAACCGAAATCCGTCATAAACATTTCCTCTTATACCCTGAGCCCCTCTGAGCTTTCTGTTTTACAATGTGGTCTTTCTTTTTGCCCAACCCCCCCATGGGATAGCTTTAAACTTGAGCAGGACCTCCAACATTTTTTTCGCAATATTAGATTAAAAACACACTTTGGCCTACAGAATGATCGTGTCCGGGATAGACCTTCCTTTAACTCAGGGAGCCCCATCCCCGAATTATCCATCTCATCCTTAGGTTTATTTAACAAGAGCTCTTTCCATCCGCCACGTACGTACCATGCAGCAGAAACTTGTATTGATTTAATACATAGAGATGTACAAAGTATTCTCGTCAAACAACAAAAGGGGTTGCTCCCAACTAAAAACAACATTACACCCTTGGAAAGACAAGCCTTAGAATCTCTACGCCATAACAATAATATAGTAATCAAGCCGGCAGACAAAGGGGGTGCCATAGTCATCATGAATAAAAACGATTACCTAAGAGAAATCAACAATCAATTGGCGGACACATCTACTTATCTAAAAATCTCCCATGATCCCACTCCCGTGACTAGGTCCAAGATCAACACTATTCTCAGTAAATACCTCGCCCTTGGATGCATTGACCAAAAAACAGCTACCTTTCTATCCAACCCACACCCCACATTACCTGTCTTTTATGTTCTCCCCAAAATTCATAAATCCCTCACGAATCCCCCGGGCCGCCCCATAGTCGCATCAACAGACTCCATCCTAGCACCTCTGTCCATTTTTTTAGAAAAGTATCTGACCCCATTGGTTAAAAATACAAAATCTTTTATCCTGGATACAGGCCACTTTATCAGGACAATCAAGCAGTTTTCCACGGTCACATCACATTGCCTTTTGACTACTCTTGATGTCAAGAGTTTATACACATCCATCAAGCACGAACTAGGCTTGGAGGCGGTGGATAACCTACTACAGACCCTAGATCTTAGCCCACAATCCCAGCAGTTTATTTTAGACCTTCTCTCTGTAGTCCTCAAGGACAATTTTTTTATGTTTGGGGATCAGTTCTACCTTCAAACCTGCGGGACCGCCATGGGCTCTAATGTGGCACCAGCATACGCGAACATCTACATGGACACATTTGAGAACGAACACATTTACAACAACACACTGTTCCTGAAACACTCTAAATGCTGGCTCCGATACATCGATGATGTGTTCTGCCTATGGGATGGAACACCAGATACTTTTTCTTCTTTTGTTTCACAGATCAACAACATCAGACCAGAGCTGCAGTTCACCCCTAGCTGTGACACCCAGAAAATCCCATTTTTGGACACCTTGGTGACCAAAAATGACAAAGGGGGTTTGGACACGGATATTTTTGTAAAACCCACTGACTCTAATAATTTACTTCTTTTCACAAGCTGTCATCCTAGGTCTACCCGTGAGAGTCTCCCACGCTCCCAATTCCTGCGGGTCACCAACATTGTTTCTGATCCAGACTTGGTTGGTTCACGGTTGGAGGACATGGCCCAAAAATTCAGGAGCAGGAAATACCCAGAAAAAATTCTTACAATGGAAAAACAGAGGGCACTTGAACGCCCTCCTAGTAGATCCAGCGTTTCTAAACCCGAACGGGTTCCTTTCGTACACACACACCACCCCGTCATGCCACTAATCTATAAAACCATCAACAAGCACTGGCCTCTCCTTTCAGAAGCCTACCCACAAGTAGCATCCTTCCAAACACCAGCACTGATGTGCAAACGCAGACCTAGGAACTACAAAGACTCCCTGGTCAGGGCCGACATTGGCAGTCTCACTAAACAACCTATACAACAATTCCTGAGCTCGCAGCGAATGGGTACATTCCCATGCTTGAATTGCGCATGTTGTGCCAATGTAATTAGATCCAGTGAATTCCTACATCCGCACACAGGCAAGAGTTTTAAGATTAATGGATTTTATACTTGTGAAACCAACTTTGTGGTGTACCTTATTAAATGCCCGTGTGGCCTCCTGTATATAGGGGAGACCACGCAGCATGTGCGTGACAGAATTTCGAGCCACAAATCTACAATTAGACTGAAAAAAACTTGGCTCCCACTTCCACACCACTTTGCTCTGGCCAACCACTCCGTTTCCCAACTCCGCTACCAGGTGATAGAAAGGGTGAAAAAACCCAGACGTGGGGGTGATCACGTTAAACTCCTGAAGGAAAGAGAATCCTTTTGGATTTATACGCTACAAACTATGGCCCCCAAAGGCCTCAACAGGGAATTAGATTTGATCTTTTAGTTGAGTAGGTTGTTCTATATGTAACTTTGATATGTTGTAACTATATCTGCCGCAGGTTCTCCAGGTTCTTCGGTCAAGGTCGCCCCTGTTTCTAACCTATGTCATTCTTTTTGTCTCCACTCTTCCTTCCCACATCAGACCTCTTGAGCAAATATTATAAGAAAAATATGTATTTGGTTTTCTTTTCCTCTATTCGGCTGCTCTGGGTAAGTCCCTTATATTTTTCTCATTTTTTTTTTTTTTTTTTTTTTTTTTTTTTTTTTAATTTTTTCCTCCTTTTCTTTGAGATTTTTATTTTTTTATTTTTGATATTACTTTTGTATATTTTTTTATTTATGTACCATTCCCTATTTTTTCCTCCCGTCTAGAGGGAGTGTATACCCCCATTTTAACTTGCTTACCGATATTAGACATAACTCTGCTTACTTTAAACATACACACCTTCCTCTCTTCTCCTTTTTTTCTAATACTATTTTTTATTTTTTTCATTCACAGCGTTTTATTTTTTCCATCTTCTTTTTCTTTTGCTGACTCTGAGACACCTCCATCTATACCTCCAATACACATACACTCGGTTCCCAGCCTTTTACTTTCATGTTCTTTTTGTTTTCTCTTTATACACGCTCCCTAACTTCTCTCTTTACATACACGCTCCCTTAGTCCTCCACGCTGGTTGCTTGGACTCCGCCCCAACCTGCAGTAGCTTTAGCCAGAGCGCTCTACAGATCTCCCTGAACACACTACGCAGGCGCCGGACTATCACGCTGCTGGCTTCTACTCTGCGGCCACAGCGCAGACTCGGTCTGAATACACAGCGTTCCTAGCCTCTTTCCCAGTCTGAGCCACTGCACAGACCCGGATATCACCGTATGGGTCTTGTGTATAAATACTTGCAGCCTTACACATTTGCTCCTACATCACCCACCAGGCGGACGCGCTTCCACACAACTGCACCAGAGCTGGTAATTATTAAGTCGTTCTCCTCTTGCTTATAGTGGCTTACTTGCTTTACTGGCTATTTGCTTATTCCCTGTTGTTTTTTCTCTCTACTTCCCTTTAGCCCTATGGGAACTCGGCTCTTTCTCCTCTCCTCTACCTCTTTGGCACAAGGTCAGTACATTGCATCAGCGACCTGATCGCTGCACCTGGTTTCCTGTTCTAGACCTGTATATGTGCTCTATATGACTGTTTCTCCGTAATAGCCTTGCTCCTACCTGCAAAGAATTGGGGGACTCCCCACCCCTATGATAGGGTATTCACAGTATGTTCTTGTAATTGTATGGGGCAGAAATACTGTTGTTACAGCTGTCAATTAGTACCATTATTAATTTTGGACCTGATGTTATTGTTGTTGTTATTATTTTTCTTGTTTTCCCTTTTTTTCGGTTCTTTTTAATAGATTACATGTATATATGTACAGTTCACTTATATGTTTGTATCTGTTTTACAGTGAGGTTTTGATAAAGACCCGCTGGGGTCGAAACGTTACCCGAATTGAATAGTCCGCCACCCATTTACCTCCTAAAAAAGCACCTGGTGATGTTTTTTGTATATGTTAATAAAGAAACTACACAGTTTGCTGAACTTTCAACCAATTGAGTGCGGCTGATTTTTCCTATACTTGGACTGTTTTTGTTCATGCCTGCACCAACCCAGTGACAGTGTGCACATCTTTTTCCTGGATTTATTCCTCTACTAGGGGTAGCTAGTTCTCCGGCTGGCGCGAGGTGTCTAGAGACAACGTAGGCACACCCCCTGGCTACTTTTAGTTGCGTGTTAGGTTCAGTATCGCGGTTACCTAAGATACCATCCTTCCTAGAGCTTGTCCGTTTTTTGCCTAAAGTCCCTGCCATTGGGAATCATGACAGTATTGCCGGACTAATGTAATGGAACATACAATTGGCTGAAGAAAGAGAGAAAAAAGAAGTTTCTGACACTTTTTTTTTTTTTACTCAGAAGTTCTGTCTAGCCATAATTGCAGTCTGCTGTTTTTTTTTTTTCTCCTCTTAATCCCTGAATGGCTCAGATCTCAGCTGTTGAGAAATGGATATCCAGAGTTTAGCTTCAAACCTGAATACTCTCATTTCTAAGGTTCAAAATATCCAAGACTATGTTTTACATGCTCCTATGTCTGAACCCAAGATCCCTATACCCGAGTTCTTTTCTGGAGATAGATCTCGTTTTTTGAATTTTAAGCACAATTGTAAATTGTATCTTTCTCTGAGATCTCGCTCCGCTGGAGATCCCGCTCAGCAGGTTAAAATTGTTATTTCCTTGTTGCAGGGTGACCCCCAGAATTGGGCATTTGCATTGGCACCAGGGGATCCTGCGCTGCTCAGTGTGGATGTGTTTTTTCTGGCACTGGGGTTGCTCTATGAGGAACCTAATTTGGAGATTCAGGCTGAAAAGGCCTTGATAGCCCTCTCTCAAGGGCATGATGAAGCTGAAATATATTGTCAAAAATTTCGAAAATGGTCTGTGCTTACTCAGTGGAATGAGTGCGCCCTGGCGGCGAATTTCAGAGAAGGTCTCTCTGACGCCGTTAAAGATGTCATGGTGGGGTTTCCTACGCCCACAGGTCTGAATGAATCCATGACTATGGCTATTCAGATTGATTGGCGTTTACGGGAGCGCAAACCTGTGCACCATTTGGCGGTGTCTTCTGAGCAGGCACCAGAGATTATGCAATGTGATAGAATTCTGTCCAGAGGTGAACGGCAGAATTATAGGCGCAAAAATGGGTTGTGCTTCTACTGTGGTGATTCTGCTCATGTTATATCAGCATGCTCTAAACGCACAAAAAAGGTTGATAAGTCTTTTGCAATTGGCACCTTACAATCTAAGTTTATTTTGTCTGTAACTTTGATCTGTTCATTATCATCTATCACTGTGGATGCCTATGTGGATTCTGGCGCTTCCTTGAGTCTTATGGATTGGTCCTTTGCCAGACGCTGATGGTTTAGCCTAGAGCCTTTGGAAGTTCCTATCCCTCTGAAGGGTATCGACTCCACACCTTTGGCTAGGAATAAACCACAATTCTGGACACAAGTGACTATGTGTATGACTCCTGACCATCGGGAGGTGATTCGCTTCCTTGTGTTGCATAACTTGCATGATGTCTTAGTGCTTGGATTGCCATGGTTGCAAACTCATAATCCAGTCCTTGACTGGAAAACAATGTCTGTGTTAAGCTGGGGATGTCCGGGGGCTCATGGGGAAGTACCTTTGGTTTCCATTGCTTCATCTACTCCCTCTGAAATTCCGGCATTTTTGTCTGATTTTTGTGATGTTTTTGAGGAGCCTAAACTTGGTTCTCTTCCCCCTCACCGGGATTGTGATTGCGCTATAGAATTGATTCCTGGCAGCAAGTTTCCCAAGGGTCGTTTGTTCAATCTGTCTGTGCCTGAGCATGCTGCTATGCGAGAGTATATTAAGGAGTCCTTGGAAAAGGGACATATCCGTCCATCCTCATCCCCTTTAGGAGCAGGTTTTTTTCGTGGGTAAAAAAGATGGCTCCCTTAGGCCCTGTATTGATTATCGCTTGTTGAATAAGATTACAGTCAAATATCAGTATCCTTTGCCACTATTGACTGATTTATTTGCTCGTATTAAAGGGGCAAAGTGGTTCTCTAAGGTTGATCTTCGGGGTGCGTATAATTTGGTGCGGATTAAGCAGGGAGATGAGTGGAAAACTGCATTTAATACGCCCGAGGGCCATTTTGAGTATTTGGTAATGCCTTTTGGTCTTTCTAATGCTCCTTCAGTCTTTCAGTCCTTTATGCACGATATTTTCCGTAAATACCTGGATAAATTTATGATTGTGTATTTGGATGATATTTTGATTTTTTCGGATGACTGGGAGTCGCATGTTCAACAGGTTAGGAAGGTTTTTCAGGTTTTGCGGTCCAATTCTTTGTTTGTAAAGGGTTCAAAGTGCATTTTTGGGGTTCAGAAGATCTCCTTTTTGGGGTATATTTTTTCCCCTTCTTCTGTTGAGATTGATCCTGTCAAGGTTCGGGCTATTTGTGATTGGACGCAGCCTACTTCCCTGAAGAGTCTTCGGAAGTTCTTGGGCTTTGCTAATTTCTATCGTCGATTTATAACTGGGTTTTCAAGTGTGGCTAGACCTCTGACTGATTTGACTAAGAAGGGTGCTGATGTTGCCAATTGGTCCTCTGCGGCTGTGGAGGCCTTTCGGGAGCTTAAGCGCCGCTTTTCTTCTGCCCCTGTGTTGCGCCAGCCTGATGTTTCGCTCCCTTTTCAGGTTGAGGTTGATGCTTCCGAGATTGGAGCAGGGGCGGTTTTGTCGCAGAAAGGTCCCGATTGCTCTGTGATGAGACCATGTGCATTCTTCTCTCGAAAGTTTTCGCCCGCCGAGCGAAATTATGATGTCGGTAATCGGGAGCTCTTGGCTATGAAGTGGGCATTTGAGGAGTGGCGTCATTGGCTTGAGGGTGCTAGACATCAGGTGGTGGTCTTGACTGATCACAAGAATCTGATTTACCTTGAGTCTGCCAGGCGTCTGAATCCTAGACAGGCGCGCTGGTCTTTGTTTTTCTCCCGGTTTAATTTTGTGGTTTCATACTTGCCGGGCTCGAAAAATGTGAAGGCAGATGCTCTTTCTAGGAGTTTTGAGCCTGACTCCTCTGGTGATTCTGAGCCTACGGGTATCCTTAAGGATGGAGTGATTTTGTCTGCTTTCTCCCCAGACTTGCTACGTGCTTTGCAGGAGTTTCAGACTGATAGGCCTGATCGTTGTCCGCCTGGGAGATTGTTTGTTCCAGATGAGTGGACCAGTAGAGTCATCTCAGAGGTTCATTCTTCTGTGTTGGCAGGCCACCCTGGAATTTTTGGTACCAGAGATTTGGTGGCCAGATCCTTCTGGTGGCCTTCCCTGTCTCGGGATGTGCGTACCTTTGTGCAGTCTTGTGATGTTTGTGCTCGGGCCAAGCCTTGCTGTTCTCGGGCTAGTGGATTGTTGTTGTCCTTGCCCATTCCGAAGAGGCCGTGGACGCACATCTCTATGGACTTTATCTCGGATCTCCCGGTTTCTCAGAAAATGTCTGTCATTTGGGTGGTGTGTGACCGTTTTTCTAAGATGGTTCATTTGGTACCCTTGCCCAAATTGCCTTCTTCATCGGAGTTGGTTCCTTTATTTTTTCAGAATGTGGTTCGTTTGCATGGTATCCCGGAAAACATCGTTTCTGACAGGGGATCTCAATTTGTGTCTAGGTTCTGGCGAGCGTTCTGTGCCAGGATGGGCATTGATTTGTCTTTTTCATCTGCGTTCCATCCCCAGACTAATGGCCAGACGGAGCGAACTAATCAGACCTTGGAGACTTATTTGAGGTGTTTTGTGTCTGCTGATCAGGATGATTGGGTCGCCTTTTTGCCGTTGGCAGAGTTTGCCCTCAATAATCGGGCCAGTTCTGCCACTCTGGTTTCTCCTTTCTTTTGCAATTCAGGGTTTCACCCTCGTTTTTCATCTGGCCAAGTGGAATCTTCTGATTGTCCTGGAGTGGACACTGTGGTGGATAGACTGCACCAGATTTGGAGTCATGTGGTGGACAATTTGAAGTTGTCTCAGGAGAAGACTCAGCAGTTTGCTAATCGTCATCGTCGTGTGGGCCATCATCTCCGTGTTGGGGACTTGGTGTGGTTGTCTTCTCGTTTTGTCCCTATGAAGGTCTCCTCTCCTAAGTTTAAACCTCGGTTTATAGGTCCTTATAAGATTTTGGAGATTCTTAATCCTGTATCTTTTCGTTTGGATTTACCAGCATCTTTCACCATTCATAATGTCTTCCATCGGTCGTTGTTGCGGAGGTACGAGGTACCGGTTGTTCCTTCTGTTGAGCCTCCTGCTCCTGTGCTGGTGGAGGGTGAATTGGAGTATGTTGTGGAGAAGATTTTGGACTCTCGCATTTCCAGACGGAGACTTCAATATTTGGTTAAATGGAAGGGATACGGTCAGGAGGATAATTCTTGGGTGACTGCCTCTGATGTTCATGCCTCTGATTTGGTTCGCGCCTTTCATAGGGCGCATCCTGATCGCCCTGGTGGTTCTCATGAGGGTTCGGTGCCCCCTCCTTAAGGGGGGGGTACTGTTGTGAATTCTGTTTTTGGGCTCCCTCTGGTGGTTACTGGTGGTACTGGTTGACTGGTGTCTTGTTTTTCCAGTGCACCTGTTTCCATTAGGAAATTGGGAGTCTCCTATTTAGTCTGGCTTCTCAGTCATTGTAGTGCCGGCAATCAATGTTACCAGAGCACCTTGTTGCTTGCTTCCTGCTCCAAGTCTGCAATTCAGCTAAGTTGAATCTTTGGCTTTTTGTGTTTGTTTTGTCCAGCATGCATTTACATTTCTCGTGCTGCTGGAAGCTCTAGTGATCTGGAATTGCTACTCCAGTGTCATGAGTTGACAACGGAGTTAAGGTAATTCCAGGATGGCTGTATAGGGTTTTGAGGTGACCGCGAAGTCCTCTTTTGTATATTCCGCTATCTAGTCAGAGGGCCTCACTTTGCTGAATCTATATTCATACTGCGTTTGTGTTTTCCTCTTACCTAACCGTTGTTATATGTGGGGGGCTACTATAACCTTTGGGGTTTCCCTGGAGGCAAGTCAGGTCTGTGTATTCCTCTACTAGGGGTAGCTAGTTCTCCGGCTGGCGCGAGGTGTCTAGAGACAACGTAGGCACACCCCCTGGCTACTTTTAGTTGCGTGTTAGGTTCAGTATCGCGGTTACCTAAGATACCATCCTTCCTAGAGCTTGTCCGTTTTTTGCCTAAAGTCCCTGCCATTGGGAATCATGACACAACAGTGTCGAAAGCTGCAGAAAGATCGAGGAGAATGAGCAGAGAGTGGTCACCGTTACATTTTGCTGTCAGAAGGTCATTGGTCACCTTGATGAGTGCAGTTTCTGTTGAATGTAGGGGGCGGAAGCCGGACTGTGAAGGGTGTAGGAGGGAATGAGTGGAGAGGTAACGGGTAAGGCGGGAGTAGACTAGGCGCTCCAGGAGTTTTGAGATGAAGGGTAGATTGGAGACCGGTCTGTAGTTGTTTGCGCATGATGGGTCAAGGGTGGGTTTTTTTAGTAATGGAGTAATGATAGAGTGTTTGAAGGAGGAGGGGAAAATGCCAGAGGAGAGGGAGAGATTAAAGATTGTAGTTAGGTGAGTTGTGACGACTGGAGAGAGAGACTGGAGGAGGTGTGAGGGAATGGGGTCGGTGGTGCATGTAGTCGGACGAGAAGAGGAGAGGAGCTTGGAGACTTCTTCTTCTGTGATGGGATCGAATGTGGAGAGTGAGCCAGGGGAGATGCAGGGAGGAATGGGAGTCATTGCACTTGGTGTCTGGGAGCGGATTTCCTGATGGATATTGTCTATTTTCTCTATAAAGTGGGAGGCCAGGTCATCAGCACAAATGTCTGTGATAGGGTCTTGTGCTTTTGGCCTGAGGAGGGAGTGAAATGTGTCAAAAAGTTTCTTGGGGTTGTTGGATAGTGATGAGATCAGAGTGGTGAAGTAGGTCTGTTTGGCAAGGTGAAGGGCAGAGTTATAGGTCCTTAACATAAATTTGAAGTGTAAGAAGTCTTCTGGGGTGCGAGTTTTCCTCCATAAGCGTTCAGCACACCTGGAGCATCGCTGGAGAAATCGGGTTTGCGATGTGAGCCAGGGCTGTTTCACTCTGTGTTTGGAGGTTCTGAGGGTGAGGGGAGCTACTTGGTCTAGGGTGCTTCTAAGAGTGTCATTGTAGTGATGTACAGCCAGATCAGGACAGGAACAAGAGGAGACTGGGGACAGTGATGAGTGTAAGGAGTCTGAAAGTGTGTGAGGATTAATAGCATGTAGATTTCTGAATGTGTGGTAGGTAGGAGAGTGCTGGGGTGGGCGAGGAATTGTGAGTGTGAAGGAGAGAATGTTGTGGTCAGAGAGGGGAAGTGGTGAGTTATCTAGGTGGGGAATTGAACAGAGCCGGGCAAAGACCAGGTCCAGGGTGTTACCGTCTTTGTGTGTTTCAGAGGTTGAGAGCTGTGAGAGGCCGAGAGAAGTGGTTAGTGATAGAAGCTGGGATGCAGATGTGGACGTGGGGCTGTTAATGGGAATGTTGAAGTCTCCCAGGATAAGGGTTGGTAATTCTGAGGACATGAAGTGCGGCAGCCAGGCTGAGAAGTCGTCCAGGAAGTGGGTAGGTGAGCCTGGGGGCCGGTATATGACCGCTACTCTGAGGGAGAGGGGACGGAAGAGCCTGATGGTGTGGACCTCAAAAGAAGGGAACGAAAGTGAAGAAACTGGGGGTATAACCTGGAACGTGCATTGGGGGGACAAGAGTATGCCGACTCCACCACCAGGTCTGTTAGTGGGTCTTGGGGAATGGGAGAATTGTAAGCCACCATGGGAAATGGCAGCAGGGGAGACAGTGTCAGAGTCTTGGATCCAGGTTTCAGTGAGGGCCAACAGATTGAGAGAGTTGTTCAGAAAGTAGTTGTGCAGGAAAGGGAGCTTGTTACATACAGACCGTGGATTCCAAAGGGCACAATTGAAAGGGAGAGGTGAGGGACTGCAAGTAATATTAATAAGGTTAGTATGGTTTTGATATGAGATAGGGTAGCAGTTGAGGTTGGGGGATGGGGGACCGGGGTTGGGGGATATGTCCCCCGAAATCAGTAGGAGTAACAAGATAAAAAGCAAGTAGTTTTTTGAAATGTTTGTAGTTTTTTTGTGCAGTGTGTTTGGGTAAGATGGGCTGAGGTTTTTCAGGAAGGTGAGAAGTGCATGGGAGTTGTACATGGGAGATGGAAGGAGTGAGGAGCTGATGTGTATGAGTCGTGGTGGAGGGGGGATTGGATGGTGAATGGGGATTGCAAGGGAGCATAGGAGGATGGGAATAAAGCACCTTGATAGAAGGGAGAGCAGAGTGTGGGTTACCTGACTCCTGACCTGACTAACTGCCATGGAATAACTGCGGTATCATGACGCTTATCTTCTATAACTGCGGTATCACGACGCTTATCTTCCGTGACGCTTAATAACTGCGGTATCACGACGCTTATCTTCTATAACTGCGGTATCACGACGCTTATCTTCCGTGACGCTTTGCTTCTGTGACGCGTGCACCCCCACTAGCGTGCCCCCCTAAGGATGGGTCTACATTTATAGTCCAGTGATGGGTCAGAAGAGATGGATTATGGGACCAGGGTGGGGATAATTTGGCAGCCTCTACCAGTCATGTTATCAGGGGAGGAAGGTGGAGATCCCCCAGCAGAAAGCACCCCTCAGCCAGCAGCAGGCAGCTCAGGTCCGGGGACAGGGGGGAGGTCACAGGCACCACCATCTGATAATGATCAGTATCCCCGGTCAGAGCAGCCAACATTCACACCACAATGGAACTATAATCCTCCGCAGTTTCAGCAGGGTGGAGAGACATCTTCTCGCAAGAAGGCAATTCCCAGTACACGATATCACAGCAATTCATCTGATGAAGATGAAGAAGGGACTTCATACATGCTGCCCAGCACTAGAAAGAAGAACCCACAGGCACTCAGAAGACAGGGGCAAATAGAAGCACCACCTTTACACTATGTGCACTTCACCCCAAGTCAGGTGACCAGCATCCTTAACAATCTTCCAGACCCAGAGATGCACCCCATGCCATTCTACAGAAGAATGCAGCAGAACCAGCGCACATATGCAGCCACCTGGAATGATCTGTGGGCTGTGATGGAGATAAAGGCAGGTGATGCCTTCTGGCCAATCATGAAGGAACATTTCAAGCTTGCAGCAGATCTAGATGTACATGCCTGGGAGTCAGGGCCGAAGCTGATTGAACAACTCAGAGAATGGGCCAAAGGCAGGCTGGCCGGACAGGCCCTCAGCTTACACGACATGAGTCAGGAGAAGACAGAGTCTGTGGAGAAGTTTCATGGCAGAGTAATGCAGGTCTTCCAGGACCTTGGCTTCACCATTCATGACCAGATACACAGGCAAATGTTAGCACAGGCCTTTGTGCATGGACTCAGAGAGCCAATCAGGAAGCCACTGATAGTGGCTAGGCCCGAGTACAGGTCAATAGCAATGGACACCCTGCTCACAGTAGCCAAAGGGATCGAGTCCCAACCAGGAGTACGGAAGACAACGCCCCTCATGGCGGCCATAGACTCTGAAGAGCCACCGCAACACCGAGACAGAAGGAATGTCAGATGTTTCAACTGCGGTAAATTGGGTCATTACCAGAGCCGGTGCAGGGCTCCACCACAATCCAAGACCCTGCCCAGAGGAGCAGGCCGAGGAACAGACAAGGTAAACAGTGAAGAGCCCCGTCCATAGGACAGGGGCAAGCCAGGTCCGCAAGACACCACGCTCCTGACATGCAAAACCCCATCAGCAGGACCAACCCCTCAAATTACTCTGGAAGTGGATGGCGTTGTCAGATCTTTTCTTGTGGACACTGGTGCAGCCAGAAGTGTGATGAGACATGTGGAACTCCCTGACCCTACCTGCCTATCAGAATCCTCTGTGTCTTGCGTAGGCATTGATGGTCAAGTCAGACATTCTCAGCTTACAAAGCCTCTGAGCGTGTGCACTCAGCCGGGACACTCTATCCTATCCCAGTTTGTGGTGTCAAGAACCTGCCCACTCAACCTGCTGGGGGCGGACCTACTACAAAAACTGAAAGCAACCATAGTGTTCCAGGAAGATGGGACCGTAACCCTCTCTTCACCTTTGACCCAGGAAGAGTCAGTGATGCTGGCGGCCCTACAGGAACCTCAGGCAACTAATGAAGGCCTACCCAAGGAGGTACTGGACGTAGTACCAGAAAGTCTATGGTCCAAGGGACCCCAAGATGTGGGAAAGCTTCAAGTTGCCCCGGTGCGGGTATCACTCAAGCCAGGCACTCCATATCCTCGTAAGGCCCAGTATCCCTTGTCCATCGCCCAGAGTCAAGCTGTCTCAGACCAATTGAAGGTGTTTCTGGAAATAGGGGTCGTGGTCCCTTGCACCTCTCCTTGCAATACCCCGCTGTTCCCTGTCAAGAAAAAGACTGTAAAAGGGGAGCCAGCCAAGTTCAGAATGGTACATGACCTAAGAGCTGTAAATGACGCTACAGTATTTGAAACTCCAATTGTGCCGAATCCGCACACACTGCTCTCAAATGTGCCTTCCACAGCAACCGTGTTCACGGTGATCGACCTGGCTAATGCTTTCTTCAGTGTTCCCCTCCATCCGGACGATCAGTTCCTGTTTGCCTTCACGCATCAGGGGGCACAGTACACATGGGCGGTGATGCCCCAGGGGGCCCAGAACAGCCCCTCACAATTCACCAAAGCAATGTCCACAGTTCTCGCCAACTGGATCACAGAACATGCAGAAGTGACCCTGCTACAATACGTGGACGATCTACTCCTCTGTGCAGTTGACTTTGACACGTGTAAAACACATTCCGTGTCTCTCCTACTCTACTTGGCGGAAAAGTGCTGCAAGGTCTCAAAGAACAAAATCCAGTGGTGTCTGAAGCGAGTTACATTCCTTGGGCACTGCATTGCTCACCAGACGAAACACCTGACAGATGATTGGAAGACCACAGTGGAGAAGATGGCCCCTCCAACAACTCCAAAGGGGCTACAAGCTTTCCTTGGTCTGGTTTCGTATTGCAGAGCCTGGATCCCTGATGCCTCAGTCCTAATGCAACCTCTGTATGACTGCGTCAATGCAACCCCGTTCATGCTAACAGATGTGGCCTTCAGTTTGTTCAAAAAGCTAAAAGACTCTGTAGTCTCAGCGCCAGCACTAGGCCTACCTGACTACAAGAAGCTATTCCGTCTCTACCTGATGGAGAAAGAAGGCCATGCTACTGGAGTCCTGACACAGACTCACGGGGGAAGACAGAGACCTCTAGGCTACTTCTCAGCTCGCCTGGATCCAGTTGCAAGGGGAGCCCCCTCCTGCATGAGAGCAGTATTTGCAGCACACGCCCTCCTGGACAAGACTGCTGACATCATTCTTGGACATCCACTGGAAATCCTGGCTCCACATGACATTTCAGCAATTCTCAACCAAACCCAGCCAAAACATCTCTCCACCGCGAGACATCTTCGCCTGCAGTGCTCCCTACTACTGCCTGACAATGTCACTATCTCCAGATGTACAGTCCTCAATCCGGCCACTCTACTCCCACTCCCAAGGGGGGATACGAATACGGACCCTTCAGATAAAAATCTGCACGATACCTTCCACAAGGATCTGGATTTGCTCCGGATAGATGACCATGACTGCTTCAGCATCATGCAACAGGAAACAGCAGGACTACCCAATGTGGCAGAAGAGCCGCTGACCAACCCAGAGTTGATCCTCTATGTAGATGGCTCCAGATTTGCAGATGATGAAGGAAGATTCCACACGGGATGTGCAGTGACCAGCAATCAAGAAATCCTGTGGTCCAGAAGTCTACCGCCTAGCCTGTCAGCTCAGGAATAGTGTTGAGCGATACCGTCCGATACTTGAAAGTATCGGTATCGGAAAGTATCGGCCGATACCGGCAAAGTATCGGATCCAATCCGATACCGATACCCGATACCAATACAAGTCAATGGGACTCAAGTATCGGACGGTATTCCTGATGGTTCCCAGGGTCTGAAGGAGAGGAAACTCTCCTTCAGGCCCTGGGAACCATATAAATGTGTAAAAGAAAGAATTAAAATAAAAAAAATCGCTATACTCACCTGTCCGACGCAGCCGGGACCTCAGCGAGGGAACCGGCAGCGTTGTTTCTTTAAAATTTGCGCTTTTACATGGTTACGTGAAGTCCCGGCTTGTGATTGGTCAGGGCGGGCATGTTGCCGGGACGCGGACCAATCACAGCAAGCCGTGACGAAATTACGTCACGGCTTGCTGTGATTGGTCCGCGTCCCGGCAACATGGCGCCGTGACCAATCATAAGCCGGGACGTCACTGGAGGCTGGACACGCGCGCTTTTTAAAATGCATTTTAAAAAGCGCGCGTGTCCAGCCTCCCGTGACGTCACGGCTTGTGATTGGTTAATCGCGGCCATGTTGCTGGGACGCGGACCAATCACAGCAAGCCGTGACGAAATTACGTCACGGCTTGCTGTGATTGGTCCGCGTCCCGGCAACATGGCGCCGTGACCAATCATAAGCCGGGACGTCACTGGAGGCTGGACACGCGCGCTTTTTTAAAAAGCGCGCGTGTCCAGCCTCCCGTGACGTCACGGCTTGTGATTGGTTAATCGCGGCCATGTTGCCGGGACGCGGACCAATCACAGCAAGCCGTGATGTAATTTAGTAGTCAGCAAAGACTACTGCAAAGAAGCTGCTTTCAGAGATCGTGTGCAGATACGGGGTCCCAGAAGTGATAGAGAGTGATCAGGGTCCCGCATTCACAGCAAACCTCACAAGGGAGATCTGGTCAGCAGTAGGGTCAGACTTAGGCCTACACACTCCCTATCACCCTCAGAGTAGCGGGAAAGTAGAAAGACTAAATGGGACACTTAAGAACAGGATGTTGAAAGTTGCCCAAGAGGCACGCAAACCATGGCACGAAACCCTTCCCATTGCACTGTTTAGTGTAAGGCACACTCCCCGGGGCCCAGAAAAGCTGTCACCACATGAGATTCTGTTTGGGTCCAGCCCTAGGTTAGGGGTATTCTTCCCTCAGCAGTTGGCAATGCAATATGATACTTTGTCTGCTTATGTAATTCAACTGTCCAAAAAACTAGCTGATGTCCATTCTCGAGTTTTCTCTTCATTACCAGATCCAGGAGCGATACCCGGTACGCACTCCCTGAAACCAGGAGACTGGGTGTTGGTAAAGAAGTTCGTGAGGAGAACACTCGACCCCAGATTTGACGGTCCCTTCCAAGTGCTGTTGACGACACCAACCTCTGTGAAACTAGAGGGAAAACCCACTTGGATCCACGCATCGCATTGCAAGAAGGCTCCCGTACCAGAAGATACGCCAAAGCCAGAATGATCCTGTATATCCTCTGTGTGATACACATCCTGGGGGCAGAAGCTCCACGTGCCCCACCTCTGGGAGGGGAGATCACCAAGGACGGGGACTACACCATTTTCTGGTTCGATACATCAGCACACATAATTACATACCTGTTTGATTACTGCGATGTGGTACACTGCCCACCCACACTGCTGGACAGCTTGGGGCATGGGACTCAGTATATTTGTGTTGCAGATAAATATTGGGGAGACAAATGTGAATACTGGGGAGCGGCAGCATGGAACACTGGTGACAGTTGGGGATACAAACCCCCATCAGCCCTAAACAGAAAAGATAAAGATGGCAAGTCCTTAATTGACCGTATGCGCCTAACAAAGCAGGCCTTCAGGAAAGGGTGCAACACCAGGGGGGAATGCAACCGACTCATACTTAGCATTGAAAACCCCTCCCCAGGTGATGCCGGTACTTATATAATGAGCAGTACATCTCCAAGTGGTGAGCGCAAACCCCCTGTGCAATACTCAGGGAAATTCAAGCTGGCAAATGTAGCTGACAAGCCCAATGTGACTCAGGAGACCCCTAGTAACGTAATGGTACTGACAGACCCGACTTATGAGGAGAATTTAGCAGTAGAGACTGGGTTCTCTGAAACCAATTACTGGCTAGAGTGGGTAAGATACACAGCCCAACAGCATAATGGGAGTGGCTGTTATGCATGTGCCGGAGCCAGACCCCATCTGGGCACAGTGCCACTTAACATCCCAGAATCCCAGCAGGCCTGTTTCCTCAGCATATACACTAACTCATCTCATTCTGCATCCTGTGAACACTGGAAGTCTAAGTACCCACTCATGACTAAAGACACCCCCCCAGGGACTGGGATAACAATATACCCTGGTAATTACACCTGTTACACACGCACAGGGGCTGGCAGAGATGTAAAAAACTTCACTAAGGGGTTCTTGTTGTGAAATTGGATTTTGGGCTCCCCCGGTGGCCACTGGTGGAATTGAACTTGTGTGCATCATCCCCTCTGTTCACCTGTTCCCATCAGGATGTGGGAGTCGCTATTTAGCCTTGCTCCTCTGTCACTTCCATGCCGGTCAACATTGTAATCAGAAGCCTTTCTGTGCATGTTCCTGCTGCTAGACAACTCCCAGTTAAGTTGGACTTTTGTCCTTGTTTGTTTTTGCATTTTGTTCCAGTTCACAGCTGCAGTTTCGTTTCTGTGTCTGGAAAGCTCTTGTGATCTGAAATTGCCACTCTGATGTTATGAGTTAATACTAGAGTCTTAAAGTAATTTCAGGATGGTGTTTTGATAGGGTTTTCAGCTGACCATGAAAGTACTCTTTCTGTCTTCCTGCTATCTAGTAAGCGGACCTCGATTTTGCTAAACCTATTTTCATACTACGTTTGTCATTTTCATCTAATATCACCGCCAATATATGTGGGGGCCTCTGTCTGCCTTTCGGGGAAATTTCTCTAGAGGTGAGCCAGGACTGTATTTTCCTCTGCCAGGATTAGTTAGTCCTCCGGCCGGCGCTGGGCGTCTAGGGATAAAACGTAGGCAACGCTACCCGGCTACTGTTAGTTGTGCGGCAGGTTTAGTTCATGGTCAGTTTAGTTTCCATCCTTCCAAGAGCTAGTTCTTATGTATGCTGGGCTATGTTCTCTTGCCATTGAGAACCATAACAGTTTGACCGGACCACAAAGGGTTAAATTGTTTGGCAGAGAAAGGAGAGAAAAAAGAAGTCTGCTGAAAATTTTTTTTTTTTTTTCCTTCAGTTCTGAGTGTGCTTTCAATTGAATCACTTGCAAGTCTGCCTATATTGCAGCCTTCCTCTCTCTCTCTCCTTCTAATCCTGGAATGGCTCTGTGTTCACCTGTTTAAAATGGATATTCAGAGTTTAGCTGCAGGTTTGAATAATCTCACCACGAAAGTTCAAAATTTACAAGATTTTGTTGTTCAGGTTCCTATATCTGAACCCAGAATTCCTTTGCCTGAATTTTTCTCGGGGAATAGATCTTGCTTTCAAAATTTCAAAAATAATTGCAAGTTGTTTTTGTCTCTGAAGTCTCGCTCTGCTGGAGATCCTGCACAGCAGGTCAGGATTGTGATTTCCTTGCTCCGGGGCGACCCTCAAGATTGGGCTTTTGCATTGGCTCCAGGGGATCCTGCGTTGCTCAATGTGGATGCGTTTTTTCTGGCCTTGGGGTTGCTTTATGAGGAACCTCATTTAGAGCTTCAGGCGGAAAAGGCCTTGATGTCCCTATCTCAGGGGCAAGATGAAGCTGAAGTATACTGCCAAAAATTCCGTAAATGGGCTGTGCTTACTCAGTGGAATGAGTGCGCCCTGGCGGCGAATTTCAGAGAGGGTCTCTCTGATGCCATTAAGGATGTTATGGTGGGGTTCCCTGTGCCTGCGGGTCTGAATGAGTCCATGACAATGGCTATCCAGATCGATAGGCGTCTGCGGGAGCGCAAACCTGTGCACCATTTGGAGGTGTCTACTGAGAAGACGCCAGAGAATATGCAATGTGATAGAATTCTGTCCAGAAGCGAACGGCAGAATTTTAGACGAAAAAATGGGTTGTGCTTCTATTGCGGTGATTCAACTCATGTTATATCAGCATGCTCTAAGCGTACTAAGAAGCTTGATAAGTCTGTTTCAATTGGCACTTTACAGTCTAAGTTTATTCTATCTGTGACCCTGATTTGTTCTTTATCATCTATTACTGCGGACGCCTATGTCGACTCTGGCGCCGCTTTGAGTCTTATGGATTGGTCCTTTGCCAAACGCTGTGGGTATGATTTAGAGCCTCTTGAAACTCCTATACCTCTGAAGGGGATTGACTCCACCCCATTGGCTAGTAATAAACCACAATACTGGACACAAGTAACTATGCGGATTAATCCGGATCACCAGGAGATTATTCGCTTTCTTGTGCTGTATAACCTACATGATGTGTTGGTGCTTGGATTGCCATGGCTGCAATCTCATAACCCAGTCCTCGACTGGAAAGCTATGTCTGTGTTAAGCTGGGGATGTAAGGGGACGCATGGGGACGTACCTTTGGTTTCCATTTCATCATCTATTCCCTCTGAGATTCCTGAATTCTTGTCAGATTATTGTGACATTTTTGAAGAACCTAAGCTTGGTTCACTACCTCCGCACCGGGAGTGCGATTGTGCCATAGATTTGATTCCGGGTAGTAAATACCCTAAGGGTCGTTTATTTAATCTGTCTGTGCCTGAACATGCTGCTATGCGAGAATATATAAAGGAGTCCTTGGAAAAGGGACATATTCGTCCTTCGTCATCTCCCTTAGGAGCCGGTTTTTTCTTTGTGGCTAAGAAAGATGGCTCTTTGAGGCCGTGTATTGATTATCGGCTCTTGAATAAAATCACGGTTAAATATCAATATCCGTTGCCACTGCTGACTGATTTGTTTGCTCGCATAAAGGGGGCCAAGTGGTTCTCTAAGATAGATCTCCGTGGGGCGTATAATTTGGTGCGAATTAAGCAGGGGGATGAGTGGAAAACCGCATTTAATACACCCGAGGGCCACTTTGAGTATTTGGTGATGCCTTTTGGTCTTTCAAATGCCCCTTCAGTCTTTCAGTCCTTTATGCATGACATTTTCCGTGATTATTTGGATAAATTTATGATTGTGTATCTGGATGATATTTTGATTTTTTCGGATGACTGGGACTCTCATGTCCAGCAGGTCAGGAGGGTTTTTCAGGTTTTGCGGTCTAATTCCTTGTGTGTGAAGGGTTCTAAGTGCGTTTTTGGGGTTCAAAAGATTTCCTTCTTGGGATATATTTTTTCCCCCTCTTCCATCGAGATGGATCCTGTCAAGGTTCAGGCTATTTGTGATTGGACGCAACCCTCTTCTCTTAAGAGTCTTCAGAAATTTTTGGGCTTTGCTAACTTTTATCGTCGATTTATTGCTGGTTTTTCTGATGTTGTTAAACCATTGACTGATTTGACTAAGAAGGGTGCTGATGTTGCTGATTGGTCCCCTGCGGCTGTGGAGGCCTTTCGGGAGCTTAAGCGCCGCTTTTCTTCCGCCCCTGTGTTGCGTCAGCCTGATGTTGCTCTTCCTTTTCAGGTTGAGGTCGACGCTTCTGAGATCGGAGCTGGGGCGGTTTTGTCGCAGAGAAGTTCCGATTGCTCCGTGATGAGACCTTGTGCTTTTTTTTCTCGTAAATTTTCGCCCGCCGAGCGGAATTATGATATTGGGAATCGGGAGCTTTTGGCCATGAAGTGGGCTTTTGAGGAGTGGCGTCATTGGCTTGAGGGGGCTAGACATCAGGTGGTGGTATTGACTGACCACAAAAATCTAATTTATCTTGAGTCCGCTAGACGCCTGAATCCTAGACAGGCGCGCTGGTCGTTGTTTTTCTCTCGGTTTAATTTTGTGGTGTCCTACCTGCCGGGTTCTAAGAATGTTAAGGCGGATGCCCTTTCTAGGAGTTTTGAGCCTGACTCCCCTGGTAATTCTGAACCTACAGGTATCCTTAAGGATGGAGTGATATTGTCTGCCGTTTCTCCAGACCTGCGGCGGGCCTTGCAGGAGTTTCAGGCGGATAGACCTGATCGTTGCCCACCTGGTAGACTGTTTGTTCCTGATGATTGGACCAGTAAAGTCATTTCAGAGGTTCATTCTTCTGCGTTGGCAGGTCATCCTGGAATCTTTGGTACCAGGGATTTGGTGGCAAGGTCCTTCTGGTGGCCTTCCCTGTCACGAGATGTGCGAGGCTTTGTGCAGTCTTGTGACGTTTGTGCTCGGGCCAAGCCTTGTTGTTCTCGGGCTAGTGGATTGTTGTTGCCCTTGCCTATCCCGAAGAGACCTTGGACGCACATCTCGATGGATTTTATTTCGGATCTTCCTGTTTCTCAGAAGATGTCTGTCATCTGGGTGGTGTGTGACCGTTTCTCTAAGATGGTCCATTTGGTTCCCCTGCCTAAGTTGCCTTCTTCTTCCGAGTTGGTTCCTCTGTTTTTTCAAAATGTGGTCCGTTTGCATGGTATTCCGGAGAATATCGTTTCTGACAGAGGAACCCAATTCGTGTCTAGATTTTGGCGAGCATTCTGTGCTAGGATGGGCATAGATTTGTCTTTCTCGTCTGCTTTCCATCCTCAGACTAATGGCCAGACCGAGCGGACGAATCAGACCTTGGAGACATATTTGAGATGTTTTGTGTCTGCAGATCAGGATGATTGGGTTGCTTTTTTGCCTTTAGCGGAGTTTGCCCTCAATAATCGGGCCAGCTCTGCCACCTTGGTGTCTCCTTTTTTCTGTAATTCGGGGTTTCATCCTCGATTTTCTTCCGGTCAGGTGGAATCTTCGGATTGTCCTGGAGTGGATGCTGTGGTGGAGAGGTTGCATCAGATTTGGGGGCAGGTAGTGGACAATTTGAAGTTGTCCCAGGAGAAGACTCAGCTTTTTGCCAACCGCCGGCGTCGGGTTGGTCCTCGGCTTTGTGTTGGGGACTTGGTGTGGTTGTCTTCTCGTTTTGTCCCTATGAGGGTTTCTTCTCCTAAGTTTAAGCCTCGGTTCATCGGCCCGTATAAGATATTGGAGATTCTCAACCCTGTGTCTTTCCGTTTGGACCTCCCTGCATCTTTTTCTATTCATAATGTTTTTCATCGGTCGTTATTGCGCAGGTATGAGGTACTGGTTGTGCCTTCCGTTGAGCCTCCTGCTCCGGTGTTGGTTGAGGGCGAGTTGGAGTACGTTGTGGAAAAAATCTTGGACTCCCGTGTTTCCAGACGGAAACTCCAGTATCTGGTCAAGTGGAAGGGATACGGTCAGGAGGATAATTCTTGGGTGACTGCCTCTGATGTTCATGCCTCCGATCTGGTCCGTGCCTTCCATAGGGCTCATCCTGATCGCCCTGGTGGTTCTGGTGAGGGTTCGGTGCCCCCTCCTTGAGGGGGGGGTACTGTTGTGAAATTGGATTTTGGGCTCCCCCGGTGGCCACTGGTGGAATTGAACTTGTGTGCATCATCCCCTCTGTTCACCTGTTCCCATCAGGATGTGGGAGTCGCTATTTAGCCTTGCTCCTCTGTCACTTCCATGCCGGTCAACATTGTAATCAGAAGCCTTTCTGTGCATGTTCCTGCTGCTAGACAACTCCCAGTTAAGTTGGACTTTTGTCCTTGTTTGTTTTTGCATTTTGTTCCAGTTCACAGCTGCAGTTTCGTTTCTGTGTCTGGAAAGCTCTTGTGATCTGAAATTGCCACTCTGATGTTATGAGTTAATACTAGAGTCTTAAAGTAATTTCAGGATGGTGTTTTGATAGGGTTTTCAGCTGACCATGAAAGTACTCTTTCTGTCTTCCTGCTATCTAGTAAGCGGACCTCGATTTTGCTAAACCTATTTTCATACTACGTTTGTCATTTTCATCTAATATCACCGCCAATATATGTGGGGGCCTCTGTCTGCCTTTCGGGGAAATTTCTCTAGAGGTGAGCCAGGACTGTATTTTCCTCTGCCAGGATTAGTTAGTCCTCCGGCCGGCGCTGGGCGTCTAGGGATAAAACGTAGGCAACGCTACCCGGCTACTGTTAGTTGTGCGGCAGGTTTAGTTCATGGTCAGTTTAGTTTCCATCCTTCCAAGAGCTAGTTCTTATGTATGCTGGGCTATGTTCTCTTGCCATTGAGAACCATAACAGGTTCTGCTCAGAATACAGTACCACCACTGACAACCTAATTAATCATGTGGTTTCCCTAGGTGACATATACTGGATCTGTGGTGATATGAAGATACGTAGTAGACTGGAAGGTGTTTGGGTAGGCCAATGTGCACTGGCGAAAATTCTGATGCCCTTCCACCTGTTTCCCTACACCCATGAGTCCTCACCCAGCACTGCAGTTAGCAGACCAAAGCGGGCAAGTGCCCCAAAAGGCAGTTTTGATCCACATGTTTATATAGACAACGTAGGTGTGCCTAGGGGGGTACCTGATGAATTTAAAGCCAGGGACCAGGTCAAGGCAGGATTTGAGTCATTGTTGCCAATAATAACTGTGAACAAAAATGTTGATTGGATAAATTATGTGTATTACAACCAGCAGAGATTTGTTAACTACACCCGAGATGCTCTAAAAGGTCTGGCAGACCAGTTGGGCCCCACTTCCATTATGGCATTCCAAAACAGGATGGCCCTAGACATGATTCTAGCTGAAAAAGGAGGTGTTTGTAAAATGATCAAAGACACCTGTTGCACCTACATCCCAGACAATACTGGTCCCAATGGTAAAGTCACGGTGGCGATACAGAAACTCACCGAGCTATCAGAAGAATTGAAACAAAACTCAGGAGTGAAAGATCCTTGGGACCAGTACTTTGGATGGATGAATGGGTGGCAAAGGTTGTTAGCACAGATTGGGGCAGCCATACTTGTTATTTTTGTTCTTGTGATAATTTCTGGTTGCTGCGTAATCCCTTGTACTCGCAGGATGATGGAAAAGACGGTCAAGGAAACCACAAACCTGATGCCACATCTCCTCCTGGACGAACCTATCCGAATCCAGATTCACCCACCTGACGGCTCCTCCAACCCCGATGAGGATGAATATGTGGAACTGATTGGAGAACTTCGCCAATATGAGACTATGCATGCTTCTACCCCCCTTTAGGGACAGATCTCCTGACCGCCCATTTGCGAAAAGTCTGTACGGTGTAGGGCATGTGCGTTAGGTATATGTCAGTTCGCCGACAGCACAAAAGAGTTGCAGCGCTTTGGGACAGGAGGCTAGGATTAGGGAAAGTGATATCTAAGGGGGGCTTGTGATAGAAATATATATATCATGTAGATCTCACTTGCATGTATATCCCTTTAAATCATGTCTTAGCTTAAAAGCAAATATATTCAGCTATTTTATGATCAATTGCTCAAATTGCTCAACTTAATCACATGAGTTAGGCAAGACAGGTCTTGGGACTTTCTGCTATGTCTAGATCGCAAGGAAACGAGAAGTTAAAGCAGATGGTTCGAAACTAATGTCCCAGAATGTTGCTGACTAGCAGGACAAAGGTGGCAGATGTTTCCGAAAGTTCAAAATCAGCTTGTTGCTAGGTAGACCATAGTTCGAAGATGCCATGTACTCAGTTAAATGCATTATGTACTCAGTCAGTCAATGAAATAATAGCTAAATTGTATGTTAATTTACTAACCACTCCCATTTTATACGCTTTTATAAGATCATGTATCAAGCAATAAACCAGAGATCTGGATGGAATGTTATACTGTCACTTTGTGTCAGAGTTCATTCTTTCTTGAGCGCTCAATAGATCAGATCTGATAAATAATTGGGAACGGACACAGCATACACACGGGGTTAAATTCACCCCGAGCCAAATTTCTATAACACCAGGGGGTGGTTAAATGATCAAAGGCATTGTGGCTGGCAACATGCTATAACACCTTCACCTGATTGTATCTAGAGTGGCCACAGTAATTGATATACATCAAACAGTGAGTACATCCTACAATACAACCAGTGAATTATACCAAACATTACGCAGGCACATTAAAATAAGTTGCTAGATGGTACAGTGGCAGATGAGACATGGACAGCAAGCAGAGGTGGGAAGCTATACCATTAATTCTAATGCAGCAGATGAGACATGGACAGCAAGCAGAGGTGGGAAGCTATACCATTAATTCTAATGCAGCAGATGAGACATGGACAGCAAGCAGAGGTGGGAAGCTATACCTGTGTGAAGAGAGAAGATGGATGTTAGTTCTGTGCCATGAAATAACTGCGGTATCACGACGCTTATCTTCCGTGACGCTTTGCTTCTGTGACGCGTGCACCCCCACTAGCAGTAATGTAGGATTGGGAGCGGTGCTGTCGCAAAAACAAGAAGGTCGGGAGAAAGTCATCGCCTTTGCAAGTAGAAAACTCCGGCCTACTGAAAGAAATTCTGAAAATTATAGCTCCTTCAAATTGGAGCTACTGGCAGTAGTTTGGGCTGTGACTGAACGTTTCAAACACTATTTGACCGGTGCAGAATTTATTGGCTATACTGACAACAATCCGTTGACCCATCTAGACACGGCTAAATTAGGTGCGTTAGAACAGCGATGGATAGCCCGGTTATCTAATTACAACTTCGTGATCAAGTATCGAGCAGGTCGCAAGAATGGAAATGCCGATGCCCTATCCCGGATGCCACACTTGAGAGATGTAGAAGAAGAAACGGGGGAGCTTGAAGAAATTGAACTACCAGCCTTTCATCAGCCCAAGGCAAAACATCGTCAGTCAAATACCTATCAGAAACAACAAGAAGTGAATTTTAATCCGTTAGCACACCATAGATGGGCTGACACCCAAGATAGCAATCCGGCTGTGAAGCTAGTGAAGGAACTGTTGACTGAGCAAAGTGCATATCCCGATGAGGATGCCCCAGAAGAGACGCATCAACTCTGGAAAGAGAGGGGCAAAATGTTCCTGTATCAAGGGAAACTCTGTAGAAGATACACCAATCCGAAAACAGATGAATTGGTTTGGCAGATTATCGTGCCTATACAAGATGTGAGGATGGTCCTCGAGGCTTACCACAATGGTGCTGGTCACTTTGGTTGGAAAAAGCTAGAAGTACTTCTGAGAGAAAGATTTTATTGGGTCGGGATGAGAAAATCAATCGAACAGTGGTGTAGAAACTGTGGCCCGTGCAACCTCAGAAGGAACGATCAAAAGAGCCAAAGAGCACCACTGCAGCCCATAATCACCAAACAACCACTTGAACTGGTAGCCATAGACCACGTGAAGTTGACAACAAGCCGGTCCGGTTACGTCTATGCCTTGACCATCGTGGACCATTATTCGCGCTTCTTGGTAGTAGTACCTGTAAAAGATCTGACTGCAAAAACAGCAGCCAAAGCGTTCCAAACGTACTTTTGTAGACCCCATGGATATCCGGAACAGGTTCTCACTGACCAGGGTACAGCCTTTGAATCAGAGATCTTCAGAGAATTCTGTAATATGTATGGTTGCAAAAAGACCCGGACGACGGCCTATCATCCGCAAACAAACGGCTTATGTGAGAAGATGAACCATATTGTGATAGACCTACTAAAGACTTTACCTGAAACGGAAAGGAATCAATGGCCAGAGAAATTGCCTGACTTGGTGGATCTGTATAATCATGTCCCGGTGAGCTCTACCAACTGCACCCCAGCTTATCTTATGCGTGCAAGACCCGGCCAATTACCAATCGATCTAGAAATGGGAATTCTGAAACCAGACGCAGAAGTTCAAGACTCCAGTTGGGATGTCTGTTGTGAACTCTGTGTTCAGGCTCCCTCTTGTGGTCACTGGTGGTATGGTGTGACTTTTGCTTTGGGCTCCCCCTGGTGGCTTTGCCTGTTATCCTGCTGGTCTCTGGCTATCAGCTGGTTCGTTATCCTCTGGGAGGTTCCTATATAGCTCTGTTTTACTTCCACTTGTTGCCGGCTGTCGATGTAATCAGTGCTACTCAGATTCCTTCTGACTACCTTGCTCCCAGTCCATCCAGGACAAGCTAAGTTTTGTTTGCTCATTTTTTGATCAGCAGTGTTTATCATGTTTTCTGTTCCAGCTTGCTAAAATGTAATTCCCTCGCTTGCTGGTTGCTCTAGTGGGCTGAGTTTCTCCCCACACACCGTTAGTTGGTGTGTGGGTTCTTGAAATCTCAGGATGGATATTTTGTAAGGGTTTTTTATTGATCGCATAGACCCCTGCTCTATTTTCTGCTTTCTAGTACTAGTGGGCCTCTTTTGCTGAATCTGATTTCATCCCTATGTATGTGCCTTCTTCTTACTTCACCGTTAATATTTGTTGGGGGCTTCTATATCTTTGGGGATTATTTCTCTGGAGGCAAGCGAGGTCCTTCTTTCTCTTTAGGGGTAGCTAGTTCCTCAGGCTGGCTTGAGACGTCTAGGAATTTTTTAGGCACGTTCACCGGCTACCTCTAGTTGTGTTGAATTGGTTCAGATTTGCGATCAGTCCAGTTACCATCTCCCTAGAGCTCGTCCTTAGTTTAATCACTTGCTGGTCTATTTGTGATCCTCAGCCACTAGGGATCATAACAGATGTCGTACGGCAAAAGCAGTATCGCCAAGTGCAAGAGAGTGTGGAAAGAAGCCTCCAGCAAACCAGAGAAAGACAAGAGCGAACTTTCAACCAGAATGCTCTAGCAACTCCATTAAGACCGGGTGACCAAGTACTCAAGAGGAATTGTCGAACCAATAAACTGGATAATCAATGGGAAGCCGTACCCTACACAGTTTTACCAACAAGAATGGATAATCCTAAAATGTGTCTCATTAGCAAAAACGGAGGTTTAACATCTGTACTAGTGTCAAGAGACAATCTTAAATTATGTCCGGAAACGTTGAAAGAGCCAGAAGTTGTCCAGCCAGAATCAGAAGTTATTCAACCTATACAGGTTCAATCAGTAAAGGAAAAAGAGGAGGAAATGTATCACACCTGTATAGGAGACTTTCCCAAAACCCTACTAACATTCCATGGTGCAGTAGTGGTTCCCATGGTGGCCTTTTATCCAACACCGAACCCAATATTAGAAGTCCCAAGACAGGAAGAGGTTGACCCCGTACTACAAGAGGTTCCAAGTCAGGAAGAACAGATTCCTGATCAGAGTGATCCCATTCACGGTGGACTTGCCAACCCCATAGTGGTGGAATTATCTTTAGCAGAGAGGGCAGATACTATATCCGCAGTAGACAGAAGTACACCACATAAAGAGACACCGCTATTACGTAGATCCCAGCGTAGTACCCAGGGTCAATTACCGGCCAGGTATGCGGATTACCAAATATAAGACTATAGTCATTGTTATCGTTCTGAAACGTTTAAGCCCAGTACCTACAGAGACTTACCTGTATGAACTTCTTACATATTCTTGAACTTTTTATCAGCCCGGAAACACTAAATCAAAGCTCCGGAAAGACTGCTTTGTGAACTTTGCTTCTTAGTACACTATTTGAAGTGACTTTTTACAGAATTCCATTTTTTTTGTTTCTTTGAGTGGTTTTTGTAACTTTTAATTTTTAAGACTCTGTACATATCAATTGTTATTTCAAAATGTTATCGTCCCACAGTCCCGGAGTACTGTTCTTAACTAAGGGGGAATGTGGCGCCCCTAGGGGTATTTGCCACAAAAATAGTTATTGACACCAAATACAAATACTAAAATAGCAAGACCGCACTACCATCTCCGGCCAGAAGGGGGAGCTCCAGAGACTCCCCTTGATCTATTCTGGTCTGAGAAAAGGACTGGCAGTTGGGTTGAGGAGCTGAAAGTGAGAGGTCGTATAACTGAACTCCTAACAGCCCTATGACGGATTATAGGCCCGTGATACCCATAGTAGGAAAAGAGGAATAGAGAAAAAGGACATTGTGAGAACCGGGTAGCAATAACCTCTACCCAGAATAGGCGCAGAGACGGATACCGGATCCATGGCTATATTCATTATATATAATACAGCAACCGGAAGGAAGTGAGGTGATATCAGCTTCACCAGGGTAAGACGCAGCAACAGACACAGAGTTCAGCGGTACTCCCAGAGGGGGTAAGCCGACAAAATGGACTCGGGTTGTCCGTCGAACCAGAGTACAGAAGAGACAGATTGGGGCGGCAGCCAGTTCACAAACAGCAGCAGGGCCATACAGAAACTGCGCATAATAAGAGGTGGAAATCCTGACAGGGTCAAAGTAATTCAGAGTTCTTATACAGACTCCGGTGACAGTATTGGTTGCAAATCCCTCTTTGTTGAAGTAAACTGGTTAAACGTTTCAGCGCCTCAGTCTTTCATTTGGACAATAGCCGTCGATCCAGGATCGGGGTCATCACAGCTGAGAGGACCTGCTGCTGATCAAGTAAGTGTCTGTTCCTTCATGATATCCCTTACACTGTGCATCGCCTGAGGCCACAGCACCGGGTCAAGCCACTAGTGACATCCCCCTCAAGAGACGGACCTCATTGAACTGGTGCTGGGTACCTCGGTCTCCCGGGCGTCACAACTCCCAGTGTAGCCTTGGGGCCACCTGGGTGTAACATGTCCCCACCGGTCACTGCTCACTGGAGTGTTCTTATACATGATCAGGGCCGGCTCCAGGTCCACGATTCGTGATGCGCAGATACAGCAGAGAAATATAAGTATAAAAACAGTATAGAGAAAAATATATGTAACTAAAATGTAACCTTTATTCCAATATTTATAAAATATATATATATATATATATATATATATATATATATATATATATATATATATAACATTAATGTACATACATCCAGTGCTGAAGTGTATTGGGTCACAAATAGTTTGTGAGGTGACCCACTAGTTCCAATAGCCAAATATATGTGGGCAGTATGATAGTAATGAAAGGGAATTTGACTTTTGTCCCAATAAATAATAATAATCTCTTTACTTATATAGCGCCAACATATTCTGCAGCGCTTTACAGTTTGCACACATTATCATCGCTGTCCCCGATGGGGCTCACAATCTAGATTCCCTATCAGTATGTCTTTGGAGTGTGGGAAGAAACCTGAGAACCTGGAGGAAACCCACGCAAACATGGGGAGAACGTACAAACTCCTTGCAGTTGTTCTCCTTGGTGGGATTTGAACCCAGGACTCCAGCGCTGCAAGACTCTCTGTGCATGACCGCGCACATTAGAAGGCTGTCAGCAAGACTGATCACACGCTAGAAGGGCCCTTAAAAAAAGCTGGTATAATGGTGAAACGCGCGTCGGGACACATGTCCAATAAGCAGAATATATGCGAGGCAGACATGCACACACACACACACACACACACACAATACACAGACATGCACACACACAATATGCAGATACGTTCATATACATTCCTAAACCAAGAGTCTGCAAAAACCCTAGTCCATGCCCTCATCATCACCCGCCTCGACTACTGTAACCTCCTGCTCTGTGGCCTCCCCACTAACACTCTCGCACCCCTCCAATCTATTCTAAACTCAGCTGCCCCACCAATCCACCTGTCCCCCCGCTATTCCCCGGCCTCTCCCCTCTGTCAATCCCTTCACTGGCTCCCCATTACCCAGAGACTCCAGTACAAAAGCCTAACCATGACATACAAAGCCATCCACAACCTGTCTCCTCCATACATCGGTGACCTCGTCTACCGGTACTTTCCTGCACGCAACCTCCGATTCTCACAAGATCTCCTCCTCTACTCCCCTCTTCCCACAATCGCATACAAGATTTCTCTCGCGTATCACCCCTACTCTGGAACTCGCTACCACAACATATCAGACTCTCACCTACCATCGAAACCTTCAAAAAGAACCTGAAGACCCACCTCTTCCGACAAGCCTACAACCTGCAGTAACCACCGATCGACCAAACCGCTGCACGACCACCTCTACCCTCGCCTACTGTATTCTCACCCATCCCTTGTAGATTGTGAGCGCTCGCGGGCAGGGTCCTCTCTCCTCCTGTACCAGTTATGACTTGTATTGTTCAAGATTATTGTACCTGTTTTTATTATGTACACCGCTCCTCACATGTAAAGCGCCATGGAATAAATGGAGCTATAATAAATAATAATAATATACATATTTGAAAACAAATTCACAAAAATACATAAATGTATGCAGTCATACACGCTGATATACACAGATCTGCACATCATACAGGCATACACAGACATACAGACAGACACAGGCCTCACTCACCTCCCCCAGACTTGTCGCCCATCAGGCTCCTCTGGCATGTGGCTATGGAGGGCGCGCTGCTTGATGGCCGTCACTTAAACAAACATGGCCGCACACAGTGCACTCTGCCACTATGTCTGCTACTGATGATGCATCTCGGCTGACACTGTGCCTTTAATTTTGCTTGTGTGTCAGCCCGGCCGCGTCATTACTAGCAGACACAGCCGCACAGAGCACTGTGGGCGGCCATGTTTGTTTAAGTGACGGCTCAAGCAGTGCCGAAGAAACAGGTGACCCTGCACAGCTGCTGGGGGAGCGGCCCGGGCCTCCTGGTGTCCCGGCCACGAGAGGGCCCTCCATTTGTCCAAGGCCCGGTACTTGCTCTGGTGCTCCGGGTGCTGATGCCGGCCATTTATATGATATATCACATACAGAATGTAAAGGGCTCATGGTAAAATGAATTAAGGGACCAGAATGACAGAGCTGAGAAATCTGTAGTCAATTTATTAATAGAGATTTATTTGTAATCAACAGACAATGGGTTAATAGAAGGAACGGACCCTGAACATATAGGAGGTGAAGTGCAATCAATGTGACACCAAGAACAAAAATATTCTATATGAAAATAACTTAACATTGAAGCAATCTGTGGGGTAAAAGGATGGAACCTTCTTCACAGCGTCCGCACGGGGGCTCGTCATTGTATTCACCCACTGGAGCCCCCGTGACGCCATCGCAGGACGCCGATGGCTGACTATGAGATCCAAGGGTCGACTAAAGACCTCCTGTCTGTCATCACAGAGGTCCTGTGAAACCCTTCTTGTGGCCGGGCTGTAAAGGAGACTATGATTTTTACAATATGCAGCAATACAGTGGTATGTCTATATACAGCATAAGCGATCAGACGATCACAAGGTCAAGTCCCATAAGGGAACTAATAAAAATAGTAAAAAAAGTAAAAAAAAGTTTTCAAAAATATGAAAAAAACAAAACAAGAAAATCTTAAAAATTCAATCACCTCTCTTTTCCCATTTAAAAATAAAGATTAAAAAAATGTAAAATACACAAATGTTATATTGCTGCATTTATAAAAGTCCAATCTATCAGAATATAAAATAATTAAACCAATTGAGAAACGCAGTGAACAGAAAAAAATAAACAAATGCCACAATTGCACCTTTTTGGTTGCTGCAACACTGCAAAATAATACTGTAAAGTCCTTGTAGATTGTGAGCCCTCGCGGGCAGGGTCCTCTCTCCTCCTGTACCAGTCGTGACTTGTATTGTTCAAGATTATTGCACTTGTTTTTATTATGTATACCCCTCCTCAAATGTAAAGGGACGGACTAAACTGCATATTGGGATGATGGGATGATGGGATGATGGGCTGCAATACTAGACTCGACCACTAGATGGCAGCACATTTTACAAATGCAGACCAGGAAATGACTTCTTGTAATATAGCAAGAAGGGAATTCAATGGAAATACTTCAATGAATCAGAACATCCACAGGGCTGGATTAAAGTTTAATAATAGAACCAGGGAAATAAGATTGTAACTATATGGGATTATGTGTAGAATATCGGGTTACACACGCCTGGTGATATATCTCATCAACATCTCATAGGAATATGGGTATATCTATTGATCTGTATGGGGATTATGGTGAAATATCACAAATACACATGCCCAGGAACATACTTCATCTACTTCTGATAGGAATATGAGTATAACTATTGTTCTGTATGGGGATTATGGGTGAAATATCACAAATACACATGCCCAGGAACATATTTTATCATTATTTTAAGAACATATATATTTATCCCAAATAGTCATGCCCAGTACCACATTTGATGAATTTCCCATAATAATATAAATAGAATTATTCACCTCCATGGTAATTCAATGTGAAATATATTTACAGAGGCCAAATAATTTTGCAGCTTTGTTTGAAAAAATATCTTTAAAAACTTGTGGGCACCTAAGCTCCATAATAAATGAATGCCTATATGTACATTTATATTACAGCGTCAAATAAGCTAAGTAATTTCCTTTTACAGCTTGGTAATTCTGCATTCAATAGCGCTGTAATAAGTCAGTATAGGCTGTTTATTGTCTCTATATGACGGCTTTTCATTAATATAGCGATAACAGTTTGAACTATTAATTTGAAAATATCTGCATTGATTTCCTGGACATATGCAGTGTTTATACGCTCAAAGATGCTGAAACAGGCCTGGAAAGACGGGTTTAACAAAGTTTTTGCTTTATTTATTTTTTTTCTTCAAGATCGTGAAAACTGTCTGAAGCATTGACTTGAAAATAGCTTTTGTGACTTTATTGATATATTTTGTGGTTGGACGTCAAGGTTGCTGAAATAAGTAAATAAAGGCTGATTTAAGAGACTTTTAACTGCTTATCTTCAGTACTGAAAAAAAGGCTTAAAGCTGACCTGTCATCACATTCAATGCCACCAAGCCGCAGCTATGGTGGCATAGCTGACAGGTCCAGCAGTGTGGACAGCCCTCTATCCGCCTCCCTGGTGCCTCCGCACTAAAATATGACACTTCATTCCTCTCGACGGGCACCACTGGAAGCATGAAGTGTCTGTATCGCTCCGATGGAATGTGAACAAATCTGCGCTATCTACAATGCACTGCGTCATCAGTTGCTGGGCAGGAATTTTTTTACTGCCCAGCGACTGATGACGCGGCACAGCGCAGGGCTCAAGCACTGATTGGTTCACACTCCAAAACACCAACAGGACCACTTCTTGATTCCCGTTACGCGCGCCAAGGGGGCAATAAAGTTTAGTATTTCAATGAGGAGGCACCCAGGGAGGTGGACAAAGGTCTCTCCACACAGCTGGACCTGTCAACTATGCCACCATAGCTGCGGCTTGGTGGCATTGAATGTGATGACAGGTCCTCTTTAAAGCGTCGAGTTGAAAATAGCCAGTGTTTTCCTTGTGAAATTTAATACTTAGCTGCTCAATCGTGCATAGCGTGTGATGTCAACCAACAAACACCTTACCCCACTAATTTCACATAAAATGTAATGTGATATGACCATCAGATGTGGATGATTATATTATTGATTATTATCAATATTCATTTATATGGGGATTATGATTTGGATAATATGGCTTCAAATCCCAACTCCCATATTTATCCTTTACCTGATAAAAATATCCAGTAGAGTCTCTTTTATCCAAGCTAAACGGGAGCAGAGGGTGCTTGGATTTGTGAAAAACTGGGATAACTCAAACAACTGAATAAAATGCCCCCCTTTGTATCCTGCTGTCCCGCTTCAGGTCTTCCTGTCCCTCTTGTATCCTTCTGTCCCTCTGAGTATCCTCCTTTTGTGTCATCCTACTTCTCTTTTATGTTCTACTGTCCGCTTTTGTCCCTTTTTTGTGTCTAAAAGGGGAGCTCTGGGCAGCCGCCTGGATGCTTGGATAAAGCAGTAAATTGGCTGGCAAAGTGCTGTACAGTCATGGCCAAAACTATTGAGAATGAGACAAATAGTAATTTTTCCAAAGTCTACTGCTTCATTTTTGTAATGGCAATTTGCCTATACTCCTGAATGTCAAAGAGTGATCAGCTTAACAGCAATTACTGTACTTGCAAAGTCAATATTTGCCCAGAAAATGAACTTTAACCCCCAAAACACATTTCAACATCATTGCAGTCCTGCCTTAAAAGGAGCAGCTAACATCGTTTTAGTGCTTGATCCATTAACACAGGTGTGGGTGTTGATGAGGACAGGGCTGGCGATCAGTCATGATTAAGTAACAATGACATCACTGGACACTTTAAAAGGAGGCTGGTGCTTGGTATCATTGTTTCTCTTCAGTTAACCATGGTTATCTCTAAAGAAACACGTGCAGCCATCATTGCACTGCACAAAAATGGCCTAACAGGGAAGAGTATCGCAGCTACAAAGATTGCACCTCAGTTACAATCTATCGCATCATCAAGAACTTCAAGGAGAGAGCTTCCATTGTTGTCAAAAAGGCTCCAGGGCGCCCAAGAAAGACCAGCAAGCGCCAGGACCGTATCTTAGAACTGTTTCAGCTGCGGGATCGGACTACCAGCAGTGCCGAGCTTGCTCAGGAATGGCAGCAGGCTGGTGTGAGTGCTTCTGCACGCACTGTGAGGTGGAGACTCTTTGAGCAAGGGCTGCTGGTTTCAAGGAGGGCAGCAAAGAAGCCACTTCTCTCCAGAATAAACATCAGGGACCGACTGATATTCTGCAAAAGGTACAGGGAGTGGACTGCTGAGGACTGGGGCAAAGTCATTTTCTCTGATGAATCCCCTTTTCGATTGTTTGGGACATCTGGAAAACAGCTTATTCGGAGAAGAAGAGGTGAGCGCTACCACCAGTCTTGTCTCATGCCAACTGTAAAGCATCCTGAAACCATTCATGTGTGGGGTTGCTTCTCCACCAAGGGAATCGGCTCACTCACAGTCTTGCCTAAAAACACGGCCATGAATAAAGAATGGTACCAGAATGTCCTCCAAGAGCAACTTCTCCCAACCGTCCAAGAGCAGTTTGGCGGCCAACAATGCCTTTTCCAGCATGATGGAGCACCTTGCCATAAAGCAAAGGTGATAACTAAATGGCTCATGGAGCAAAACATAGAGATTTTGGGTCCATGGCCTGGAAACTCCCCAGATCTTAATCCCATTGAGAACTTGTGGTCAATCATCAAGAGACGGGTGGACAAACAAAAACCAACAAATTCTGGCAAAATGCAAGCACTGATTATGCAAGAATGGACTGCTATCAGTCAGGATTTGGTCCAGAAGTTGATTGAGAGCATGCCAGGGAGAATTGCAGAGGTCTTGAATAAGAAGGGGCAACACTGCAAATATTGACTTGCTGCATTAACTCATTCTAAGGCCGGCGTCACACATGCGAGTTTTACAGATGTAAGAGCACAGAAACTACGTCCATAAAACTCGCATAACATACGGCACAATTATTCTCAATGGGGCTGCTCCTATCAGCTGTATATTACGGTTCAGTATTATACGGCTTTCTACGGCCGTACAAAATCGCAGCATGCTGCGTTTGTCAGCGTATTGTGCAAAAAAAAATCGCCAATGAAAGTCTATGGGGGCGAGAAAAATACGGATTCCACACGGACCATGCGTGTGCATGGCGAGAAATACGCAGCGGTGTTAGTGAAAAGTCGGTAATTCAATTGCCGGCTTTTCATTTCTCCTGCACAAACCCGACAGCATATGAGACATGATTACATACAGTAAACCATCTCATATCCCCTTTTTTTTTGCATATTCCACACTACTAATGTTAGTAGTGTGTATGTGCAAAATTTCAGCGCTGTAGCTGCTAAAATAAAGGGTTAAATCGCAGAAAAAATTGGCGTGGGCTCCCGCGCAATTGTCTCCGCCAGAGTGGTAGAGCCAGTGACTGAGGGCAGATATTAATAGCCAGGAGAGGGTCCATGGTTATTGGCCCCCCCTGGCTACAAACATCTGCCCCCAGCCACCCCAGAAAAGGCACATCTGGAAGATGCGCCTATTCTGGCACTTGGCCACTCTCTTCCCACTCCCTGTAGCGGTGGGATATGGGGTAATGAAGGGTTAATGCCACCTTGCTATTGTAAGGTGACATTAAGCCAGATTAATAATGGAGAGGCGTCAATTATTAAAGCGGACAGTAGAACATAAAAGAGAAGTAGGATGACACAAAAGGAGGATACTCAGAGGGACAGAAGGATACAAGAGGGACAGGAAGACCCAAAGCAGGACAGCAGGATACAAAGGGGGGCATTTTATTCAGTTGTTTGAGTTATCCCAGTTTTTCACAAATCCAAGCACCCTCTGCTCCCGTTTAGCTTGGATAAAAGAGACTCTACTGGATATTTTTATCAGGTAAAGGATAAATATGGGAGTTGGGATTTGAAGCCATATTATCCAAATCATAATCCCCATATAAATGAATATTGATAATAATCAATAATATAATCATCCACATCTGATGGTCATATCACATTACATTTTATGTGAAATTAGTGGGGTAAGGTGTTTGTTGGTTGACATCACACGCTATGCACGATTGAGCAGCTAAGTATTAAATTTCACAAGGAAAACACTGGCTATTTTCAACTCGACGCTTTAAAGAGGACCTGTCATCACATTCAATGCCACCAAGCCGCAGCTATGGTGGCATAGTTGACAGGTCCAGCTGTGTGGAGAGACCTTTGTCCACCTCCCTGGGTGCCTCCTCATTGAAATACTAAACTTTATTGCCCCCTTGGCGCGCGTAACGGGAATCAAGAAGTGGTCCTGTTGGTGTTTTGGAGTGTGAACCAATCAGTGCTTGAGCCCTGCGCTGTGCCGCGTCATCAGTCGCTGGGCAGTAAAAAAATTCCTGCCCAGCAACTGATGACGCAGTGCATTGTAGATAGCGCAGATTTGTTCACATTCCATCGGAGCGATACAGACACTTCATGCTTCCAGTGGTGCCCGTCGAGAGGAATGAAGTGTCATATTTTAGTGCGGAGGCACCAGGGAGGCGGATAGAGGGCTGTCCACACTGCTGGACCTGTCAGCTATGCCACCATAGCTGCGGCTTGGTGGCATTGAATGTGATGACAGGTCAGCTTTAAGCCTTTTTTTCAGTACTGAAGATAAGCAGTTAAAAGTCTCTTAAATCAGCCTTTATTTACTTATTTCAGCAACCTTGACGTCCAACCACAAAATATATCAATAAAGTCACAAAAGCTATTTTCAAGTCAATGCTTCAGACAGTTTTCACGATCTTGAAGAAAAAAAATAAATAAAGCAAAAACTTTGTTAAACCCGTCTTTCCAGGCCTGTTTCAGCATCTTTGAGCGTATAAACACTGCATATGTCCAGGAAATCAATGCAGATATTTTCAAATTAATAGTTCAAACTGTTATCGCTACATTAATGAAAAGCCGTCATATAGAGACAATAAACAGCCTATACTGACTTATTACAGCGCTATTGAATGCAGAATTACCAAGCTGTAAAAGGAAATTACTTAGCTTATTTGACGCTGTAATATAAATGTACATATAGGCATTCATTTATTATGGAGCTTAGGTGCCCACAAGTTTTTAAAGATATTTTTTCAAACAAAGCTGCAAAATTATTTGGCCTCTGTAAATATAATATTTCACATTGAATTACCATGGAGGTGAATAATTCTATTTATATTATTATGGGAAATTCATCAAATGTGGTACTGGGCATGACTATTTGGGATAAATATATATGTTCTTAAAATAATGATAAAATATGTTCCTGGGCATGTGTATGTGTGATATTTCACCCATAATCCCCATACAGATCAATAGATATACCCATATTCCTATGAGATGTTGATGAGATATATCACCAGGCGTGTGTAACCCGATATTCTACACATAATCCCATATAGTTACAATCTTATTTCCCTGGTTCTATTATTAAACTTTAATCCAGCCCTGTGGATGTTCTGATTCATTGAAGTATTTCCATTGAATTCCCTTCTTGCTATATTACAAGAAGTCATTTCCTGGGCTGCATTTGTAAAATGTGCTGCCATCTAGTGGTCGAGTCTAGTATTGCAGCCCATCATCCCATCATCCCAATATGCAGTTTAGTCCGTCCCCATGTAAAGTGCCATGGAACAAATGGTGCTATAATAATAAAAAATAATAACACTAATAATAAGGAGAAATCAAAATGTCATATCTATCTGAAAATGGTATCAATATAAACACTGTGCTGCCCTGCAAAAAATAATTAGCCCTCACACAGCTCCATCAACCTAAAAATTCAAACCTAATGGGTCTCAGAAAATGGCGACACAATCAGAATTTTTTTAAAATATTTATGATTTTTTTCACTATTAAAATAATAAAAAACTACACAAGTTTGGTATCACTGTAATCCTACTGATGAGGAGAATCGTACTGCAGGTCATTTGTTACCATAAAATGTACAGCGTAAAAGCAATTCCCAAAAAACAATGCCAGAATTGCAGTTTTTTTCACAATTTCACCACACTTGGAATTTTGTTCCATTTTTCATTACACTATATGGTAAAATGAATGGTGTAATTCAAAAGTGCAACTCGTCCCTCAAAAAAACAAGCCCCCATACATCTATGTGGGCAGAAAAAAAATAAAACTTTATGGTTATTGGAAGAAGGGGAGAAAAAAAATGGAAATTGGCCAAGTCAGGAAGGGGTTTAATAAACTTGTGGCCAAAGGTCTCGGTAATTACATACCCCGTCTATAGATATCATCACCTGTCACTGGCACTTATGTTTTCTTTATTGTCAAAGAATTGTTATATACAAATAGCGCTGCATGAAGGGGCTCGGAGAAGGAGGCAGTGAAGGTGTGTAAGTGTCTGATGGGGTCACACAGCTCATAAAAGGACAACTGCCCGGCCTCATAATCCAGATGTATCCTGACTCTACTGGAGATCTTGTCAGGTAACCGCATAAGTTTTCTGTCATGTATCACTGAATACTCATTATTATCATATAGCCTCAAACACCAGGACTTGTTATTATTTCCAATCACTGACTGATCTCCCCTCCTGTCTATACTGGGATAACACATCCCCACCATCCACCACCCTGATCTACCGCCCTCCACATCCCAGTAATGTCGTCCTGAGGTAAATCCTCTCCTGCTCATCACCTGCTTACATTGGAATCTCTCCGCTGTTTCTGGACGTTTCTGCTTTTTTCGTGTCCCGGTCGCAGTTTTCAGGTCATCTGATATAAGGAGATAATTACCAGCTGTGGTTACATCCAGTAATATGTCTGCAGGATCCTCCACATAGATCCCGCTCCTTATACCTGATATTACGTCACATAATGTGTGTAATGTGTGTGAGATCACAGCCACATCCAGGTCATCTCCATCATGGGGCTGTTTATCATGTCCCCCTGTGTCCTCATCACCTCCCTCCTCCTCAGGATCACACAAGTCACCGGTGTCTGGTTCCTGTAAGGCTAGTTTCACACTAGCGTTAACTGCAATACGTCGCAAATGCGTCGTTTTTGCGAAACGCCGCATCCAGCAAAAGTTTTTGCTGGATACGATTTTTCGCCATAGAGTATCATTAGCGACGCATTTGCGACGCATTTGCGACGCATTTCCAAACGGTGAATGCGTTTGGCGGCGTTTGGGCGTATGGTAGCGGTCCGTCGGGAAAAAAAAACGCTACATGTAACGTTTTTTGCTCCCGACGGTCCGCTTTTTCCGACCGCGCATGCGCAGTCGGAACTCCGCCCCCACCTCCCCGCACTTCCCCGCACATCACAATGGGGCAGCGGATGCGTGGAAAATATGCATCCGCTGCCCCCGTTGTGCGGCGGAGACCACACTAGCGTCGGGAACGTCGGCCCGACGCGCAGCGACGGGTTGTTCCCGACGCTAGTGTGAAAGTAGCCTAAGACAGTCAGTGGATCCGTCATGTTACACAGCTCCTCAATGTGTCTCATCTTCCTGGACAGCTCGTCCTTCTTTATTTCCAGCTGATGGATCAGAGCAGACAGTGACAGTGACTCTTCCTTTTCCTGCCTGGAGATCTCACTCAGGACCTTCTTCTCCAGGTCGTCCACCCGTCTCCTGATGTCTGTACACAGGGCAGTGACTCTCTCGGCTTCTCCAGCTGCTTTTTCTTGAGCTTTTATCCTGCGCTCCTCCAGACTCCGGACTCTTTCCTCAGTCTTCTCTCTCTTTGTGATCAGTTTCTGGAGAACATTTCTCAATTTTTTCTTTTTCTTCCCTGAGGCCTCATCCAGTGACTCCATATTATGTCCATTATGTTTCCCAATCAAACTGCAGGACACACAGATACAAGCAGCGTCCTCTTTGCAGTAATATTCCAGGATCTTCTTATGGACAGAACATTTCCTTTTCTCCAGAGAAGTGCTGGGATCAGATAAGATGTGTTCTGCTGACTTGCTGTGAGCTCTCAGGTGTTTATCACACAGAGAAGCCTCACAGTGTAGACAGGATCTAACAGCAGGTACCGGAGAGTCCACACAGTAAGTGCAGCAGATCCCGGTGATCTCCTCCTGATGTTGGTCAGTTTGCTGGAAATTCTTCACAATCTTACAAAGAGCAAAGTCCCTCATCAGTGTCGGCCGCTGCTGAAACTCTTCTCTGCAGTCAGGACAGGAATAAACTCCAGACCCTTCCTGTGTATCCAGCACACGATCAATACAGACCCGGCAGAAGTTGTGTCCACATCTCAGCATTACAGGATCTGTATAAGTGCTCAGACAGATGGAGCAGTCCAGCTCTTCTCTCAGATCAGCAGAAGCCATGGCTGACAGAGGAAAAGAGAAATGAAACTACAATTCTCCCGCTCAAAAGGGTGGGCTTTATATTGTGTACACAGGGGAGGGCTGAGGAGCAGAAGGTCACTTACTATTAACCTGTTAATGGACACGTGAAAATCACATCTTATATCTGCTGTAAACTTCATGTCTACATTGTGGTCACATATAAGGAGTGAATGTATTGAAAGCCGACATGGACAATATCGATAATACGTGTAATATGAATGACTGAACTCACAGTTTGATCCACAAACACCGGATAGCACTAAAGGTTTTCAAAGAAATAGAACATGTGGTGTGGGGGCCATAAAACCTGTTAGGCAGGAGCCATTGTCTGTCCTGTGGTGTTGGTGCCTTTTATTCAATTCAATTCAAATGAGCTTTATTGGCAGGACTAAGTACATGTTAGCATTGACAAAGCAAATGGTAAAAATGGGGAAAAAGGGGGTGGGAAAGGGAGGCATATAGAGGTCCAAGATATATCAGGCTCCTTTTAAAGGATAGGTGCATGTCCAGGGTGGGGTATAGAGGTCCATGATATATCAGGCTCCTCTTAGTCTGGGGATAGGGACATGTCCAGGGTGGGGTATCGAAGTCCATGACATATCCTCTTAGGCTGTGTGCACATTATGCGGATTTCTCACGTTTTTTCGCTGTAAAAATGCATACATTATGCATCCCATCATTTAGAATGCATTCCGCAATTTTTGTGCACATGATGCGCTTTTTCCGCGAAAAAAAAGCATTGCGGTAAAAAACGCAGCATGTTCATTAATTTTACGGATTTTTAGCATTTTTCCCGCTATTTAACCCCTTCATGACCCAGCCTATTTTGGCCTTAATGACCTTGCCATTTTTTGCAATTCTGACCAGTGTCCCTTTATGAGGTAATAACTCAGGAACGCTTCAACGGATCCTAGCGGTTCTGAGATTGTTTTTTCGTGACATATTGGGCTTCATGTTAGTGGTAAATTTAGGTCGATAATTTCTGAGTTTATTTGTGAAAAAAATGGAAATTTGGCGAAAATTTGGCAATTTTCACATTTTTAATTTTTATTCTGTTAAACCAGAGAGTTATGTGACACAAAATAGTTAATAAATAACATTTTCCACATGTCTACTTTACATCAGCACAATTTTGGAAACAAATTTTTTTTTTGCTAGGAAGTTATAAGGGTTAAAATTTGACCAGTGATTTCTCATTTTTACAACAAAATTTACAAAACCATTTTTTTAGGGACCACCTCACATTTGAAGTCAGTTTGAGGGTTCTATATGGCTGAAAATACCCAAAAGTGACACCATTCTAAAAACTGCACCCCTCAAGGTGCTCAAAACCACATTCAAGAAGTTTATTAACCCTTCAGGTGTTTCACAGCAGCAGAAGCAACAAGGAGGGGAAAAATTAACATTTAACTTTTTTGTCACAAAAATGATCTTTTCGCAACAATTTTTTTATTTTCCCAAGGGTAAAAGGAGAAACTGGACCACGAATGTTGTTGTCCAATTTGTCCTGAGTACGCTGATACCTCATATGTGGGGGTAAACCACTGTTTGGGCGCACGGCAGGGCTCGGAAGGGAAGGAGCGCCATTTGACTTTTTGAATGAAAAATTGGCTCCAATCTTTAGCGGACACCATGTCGCGTTTGGAGAGCCCCCGTGTGCCTAAACATTGGAGCTCCCCCACAAGTGACCCCATTTTGGAAACTAGACCCCCCAAGGAACTTATCTAGAAGCATAGTGAGCACTTTAAACCCCCAGGTGCTTCACAAATTAATCCATAAAAATGAAAAAGTACTTTTTTTTCACACAAATTTTCTTTTAGCCTCAATTTTTTCATTTTCACATGGGCAACATTTGTTGGGCAATTTCTCCTGAGTACGCCAATACCTCATATGTGGGGGTAAACTACTGTTTGGGCACATGGTAAGGCTCGGAAGGGAAGGAGCGCCATTTGACTTTTTGAATGAAAAATTATCTCCATCGTTAGCGGACACCATGTCAGGTTTGGAGAGCCCCTGTGTGCCTAAACATTGGAGCTCCCCCACAAGTGACCCCATTTTGGAAACTAGACCCCCCAAGGAACTTATCTAGATGCATAGTGAGCACTTTAAACCCTCAGGTGCTTCACAAATTGATCCGTAAAAATGAAAAAGTACTTTTTTTTCACACAAAATTTCTTTTAGCCTCAATTTTTTCATTTTCACATGGGCAACAGGATAAAATGGATCCTAAAATTTGTTGGGCAATTTCTCCTGAGTACGCCGATACCTCATATGTGGGGGTAAACCACTGTTTGGGTGCACGGCAAGGCTTGGAAGGGAAGGCGCGCCATTTGACTTTTTGAATGGAAAATTAGCTCCAATCGTTAGTGGACACCATGTTGCGTTCGGAGAGCCCCTGTGTTCCTAAACATTGGAGCTCCCCTACAAGTGACCCCATTTTGGAAACTAGACCCCCCAAGGAACTAATCTAGATGTATAGTGAGCACTTAAAACCCCCAGGTGCTTCACAGAAGTTTATAACGCAGAGCCATGAAAATAAAAAAATATTTTTCTTTCCTCAAAAATGATTTTTAGCCCGGAGTTTTTTATTTTCCCAAGGATAATAGGAGAAATTGGACCCCAAATGTTGTTGTGCAGTTTGTCCTGAGTACGATGATACCCCATATGTGGGGGTAAACCACTGTTTGGGCACACGGCAGGGCTCGGAAGGGAAGGCACGCCATTTGGCTTTTTGAATGGAAAATTAGCTTCAATCATTAGCGGACACCATGTCGCGTTTGGAGAGCCCCTGTGTGCCAAAACATTGGAGCTCCCACACAAGTGACCCCATTTTGGAAACTAGACCTCCCAAGGAACTAATCTAGATGTGTGGTGAGCACTTTGAACCCTCAAGTGCTTCACAGAAGTTTATAACGCAGAGCCATGAAAATAAAAAATTATTTTTCTTTCCTCAAAAATGATTTTTTAACCCACAATTTTTTATTTTCCCAAGGGTAACAGGAGAAATTGGACCCCAAAAGTTGTTGTCCAGTTTCTCCTGAGTACGCTGATACCTCATATGTGGGGGTAAACCACTGTTTGGGCACATGGCGGGGCTCGGAAGGGAAGTAGTGACGATTTGGAATGCAGACTTTGATGGAATGGTCTGCGGGAATCATGTTACGTTTGCAGAGCCCCTGATGTGCCTAAACAGTAGAAACCCGCCACAAGTGACCCCATTTTGGAAACTAGACCCCAAAAGGATCTTATCTAGATGTGTGGTGAGCACTTTCAACCCCCAAGTGTTTCACATAAGTTTATAACGTAGAGCCGTGAAAATAAAAAATAATTGTTCTTTCCTCAAAATTATGTTTTAGCAAGTAATTTTTTATTTTTGCAAGAAGAGAAATTGGACCCCAATAGTTGTTGCCCAGTTTGTCCTGAGTACGCTGGTATCCCATATGTGGGGGTAAACCACTGTTTGGGCGCACGTCGGGGCTTGGAAGGGAGGGCGCACCATTTGACTTTTTGAACGCAAGATTGGCTGGAATCAATGGTGGCGCCATGTTGCGTTTGGAGACCCCTGATGTGCCTAAACAGTGGAAACCCCTCAATTCTAACTTCAACACTAACCCCAACACACACCTAACCCTAATCATAACTGTAGCCATAACCCTAATCACAACCCTAACCCCAACACACCCCTAACCACAACCCTAACCCCAACACACCCGTAACCCTAAATCCAACCCTAATCCTAACCCTAATCCCAACCCTACCCACAACTGTAACCCCAACACAACCCTAATCCTATCCTTAACCCTAACCACAAGCCTAATCTTAACCCTATTTCCAACCCTAGCCCTAATTCCAACCCTAAGGTGTTGTGAATTTGGTTTTTGGGCTCCCCCGGTGGTCACTGGTGGTACTGGACTTGTGTGCTTTATTTTCTCTGTTCACCTGTTTCCATCAGGATATGGGAGTATCCTATTTAGCCTTGCTGCTCAGTCATTCTAGTGCCGGCCATCAATGTAACCAGAGTCTTTCTGTTGCATGTACCTGCTCCCAGTCTGCTGATCAGCTAAGTTGGACTATTCAGTCCTTGGTCTATTTTTGTATGTTTTGTCCAGTTTGCAGTTATGTGACTCTCTGCAGCCTGGAAGCTCTTGTGGGCTGAAATTACCACTCCGGTGTCATGAGTTGGCACATGAGTTTAAAGTAATTTCAGGATGGTATTTTATAGGGTTTTGTAGCTGACCGTGAAGTCCCCTTTTGTATTTTTCTGCTATCTAGATTAAGTGGGCTTCGCTGTGCTAAATCTGCTTTCATACTACGTGTGTCTTTTCATCTGAACTCACCGTCATTATATGTGGGGGGCTGCTATCTCCTTTTGGGGTATTTCTCTGGAGGCAAGCCAGGTCTGTGTTTCTTCTACCAGGGGTAGTTAGATCTCCGGCTGGCGCGAGACGTCTAGAGAAAACGCAGGCACGTCCCCTGGCTACTATTAGTTGTGTGAATAGGTTTAGCATCGCGGTCAGCTCTAGTTTCCATCACCCGAGAGCTTGTCCGTTTTTCCCTATGCTCCTGATGTTCCCCTGCCATTGGGAACCATGACAGTATGGCCGGCCAAGTGTTAAAACTGTTGGCAGAAGAAAGGAGAGAAAAAGAAGTCTGCAGATTTTTTTTTTTTTTTCCCTCTGAGCTTGCTCTATAGTTGACTCAGTTGCATTTTTGCTCTAATTGCAGCCTTTGTCTCTCTCTCCTTCTAATCCTTGAATGGCTCTGATCTCACCTGCTTAAAATGGATCCTCAGAGTTTGGCTGCAGGTTTGAATAATCTTGCTACGAAAGTTCAAAATTTACAGGATTTTGTTATTCATGCTCCTATATCTGAACCTAGAATTCCTATACCAGAGTTTTTCTACGGGGATAGATCTCGTTTTCTGAATTTCAAATATAATTGTAAATTATTTCTTTCTCTGAGACCTCACTCCGCTGGAGATCCCGCACAGCAGGTTAGGATTGTAATTTCCTTGCTGCGGGGTGACCCTCAAGATTGGGCATTTGCATTGGCACCAGGGGATCCTGCGTTGCTCAATGTGGATGCGTTTTTTCTGGCTTTGGGGTTGCTTTATGAGGAACCTAATTTAGAGATTCAGGCTGAGAAAGCCTTGATGGCCCTATCTCAAGGGCAAGATGAAGCTGAAATATACTGCCAAAAATTTCGTAAATGGTCTGTGCTTACTCAGTGGAATGAGTGCGCCCTGGCGGCGAATTTCAGAGAGGGTCTCTCTGATGCCATTAAAGATGTTATGGTGGGGTTCCCTGCGCCTACAGGTCTGAATGAGTCCATGACAATGGCTATTCAGATTGATCGGCGTTTGCGGGAGCGCAAACCTGTGCACCATTTGGCGGTGTCTTCTGAGAAGGCGCCAGAGAATATGCAATGTGATAGAATTCTGTCCAGAAGCGAACGGCAGAATTTTAGGCGAAAAAATGGGTTGTGCTTCTATTGTGGTGATTCAACTCATGTTATATCAGCATGCTCTAAACGTACAAAAAAGGTTGATAAGTCTATTTCAATTGGCACTTTACAGTCTAAGTTTATTCTATCTGTGACCTTGATTTGTTCATTATCGTCAATTACCGCGGACGCCTATGTCGACTCTGGCTCCGCTTTGAGTCTTATGGATTGGTCCTTTGCCAGGCGCTGTGGGTTTAATCTAGAGCCTCTGGAAGTCCCTATACCTCTGAAGGGTATTGACTCTACGCCATTGGCTAGTAATAAACCACAATACTGGACACAAGTGACTATGCGTATGAATCCAGACCATCAGGAGATGATTCGCTTCCTTGTGTTGTACAATCTACATGATGTTTTGGTGCTCGGATTGCCATGGTTACAATCTCATTACATCTCATAACCCAGTTCTTGACTGGAAAGCAATGTCTGTGTTAAGCTGGGGATGTCAGGGGGCCCATGGGGACGTACCTTTGGTTTCCATTTCGTCATCTATTCCCTCTGAGATCCCGGAATTTTTATCTGATTATCGTGATGTTTTTGAGGAGCCTAAGCTTGGTTCTCTACCTCCTCACAGAGATTGCGATTGTACCATAGATCTGATTCCGGGCAGTAAATTTCCAAAGGGTCGTTTATTTAATCTATCTGTACCTGAACATGCTGCTATGCGAGAATATATTAAGGAGTCCCTGGAAAAGGGACATATTCGTCCTTCTTCATCTCCCTTAGGAGCTGTTTTTTTCTTTGTATCTAAAAAAGATGGCTCTTTGAGGCCGTGTATTGATTATCGACTCTTGAATAAAATTACAGTCAAATATCAGTATCCTCTGCCACTGCTGACTGATTTGTTTGCTCGAATAAAGGGGGCTAAGTGGTTCTCTAAGATTGATCTCCGTGGGGCGTATAATTTGGTGCGAATTAAGAAGGGGGATGAGTGGAAAACCGCATTTAATACGCCCGAGGGCCATTTTGAGTATTTAGTAATGCCTTTTGGTCTTTCAAATGCCCCTTCAGTCTTTCAGTCCTTTATGCATAACATTTTCCGTGAATATTTGGATAAATTTATGACTGTGTATCTGGATGATATTTTGATTTTTTTCAGATGACTGGGACTCTCATGTCCAACAGGTCAGGAGGGTTTTTCAGGTTTTGCGGGCTAATTCCTTGTGTGTGAAGGGTTCTAAGTGTATTTTTGGGGTTCAAAAGATTTCTTTTTTGGGGTACATTTTTTCCCCCTCTTCCATTGAGATGGATCCTGTCAAGGTTCGGGCTATTTGTGATTGGACGCAACCTTCTTCTCTTAAGAGCCTTCAGAAATTCTTGGGCTTTGCTAATTTTTATCGTCGATTTATAACTGGTTTTTCTGATGTTGCTAAACCTTTGACTGATTTGACTAAAAAGGGTGCTGATGTTGCTGATTGGTCCCCTGCTGCTGTGGAGGCCTTTCGGGAGCTTAAGCGCCGCTTTTCTTCCGCCCCTGTGTTGCGGCAGCCTGATGTTACTCTTCCTTTTCAGGTTGAGGTTGACGCTTCCAAGATCGGAGCTGGGGCGGTTTTGTCGCAGAAAAGTCCCGACTGCTCCGTGATGAGACCTTGTGCGTTCTTTTCTCGAAAATTTTCGCCCGCCGAGCGAAATTATGATATTGGTAATCGGGAGCTTTTGGCTATGAAGTGGGCTTTTGAGGAGTGGCGTCATTGGCTTGAGGGGGCTAGACATCAGGTGGTGGTATTGACCGATCACAAGAATTTGATTTATCTTGAGTCTGCCAGGCGCCTGAATCCTAGACAGGCGCGCTGGTCGTTGTTTTTCTCTCGGTTTAATTTTGTGGTCTCATACCTACCAGGTTCTAAAAATGTGAAGGCAGATGCCCTTTCTAGGAGTTTTGAGCCTGATTCCCCTGGTGATTCTGAACCTACAGGTATCCTTAAGGATGGGGTGATATTATCTGCTGTTTCCCCAGACCTGCGACGGGCTTTGCAGGAGTTTCAGGCGGATAGACCTGATCGTTGCCCGCCTGGTAGACTGTTTGTTCCTGACGATTGGACCAGTAGAGTCATCTCGGAGGTTCATTCTTCTGCGTTGGCAGGTCATCCTGGAATCTTTGGTACCAGGGATTTGGTGGCTAGGTCCTTCTGGTGGCCTTCCCTGTCTCGAGATGTACGAGTTTTTGTGCAGTCTTGTGATGTTTGTGCTCGGGCCAAGCCTTGTTGTTCTCGGGCTAGCGGATTGTTGTTATCCTTGCCTATTCCGAAGAGGCCTTGGACTCACATCTCTATGGATTTTGTTTCTGATCTCCCTGTTTCTCAGAAAATGTCTGTCATCTGGGTGGTGTGTGACCGTTTTTCAAAGATGGTTCATTTGGTACCCTTGCCTAAGTTGCCTTCCTCATCTGAGTTGGTTCCTCTGTTTTTTCAAAATGTGGTTCGCTTGCATGGTATTCCGGAGAATATCGTTTCTGACAGGGGGACCCAGTTCGTGTCTAGATTTTGGCGGGCGTTCTGTGCTAGGATGGGCATTGATTTGTCTTTTTCGTCTGCGTTCCATCCTCAGACTAATGGCCAGACTGAGCGAACTAATCAGACCTTGGAGACTTATTTGAGGTGTTTTGTGTCTGCGGATCAGGATGACTGGGTTGCCTTTTTGCCGTTGGCAGAGTTTGCCCTCAATAATCGGGCTAGTTCTGCCACTTTGGTTTCTCCTTTCTTTTGCAATTCGGGGTTTCATCCTCGTTTTTCTTCCGGTCAGGTGGAATCTTCGGATTGTCCTGGAGTGGATACTATGGTGGATAGGTTGCATCGGATTTGGGGACAGGTGGTGGACAATTTGAAGTTGTCCCAGGAGAAGACTCAGCATTTTGCTAACCGCCGTCGTCGTGTTGGTCCTCGTCTTCGTGTTGGGGACTTGGTGTGGTTGTCTTCTCGTTTTGTCCCTATGAGGGTTTCTTCTCCTAAGTTTAAGCCTCGGTTCATCGGCCCGTATAAGATTTTGGAGATTCTTAACCCTGTGTCCTTTCGGTTGGACCTCCCAGCATCTTTTTCTATCCATAATGTCTTCCATCGGTCATTATTGCGCAGGTATGAGGTACCAGTTGTGCCTTCCGTTGAGCCTCCTGCTCCGGTGTTGGTTGAGGGTGAATTGGAGTACGTTGTGGAGAAGATCTTGGACTCCCGTGTTTCCAGACGGAAACTTCAATATCTGGTCAAGTGGAAGGGCTACGGTCAGGAGGATAATTCTTGGGTGACAGCCTCTGATGTTCATGCCTCTGATTTGGTCCGTGCCTTTCATAGGGCTCATCCTGATCGCCCTGGTGGTTCTTGTGAGGGTTCGGTGCCCCCTCCTTGAGGGGGGGGTACTGTTGTGAATTTGGTTTTTGGGCTCCCCCGGTGGTCACTGGTGGTACTGGACTTGTGTGCTTTATTTTCTCTGTTCACCTGTTTCCATCAGGATATGGGAGTATCCTATTTAGCCTTGCTGCTCAGTCATTCTAGTGCCGGCCATCAATGTAACCAGAGTCTTTCTGTTGCATGTACCTGCTCCCAGTCTGCTGATCAGCTAAGTTGGACTATTCAGTCCTTGGTCTATTTTTGTATGTTTTGTCCAGTTTGCAGTTATGTGACTCTCTGCAGCCTGGAAGCTCTTGTGGGCTGAAATTACCACTCCGGTGTCATGAGTTGGCACATGAGTTTAAAGTAATTTCAGGATGGTATTTTATAGGGTTTTGTAGCTGACCGTGAAGTCCCCTTTTGTATTTTTCTGCTATCTAGATTAAAGGGAACCTGTCACCACGTTTTTGGAAGATGGGATAAAAATAGCGTTAAATAGGGGCAGAGGTGGGCATTACATTAGTGTGTTTGTTATGCGTTTATTACCCACCTAAGTTGCCGAAATACCTTTGCAAAGTCTCCGTTTTCGCCTGTCAATCAGGCTGGTCTGGTCAAAAGGGCGTCTTGTCTTCCCCCAGATTTTGGGGGAAAATGGCCGCGGGATGCCGCGCGTGCGCAGATGGATATCGCGGCGGCCATTTTCCTGAAGCCGCGGCCAGCAGAGCGCCGCTTCTGCGCACGCGCGGCCAAAGGAAGATGGCCGCGCCCACCGATCACCAATGAAAACGAACAGCGCGCTCTTTTAAATCCCCTGGCAGAGGATTCGGGACCTTGGGCATGCGCACACCACTACGCCACCAACGGAAAACTACGCAAAATCTGGGGGAAGACAACGCCCTTTTGACCAGACCAGCCTGATTGACAGGCGAAAACGGAGACTTTGCAAAGGTATTTCGGCAACTTAGGTGGGTAATAAACGCATAACAAACACACTAATGTAATGCCCACCTCTGCCCCTATTTAACGCTATTTTTATCCCATCTTCCAAAAACGTGGTGACAGGTTCCCTTTAAGTGGGCCTCGCTGTGCTAAATCTGCTTTCATACTACGTGTGTCTTTTCATCTGAACTCACCGTCATTATATGTGGGGGGCTGCTATCTCCTTTTGGGGTATTTCTCTGGAGGCAAGCCAGGTCTGTGTTTCTTCTACCAGGGGTAGTTAGATCTCCGGCTGGCGCGAGACGTCTAGAGAAAACGCAGGCACGTCCCCTGGCTACTATTAGTTGTGTGAATAGGTTTAGCATCGCGGTCAGCTCTATTTTCCATCACCCGAGAGCTTGTCCGTTTTTCCCTATGCTCCTGATGTTCCCCTGCCATTGGGAACCATGACACTAAGGGTACCGTCTCACATAACGATTTACCAACGATCACTACCAGCGATACGACCTGGCCGTGATCGTTGGAAAGTCATTGTGTGGTCGCTGGGGAGCTGTCACACAGACCGCTCTCCAGCGACCAACGATGCCAAGGTCCCGGGTAACCAGGGTAAACATCGGGTTACTAAGCGCAGGGCCGCGCTTAGTAACCCGATGTTTACCGTGGTTACCAGCGTAAAAGTTAAAAAAAAAAAAAACGTACATACTCACATTTCAGTGTCCTTCAGGTCCCTTGCCGTCTGCTTCCCGCTCTGACTGAGTGCCGCCGTACAGTGAGAGCAGAGCGCAGCGGTGACGTCACTGCTGTGCTCTCACTTTCCGGCCGGCAGACAGTCAGAGCGGGAAGCAGACGGCAAGGGACCTGAAGGACACCGAAATGTGAGTATGTACGTTTTTTTTATTTTTTACTTTTACGCTGGTAACCACGGTAAACATCGGGTTACTAAGCGCAGCCCTGCGCTTAGTAACCCGATGTTTACCCTGGCTACAAGTGAACGCATCGCTGGATAGCTGTCACACACAACGATCCAGCGATGACAGCGGGAGATCCAGCGACGAAAGAAAGTTCCAAACGATCTGCTACGACGTACGATTCTCAGCAGGGTCCCTGATCGCTGCTGCGTGTCAGACACAGCGATATCGTATGGATATCGCTGGAACGTCACGGATCGTACCGTCGTAGCGATCAAAGTGCCACTGTGAGACGGTACCCTAACTCTAATTCCAACCCTAACCCTAAGGCTATGTGCCCACTTTGCGGATTCGTGTGAGATTTTTCCGCACCATTTTTGAAAAATCCGCAGGTAAAAGGCACTGCGTTTTACCTACGGATTTACAGCGGATTTCCAGTGTTTTTTGTGCGGATTTCACCTGCGGATTCCTATTGAGGAACAGGTGTAAAACGCTGCGGAATCCGCACAAAATTGACATGCTGCGGAAAATACACAGCGTTTCCGCACGGTATTTTCCACACCATGGGCACAGCGGATTTGGTTTTCCATAGGTGTACATGGTACTGTAAACCTGATGGAAAACTGCTACGAATTCGCAGCGGCCAATCCGCTGCGGATCCGCGGCCGATCCGCTGCGGATCCGCGGCGGATCCGCGGCCAATCCGCTGCGGATCCGCGGCAATCCGCTGCAGATTCGCAGCCAAATCCGCACTGTGTGCACATGCCCTAACCCTACCCCTAACCCTACCCCTAATTCTAACACTAGTTCTAACCCTAACCCTTGCAGAAAAAATATATATATATATTTTATTTATTTTTATTATTGTCCCTATGGGGGTGATAAAGGGGGGTCATTTACTATTTTTTTTATTTTGATCACTGTGATAGGCTATATCGCAGTGATCAAAATACATCTGAAACGAATCTGCCAGCTGGCAGATTCGGCGGGCGCAGTGCGCATGCGCCCGCCATATTGGAAGATGGCGGCGCCCATGGAGAAGCCGGACGGACACCGGGAGGCCCGGTAAGTATGTAGGGGGGTGATCGGATCACGGGGGGGAGGACCGGAGCACAGGGAGGGGGCACCGGAGCACGGGGGGAGCAGACAGGAGGACGGAGGAGCGGACAGGACGACTTAGGGGGGCGGACCACGTAACGGAGCGGTGGGGGGGCGATCGGTGGGGTGGGGTGGGGGCAGATTAGGTTTTCCAGCCATGGCCGATGATATTGCAGCATCGGCCATGGCTGGATTGTAATATTTCACCGTTTTTTTGGGTGAAATATTACAAATCACTCTGATTGGCAGTTTCACTTTCAACAGCCAATCAGAGCGATCGTAGCCACGAGGGGGTGAAGCCACCCCCCCTGGGCTGAAGCACCACTCCCCCTGTTCCTGGAGATCGGGTGAAATTGGAGTTAACCCTTTCACCCGATCTGCAGGAGCGCGATCTTTCCATGACACATACGCTGCATCACAGGTCGGATTGGCACCGACTTTCATGACGCAGCGTATGCGTCAAAGGTCGGGAAGGGGTTAATGCATTGGGAAGCTCCGGAAAAAAATGCGTCAAAAACGCACAAAAAATGCGTCAAAAACACGAAAAAAAACGCATGCGGATTTCTGGCAGAAAATGTCTGGTTTTGCTCAGGAAATTTCTGCAAGAAATCCTGAATGTGTGCACATAGCCTTAGTCTGTGGCAGGCACTGACATATTCTGCTGCTTTGGCAGCTGAACTTTCCACTTCCCCCAGTATTACTGGTAGTTTCTCTTCCTCCTCCATGGAGGTGAACAGGTACGAACTTGGGTTGAAATTCAGCCCTGGCATTTGAAATCACGCAGGCCCATGCTGTCCTCGTCCCAAGCACAAGAAGGGATATATTACTAATATTACACTGGATGGAGGAAAGGAAGATTTACTACAAGAGCAATATTTCTAATGAGACCCGTGGCATGCTGGGGTAAGTGACGGAGGTATTCCTCTTTGATTTTGTGAACCATCTTCTGGATTTCACCTTTTGTCAGGCCATGCAGGTTGATGGCTTGGTCAGACTGGCTTTGGATACTTTGTGTTGGGAGCCTTTCTGGTGCTTCCTGGTGTAGGAAGGCTTTGTGATGGTAGGAGCTGGGACTACTACTTTGTAGATGAGCCTTGAATGACAGCGCCTTCGTCTAGATTACGAGGTGTAGTGGGAATCTGCTCTGCTCGGCAGGCGCTGTTTGATATGCTCCGATGGACTTAAGGTACCGTCACACTCAGCGACACTGCAGCGATATAGACAACGAGCAGATCGCTGGAGCATCGCTGTTTAGGTCGCTGTAGATATGTCAAACACAGCAGCTCCAGAACGATGCAGGAGCGATCCTGTGATGTAAGGGCTACTCACTTATCGTTCTCACAGGTCGTCACAGGTCGTTAGCTCCATGTAAATCATTGCTGACATCGTTGCTTTTGCTGTCAAACACGAAGATACACGCCGACCTGACGACGAAATAAAGTTCTGGACTTCTAACTCCGACCAGCGATATCACAGCAGGATCCTGATCGCTGCTGCGTGTCAAACACAACGAGATCGCTATCCAGGACGCTGCAACGTCACGGATCGTTGTTGTTCTCATTGTAAAGTTGCTGAGTGTGAAGGTACCTTTAGAGAAGATGCTTGCAGAACTCTAGGTGGAATATTTCAGTCGCCCTAACGTCCCACTTTGACCAGTTTGTGCTCGGTGAGGAAGGTGAGGATCCTCTTGTTCAGGATGCAGTTGAAGAGTTAACCCAGGTTGCTGCTGACACATATCCCCCAGTAGTTTGCTGGGTTGTACTTATCCCCGTTTTTGTGTATAGCGGTTATGAGGCCTTGGTTCCAGTTTTTGGTGAAGCAGCCAGCCAACAGTATAATATTAGTTTTGTTATCGCAACCTGGGTGTCTGGAGGGCTGTATTTTAGCATTTCTGGGAGAATCCCATCTGGACCGCTGTCTTTTTTAGCTTTTATCCGTGTGATCCTTTCCGTTATTTCTGTCAGTGTGATTGGTGTATCCAGAGGATTTTGGAAATCTTTTCCTCCACATCTTTCAGTTTTTTCACAAGCTCTTTTTGTGCCGAGTTCAAGTCTTCACTTGGGATGTCTTTGTAAAAGTCCTTGAAGTACTGGAGCCAGATATTGACGTTCTGGATGTGGAGGCTTTGCTTTTCTGGTTGGATCCAAGGTGATTCCACAGTTCCCAAAATTTGTTGTCTTCAAGGGCATCTTGGAGTTGGAGGAGTTTGGTAGAGATGTGGTTTTGCTTTTTCTTTCTGAGGATGTCTTTGTAATTTCATTGTGCGGTGTGGTAGGTTTCTCTCAGAGTGGGGTTGTTTGGGTCTCTGTTTTTTATTTGAGGCCATTCTTAGGACCTTCCATATGGTCTTGCATTCTTTGTCAAACTAGTTGTTGGGATTTTGTTTACTCGGCCTCTTGTTGATGCTTCTTTTCAGGTCGGACATTTCTGCCATGGCATAGAGAATGTCTTTAAGGTCTCTTACCGCTAGGTGTACTCCTTCTGGGTTAAGTTCATACACGTTATTATGGAAGCAATGGAGCTTCTCCTTGGTCTCTGGTCAGTTGATGGCATCTTTATATTTTGGGGCCGACATCTTGGACTATTTAAAGGATGGCGGCAAGCTAAAGAGGCTGGTCTTTTGCGGGGTTTGTGAGGGTGATTTCTTTGTGGATTTGATGTATATGTGCAGTTGGTTGTGGTCTGACAAATGTGTTTGTGGGGTGACTATAAGGGCGCCAATATTTGTAGGGTCCATATCTGTGATGGCATAGTCTATCACATTGCTGCCCACGTGGGAGTTTAGGGTATGTCTTCCCAATGAGTCTCCCTTGGTGCGACCATTGAGGATACGAAGTCCAGGGCTTCAGCATAGGTTCATCAGTGTTATGCTGCTTTTATTAACGTGCAGTCGTAGCTGTCCCTGTTGGGGTGCACTGGGTTGTCACAGTCGGTATACGCTCCAAATATATAGATGTTTCCATCAGTGGTTAGTCTGTCTCTTTCCCTTCCAGTTCTTGCATTGAGGTCTCCATAGATGAGAACGTTGCTCAAAGTCTGGAAGTGGGTAGCTTCAGTCTTTAGGGTCTCAAAGCTGTCTGGGTTGAAGTATGGAGAATCTGGAGGAGCTAAGTACGCTGCGCAGAGGTAGACGACAGCCCGGGATGTGAGGATAGAGCAGCTTATTCTTATCCAGATGTAGCTGTCTCCTCTCTTCACTGCTCTGATATGTTCATGGAGCTCCTCTTTGTACCAGACTAATATTCCTCCTGAGTGCCATCCCTGTTTGATGTTTTTGTTTTTCAGGGTGGAGACAGAGAGTTCCCTGTATCCAGTGGGAACATAGGATTCATTATTTGCCTTAGTTCATGTTTCAAGGAGGATCTGTATATCAATGTCTTTCAGTCTTAGGATAAAGTCTGGGTTGTCTGTCTAGCATCCGAAGGCTGAAGTGTTCAGGCCCTGGATATTCCAGCTGCTGATGACTAGGGTTGACATTGTGTAGCTGAATACCTTGTAATGGGCTGCCCTGCATAGGACATCTTGGATTGGTGACTCTTGACCTTGTTGTAGGCAATTGGTCCAGTCGCATGAGTTTCTTGCACATAGAGGTGAGCATGGTCTTTATTTCTGCCAGCTCACTGCTCTGCTTCACTCTGTGTGGGGCGGGTGGTGTCTTCCATGGTTTATGTCTCTTGTGTGCTAGGTTTGCATACAGGTTGCAGATTCCAGTTTGTTTTGCAGATTCCGTTTTAGGTCTGTTACTTGGTGCTCTTTCTAGAGGTTTTCGGTTTGTATGGGTTCTTGTTCCGGGGACTCTGTTGAGTACTATGTCTTTCAGTTCTTTGGCAAGAAAGCTGACTCCTTGGTTGTTGAGATGTTTGTCAACATACAGGTGGTGGAGGTTTATGACAGGATGTTGTGCCAGGGTGATATCTAGCATTGTGGTGATCTTGGCTGCTAGTTCTCTGTTGACGTCTTGGGTGATGTATTTGAAGGAATCTTTTCTGGGCAGCAGAGATGACAGGATGATCTTACTGCTGGGGAACTTCTGTTGTGTGGTATCTGCTAGCTGACACAATTGTCCTGCTACCTGCTGGTGTTGGTCCTGGTGATTGTTGGTGCCTGTATGTATGACGATGTGTGTTGTGGATTCTGTTTGTGGGCTCCCTCTGGTGGTTACTGCTGGTACTGGGTGACTTTGGTGGGTTGCGGCCTTTGGTTTCCACCTGTCCATCAGAGGCTGGGTGTTTCCTATTTTACCTGGCCTTTCTGTCATTTCCCTTGCCGGCTATCAATGTATTCAGATGTGCTCTGTTTGGTTCCTGCCTACCTGCTCCCAGATCTTTCAGGATAAGCTAAGTGCTGATTTCAGTTGTTTGTTTTTTTGTCCAGCTTGCTTATTATGTCTCTATGCTAGCTGGTTGCTCTAGTGGACTGAGGTTCTCCCCGTGTGCCATGAGTTGGCACATGGGTTCTTGTAATCTCAGGATGGTTTTTTTGATTAGGGTTTTTTGCTGACCGCTCAGTCCCCTTTTGTATCGCTCTGCTTTCTAGTTTACAGCGGGCCTCAATTTGCTAAAGCTATATATATCATCTCTATGTGTGTGCCTTCCTCTCATTTCACCGTCAATACATGTGGGGGGCAACTATATCTTTTGGGGTTCGTTCCTCTGGAGGCAAGTGAGGTCTTTATTTTCTCTGCAGTACTAGTTAGCTCTTAGGCTGGTGCGTGGCGTCTAGAACCAACGTAGGCACGCTCCCTGGCTATCTCTAGTTGCGTTTGTCAGGCGTAGGGCAGCGGTCAGCCCAGGTTCCATCACCCTAGAGCTCGTCCGTCATTATTTGTTCTTTGCTTGTCCTGTGCTATCCCTAGCCATTGGGGATTCATGACAGTATAGCCGGCCACAAAGTGTTAATTGTTTGGGCTGAAGCAGGAGAAAAAGAAGTGTTCAAGGGAAATTTTTTTTTTTTTTTTTTTTTTTCCTTTCAGAGTTTGCTGCCTAGCCCTTAATTGCTGTCTAGCTGCTTCTTACCTCCTCTTAACCCTTGAATGGCTCTGATCTTAGCTGTTTAACATGGATGTCCAGAGTTTGGCTTCCAGCCTGAGTAATCTCGCGGCAAAAGTTCAAACCATACAGGATTTTGTTGTTCACACTCCCATGTCTGAACCTAGAATTCCTATTCCAGAGTTTTTTTCTGGAGATAGATCTACCTTCCTGAATTTCAGGAACAATTGTAAATTGTTTCTTTCTCTAAAATCTCGCTCCTCTGGAGACCCTGCTCAACAGGTCACGATTGTCATATCTTTCCTGCGGGGCGACCCTCAGAATTGGGCATTTGCATTGGCACCAGGGGATCCTGCATTGCTCAGTGTGGATGCATTTTTTCTGGCATTGGGATTGCTCTATGAGGAACCTAACCTAGAGATTCAGGCTGAAAAGGCTTTATTAGCCCTCTCTCAGGGGCATGATGAAGCGGAAATATATTGTCAGAAATTTCGGAAATGGTCGGTGCTTACTCAGTGGAATGAGTGCGCCCTGGCTGCTAACTTCAGAAATGGTCTTTCTGAGGCCATTAAGGATATTATGGTGGGGTTCCCTACGCCTACAGGTCTGAATGAGTCTATGACTATGGCCATTCAGATTGATCGGCGTTTACGGGAGCGCAAACCCGTGCACCAGTTGGCGGTGTCTTCTGAACAGGCACCTGAGACTATGCAATGTGATAGAATTCAGTCCAGAAGTGAACGGCAAAATTATAGGCGGAAAAATGGATTGTGTTTTTATTGTGGTGATTCAGCTCATGTTATATCAGCATGCTCTAAACGCACAAAAAGGGTTGATAAATCTTTTGCCATTGATATTCTGCAGCCTAAGTTCATTTTGTCTGTGACTCTGATTTTTTCACTGTCTTCCATTTCCGTCGATGCCTATGTGGATTCGGGCGCTGCCCTGAGTCTTATGGATTGGTCATTTGCAAAACGCTGCGGTTTTAGTCTGGAGCCTCTGGAAGTTCCTATTCCTCTGAAGGGAACTGACTCTACACCATTGGCTATGAATAAACCGCAGTATTGGACACAAGTGACCATGCGCATGACTCCCGTTCATCAGGAGGTGATTCGCTTCCTTGTACTGTATAATTTACATGATGTACTAGTGCTTGGTCTGCCATGGTTACAAACTCATAATCCTGTCCTGGACTGGAAAACAGTCTGTGCTAAGCTGGGGATGTCGGGGGGTTCATGATGATGCACCTCCGATTTCAATCGCTTCATCTACTCCTTCTGAGATCCCTGCGTTTTTGTCTGACTATAGGGATGTTTTTGAGGAGCCTAAGCTCAATTCGCTCCCTCCTCATAGAGAGTGTGACTGTGCTATAGAATTGATTCCTGGCAGTAAGTTCCCTAAGGGTCGTTTATTTAATCTGTCACTGCCAGAGCATACTGCTATGCGGAACTATATTAAGGAGTCCTTGGAAAAGGGACATATTCGTCCATCTTCATCCCCTCTGGGAGCAGGTTTTTTTTTCGTGGCAAAAAAAGATGGTTCCCTGAGGCCTTGTATAGATTATCGCCTTCTGAATAAGATTACAGTCAAATATCAGTATCCATTGCCATTATTTACTGATTTGTTTGCTCGCATTAAGGGGGCTAGGTGGTTCACTAAGATAGATCTTCGCGGTGCGTATAATCTGGTGCGGATAAAACAGGGTGATGAGTGGAAAACCGCATTTAATACGCCTGAGGGCCATTTTGAGTATTTGGTAATGCCTTTTGGACTCTCCAATGCTCCGTCAGTCTTTCAGTCCTTTATGCACAATATTTTCCGTGAATATCTGGATAAGTTTATGATTGTGTATTTGGATGATATTTTGGTGTTTTCTGATGACTGGGAGTCTCATGTTCAACAGGTCAGGAAGGTGTTTCAGGTTCTGCGGGCCAATTCTCTGTTTGTGAAGGGCTCAAAGTGTCTCTTCGGAGTCCAGAAGATTTCTTTTTTGGGGTACATTTTTTCTCCTTCTACTATTGAGATGGATCCCGTCAAGGTCCAGGCTATTTGTGACTGGACACAACCTACATCTGTTAAGAGCCTTCAGAAGTTCTTGGGGTTTGCTAATTTTTATCGTCGGTTCATTGCTAATTTTTCCAGTATTGTTAAACCTTTGACTGATTTGACTAAAAAGGGTGCTGATGTTGCTGATTGGTCTACTGCGGCCGTGGAGGCCTTTCGGGAACTTAAGCGCCGGTTTTCTTCTGCTCCTGTGTTGTGTCAACCAGATGTTTCACTTCCTTTTCAGGTTGAGGTTGATGCTTCCGAGATTGGAGCGGGGGCGGTTTTGTCACAGAGAAGTTCTAATGGCTCGGTGATGAAGCCATGTGCTTTCTTCTCTAGAAAATTCTCGCCCGCCGAGCGCAATTATGATGTGGGTAATCGGGAGCTTTTGGCCATTAAGTGGGCATTTGAGGAGTGGCGTCATTGGCTTGAGGGTGCTAAACATCGTGTGGTGGTCTTGACTGATCACAAGAATCTCATTTACCTTGAGTCTGCCAGGCGTTTGAATCCTAGACAGGCTCGTTGGTCGTTATTTTTTTCTCGTTTCAATTTCGTGGTTTCATACCTGCCAGGTTCAAAGAATGTGAAGGCAGATGCTCTTTCTAGGAGTTTTGTGCCTGACTCTCCTGGAGACACTGGGCCTACTGGTATCCTTAGGGATGGGGTAATATTGTCCGCCGTATCCCCAGACTTGCGACGCGCATTGCAGGAGTTTCAGGTGGATAAACCGGATCGATGTCCACCAGAAAGAATGTTTGTTCCGGATGATTGGCCCAGTAGAGTCATCTCTGAGGTCCATTCTTCTGTGTTGGCTGGTCATCCTGGAATATTTGGTACGAGAGACTTGGTGGCCAGGTCTTTTTGGTGGCCTTCCTTGTCTAGGGATGTGCGTACATTTGTGCAGTCTTGTGAAGTGTGTGCTCGAGCTAAGCCTTGCTGTTCACGGGCCAGTGGGTTGTTGTTATCTTTGCCCATTCCGAAGAGGCCTTGGACGCACATTTCCATGGATTTTATTTCTGATCTTCCGGTTTCACAGAAAATGTCCGTTATCTGGGTTGTGTGTGACCGCTTTTCTAAGATGGTTCATTTGGTGCCCTTGCCTAAGTTGCCCTCCTCCTCTGAGTTGGTCCCTTTATTTTTTCAGAACGTGGTTCGTTTGCATGGGATTCCGGAGAATATCGTTTCTGACAGGGGATCCCAGTTTGTCTCTAGATTTTGGCGGACGTTTTGTGCCAAGATGGGCATTGATTTGTCTTTCTCGTCTGCATTCCATCCTCAGACGAATGGCCAGACGGAGCGAACTAATCAGACCTTGGAAACTTATTTGAGGTGTTTTGTTTCTGCTGATCAAGATGACTGGGTTGCTTTTTTGCCACTGGCCGAATTTGCTCTTAATAATCGGGCTAGTTCTGCCACGTTGGTCTCTCCTTTTTTTTGTAATTCGGGGTTTCATCCTCGTTTTTCCTCTGGTCAGGTGGAGTCTTCAGATTGTCCTGGAGTGGACGTGGTGGTGGACAGGCTACATCAGATTTGGAATCAGGTGGTGGACAATTTGAAGTTATCTCAGGAGAAGACTCAGCAGTTTGCTAATCGCCGTCGCCGTGTGGGTCCCCGACTTCTTGTTGGGGATTTGGTGTGGTTGTCTTCTCGTTTTGTCCCTATGAAGGTCTCTTCTCCTAAGTTCAAGCCTCGGTTCATCGGTCCTTATAGGATCTCGGAGATTCTTAACCCTGTATCTTTTCGTTTGGATCTCCCAGCATCGTTTGCTATTCATAACGTGTTCCATCGGTCGTTGTTGCGGAGGTATGAGGTGCCCGTTGTTCCTTCGGTTGAGCCTCCTGCTCCGGTGCTGGTGGAGGGAGAATTGGAGTATGTTGTTGAAAAGATCTTGGATTCTCGTGTTTCCAGATGCAAACTCCAGTATTTGGTTAAGTGGAAGGGTTATGGTCAGGAGGATAATTCCTGGGTGGTCGCCTCCGATGTTCATGCGACTGATTTGGTCCGCGCCTTCCATAGAGCTCACCCTGATCGCCCTGGGGGTTCTCGTGAGGGTTCGGTGACCCCTCCTCAAGGGGGGGGTACTGTTGTGGATTCTGTTTGTGGGCTCCCTCTGGTGGTTACTGCTGGTACTGGGTGACTTTGGTGGGTTGCGGCCTTTGGTTTCCACCTGTCCATCAGAGGCTGGGTGTTTCCTATTTTACCTGGCCTTTCTGTCATTTCCCTTGCCGGCTATCAATGTATTCAGATGTGCTCTGTTTGGTTCCTGCCTACCTGCTCCCAGATCTTTCAGGATAAGCTAAGTGCTGATTTCAGTTGTTTGTTTTTTTGTCCAGCTTGCTTATTATGTCTCTATGCTAGCTGGTTGCTCTAGTGGACTGAGGTTCTCCCCATGTGCCATGAGTTGGCACATGGGTTCTTGTAATCTCAGGATGGTTTTTTTGATTAGGGTTTTTTGCTGACCGCTCAGTCCCCTTTTGTATCGCTCTGCTTTCTAGTTTACAGCGGGCCTCAATTTGCTAAAGCTATATATATCATCTCTATGTGTGTGCCTTCCTCTCATTTCACCGTCAATACATGTGGGGGGCAACTATATCTTTTGGGGTTCGTTCCTCTGGAGGCAAGTGAGGTCTTTATTTTCTCTGCAGTACTAGTTAGCTCTTAGGCTGGTGCGTGGCATCTAGAACCAACGTAGGCACGCTCCCTGGCTATCTCTAGTTGCGTTTGTCAGGCGTAGGGCAGCGGTCAGCCCAGGTTCCATCACCCTAGAGCTCGTCCGTCATTATTTGTTCTTTGCTTGTCCTGTGCTATCCCTAGCCATTGGGGATTCATGACAGATGTGGTTTGGTTTGGTGAGATATAGATAATCAATTACGGCTGTTGCTTGTTCTATAGTTGAGCAGCGGATTTTATAATCCCTGTTTAACAGGGAAGAGTCGCCTTGTATTGAGGTATTTTCCGTTGGACTCTATAATCAGGACTATATCAGGACATGGTGGTTGGCTGCTCCTATGGGAGCTTCTGTTTGCGTTTTTCTTGCTGCTCTGTCCTGTTTTTGTGGTCTGCTGTTGTTCTAGACTTGGGTGTTATGATTTTCCCAATGGCAGGGAAATCAAAATAACAACGAACTAGCTCTCGGGTGATGGGAACTAAAGTGACCGTGACCTGAACCTGACACAACACTGGAAGTAGCCGGGGAGTGTTTCCTACGATGCCCTAGACACCACGCGCCAGCCGGAGATCTAACTACCCCTATCAGAGGAATATACAGGCCTGCCTTACCTCCAGAGATGAACCCCAAAAGGAGATAGCAGCCCCCCACAAATATTGACGGTGAGTCAAGAAGAAAAGACATACGTAGGATGAACAGCAGATTTAGCACAGTGAGGTCCGCTTACTAGATAGCAGAAGTACAGGAAAGAATTACTTCACGGTCAACTTCAAAACACTACTCAAAAACACCATCCTGAAATTACTTTAAAACTCCAGTGACAACTCATGCCACTGGAGTGGCAATTTCAGTCCACGAGAGCTTCCAGCTACAGGGAGTCACATTGCAAATAGCTGGACAAAAATAGCATTAACTAGAAACAAAATTCAACTTAGCTGAACTGGAACTTGAGGCAGGAGAATGCAACAGAATGCTACTGATATATTGTTGGCCGGCATAGGACCAGCAGCCAAGCAGGCTTAAATAGGAAACTCCCCTAATGGGTGGCAACAGGTGATCAAGGATAGAAGGAGGCAAATAAGTGGCACTACCATAAAACACCACCGGGGGAGCCCACAAACAGAATTCACAACAGTACCCCCCCCTTAAGGAGGGGGCACCGAACCCTCACCAGAACCACCAGGGCGAACTGGATGAGCACTATGAAATGCACGAACCAAATCAGGAGCATGAACATCAGATGCTGTCACCCAAGAATTATCCTCCTGACCATAGCCTTTCCACTTAACCAGATACTGAAGTTTTCGTCTGGAAACACGGGAGTCCAAGATTTTCTCCACCACATACTCCAACTCACCCTCAACCAGCACAGGAGCAGGAGGATCAGCAGACGGAACAACCGGCACCTCATACCTCCGCAATAATGACCGATGAAAAACATTATGAATAGTAAAAGATGCTGGGAGGTCCAAACGAAAGGACACAGGATTGAGAACCTCCAGAATCCTATAAGGGCCGATAAACCGAGGCTTAAACTTAGGAGACGAGACCTTCATAGGAACAAATCGAGAAGACAACCAAACCAGGTCCCCAACACAAAGACGAGGACCGACACGCCGATGACGATTAGTGAACTGTTGAGTCTTCTCCTGGGACAACTTCAGATTGTCCACAACCTGTCCCCAAATCTGATGTATTCTATCAACCACAGCATCTACTCCAGGGCAATCCGAAGACTCCAATTGACCGGACGAAAAGCGAGGGTGAAACCCTGAATTACAAAAAAATGGAGAAACCAAAGTGGCAGAACTGGCCCGATTGTTAAGGGCAAACTCTGCCAATGGCAAAAAATCAAGCCAATCGTCCTGATCAGCGGACACAAAACACCTCAAGTAAGTCTCCAAGGTCTGATTAGTACGCTCAGTCTGGCCATTAGTCTGAGGATGGAACGCAGACGAAAAAGACAAGTCGATGCCCATCCTGGCACAGAACGTCCGCCAAAATCTAGACACAAACTGAGTACCCCTGTCAGACACTATATTCTCAGGAATACCATGCAAACGCACCACATTCTGAAAAACTAGAGGGACCAGCTCAGAGGAGGAGGGCAATTTGGGCAAAGGTACCAAGTGAACCATCTTGGAAAAACGGTCACACACCACCCAGATGACAGACATCCTACGAGAAACAGGAAGGTCAGAAATAAAGTCCATAGAGATGTGCGTCCAAGGCCTCTTAGGAATAGGCAAGGGCAACAACAACCCGCTGGCCCGGGAACAGCAGGGCTTAGCCCGAGCACAAACATCACAAGACTGCACAAAAATACGCACATCTCGAGACAAGGAAGGCCACCAGAAGGACCTAGACACCAAATCCCTGGTGCCAAAAATTCCAGGATGACCTGCCAACGCGGAAGAGTGGACCTCCGAAATAACTCTACTGGTCCAGTCATCAGGGACAAAAAGTCTACCAGGCGGACAGCGATCAGGCCTATCCACCTGAAACTCCTGCAAAGAGCGCCGCAGGTCTGGGGAGACAGCTGACAATATCACCCCATCCTTCAGGATGCCATTAGGTTCGGTATCACCAGGCGAGTCAGGCTCAAAACTCCTAGAGAGGGCATCCGCCCTCACATTCTTAGACCCAGGCAGATATGAAACCACAAAGTTAAATCGAGAGAAAAACAACGACCAGCGCGCCTGTCTAGGATTCAGACGCCTGTCTGACTCAAGATAAATTAGATTCTTGTGGTCAGTCAAGACCACCACCTGGTGTCTAGCACCCTCAAGCCAATGACGCCACTCCTCAAATGCCCACTTCATGGCCAAGAGCTCCCGATTTCCAACATCATAATTTCGCTCAGCGGGCGAAAACTTTCGAGAGAAAAACGCACATGGTCTCATCACTGAGCAGTCAGGACCTTTCTGCGACAAAACTGCCCCTGCTCCGATCTCGGAAGCATCTACTTCAACCTGGAACGGGAGCGACACATCAGGCTGGCGCAACACAGGAGCAGAAGAAAAGCGGCGCTTAAGCTCCCGAAAGGCCTCCACAGCCGCAGAGGACCAATTAGCAACATCAGCACCCTTCTTGGTCAAATCAGTCAAAGGTTTAGCAATGGCAGAAAAACCCACTATGAATCGGCGATAGAAATTAGCAAATCCCAAGAATTTCTGAAGACTCTTTAGAGAAGTAGGTTGTATCCAATCACAGATAGCCTGAACCTTAACAGGGTCCATCTCCATAGATGAAGGGGAAAAAATATATCCCAGAAAGGAAATTCTCTGAACCCCAAAAATACACTTTGAGCCCTTCACAAATAGAGAATTAGCTCGCAAAACCTGAAAAACTCTCCTGACCTGTTGAACATGAGATTCCCAGTCCTCCGAAAAAATCAAAATATCATCCAAATACACAATCATAAATTTATCCAGATATTCACGGAAAATATCGTGCATAAAGGACTGAAAAACGGAAGGGGCATTCGCGAGACCGAAAGGCATTACCAAATACTCAAAATGGCCTTCAGGCGTATTAAATGCGGTCTTCCACTCATCCCCCTGCTTAATCCGCACCAAATTATACGCACCACGTAGATCGATCTTAGTGAACCACTTAGCCCCCTTTATGCGAGCAAACAGATCAGTCAGTAAAGGTAACGGGTACTGGTATTTAACTGTAATCTTATTCAGAAGTCGATAGTCGATACAAGGTCTCAAAGAACCATCCTTTTTACCCACAAAGAAAAACCCTGCCCCCAATGGAGACAAAGAGGGGCGAATATGGCCCTTTTCCAAAGATTCTCTGATATACTCCCGCATAGCAGTATGTTCAGGTACAGACAAATTAAACAAGCGACCCTTAGGAAATTTACTACCGGGAATCAACTCAATAGCGCAGTCACACTCTCTGTGAGGGGGGAGAGAATCAGTTTTAGGCTCCTGAAAGACATCATAAAAATCTGACAGAAATGCTGGGATCTCAGAGGGAGTAGATGAGGAAATGGGAACCAAAGGTGCATCCCCATGAATCCCCCGACATCCCCAGCTCAGCACAGACATTGATCTCCAGTCTAAGACTGGGTTATGAATTTGTAACCATGGTAATCCAAGTACTAACACATCATGTAGATTATATAACACAAGGAAACGAATAATCTCCTGATGGTCTGGGGTAAGATGCATAGTCACTTGTGTCCAATATTGTGGTTTATTGCTAGCCAAAGGTGTAGAATCAATACCCTTTAAGGGAATAGAAACCTCCAGAGGCTCTAAATCAAACCCACAACGCTTGGCAAAGGACCAATCCATGAGACTCAGAGCGGCGCCAGAATCCACATAAGCATCTACAGTAACAGATGAAAACGTACAAATCAATGTCACGGACAAAAGAAATTTAGACTGCAAGGTACCCATAGAAAAAGATTTATCAACCTTCTTTATGCGTTTAGAGCATGCTGATATAACATGAGCTGGATCTCCACAATAGAAGCACAACCCATTTTTGCGCCTGTAATTCTGTCGTTCGCCTCTAGACAAAACACTATCGCATTGCATATGCTCTGGTGCCTTTTCAGAGGTCACCGCCAAATGATGCACAGGTTTTTGTTCAGAAGATACCGCCATATGGTGCACAGGTTTTTGCTCAGAAGATACCGCCATATGGTGCACAGATTTGCGCTCCCGTAAACGCCGATCAATCTGGATAGCCAATTTCATGGCATCATTCAGACCTGTAGGCACAGGGAACCCCACCATGACATCCTTCACGGCATCAGAGAGACCTTCTCTGAAATTAGCTGCTAAAGCGCACTCATTCCATTTAGTAAGTACAGACCATTTACGAAATCTTTGGCAGTATATCTCAGCTTCATCTTGCCCTTGGGAAAGAGCTATCAAGGCTTTCTCAGCCAAAATATCTAAATTAGGTTCTTCATAAAGCAACCCCAAAGCCAGAAAAAACGCATCTACATTTAATAACGCAGGATCCCCTGGCGACAATGCAAATGCCCAACTTTGTGGGTCACCCCGCAATAGAGAAATAACAATCTTAACCTGTTGGGCAGGATCACCAGCAGAGTGAGATCTCAGAGACAAAAACAATTTACAATTCTCTCTGAAATTCAAAAAACGGGATCTGTCTCCGGTAAAAAATTCAGGCATAGGGATCTTAGGTTCAGACATTGGAGCACGTATAACAAAATCTTGTAAGTTCTGGACCCTTGTAGCCAGGTTATTCAAACCTGCAACCAAACTCTGTGGATCCATGATTCAAACAGGTGTAACCAAAGCCATTCAGAGATTAAGAGGAGAGGGAAAAAAAAAAAGGCTAAAGACTGCAGTTTAAGCAAGGAGTACAAATGAGCACTTTCCAAACACAGAAGGGAAAAAAAAAACCTTTTCACATCCTTTCCTGCTTTAGTGCATAATTTTAACACATGTGGGCCGGCCAAACTGTTATGATTTTCCCAATGGCAGGGAAATCAAAATAACAACGAACTAGCTCTCGGGTGATGGGAACTAAAGTGACCGTGACCTGAACCTGACACAACACTGGAAGTAGCCGGGGAGTGTTTCCTACGATGCCCTAGACACCACGCGCCAGCCGGAGATCTAACTACCCCTATCAGAGGAATATACAGGCCTGCCTTACCTCCAGAGATGAACCCCAAAAGGAGATAGCAGCCCCCCACAAATATTGACGGTGAGTCAAGAAGAAAAGACATATGTAGGATGAACAGCAGATTTAGCACAGTGAGGTCCGCTTACTAGATAGCAGAAGTACAGGAAAGAATTACTTCACGGTCAACTTCAAAACACTACTCAAAAACACCATCCTGAAATTACTTTAAAACTCCAGTGACAACTCATGCCACTGGAGTGGCAATTTCAGTCCACGAGAGCTTCCAGCTACAGGGAGTCACATTGCAAATAGCTGGACAAAAATAGCATTAACTAGAAACAAAATTCAACTTAGCTGAACTGGAACTTGAGGCAGGAGAATGCAACAGAATGCTACTGATACATTGTTGGCCGGCATAGGACCAGCAGCCAAGCAGGCTTAAATAGGAAACTCCCCTAATGGGTGGCAACAGGTGATCAAGGATAGAAGGAGGCAAATAAGTGGCACTACCATAAAACACCACCGGGGGAGCCCACAAACAGAATTCACAACACTTGGGGTTTGTTTGATGCTTGGCTCTGGCCCATCCTGTGGTTCTTGGTTATTTCCTGCTTTGCTCTCAATGATTAGGCAGTTATTTTAGTGGTGATGTGGCTATTAGATCTCATTGTGTCTTCAACAATCTCCTTCCCTGGGTCTCCCTCCTGTGTTAGGGGTTGTGTCTGGCTCTTTAGGTTTGCAATTTCTTCTTTTAATTTAGCATTTTCTTGCTGTAGTTCATATAGTTCATGTTTGATTCCCTGCACCGCTGAGTCAAGTACACACTTCAGTCTGGTTATATCTGCATCTGTTGGGTCATTTGTCTGTCTTTGGATCTGTTCCTTAAGCAGTGTGAAGTCCCTCTCCAGCTGAGACAGGCATTCTCGAAGGGTGTCCAATGAGGGGAGTGCATTACTAGGGCTTTGGGCTGCAGGGGGGTCCCTGGTGGTCCTTTTTGTACTGTGGGCCCATCAGTCTTCCTACGTGCTGGCTTTACTACTTTATGTTTTTGAGCCTTGACTTTGACATGAGGGAAGATTTCCTCAAACGCCTGGAGTTTGTCCTCATTGCCCTGTATGACAATTGTGCCAGAGTGATATAAATTAATGGTGAGTGAGACATCCTCATTTTGTGGGTCTTTCAATCTGATTTGTCGGCCCCTGCTGATGCCACCTTTTAGAATGTTTTTATAGTATTTGCACAAGGCTGCGTGTTTGGCCCCAGGCTGCCCTCTATAGAAGAGGAGTTTGTCTTTCTCTTCTCTTTCATAGTAAAGTCTGGGATCCAAGAAGTATAATTTCTCCTTGCGGAGAGTGACATGTTAAGCATGTCGAGGTGAGGAGACTTAAAGCTGCAATGCTCCTTTGGGAAATATGCAAATTGTCTCTTCAGAGACAAAGGTTCGACATTGTAAAAAAGAAGAGAGAGAAGCACTCACCGTCCGTGCAAGAATCCTTTAATAGTGTGGCATTACATAAAATAGCGGAGTATGGCAGGGAGAAGTTGTGGAAGAGGACGACGGCCGTTTCGCGCTCCTGCGCTTCTACGGGTCCGATCAAAGGTTCGACATTGACTGCTAGGATTGCTACTTCCAATAGGTGGCACTAGAAATCTAGTCCTCTTCCTCTCTGAAGAGACAATTTGCTTAGTAAAATCTGCAAAGAGAGTTTCTGGTTCATCTTTGATCATGGATTGTTTTATGGCCTTTTTTTTCTTCATGCTCCTGTGATCTCTGGGATGTTATCTCCTTGAAGCCTGCCATCTGCTGGGGCTGCAGTACTAACTTCTATAGAGGGCTTAGTTATAGTGCTGGGATTCTCATTGTCCAAAATGTTTTTTCTTTCCATGTTGCTTATTTTATATTGTGCTTGTTCTCTGGAGTGATTCTATTTGGTTTTGCACAGTTGTTATTAATGTGCGGTGTCCTAAGTGATTTAGGATTTCGTTATTTCGCATTTTTTAGAGCTTCTTCAAGAATCTTATGCGGAATACCTCTTGATAAAAAAACGACTTTTTTCATTCATCTGCTTGTTTGTCAACAGTTATTTCCGTATTATTGACCCTTCTCAAGCGCAAAAACTGACTAAATGGTAATGTGGTTTTTGTGTGTGTCAGATGCGCACTAGCAAAATGCAAAACAGAGTTCGTCACAGTTGGTTTTCTATATACTTCTGTGTGGAGCATTCAATTTTTTACTTGAACAATGACATCTAAGAAATTAAGTTCTCGACCCCCAAAGACAGATGTAAAAAATATATTTATGTTGTTAGAATGGGTTAAGTAAATGACAAAATTGCTGGTCTTTTTTTGAGCCTGACCAAACTATAGAAATGTCATCCACATAACGCGCATAAATTTTTATATGTTTTAAAAAAAAGGTTTTTTTGAGAAAAAAATATAAATCTCTTCTAACATGTATTGATTATCCACAATAAAGAAGAATTGATTTAGTGGATCACGGAGTGCCACCTACTTTTTCCTCTCTGGCCTGAATTTTGCACGACGCTGCTTGTTTCAGATGTTGCACCAGGGATCATGAAAGCCATGTACTTTGCTTGGGAAAAAACACAAATCTCTTCTAACACACCTAGGTACAAATTAGCTAACCCACAAGCAGCTGGCGTGCCCATGGCCGTCCCCGTACACTGAATAGACCATTTGTCTAAAAACTTAAACGCGATATGAGTGAGGATGAACTCAACAGAATCACAAACAAAATTAATGTAATTGGAATTTCCAGGTCGTCCCTTATGACAGCACCACAAGGAGGTTGCTCTTCATATCCTTGATAGGGACAGGAACACAGAAGAGGTTAAATAGCCCCTCCCCACCTCCACCCTTCAGTGTTTTTCCTGTCCCTATCAGGGACAGACGCAGGAGAGAGTTCTCCAGAAGATTTACCTGATATCGGTCAGGTCTTGGAGCAGAAGCTCCTGACTGCGGTCCCATCCTCCTGTTAGGGGGCTCTGGCCGCGAGGGTCTTGCGGAAGACTCCTCAGAAGTTGCTGGAGACCGACGGAGGTACCTCCGCAACGAGGTTGAGCTGTGTGCTCCCAGGGCCTGTCTCATCCCCTCACAAAGGGGCTCTGAGACAGCGGCTGCGGCTGCGGTGTCCGGCGCTCCCTCAGGCTCCACGTGCGGCCGGTGCTGGCGTCGTTCCCCGGACTTCCGGTCCGGCGCCCGGTCAGTGACTACTTCCGGGGGCGTGGCCAGATTCCTGGGGTCGGCGGCGCCGAAGCATTTCCGGATACGCCGGAAAGCCTGTGGGGGAAAGCAGTGACCGGAACAGAATGGCAGCCGGATGGTGCGCCAGAATCCAGGTCCCAGGCTGGCGGCGTGCGTTCCGGAGGACGCATGCGCAGTATAGCTGGGCACCTGGAATTACCGTGGAAGCCGGCAGCTGAGCTCGGAAGGAGGACGAATCAGATGTCTTGAAGCAGGGTAAGACTGACTACTTAATGACAGACAACTGACAGCACACTTGACTCAGTAAAATGGAAGGTGCTAGTCGTCCAGTCGTCCAATCCTTAGAGCTGCCCATGGACCATGTGAGTAGTACGTGGTATGGGAGACATTACATTACCTTAGATCCGTAGCTACAGGGGTCTCCCTTACATTTACAGGATAAGGACATCCCTGAAAGGCCGGCGGTAAAGAAAAGGACCATCAGATGTCCGTTATGCACCGTCAAGCTCCCAGATGGCTATAAAAAGAAGTTATGCGAAAAAGGCATCGCTAAACTTCTAAAAGATCAACAGGCTTCGTTACTAGATAATATAAAGACCATGGTCCGAGACGAAGTCCAAGCTACGGTGTCTACAATGGTGCCACCCCAGTCTCCACGGTCTCCAAGGCCTAAAAGGCCCAGATGGGACATGGACCTAAGTTCCGAGGAAGGAGAGGTCTCGGGGTATTCCGATCCAGGCTCAGAGGAACAGGGTCCGTCAGCGGTATCACCAGAAGAACGGAAGAGATACCGGTTTTCATCCGAAAATACAGACATACTGCTCAAAGCAGTTAGAAGCACCATGAAGATAGAGGACTCGTCTGAACCACTATCGGTTCAAGACGAAATGTTCGGAGGCCTAAGAACTCGCAGAAATAGAGTTTTTCCGGTCAATAACCATATTACAGCAATGATAATGGAAGAATGGGAAGACGTGGGAAAAAAAAAACTAGTAGTCCCGAGAGACTTCAAGTACCGTCTTCCCTTTGATCCAGAAGAAACTAAGATCTGGGAATCGGTTCCAAAAATTGATATTCCTGTGGCTAAGGTCACAAAGAAAACGGCTATACCCTTCGAGGACTCATCAGGATTAAAGGATCCGATGGATAAGAGGTCAGAAGATCTTCTAAAAAAAGCCTGGGAGTCATCGGCCGCCATTATGAAAACGAACATAGCGGCTACCTCTGTTGCAAGGTCTATGAGTCTTTGGGTAGACGAGTTGGAGAGTCATATTACAGACAGAACCCCAAGAGAAGAGATCCTAAAATCTCTTTCAGTGCTGAAAATGGCGACTGATTTTATGGCGGACGCTTCCGCGGAATCGGTGCGTTCTGCTGCCAGGAACAATGCACTGTCAAACGCAGCAAGAAGAGCCTTATGGCTGAGATCATGGTCGGGAGATACCCAATCCAAAAACAAGCTGTGTTCGATTCCATTTTCAGGATCTCACGTATTCGGTCCAGTTCTTGACGAGCTACTCGAGAAGGTGTCCGATAAGAAAAAAGGCTTCCCTGAAGAAAAGCCAAAGAAGACACAATTTTTTCGTAGAACTCGCTCTCACCCAAGACAGGACTACAGAGGGAAAGGGAAGTCCGGCAGATGGAGCTACCCTAAAGGGGGCAGAGGAAGAGTTTCCTTTCGAGACCAGTCATCAGGACCCAGCAAACAATGACGCCAACAATATAGGAGGAAGACTACAATACTTCCTGGAGGGATGGCAGAACATTACTCAGAATCAGTGGATTCTGCAGACAGTGGCACAGGGGTACAAGATAGAGTTTACTCATCTACCCCCCAAGAGATTCTGTTTGACACAGGCGGAGACATCAGCAGTACATCAAAGACTGCTAACGGACATAGAGGAACTCTTAGAGTTACACGTCATAATACCAGTACCCCATCATCAGCATTTCCAGGGGCATTACTCCAGTCTGTTCTCCACAAAAAAAACGAGCGGAGAATACCGCACAATAATAAACCTAAAACCATTAAGCAAATGGGTGGCGTACAAACGCTTCAAGATGGAATCTCTCAAGTCAATCGTACCGTTAATAAAAAACAATTCGGTAATGTGCACGCTAGACCTCAAACATGCGTATTATCATGTTCCCATCCATCCATCACATCAAAAATTCCTCAGATTTGCAATAAGAAGTCGCAGGGGGATTCTGCATTTCCAGTTTCAATGTCTACCTTTCGGTCTCTCCTCTGCCCCAAGAATATTCACAAAGCTCATGACAGAGATCATGGCCCACTTGAGGGAAAAAGAAATTCTCATTGCACCCTACCTGGACGATCTGTTGCTGGTAGCAAATTCATCCCAACAGATGGAAGAATCCTTAAGAATTACCATGTCACTCCTGAAACATCTGGGGTGGGTAATAAATTTAAAAAAGTCGAGTCTCGAACCAGAGACACAAAAAATATTTCTGGGTGTACTCCTAAATTCTGAGCTGGAATACTCCTTCCTACCAGACCAAAAACAACGGTCAATCAAAAAAGAATTTCAAACGATAAGGAAACGGAAATACATTTCCATCAGGAAAGCCATGAGGATCCTAGGGCTGATGACCTCGTGCATTCCCAGCGTACAGTGGAGTCAGTTTCGTTCCAGAACGCTCCAAAAAGAAATTCTTTCGGTATGGAATGGAAAGGAACATTCCTTAGACAACAGGATGCGGTTGTCCAGCGAAGTAAAACAGTCCCTCTCATGGTGGATCGATATAAAAAACCTCAAAAGAGGAAAACCATAGAATATATCTCCATGCATAAACATAACGACCGATGCAAGCTCAAAGGGCTGGGGAGCCCACATAGAAGCAAGATACCTTCAGGGGACATGGCCACCATCGGTACGCGACAGTTCCTCCAATTACAGGAAACTCAGAGCGGTCTGGGAAGCACTAAAGGGGTGCCAACACGAAGTGCAGGGACACCATATCCGAGTCTTCTCAGACAACTCGACCACGGTAGCCTTTCTCCTACATCAGGGAGGACCGAGGCACCGTCCACTTCAAGCGCTAGCAGAGACAATATTCTCCTGGGCAGAGGATACTGTGAAGTCCATCACAGCAGTTCATCTAAAAGGCTCGCAAAACCAAATAGCGGATTTTCTTAGCAGAGAGAAATTGCAACCGACAGAGTGGTCTCTAAACGGAGAAGTCTTTGCTCAGCTAATCCAACAATGGGTCACTCCGCAGGTAGATTTATTTGCCACAAAGGACAATACAAAAACAAAAGAATTTTTCTCATTAAATCCAGGAGACAATCCATCTGGCATAGATGCATTGGCTCAACATTGGAACATGGAACTGGCATACGCGTTCCCTCCCCTAGCTCTAATTCCCAGAGTTCTGAGAAAAATTCAGGAAAGTCCAGCGGTAGTGATCCTAGTAGTGCCATATTGGCCCAAGAGGAGCTGGTTTCCTCTGCTGAAGTGGATGGCGATAGAAGACCCAGTGCTACTACCGCTGAGGCGGGATCTTCTAACGCAAGGACCGCTGGTCCATCAAAATCTAAAAATGTTACAACTCTCAGCATGGATCTTGAGAGGGAAATCTTGAGATCAAAAGGACTGTCGGACTCGGTTATCTCAACCATGAAGAAAAGCAGAAAGCCGGTAACCTCGGCTATATACCAAAAAATTTGGAAGAAATTTTGTACTCATACCAATACTTCAATATCCGTTCTACAAGAACCAGATATCTCTCAAATCTTAAATTTCCTCCAAACTGGCTTTGATATGGGCTTGAGGCCTAGTACGCTAAAAGTACAAATCTCAGCGTTAAGTGCCTTTTATGACTATCCATTAGCAAACCATCCCTGGATAATGAGATACATCAAAGCTACGCAACGTATCAGACCGACAATAAGAAGTTCAGTACCCTCATGGAACCTCACATTGGTACTTAATGAATTACGGAAGGCTCCTTACGAGCCGCTTGATCAGTCAGACCTAAAATCCGTAACATTCAAGACTGTCTTTCTGGTCACAATAACGACAGCAAGGCGAATAGGCGAAATTCAAGCCTTGTCCATAACAGATCCATATTTAAAGATACAGGAAGACTGCATCATTCTAAGGTTGGATCCTTCGTTTCTTCCGAAAGTTGTGACGGACTTTCACAGAAGCCAGGAAATAATTTTGCCTACGTTCTGTCAGAACTTTAACAACGAAAAAGAACGTTCTCTCCATTCCCTGGATGTTAAGAGAACAGTTTTGCAGTATTTGAAACTTACAGACGGCTGGAGAATTGATCCAAATCTCTTTATACAGATGTCGGGGAAAAATAGAGGCAAAAAAGCCTCAAAAGCGACTCTAGCTAGATGGATTAAATCTACTATTTGCGCTGCGTATACTTCAGCCGGTGAATCCCCTCCAGAACATCTAAAAGCCCACTCTCTGAGAGCAATGTCTGCTTCATGGGCAGAAAGTGCGGGTGCATCCATGGACCAAATTTGCTGGGCGGCAACTTGGTCTAGTCCAAATACCTTTTGTAGACATTACAAACTAGACGTTCTGTCAAAACAACAGACCGGCTTTGGGAGGAAGGTCCTCCAAGCTGTAATCCCGCCCTAAATAGGAGTTATTTGGTATTTCTCCTTGTGGTGCTGTCATAAGGGACGACCTGGAAACTAGGAGTTAGACATACCAGTAATGGTATTTCCAGGAGTCCATTATGACAGCACCCATTATTTACCCTCCCTTGAACTCTTGTCTAATGTGTGATATAAACATGTATAGAGAGGAAGTTCAATAAAATTGTGTTGTATCCATCCTGGTGTGGTACTTTGTAAAATCACTGAAGGGTGGAGGTGGGGAGGGGCTATTTAACCTCTTCTGTGTTCCTGTCCCTATCAAGGATATGAAGAGCAACCTCCTTGTGGTGCTGTCATAATGGACTCCTGGAAATACCATTACCGGTATGTCTAACTCCTAGTTTTTGTCCATTTGTAAAAGAATCTTACTAACCGCTTCAATACATAACACATGTGGTATTCTTGTATGGAGGCTCTCAACATCGATTGAAGCCGGAGCGAAATCCTCCTCTGCCATTTTATACCCTTCACTAACCTTACAAATTCTCCAGTACCTTTTAAATATGACGGGATATCTTTTTGTAGGGGTCGCGGGAGCCAATCAATGTACTTTGATAATGGCTTCGTCAGAGATCCCACTCCCGAAAGACTTAGGTGTCCTGGGGGAGAGGTGGCAGATTTATGGATTTTTGGTATAAAATACCAATGCGTTTGTTGGGGTACTCTGGAAATAACTTCTCAGCTTGTCTCGGGGAAATTACAGCCAAATCTACTTGTTTCTTCAGCAGGGAGTGCAGTTTTGTTTTAACCCCTTTCTGACATCTGTAAGGTATTACTCACTCGGCTGCCAGCTGAGGTAAGTACAAGAAGTGGTTTTCATGAAATGTTTTGTCAGGTTTATTCGCTCCATAAACCTGCTTTAAGCAAAGAAAAAATGTCCTTCTGTGGCACAAGATGGAAACAAACAGAAAACAAACAATTCATATAGCACTGCGGGTCCGCCCGCTCAGGTCAGCGTCTTAAGGCCCCGTCTCACATAGCGATTTACCAACGATCACGACCAGCGATACGACCTGGCCGTGATCGTTGGTAAGTCGTTGTGTGGTCGCTGGGGAGCTGTCACACAGACAGCTCTCTCCAGCGACCAACGATCAGGGGAACGACTTCGGCATCGTTGAAACTGTCTTCAACGATGCCGAAGTCCCCCTGCAGCACCCGGGTAACCAGGCTAAACATCGGGTTACTAAGCGCAGGGCCGCGCTTAGTAACCCGATGTTTACCCTGGTTACCAAAAAAACAAACACTACATACTCACCATCTGATGTCCGTCAGGTCCCTTGCCGTCAGCTTCCTGCTCTGACAGTGCCGGCCGTACAGTGAGAGCAGAGCGCAGCGGTGACGTCACTGCTGTGCTGTGCTCTCACTGTACGGCCGGATCTCAGTCAGAGCAGGAAGCAGACGGCAAGGGACCTGATGGACATCAGATGGTGAGTATGTAGTGTTTTTTTTTTTTTTACATTTACGCTGGTAACCAGGGTAAACATCGGGTTACTAAGCGCGGCCCTGCGCTTAGTAACCCGATGTTTACCCTGGTTACCAGTGAAGACATCGCTGGATCGGTGTCACACACACCGATTCAGCGATGTCAGCGGGACCTCAACGACCAAAAAAAGGTCCAGGCCATTCCGACACAACCAGCGATCTCACAGCAGGGGCCTGATCGCTGGTACGTGTCACACATAGCGAGATCGCTACTGTGACTCAGCAGCGATCTCGCTAGCGATCTCGCTATGTGAGACGGGGCCTTTAGTAAACACACAATGGAAGCCTCCAAGCCTCCAGTCAAAGACCATGTGACAAACAACAGCCTCCATATAATAGGCTGTAACGACATCCAGAGGTATGTGGGTAGCCAGACCCGCCCATTTCTCATAGCTACCCGCAAGCCGGTCCCAGGTGCACCAAACGAACCTCTTAGTGCTCACGTGCACTAAAGAAAATACTCCAGGTTACATCACAGAGAGCAGCCATCTGTGTGGCACATACCTCCCATCGACTATGCGGCCATTAGCCTTCTTACACATCTGATGTAATAATCCGTCCATTTGCCCTGGGCCTATCTGACCAGGGATGATTATGTCCGCGCGATCGCCCTCTCACACGTTGGGGGGTTTCCACTGTTTAGACACATCATGGGCTCTCCAAGTGGGACATGATGTCCGCTAATGATTGCAGGAAATTTTACATTCAAAAAGTCAAATGGTTCTCCTTCCCTTCCGAGCCTTGCCGTGCGCCCAAACAGTAATTTTCTCCCTCACATTGGGTATCGGCGTACTCAGGATAAATTGCACTACAAATTCTGTGATGCAATTTCTCCAGTTATGTGTTTATGTTTTCTCCTTATGAAAATGCAATATTTTGGTGTAAAAACAAATTTGTGGGGAAAATTGGATTTTTTTTATTTTTACGGCTCAACATTATAAACTTCTGCGAAGCACCTGGGGGTTCAATGTGCTTATTACATATCTAGATAAGTTACCTAAGGGATCTAGTTTCCAAAATGGTGTCACTTGTGGGGGATTTTCACTGTTTAGGCACATCGGGGGCTCTCCAAACACGACACGTCGTCTACTAATTATTCAATTATTCCAGCAAATTTTGCATTCAAAAAGACAAATGGCGCTCCTTCCCTTCCGAGCTCTGACATACACTCAAACAGTGGTTTTCTCCCACATATGGCTTATCGGCATGCTCGGAAGAAATTACACAACAAATATTGGGGTCCATTTTTTCCTCTTACCTTTGTCAAAATAAAGAAATTGGATCTGAAATAATTTGTTTGTGAAAAAAGTTAAATGTTGATTTTTTGTTTCCACATTCCAAAAATTCATGTGAAGCACCTGAAGGGTTAATAAACTTCTTGAATGTGGTTTTGAGCACCTTGAGGGGTGCAGTTTTTAGAATGGTGTCACTTTTGGGTATCTTCTATCATATAGACCCCTCAAAGTGACTTCAAATGTAATGTGTTCCCTAAATTTGCAAATTTTGTTGGAAAAATGAAAAATCGCTGCTCAACTTTTAACCCTTATAACTTCCTAACAAAAAAAAATGTTGGTTCCAATATTGTGCTGATTTAAAGTAGACATGTGGGAAATGTTACTTATTAAGTATTTTGTGCGACATATCTCTGTGATTTAAGGTCATGGAAATTAAATTTGGAAAATTGCAAAATTTTCAAAACTTTCGCCAGTATTCCATTTTTGTAACAAATAAAGGCAAGTCATAGCAAAGAAATTTTACCATTAACATGAAGTACAATATGTCACGAAAAAACTGTCGCAAAATCAGCGGAATCCGTTGAAGCGTTTCAGAGTTCTAACCTTATAAAGGGACAGTGGTCAGAATTGTAAACATTGGCCTGGTCATTAACGTGCAAACCACCTTTGGGGGTAAAGGGGTTAAACTTGGAGGTCGGGTCATAACCTAAAGAAGTATATGTATTGTATCTGATAATTGTCTAAGGGGTTCATTTTCATAATAGTCCCTTTTCATTAGCAATATATTACCCCCCTTATCAGCCTGACGAATGACCACGTCTTTACTTTACTGGTTTGCTGTTTGACGGGTTTTTAACTCTGCTTTCACTTTCAACATACGATTTGGGTGGATTTTACAGACCAAAATAATCTGACTTATTTTTCGGATAGATTATTTTATATTCCAAAGTCCTTGAATTTAAGACTTGAAGGTCGTCTTTAATGTCCTTAAAAAATGTACCTGCATTTTCTCTCCCTGCTAATCTCATTTCATGGGAGGAAGCCGACTGCTCTGTGATTTCAGCGCCATAGCTTGGTATGAGTTGATGTGCACGGGTGTGAACAAAGTCAAATTTGTTAATTGAGGAAAACCAGCACCAAACAACATCTAGCATACCTTTTACCTTTCATGATCCCAGGTGTTGGTGGGATACAACTCTGATCTCCTGGTCTAACCTCCTGCATGGGGGCGTGTTTCACTGGGGGCGTGTCTTTCTTTCTCCTGTGTGTTGCTGTTTGCTTATGATTCGTCAGCATCATACAGGGTGAAGAAGTACACGCCCCCACCAGTAAAAAATTTGGTGAAAGGTCCTTTCTAATTATATCTCGAGGCAGAAAACCAGAACAGACCTAATACTTCTCACATCTGAGGGTTTGTTACAATTGTACCCAGTCAGGAAACTCCTCTGTGAGGTCCTACACTGGCAACACACATCTCTCTCCCATCCTGAGCAGCTGTAACTCATGCAACTACATCCTCATCTACTTTAAAGTGTTGTCTAGGCCGGACACAACTGTGACAAAACTTCAGCTGTGTTTTTTTTTTAAATATATAAAAACTTATATGGATGACATTTTTATAGTTTGGTCAGGCTCAAAAAAAGACCAGCAATTTTGCCATTTAATTAAATGATTCTAAAGACAGGAATATGTTTTTTTACATCAGTCTTTGGAAGTCAAGAACTTAATTTCTTAGATGTCAGGATTCAAGTAAAAAATGGAATCCTCACAAAAATATATAGAAATCCAACTGCGACAAACTCTGTTTTGCATTTTGCTGGTGCGCATCCGACACATACAAAAACCGCATTACCATATAGTCAATTTTTGCGCTTGAGGAGGGTCAATAATACGGAAATAACTTTTGACAAACAAGCAGATGGATTAAAAAGTCGTTTTTTTTTATCAAGAGGTCATCCACATAAGATTCTTGAAGAAGCTCTAAAAAAGGCAAAAGAATCAAGTCCGAAATCACTTAGGACACCACACATTAATAACAACAGTGCAAAACCCAAGAGGTTCATCTTTAGTTCTACATACGGTCCTATGGACAAAGCTATACATTCTGTCATAATTAGGAACTGGCGCGTCCTAAGTTCCGATAAAGGTCTAAGGGATGTGGTTCAGGAAAAATAGATGGTGTCAAAATTTGAAGGATAATTTTGTCCGTAACCGGTTAAAGGTACCTCTGTCACGCACAGTGTAGGACAGACTAAGTGCAACACAAAGGGATAAGGGGAACGTCACTCTGTCTGCCCTAAGAGACCCTAAATAGGTTCCGTACCTATCGCCGAGTCCATGTCTTACCCTATCGGTAAGCCCTGCACTGGGAAGGAAGGGGTAGCCACTGGTCGAACCCCACTAATACTAAAGACAGATGGGATACACAAAACAAGGGGGACACTTAGCTTGAGTAGACTCAGAGAGAAACACCGACGTCCTCCAAACTCCAAAGAGGGCGGCAGCTCCAAGCCTCAACAGGGAAGTGTAAACAGAAAATATCACCCGCACCTCCCAATAGGAAGTGGGGAGTTATAAACACCCAGATTCAGGTGTGACCATTAGAGTCGAGGGATGTGGCCACTGGACCTTAGCATCAGAAGGACCAGGCAGAAGTCTGCAAAGGTGGAATATCAGATTATGCCAATCAGTTTGTTGTGTGTCGTCTTCTGCCTGTGTAATAGGGTCTAGACAGGAGAAACTCTCAGGACCCCTCTCTGTAAGGTTTAGGGATCATTATAAATCCGTCTCCTCAGGGGAGGGATCAATGCGTGTAATTGGGCAGATACGTGATGTGCATAAGTCAGACCTGAAGGTCTTAGAGAGGGAGTCTCCACCGGACCTAAAGAAGCTGCTTCTACGTAGGGCGGACGGACAATACCCACAAGGTCCATGTGGCTTCAATGATAAGGCTGACATGTTGGGTTTCTGTAAATACATTTTTTGGGGGGATTTTTGGTTTTAAATAAAAAATACCATTTTTTCAATTGTTGTTACAGTGGGTCGGTAATCCATCCGCTTCCTTCCATACCTGGATGTGTTGAAGCGTCTGATTGACGCGAAACGGCCGTCGCCGCCCCACTGTACCTGCTCCCCGGCCTCCATGGCTCGAGTTGTTTTACTGGACCATGAGGTGCCACCAATTTTACATCTCTGGCCTGGAATATCAGAAAGTTGAAGGACCTTTCAATATCAATTATGAAACTTTATAAAGAAAATGGACATAAAGTGACACCCAGCCCTCTATGGCTCTGCTGGCTGCTTCCCTGTGAGCTGCTGATGAATTTTACACAGTAATGACCCTCATCAATAATTCATCACACAGAACATGGAGGAAGGAGCAGGAGGACCCCCATCCTCCCGCCATACACAGCGCTGGGGTGCAGTCAGTACATGAGGGGTAGTCAGACACAATGCCCCGGTTGTCAGGAGTCAGACAAACCCCTTTGTGTCTCTCCATGACAGGCAGCTCTGGGCACAACAGCTGTTCTGGACCTTCCCGGAAGTGACGTCACATGTGAAAGGGGTCTATCTCTCCCCTCACACTGTGGGAGATAGAGCGGTTTCACAGGCGCGTCGCTCCTCCCCCTTACTTCCGGCGCCCGGGGCTGCTGACGGCTCTCAGCGGGATGGCCGGGCGCACGGACCGGGCTCCGCTCCTGGACTGGGCCGAGGCGCCGGGGGTCAGTCCTGTCCCGGAGGGAGAGCAGGAGGGCAAGTGGCCGCGGGGGTACGGGGCGAGCTGGAGCCGCACTCCGCCCGGGGAGCTCTGCCCCCTGCCCCAGCTGGAGGACGATCACATCGTGGCGGTGTTCGTGGTCACGTTCGACCCCAGGAGCGGTGAGTGCGGCGGGAGGGACGAGTGCGACCTCGGTGTCCGGTGACTGTATATAAGGGGATCATTACTGTATATAGGGGGATCGTTACTGTATATAAGGGGGGTTACTGTATGTACTGGGATCATTACTGTATATAAGGGGAATTATGACTGTATAGGGGTTCATCACTGTATATAGGAGATCATTACTGTATATGAGGGAGATGACTGTATATAAGGGGGATCATTACTGTATGTACTGGGATCATTACTGTATATAAGGGAGATCATTACAGTGTATAAGGGGGATGACTGTAAGGATTGTATGTAGTGACTGTATATAGGGGACATTACTGTATATAAGGGGATGATGACTGTATAGGCGATCATTACTGTATATAACGGGGATGACTGTATTTAAGGGGGATGTTGACTGTATGTAGTGACTTTATATAAGGGGCTGGCATTGCTGGTGGGGTGTTGGCGCTGGCCGTGTTGGCGGGGTGCTGCCCCTGGCATTGCCGGATATACTGGTGTTGTGGGCACTATTGTGCATAGTTGCCGTTACGCCAGGACTGGTTTGGGAGGTGCGACCATTACATGATGGCTTTGCTGCCGCTTCTTCCCCCTACTGTGTAATGGGTCCCCCCCCCGGCCATACATTGGGCTGCTGCCCATCAGTACCAGTACTTGGACCCCCGCCCATCAGTACCAGTACTTGGACCCCCCGCCCATCAGTACCAGTACTTGGACCCCCGCCTATTGATGAGATTATCTGAGACCCCCAATGTTTTGCCGCCTGTGACGAGCGCTGAGGGGACATCTGTGTAAACACACGTCGGCTTGTCGTACAACATTGGGCTCAGGGCGTCCGGTTGTGACATGGGTGACAATGCTGTTCCAGAGATCGCTGTGTGGGGGTGTCGCGGGCGGTTGGGGTCACATTGTGAGGCGCGAGGTACCGTGGCTAGATGGCCACAGTCGCCGTGCACCCCCAGCCCACCAGGGGCCCACTCGCTTCCATGGCAACCCCAAAATGGCGGCCTGATATAGTCTGGCGCACGATCCCTCAGACTGGATTTACTATTTTATGTGAACCCCTGATTTTTACAGGCACGATGGTAGAAAATACTGACGCGTCTAACTTGATGTTTTTGCCAAAATTGGGAATTCTTTTTTTTGTTATTGTGGGATTTTATATTGTATAATTTAGGTCACGTGCTGCGCTCTGGAACGTCTCTGAAGGACAATAACGGCAAAAGATAAAAACGAAAACCGCAGATAAAGGCAAAAAAGTGTCCAGAACAAAATGGCTCTCTGTTGCTCATAGCAACCAATCACAGCGCAGCTCTCATTTCTTATAGTGCTTTGATAAAGTGAAAGCTGCACTGTGATTGGTTGCTATGGGTAACAGAGACCGGTTTATAAATTTGCCCGGTGAGTTTTTTTGTGTACAAGGCCGAGGTCACAAATAACCGTGAAATCGTGAAGTTGCCGCCATTGTACCACATACACGACCAGCAGCCGGACTCTCCAGGCCAGGACGACCGCGGCGATAACAAATTTATGTTTTTTTTGTTTTCTTTTTAATGTTCTCAGAAAATGGCAGCTGCAATAAAATAAAATGACAAATACATGGCTGCTTTCTACCAGAAACGACGCCACCTCTGTCCATGGTTGGTATTGCAGCTCAGCACAATTGCTGTGAATGGGGCAGAATTACAATACCAGACACAACCTGTGGACAGGGGGTGGCGCTGTTGGAATGCAGCTATGTTTTTTTTTTTTTTTTTAATCCTGTGTAAACCTGCCTCTGCTGATAAGGAATCTGCTGAAAACACAAAGGGCAGGAAGTATGAGACTAAGAGCCCCAGTGAAGTCTTATTTTTTCTTTTTATACAGATTGTGGTATGGAGAAAAAAATGCAATTTTTTTTCTCTTTTTTTTAAAAAAAAAATATGTGTAACACCTAAATGTGATTGATATAATAAGTAATTTTCTGATGACACGTTCCCTTTAATGACGTCCCTAAGGAAAAGCTCCGGATGGTTGACTGGTAATTGGCAGCTGCGTCCTGCCATGGAGGATGGGTATGTGCCTGGGTGTGCCAGACACGTGGCCCCATTGTCACCCGTCATCTTGTGACTTCGGCTTTACCTGCGTCCCTGTGATCTTATCTGGCACCTGTTCCTTGCAGAGTAGCGGAGGGGGAAGGGTTCTCCTCTGGGCAGGAGCTGCGCCCATCGTGGTTCCCTCTGCCGACCCCAGGATTATACCGACTCCTGACTTTCTGCTGTGCAGGATTTACAGCCCAGATGAGAACGGAAAAAAAAATTCTGTTCATGAAATATATATAATATACACCATTATTTGTCTGTCATTTCCTCGTAATTTCCTCGTTGGCACCTTTGACGCGCCTGTCCGTCCCACGTCCTCTTTTCGTCGCTGTCTTTGTGGTTTTACTTCTAAGTTGTGTCCAGTAAAAGTTCTCGTTGTCTTCGCGGTCTCTTCCTCTTTCTGTGAATTTTGCTCTTCAGCGCATTACTTTCCAGTAATCGCAGGGATCTGCTTCTATAGAGAAAGCCGAGCGATGAGATCTGGGGGGACAGGAATCTACATAAGGGAGAAATAATAACAGGGGCAGGGACTTATCTGCAGATCTGATAATTGAAGCTTATTTGTAAGTTGTTATAAAGCGACAATGAACATTTTCTTGCACTAAACAAACTCATTAATCTGCAGATGAAGTTAAGGCACCATTCACATCTTGTACTTTTATTGTTTTATTTTCCAGAGCTGCACTCACTATTCTGCTGGTGCAGTCACTGTGTACATACATTACATTACTGATCCTGAGTTACATCCTGTATTATACCCCAGAGCTGCACTCACTATTCTGCTGGTGCAGTCACTGTGTACATACATTACATTACTGACCCTGAGTTACATCCTGTATTATACCCCAGAGCTGCACTCACTGTTCTGCTGGTGCAGTCACTGTGTACATACATTACTGATCCTGAGTTACCTCCTGTATTATACCCCAGAGCTGCACTCACTATTCTGCTGGTGCAGTCACAGGATCAGTAATGTATGTACACAGTGACTGCACCAGCAGAATAGTGAGTGCTGCTCTGGAGTATAATACAGGAGGTAACTCAGGATCAGTAATGTAATGTATGTACACAGAGTTACATCCTGTATTATACCTCAGAGCTGCACTCACTATTCTGCTGGTGCAGTCACTATGTACATACATTACATTACTGATCCTGAGTTACCTCCTGTATTATACTCCAGAGCAGCACTCACTATTCTGCTGGTGCAGTCACTGTGTACATACATTACTGATCCTGAGTTACCTCCTGTATTATACTCCAGAGCTGCACTCACTATTCTGCTGGTGCAGTCACTGTGTACATACATTACATTACTGATCCTGAGTTACATCCTGTATTATACCCCAGAGCTGCACTCACTGTTCTGCTGGTGCAGTCACTGTGTACATACATTACATTACTGATCCTGAGTTACATCCTGTATTATACCCCAGAGCTGCACTCACTGTTCTGCTGGTGCAGTCACTGTGTACATACATTACTGATCCTGAGTTACATCCTGTATAATACTCCAGAGCTGTACTCACTATTCTGCTGGTGCAGTCACTGTGTACATACATTACTGATCCTGAGTTACATCCTGTATAATACTCCAGAGCTGTACTCACTATTCTGCTGGTGTAGTCACTGTGTACATTACATTACTGATCCTGAGTTACATCCTGTATTATACCCCAGAGCTGCACTCACTATTCTGCTGGTGCAGTCACTGTGTACATACATTACATTACTGATCCTGAGTTACATCCTGTATTATACCCCAGAGCTGCACTCACTATTCTGCTGGTGCAGTCACTGTGTACATACATTACATTACTGATCCGGAGTTACATCCTGTATTATACCCCAGAGCTGCACTCACTATTCTGCTGGTGCAGTCACTGTGTACATACATTACATTACTGATCCTGAGTTACATCCTGTATTATACCCCAGAGCTGCACTCACTATTCTGCTGGTGCAGTCACTGTGTACATACATTACATTACTGACCCTGAGTTACATCCTGTATTATACTCCAGAGCTGCACTCACTATTCTGCTGGTGCAGTCACTGTGTACATACATTACATTACTGATCCTGAGTTACATCCTGTATTATACCCCAGAGCTGCACTCACTATTCTGCTGGTGCAGTCACTGTTTTGTAGCTATAACCTCATACTATTACCTCCCGCTATTTTCATTCCTGGGCTGATGATTGTTTTTTTCTCCTCAGGTAATATGGTGGAGTGGTGTTTGCCTCAAGACATCGACCTGGAAGGAGTGGAATTTAAATCGATGGCGAGCGGGTCACACCGGGTGCAGTCGGATTTCATGTAAGTATGCGGACAGTGACGGTGCGCTCCAATCTTATCACTTAATGTGGGGGATGGGCGAGGCGTTATGATGTGTGATCACAATACTCCTGTATACGGCCGCTTTCTCCTGCACCCGCCGGCTGTGACTTTCTCGGTTTCCTTGGCGGACGGTTTCCGTCATTGTGGAAAATGATAAAATATTTATTTCCAAGAATACAAATATTTGTCTGTTTTCCTCCGTCAGATATTGGCTCCCGTGAATTATTCACGTTCGCGCTCCGACTCGCCAGTGTTTATTATAAAAAAAATAAATGATTTCTGAGCCTCAGATAATATGTGACCTGTTCTTTTCCAACTTCTCCCCAGTTACTTCCGTAAAGGCGGCTTCTTCGGCCTGGCGTGCTTCGCCAACATGCCGGTGGAGAGCGAGCTGGAGAGAGGCGCGCGGATGAAGTCCGTGGGGATCCTGTCGCCGTCCTACACCCTGCTGTACCGCTACATGCACTTCCTGGAGAACCAGGTCCGGTAAGTGGTGTTTTTTTTTTTTTCAAATTTATGTAGCATTTTATTACTTCTTTTGTTTATTATTTTATTTCTTTAGATTTTCTTTATATTTTGATTTTTTATTTTTTTTTTATATTTTACAGTTTTGTATTTGTTTATTTTGCTTCTTTGTATATAATTACATTTTTTGTTTGTTTACTTTTGATTTGCCTTTACCTGCATTTTTTATTTACGGTAGGAAATTTTTATGTTTTTTTATTTTACTAATTTGTAGTCGTTTTTTTTCTTTTGTTTTACTTATTATTTTTTTTGTTGTTCAGTACTTTGTAGTTTTAGCTGTTTTTATGTATTTGGATTTTTTTTTAAACGTTTTTTTATTTTTGCAGTTTTGTAGTTTTAGTTTGCTTTCCTTTCTTTTACTTTTTATATTAAGAATTTTTTTTATTTTAGGGCTTTGTAGTGTGTTATTCTTTATATGTACTTTATATCATTTTTATTGTATGTATTTTTTAAGAAGTTTTTGTTTTTTTCACTTATTTTTCTATTGAGTTTTTTGTATTTTTTTTTCTTTTGATTTTTGTTTTCATTTCTTTTGATTTGTGTTTTTTTTTTTTTTTTTTGACCTTCTAAAGTCCAGACGGTTCCTGGACTTTAGAAGGTCAAACTTCAGACTCCTCTTGTACCCGGCATGTAATATTGATCGAGGCAGACGATAAATTTATCCTTTACGGCTCCAATTTTAGCCTTTCCGTTCTTGTACTGGTGACAGGTTTCCAATCTTCTGCAGACTGGTTCTTGAACATCAAAGTTGTTGAAGCTTCGCTCCCTCTTTTTCAGAATCTCCGCTTGCTGTCAGTGAATGATACTACTGCTCTCTGGTCTAAACAGTCCGTTTTCCAAAACTGCCGCCTGTCTTGTGTTTTACTGGTTTCCATGTCATACGTTGCAGGCACCAGCTGGAGCTGCCCGGCCATTACACCCCCCTGGAGGCCTTTTACGAAGACAAGAAGGGGGTCTTACCTGCTGGCGTCAGTCCCCAGTCGTGCCAACCTAGTGTACACTGGCTGTCATCTATACACAAGCACCTGTACCCGGAGATGAAGGTCAGAACCCCCATCCTAATTTTTCCTTTCTACTTCTTCCCCATATATAACTGGAAAAAAAAAAAAAAAAAAAAAAAAACTGCACCCTTTTGCTCCCCAGTTGGAGGTCAAATTTTTCTGCGTAAACAAATTGTTTAATTTTCTCTTCCGGCAGCCACCACTAGAGGGAGCTCTCTGCATATGGATGTAGACAGTTCTCATTGAACGCTATAATCTGCATTAATGACCCTTAGATATCTCTTAGGCCACATTGTGAACATTGCTGTTTTTTTTTTTTTTTTCCCTCATCACCGTAGTAATTCGTTTTTTCAATACCATATGTGCCCCAAAATGGCACCATAAAAAAAGGACTAATATATGGCTACGTGCAATTCCGGTATTGATCTTAGCAGTAGTAAAAAACCCAAAACATAGCTGCGTCCTTAAGGGGTGAAGACAGGGGACGATCCTTTACTCTGGGGTTTCAATGGAACCATTCATTTTAATGAACCGTGGCGTCACGTGCAGAACAATGGATTGAGGAGACGTCTTGGTGATCAACGAGGCTGTTCATGTGTAAGAAGGGTTCACGTGACTTGGATATCAATGTGATGGCGTGATCCGTGATAATTGTGCTGTAATGAATGAAGAGTGTGTCGTCGTCAGGAGCTGCCGGCTGTTGTGTATGACGTCGAGCATGCTCATTCCGACCGTGCAGGAACTGCTGCTGCACCCATCTCTGTGTCCACACAGCCGCAGACCTGCTGTAAAACCCTGACCTCTTCTGTGTAACCTAAATACCTTACATCTATCTATCTAGACTGTTTATAATTCCCACCCCCTCAGTCTCCGCTGCAGAAAAACATCCTCAAAGCACAATACTGCTTCCACCATGTCTCACTGTGGGGATGGTGATTTTTCTGGTTATAAGCAGTTTTAGTTTTGCAACTTTTGGAATTATGGGCAAAAAGTTAGACCCTGGTCATACATAACTCCCACCTGATTTTGTAAAACTTTATTTAGATTTTTGGCAAATCATAGCCATGCTTGGATGTTTTACTTTAAGAAAAGGCTTCAGTCTTGCCTCCCTACTCGACAGGCCAGACATAAGAAGAATACATGAGATTGTTGTCATGTGCAGTACACAACCAGTACTTAACAGAAATTCCTGCAGCTCCTTTAATGTTGCTGTAGGCCTCTTGGTAGTCTCCCAGACCAATTTTCTTCCTTTCTTTTCATCAATTTTTGAAGGACACTCAGTTATAGGTAATGTCACCGTTGTGCCAAATTTAAGCCACTTCTTGATGTTTGCCTTAGTACATTTTTGTTTGTCTCCTTCTCCTGGCTGATAACGTTCAGCAGTGGGATCCCTTTGCTGTGTGGTCAGCTGTTTACGGACCATTGATTTTACTGTAAAATGCAGCTAAGATGATGTCATAAAAATCCTCCTCTGGGTATGTGGCTAATCAGTATCACAGCAAAGTATGGCCACCATGTACTGACTACTGTGTAACGTGAGTGTTAATGTGATTGGGTAATTCTGATCACACTATAAGAGGGTGTCCAAACTTATGCAACCACATTATTTTAGTTTTCTTATGTTCCTCCCTACTCTTTTCCCTGTTCAACAGCACATTTCATGCTTTCACCTACATACGGTTTGTCGTTTCTCCTATAGATCACCCACCCGGCCGGCTGTATGTCGCAGTTCATTAAGTTTTTCGGGGAGCAGATCTTCGTCCTCTGGAAGTTTGCCTTACTACGGAAGCGCATCCTGATATTTTCACCGCCTCCTGTCGGTGTCGTCTGCTATAGAGGTAATCTTACTCTAATGGTGACTAAGAACAGCGCCACTCGTGGTCACAGGTTGTGCCTGGTATTGCAGCTCAGCTATATTTACTTGAACAGTCTAAGAATGGCCACTACATGGTGTGTAGCGCTGTTGTGTCTACAATGAGTGGCTTCTGACCCCCACCCATCTGACATTGGTGACCTACCCTAAGCAGTGGACATCCCCTTTAACATATAACTTTTTTTTTTCTTAATTGTTTTCGTTTTACCCTCCCGCTCAGTTTACTGCTGTTGCTGTCTCGCCAACGTCACTTTGCCCGGTATCGGAGTTACCGCTCCGGAGTCGAAGCCTTTCTTCTACGTCAATGTCGCTGATATCGGAACCCTTGATGATGAGGTTTCCTACGTGGCCTGTGAGTCCTTCATTCTTGTCCTTACAATATAATAAATATACATTGTTTGCTTCAAATTAAGAGGGGTCCCATGGCAATCCCTCCTTTAAATGAGGAGCTTCCAGTGTTTTGCTGATTGTTGGGTTCTGACTGTGGAATCATCCGGCGATCATTTATTATCACTAGTAGGAGCTGGACCTTTCTCCTGCAGTGGCCACTACTGGAGAGATGGGGTATTACATGGGTGACATTGACATGAGTCCTCCAGCAGCTTTCTCATGTGTTTTTGTCTGTATGGGTTTATGACCTGGAATTTCTACCTGTCCAACCCTCCCCCTATTTATATCTCATCTACCAAGGTACGACAGAGAAGATCTTCGAGCACAAACAGGATCTCTACGATGTCTACGTAGATAACCAGAATGTGAAGACTCACCTGGATCATCTCCAGCCATTACTGAGGGTCAACAGCGCGGACAAAGAGAAATACCGGCGGCTCAACGATCAGCGGTGACCGTTTCTGTTCTGTGTGTTCTGAGCTTCAGATGGGATACCGGGGACCTGTCACTTAAAACTTGCAGTATGTTATAGGGCCGGAGGAGCTGAGCAGATTGATATATAATTTTCGGGGAAAAGATATAGTAGAAGATGTAATCTAATCCGTTTATTTCCTGATTATTTTGGGTGTAGGAGTCCAGTGGGCGGAGTATAGTCACTGATAAGACCTCCCACTGGACGCCTAAGCTACAGTGTACACTAAAAAATCTCCTACTGGTTTATGTCTACAGCTCCTTGGCAAAACTATGTCTCCACGGTTACAGACTACAAACTGTATAGTCTGACCCTCCCCCATCTCCTCCCTCTATACTCTGTATAGTCTGACCCTCCTCCGTCTCCTCCCTCTATACTCTGTATAGTCTGACCCTCCTCCGTCTCCTCCCTCTATACTCTGTATAGTCTGACCCTCCCTCCGTCTCCTCCCTCTATACTCTGTATAGTCTGACCCTCCGTCTCCACCCTCTATACTCTGTATAGTCTGACCCTCCTCCATCTCCTCCCTCTATACTCTGTATAGTCTGACCCTCCTCCGTCTCCTCCCTCTATACTCTGTATAGTCTGACTCTCCTCCCTCTATACTCTGTATAGTCTGACCCTCCTCCATCTCCTCCCTCTATGCTCTGTATAGTCTGACCCTCCTCCTTCTCCTCCCTCTATGCTCTGTATAGTCTGACCCTCCTCCGTCTCCTCCCTCTATACTCTGTATAGTCTGACCCTCCCTCCATCTCCTCCCTCTATGCTCTGTATAGTCTGACCCTCCTCCGTCTCCTCCCTCTATGCTCTGTATAGTCTGACCCTCCTCCGTCTCCTCCCTCTATACTCTGTATAGTCTGACCCTCCTCCGTCTCCTCCCTCTATACACTGTATAGTCTGACCCTCCATCTCCTCCCTCTATACTCTGTATAGTCTGACCCTCCCTCCATCTCCTCCCTCTATACTCTGTATAGTCTGACCCTCTTCCATCTCCTCCCTCTATACTCTGTATAGTCTGACCCTCCTCCGTCTCCTCCCTCTATACTCTGTATAGTCTGACCCTCCTCCGTCTCCTCCCTCTATACTCTGTATAGTCTGACCCTCCCTCCATCTCCTCCCTCTATACTCTGTATAGTCTGACCCTCCTCCATCTCCTCCCTCTATACTCTGTATAGTCTGACCCTCCCTCCGTCTCCTCCCTCTATACTCTGTATAGTCTGACCCTCCTCCGTCTCCTCCCTCTATACTCTGTATAGTCTGACCCTCCCTCCATCTCCTCCCTCTATACTCTGTATAGTCTGACCCTCCCTCCATCTCCTCCCTCTATACACTGTATAGTCTCACCCTCCTCCATCTCCTCCCTCTATACACTGTATAGTCTCACCCTCCTCCATCTCCTCCCTCTATACTCTGTATAGTCTGACCCTCCCCTCCATCTCCCTCTATACTCTGTATAGTCTGACCCTCCCCTCCATCTCCTCCCTCTATACTCTGTATAGTCTGACCCTCCCCCCATCTCCTCCCTCTATACTCTGTATAGTCTGACCCTCCCTCCATCTCCCCCCTCTATACTCTGTATAGTCTGACCCTCCCTCCATCTCCTCCCTCTATACTCTGTATAGTCTGACCCTCCCCCCATCTGCTTAGAGACACATTAATACTGCACTTTTTTTTTTTTCAACTTTGTAACCATGGAAACGCATTGTTTAGCACTGGAGCTGTATACACGAAACGACAATATTTTTTTTTCGTTATTCAAGATAAGTTGCGTTTTATTTATTTTTTTTATTTAAATCCTACAAAGCAATAAAAAACTGTTTTTCAAAAGTATACATACCCCCTGTATCCTACGATATTGGCAATCTGTGTCCCTGGTGAGCTGTTCTCATTGCTGTGTCTCCGTGCAGGCAGCTGCTGATGTACGCGCAGGAGGTGGACGGCGACTGCTCATCCTGTGAGGAGGACCTCTTCATTCTGTAAGTAGGCGGGATGTTCCCCGAGGGGCTAGTTCCGGGCGACGCGCGTCGGTGTCTGGTTGTTCTTTCATGGCTTTCTCTCCATGTCCCGCAGCTTCTTCATGGAGCAGAACAACCGGATATTCCAGATCCTCCTGGAGGTGGCGGCGAGCCAAGACAAGACTCTGACGGCAGATCACGCCCGCAGCATGGGCCTGGACCCGCAGGGCGACCGCAGCTTCCTCATGGACCTTCTGGAAGTGTACGGCTTTGACCTGATGCTCGTCATCGACAACCCGTGCTGCCCCTGACACTGTGTTCGGAACACCCAGGCCACTCGGCCCCTGTAAATATCCCACACCCGTAGACTGACTGCAGGAGGGGCTGTGACCCTTCCCCAATACCGGACCCGGCTGTCACAAGTAAGATACGCAATAATGACACTGCAGGAGGACAAAGCCCCCCCGGAGGAGAGAACAGAAGGACGAGACAACGGCATAACGGAGGAGCCACGGTGCCCCCCAACCCTCTGACGTCAGTGCTCCAGGGAGGATCTGCGGCCTCAATAGATAAAATAACTTCCTAACGTATAGATGACTGAGCATATTTAAAGTGCATGTCCAACAGCCACATAGTCATTACTGATCCCAGTATTATACTCCAGAGCTGCACTCACTATTCTGCTGGTGCAGTCACTGTGTACATACATTACATTACTGATCCTGAGTTACACCTGCACCAGCAGAATAGTGAGTGCAGCTCTGGAGTATAATACAGGATGTAACTCAGGATCAGTAATGTAATGTATGTACACAGTGACCGCACCAGCAGAATAGTGAGTACAGCTCTGGAGTATAATACAGGATGTAACTCAGGATCAGTAATGTATGTACACAGTGACGGCACCAGCCGAATAGCGAGTGCAGCTCTGGGGTATAATACAGGATCAGTAATGTATGTAAACAGTGACTGCTCCAGCAGAATAGTGAGTGCAGCTCTGGGGTATAATACAGGATGTAACTCAGGATCAGTAATGTAAGGTATGTACACAGTGACCGCACCTGCAGAATAGTGAGTACAGCTCTGGAGTATAATACAGGATGTAACTCAGGATCAGTAATGTAATGTATGTACACAGTGACTGCACCAGCAGAATAGTGAGTGCAGCTCTGGGGTATAATACAGGATGTAACTCAGGATCAGTAATGTAATGTATGTACACAGTGACTGCACCAGCAGAATAGTGAGTACAGCTCTGGAGTATAATACAGGATATAACTCAGGATCAGTAATGTAATGTATGTACACAGTGACTGCACCAGCAGAATAGTGAGTGCAGCTCTGGGGTATAATACAGGATGTAACTCAGGATCAGTAATGTAAGGTATGTACACAGTGACCGCACCAGCAGAATAGTGAGTACAGCTCTGGAGTATAATACAGGATGTAACTCAGGATCAGTAATGTAATGTATGTACACAGTGACTGCACCAGCAGAATAGTGAGTGCAGCTCTGGGGTATAATACAGGATGTAACTCAGGATCAGTAATGTAATGTATGTACACAGTGACCGCACCAGCAGAATAGTGAGTACAGCTCTGGAGTATAATACAGGATGTAACTCAGGATAAGTAATGTATGTACACAGTGACGGCACCAGCCGAATAGCGAGTGCAGCTCTGGGGTATAATACAGGATCAGTAATGTATGTACACAGTGACTGCACCAGCAGAATAGTGAGTGCAGCTCTGGAGTATAATACAGGCTATAATTCACGGTCAGTACAGTAATTTACAGAATGCCTGACCCTCTTCTGTAGTCTGTTTCCGTACACTGTACTGTGATGGTCAGATGTGGACATGCCCTTTAAATATGTGTCAGTGATTATATAATAGAAGTTCTATAACCAAATCTATATGTGAACACTTTGCACATTAACCCTCGGGTTCAGCGCTTTGTATGAAGCCGGTTTTGTGAAAGACGTTGTCCAGTAGATAAAAGTAAAACAGTCTTTGTTTTGTTCTTCTGGAGGAACAGCGCCTCCCCTCTCCACAGTCTGGATCTGGTATTGCACCTTGCATTATTCAGGTGAAGGGGATGAGATTTTTCATCACAGACCACACGTATATGACTGGGGAATTACCTTCACTTCCAAATACAGTCCCTGGACAGATGGGGGCGCTCTACCTCTGTTATAGTATGGCTGCTATCTAATTCTGGACAACGCCTTTGAAAATCGGCGCGCAATGATTACAGGGAAGCAACACGCCACACATAGTGTGAATTAGGAGAGACTTACTAATTCTATCAAGAATACTGTAGAACAGCGCCACCCCTGCCCTCAGGTTGTTTCTGGTATTACAGCTCAGCTCCATTGTTGTAAGTGGGATTGAGCTTGCAGTGCCAGAAACAGTGTAGGCGCAATTTTTTGTTGTTTTTTTTATGTTGACAAAATCTAACCAATTTTATTTTAATCTAATTACTTTTTAAAATATGCGCTGATTATATATATTTTTTAATATATCTTTTCAATACATTATTACTTTTTCTGATGCAGAGCTCCAAATCCCCTACAATATATGGAGGTAAATAATTCAAATTGTTTCAGCCCGCAGCCACCACTAGAGGGAGCTCAGGAGCTTCCTGTATACACTGAGCTACATGTTAAACAGCGGGTTGTGAGCTCCCTCTAGTGGTGGCTGCAGATAATAGGAATCTAGCTATGGAGGGGGTTGGAGCTCTTGTAAAAGAAAAGCAGAGTTCTTGGCAGCAAAAAAACCCTCAAAAAATAAATTAATAATTTAAATAGGGACCAACTATGATGATAAAAGATGGAGAAATGTTTTTAAAGGGGGCCAACTGCTTGGACCAAAGTAAACTTTAGTAAATTTGTTTTGTGGAGCTCCATATAACTCATGGACTGGATCGTACGTCAGGGACAGACCCGAAAGATTGTAGTTTAATGGGGTATTCGATCTATAAGTACCCTGGCCTAGGTGAAGTGCCCCCTAATATGGTTGTCGATGTGGCACTACCCAGCTTTCCTGCAGTCCTGATTGGCACATACGGCTAGTATTGACATTTAGGAGGTCAGGGAAGATGGCCGGCCTACGTCACGGTGGCCATAGAGCTGCAGTATTTGACCACTTGGCTACATCCCATGCAGTGATAACTTAAAGGGTATGTCCACCCGAGAAGCCATTTATTTATTGCTTCAATTAATAAGAAAAATTAAGCAAATTTCAAAATTGATCATGGTGGTTACACAGTTATGTAGAGGCGCCGAGCCTGGTGGTTACACAGTTATGTAGTGGTGCTGAACTTGGTGGTTACAATTATGTAGAGGCGCCGAGCTTGGTGGTTACAGTTATGTAGAGACGCCGAGCTTGGTGGTTACACAGTTACGTAGAGGTGCCGAGCTTGGTGGTTACACAGTTATGTGGTGGCGCCGAGCTTGGTGGTTACACAGTTACGTAGAGGCGCCGAGCTTGGTGGTTACACAGTTATGTGGTGGCGCCGAGCTTGGTGGTTACAGTTATGTAGAGACGCCGAGCTTGGTGGTTACACAGTTACGTAGAGGTGCCGAGCTTGGTGGTTACACGGTTATGTGGTGGCGCCGAGCTTGGTGGTTACACAGTTATGTGGAGGCGCCGAGCTTGGTGGTTACACAGTTATGTGGAGGCGCCGAGCTTGGTGGTTACACAGTTATGTGGAGGCGCCGAGCTTGGTGGTTACACAGTTATGTGGAGGCGCCGAGCTTGGTGGTTACACAGTTACGTGGAGGCGCCGAGCTTGGTGGTTACACAGTTACGTAGAGGCGCCGAGCTTGGTGGTTACACAGTTATGTGGTGGCGCCGAGCTTGGTGGTTACAGTTATGTAGAGACGCCCAGCTTGGTGGTTACACAGTTATGTGGTGGAGCCGAGCTTGGTGGTTACACAGTTATGTGGTGGCGCCGAGCTTGGTGGTTACACAGTTATATAGAGGCGCCGAGCTTGGTGGTTACAGTGTTATGTGGTAGCGCCGAGCTTGGTGGTTACCGCAGTCTACAGGAACCATCTCTTAGCGGTTACAGTACTACGCAGAGGCTTGGAGCTTGGTCCCATAAGAGCTTGTTACCGGCCACAGACCCCCAATGTGTCGCCGGCCACAATATCTTTTCTTATTATAGTTGTATTGGAGCAATAAATACTGGTTTCAACAGTCTACACACCCTATAAACCATTCTGTATGCAGGTTGCACCTTCCCATATACATTCCTGGAGTGTCCTCTCCGATTCTGATCTGTATATATTGACCCCGTGTCTATGCTGTGTATATATTTAGAGAGTCAAATGGGAGATTTATGATCTAATACGGGGGAGGGGGGATATATGGGTCAGAGATCTCTGCCCGTTATGGAGGGGCCACAAGCATCAAGTCTCTGATTGAACACTACAGACTTTTTACCGAAGCGACATCTTTGGACACAGAGTCCACACCGGACCACCGGAGTATAGACCGGACCACCGGAGTATAGACTGTTTTATAAATGTGCGTTATCTAAAGGAAATGTGTGAGATGAATGCGATTAATTAATATGTCAGGAAGGGGAATCTATCATTCAACACTGCACCATGAACCTGTAGCTGGGGGGGGAAGGTATTATCTGCACACGGGGGTATAAAACGGAGCTGACCGATCTCCTGATCTGTATAGAAAATACTTCATTACCCAGGAAATTATAATGGAGCCTCTGAGAACACTGTGCCGTCCCTGTTATTCCTCAATATATGGATACACTGACAACTGGGTGCATCTATACACTACTTAAATGTCCAATGAGGGTAGACATTGTTAGACTGTGTGAGGGCAAAGGCATCATCGGCCCATCTGTCAGTTCAGTCATATATTTCCAGGGGAAATAAGAGGAATAACACAATTCAGATACTTCCCCTATGTAGGACCATACAACTACTATAATACTGCTATGTACAAGAATATAGCTACTATAATACTGCTCCTATGTACAAGAATATAACTACTATAATACTGCTCCTATGTACAAGAATATAACTACTATAATACTGCTCCTATGTACAAGAATATAACTACTATAATACTGCTCCTATGTACAAGAATATAACTACTATAATGCTGCTCCTATGTACAAGAATATAACTACTATAATACTGCCCCTATATACAAGAATATAACTACTATAATACTGCCCCTATGTACAAGAATATAACTACTATAATACTGCCCCCTATATACAAGAATATAACTACTATAATACTGCCCCCTATATACAGGAATATAACTACTATAATACTGCCCCCTATGTACAAGAATATAACTACTATAATACTGCCCCTATGTACAAGAATATAACTACTATAATACTGCTCCTATGTACAAGAATATAACTACTATAATACTGCCCCTATGTACAAGAATATAACTGCTATAATACTGCCCCTATGTACAAGAATATAGCTACTATAATACTGCTCCTATGTACAAGAATATAACTACTATAATACTGCTCCTATGTACAAGAATATAACTACTATAATACTGCTCCTATGTACAAGAATATAACTACTATAATACTGCTCCTATGTACAAGAATATAACTACTATAATGCTGCTCCTATGTACAAGAATATAACTACTATAATACTGCCCCCTATGTACAAGAATATAACTAATACTGCCCCTATGTACAAGAATATAACTACTATAATACTGCCCCTATGTACAAGAATATAACTACTATAATACTGCCCCCTATATACAGGAATATAACTACTATAATACTGCCCCCTATGTACAAGAATATAACTACTATAATACTGCCCCTATGTACAAGAATATAACTACTATAATACTGCTCCTATGTACAAGAATATAACTACTATAATACTGCCCCTATGTACAAGAATATAACTGCTATAATACTGCCCCTATGTACAAGAATATAACTACTATAATACTGCCCCTATGTACAAGAATATAACTACTATAATACTGCTCCTATGTACAAGAATATAACTACTATAATATTGCTCCTATGTACAAGAATATATCTACTATAATACTGCCCCTATGTACAAGAATATAACTACTATAATACTGCCCCCTATGTACAAGAATATAACTACTATAATACTGCTCCTATGTACAAGAATATATCTACTATAATACTGCCCCTATGTACAAGAATATAACTACTATAATACTGCCCTTATGTACAAGAATATAACTACTATAATACTGCCCCCTATGTACAAGAATATAACTACTATAATACTGCCCCTATGTACAAGAATATAACTACTATAATACTGCCCCTATGTACAAGAATATAACTACTATAATACTGCTCCTATGTACAAGAATATAACTACTATAATACTGCCCCCTATGTACAAGAATATAACTAGTATAATACTGCTCCTATGTACAAGAATATAACTACTATAATACTGCTCCTATGTACAAGAATATAACTACTATAATACTGCCCCTATGTACAAGAATATAACTACTATAATACTGCTCCTATGTACAAGAATATAACTACTATAATACTGCCCCCTATGTACAAGAATATAACTACTATAATACTGCTCCTATGTACAAGAATATATCTACTATAATACTGCTCCTATGTACAAGAATATAACTACTATAATACTGCTCCTATGTACAAGAATATAACTACTATAATACTGCCCCTATGTACAAGAATATAACTACTATAATACTGCTCCTATGTACAAGAATATAACTACTATAATACTGCCCCCTATGTACAAGAATATAACTACTATAATACTGCTCCTATGTACAAGAATATAACTACTATAATACTGCCCTTATGTACAAGAATATAACTACTATAATACTGCTCCTATGCACAAGAATATAACTACTATAATACTGCCCCCTATGTACAAGAATATAACTACTATAATACTGCCCCTATGTAGAAGAATATAACTACTATAATACTGCCCCTATGTAGAAGAATATAACTACTATAATACTGCCCCTATGTAGAAGAATATAACTACTATAATACTGCCCTTATGTACAAGAATATAACTACTATAATACTGCCCCTATGTAGAAGAATATAACTACTATAATACTGCCCCTATATACAAGAATATAACTACTATAATACTGCCCCTATGTACAAGAATATAACTACTATAATACTGCTCCTATGTACAAGAATATAACTACTATAATACTGCTCCTATGTACAAGAATATAACTACTATAATACTGCCCCTATGTACAAGAATATAACTACTATAATACTGCTCCTATGTACAAGAATATAACTACTATAATACTGCCCCTATGTACAAGAATATAACTACTATAATACTGCTCCTATGTACAAGAATATAACTACTATAATACTGCTCCTATGTACAAGAATATAACTAGTATAATACTGTCCCCTATATACAAGAATATAACTACTATAATACTGCCCCTATGTACAAGAATATAACTACTATAATACTGCCCCTATGTACAAGAATATAACTACTATAATACTGCTCCTATGTACAAGAATATAACTACTATAATACTGCTCCTATGTACAAGAATATAACTACTATAATACTGCCCCTATGTACAAGAATATAACTACTATAATATTGCCCCCTATGTGCGAGGATACAAGTACTATAATACTGCTCCTATGTACGAGGATACAAGTACTATAATACTGCCCCTTATGTGTAGACAGGCGATCGGTCAGGTCCGTACAGGATGTTAATGATAGATTTCCTTTCCTTTTTCCTGTGTTGCTCGGTCGGATCATTTCTTGTTGTGCGGTTTTGCATCAGGCGGTTTGTAGAATCTCGTCGGATATTGCAGAATGTCACATCTGTGTATTTATTATGTTTTCTTGTTTGGTGCTCGCTCTGCTGCTGCTGTGGTCTGATGACGCAGCCCCTCCCTCCGTATTACACTGGTTACCGCCATTTCATGCTTTATACCGCTGTTTGTGGTTAATGTAATGTTTATATATGGAAGCGTATCATTTTCTCTGAATTCCAGGCCTCGGTATCTTCTACTTTCAGCTCTGTATGTGACTGGATGACTGTGGACATTAGTACATATAATTAGGGGAGCGTCTTCCAGTCCAGCGCGTGAAGGGGGCTGGCTGACCATTATTTCAATAGCTAAGCCAGTCCAATTTGTTTGTTCCACCATATTTTATAGATTAAGGGGTATGACTTAGCATGTTGTTTGTTGGCACATGAGAAGTGCCATGTGTCAAGGGGGCTGGCTAAATGCACATTTCATTGTTTACCCTAAGCTATAGATTGGGGTAGGGGGGCTGGCATAGGGCTTTGTGTTCCTTTACTTTTTTTAAATTATAACTAGGCCAGCCATGTCATTCATCACTGTGTCATATTAATAATTAAGCCAGCCCCCTTCTCTGCCATAAAAGATCTATAGACATAGAAGGGGGCTGGCTTGATCGTCCCTTCATCAGTAGGGTAACTGCTTATTTCAGTAACTAAGCCAGTACACTTTGTTTTCAGATGTATAGACCATGAAGGGGGCTGGCCTAACATTTTCTGTGATGATTCATCATTACTGGTTTATGGGAAGGGGGTTGGTTTTGTCTTTTTTTTTTTCTTTTATTGTAACTAAGCCAGCCCCCTTCTGGGTCAAAATAGATGTATAGACAATGAATGGGGTCAGCTTAGTGTTTCTGGTCTTGGCATATCATCTGTCACTGTAATAATTAAAGTCCCCTTCTATGTCACTTCAGATCTATAGACATGGGGGGGGGGGGCTGGCTTTATATATATATAAAAAAAAAAAAATAATAAGCCAGCCTCCTTCTGGATCTGTTATGACAGAAGAGGGGCAGGCTTAGGAATTGAAATCATTTTATAACTAAGCCAGCCCCCTTCTCTGCCAGATCAGTTCTATAGAGACAAAAATGGGCTGGCTTATTTATTTAAAAAAAACAAAACTAAGCTTTTAATTTTTTTTTTTTTAAATAAGCCAGCCCCCTTCTATGTTTTTAAAGATCTGTTGTGGTGGTGAAGGGGGCTGGCTTATTAAAAAGACAGTAACGGATGATGTATCAATACCAGAAACCCTAAACTGACCCCTTCATTGTCTGTACATCTGTTGTAACCCAGAAGGGGGCTGGCTTGGTAACTGAAATAAGCAGTCAGCCAGCCCCCTTACACACACAAACTGGAAATGATGTCTCATGTCAAGCAGCCGTCATCTGAGATTGGAGAAGGGGGTTGTGACTGACTTATGATGGGTCTATAGGTTGGTATTCATGCCTGTATGGAAGAATAGTGGTCACATGGTAGATAAAGGAGTCGTTAGGACATAGAATGAGACTTTATAGATAAAACATTTGTAATCTGTACATTTTCTTCTATCTATTTTCCACCCCAGCTGCAGCGCCACCCTTGTACAAAGGCTGAGGCTGGTATTGCAGCTTGATTCTCGCTTCCATTCCACTCGATGACTACTGATGATTTTTTTTCTTTCTTTTCATGGATCCAGAACATTGTTAAAGGGGAGTTGTCCACATTGGACAATCCTCTTTAAATTAGCCACATTATGTTCTATATCGCTCTTCTGCGTAAAAAAAAAAAATATATATAAAATGTATTAATATGAAATTCTCAAAATTATATATTTGTATGACCGTGCAGGGTTAATGTCCTGAGATTTCACTGTATGTGCTGCATCTCCGTGCAGCAGCGGCGCCACCTGGTGGTGAAATAATGTAAGTGGTGATGATTTTCACAGTATACAAAGTACCTATAAGGATGGCACGGACGGCGCAGGTTTGGTACCGTATTCCATGTATAAGATGCGACCACTTGGCGATAGGAGAAATAATCCACTGTGTAAACAATAAACCCACATTGAGTCCAACAGGGGGCGTCTTGTCGTCTGTTATTCCGCGTCCCTTTAACCACGTAGAAAACTATAGATGATGTTTATGGTGTATCTGAAGTCATCAATGTGGGCCATCATTTTATGACCCGAGGGGTTAGGACTTCCGAAGATCATAAGAATGGGGGTCCTAAAGTCCCTTTGTGTGAAAGAAGTCCTATTGAGCACGAGCGACCACTCACTCTCCATTTACACTCTATAGAGTTAAGGGAGCAGTGCTCAATAATGCTGCTTTCACATAAGGAACTTTGGGACCACCGTGCTCAGTATCAGGGGGAAGTCTTAGCAGCCAGACCCTAAACAATCATACATTTATCAGGTTGAATAGGAGAGAAATTGTTTGGAACTACCCCTTTAAGTGAATAGCAGTACATACCCCCCCCCTTTTTTTTTTTTAAGGACTGGTGGTAGTGTAAAGTATATTCATGGGGGCTTTTGCAGTAGGCCAAAAACTTGCAACTCTTTCAGACGGGCCGTAATCAGGGGTCCGATGTTGGATATCAATTTATAGCCTGACTAACATCTCCCGAGCCTGACCGCTTCATAGATTTCTATGGCTCTGCCACACTTTGGGACACGTGCGGTCAGTCCGTACATTGTGATTCGAGATCGGACTGATGAGCTCTTCTAGGTATTCGCGATCTTATATACAGTCGTGACAAAGTGTTGGCACCCTCTAAATTGTTCCAGAAAGTATTTCTTACTGAAAATTTCAATTACACGTTTATTTCCTTTGTGTGTATTTTGACAACTCAAAACAAAAGAGAAAAAATAGGCAATTTGGTCATTTCACACACACAACCCCAAAAATGAGCTGGACAAAATTGTGGGTAAACAACTTTTTTTTTCTTCCCAGCATGTGATGCTCGTTCAGACTCGCTTGTGGCAAGTAACAGGTGTGGGTGATATGAAAATCACACCTGAAACCAGATAAAAAGGAGAGGTGACTCAATCTTTGCATTGTGTGTTCACACTAAGCATGGGGAACGGAAAAAGGACTTGAGAACCAGAGATCTTGATGGTCCTTTGTCCACGGTGCGCAACATAATCAAGAAGTTTACAACCCATGGCACTGTAGCTAATCTCCCTGGATGTGGACAGCGGGGAAAAACTGATGAAAAATTACAATGCAGGATGTTAAAATAGCAGCCCCTATCACGTTCCAAAAAAATTCAAGCTGTCCTTCAGGCTCAGGGGGCATCAGAGTCAACGTGAACTATCCATCAACATTTTAGTGAAATGAAACCGCTAGGACAGGAAACACAGGAGGACCCCACTGCTGAAACAGACATAAAAAAAAGCCAGACTGCAGTTTGCCAAACTGTAGGTAAGCCAAGATCCTTCTGGGAAAGCATCTTGTGGACAGATGAGACAAATATAGAGCATCTTGGTAAAGCACATTTCTATTGTTTACCGAAAACAGAATATGGCCTACAAAGTAAAGAACACAGTACCTACAGTCAAACATAGTGGAGGTTCACTGATGATTTGTGGCCTCTAGCACTCGGTGCCTTGACTGTGTGCATGCCATCGTGAAATATGAAGATTACCAAAGGATTTTTGGTGGCAATGTAGTGCCCAGTGTCAGAACGCTGGGTGTGCACCCTAGGTCATGGGTCTTCCAGCATGACAATAACCCAAAACCTACATCAAGAAGCCCCCAGAAATGGAAACAAAGCATTGGGAGAGTTCTAAAATGACAGCAATGAGTGCGGATCTAAATCCCATTGATCACCAGGGAGAGCTGTGGATAATCGGCCACATGTGCAGGATGCCAATAAGGGGTCCTTATCCTTCAGCTTGGGCTCAGGGCAAACCTTCAGGGCAAGAACTTGGCTTTCATGTTATCAGAGAAGTTAATGAGGCCTGTTGTAGGTGTGGTTTGGTGAGGACAGAAAAATCCCCCCCTAAAAAAAAACTGTTGTTCAGCCGGCCAGAAGAAGCCCCAGATGAAGCTATTCAGCGAAACAACCAGTCACCTCGTACTGAAACCCGTGGAGGCAGGGGTAGGATAATTGCTATTTGGACTTCCGGCAGCTCCTGGGATGGGCCAGTAGGATTATGGACCCGCTGGTGGACTGTGAGTAAACTTTTCTTTTTGGGATGGATGACAGATGAAGCGCAACTTCCGTGGCAGAAGCGTCACCTCCACAGACATGGCGTCGTACTCCTCGGAGTCTATACTGAAATGTCCCTCTGTGCCCTATGGGGGGAAAGAAAGTAATGATGTCACGGCCGTGATGTAATAGCGCATTTCACAATTTCGGCCCAGTGCAATGGCCGCCCCAGGACAGCACACGGTAAGTTTGGGCTTAGTGCTCACCTCTGGCAGCTGGACAGTGCAGCGGCTGACGTGTAAGATCTGGGCGGCTTTCGGGCACAGCCGGGGATTGGTCGTCTTCTCCACACTGAAACGTTTTACAAAAAAGTAAGATTCAAGGCGGCTGAAATCCTCTGTGCTGCACAGATGGGACACCATTAAGAGAAAAGGACTCACCCCAGACTAATGAATTCAGACTTGCTGATGGAGTCTGGCTCAATGCAGACGCTCATGGAGTCCATTGTGCGCTGGTGACAAAAGGGCAAATATTACAGAACACACAGCAGCTACTTGTGGGCCGGCTCCAACGCGGGAAGAGGGGGAGCGGGTCTGACACGGGAAGAGGGGGAGACTACTTGTGGGTGGGCCGACTGACACAGGAAGAGGGGGAGACTACTCCGTGTGGGTGGGCCGGTTCCAACATGGGAAGAGGGGGAGACTACTCCGTGTGGGTGGAGCAGAGCCAATGAGGGAAGAGGGGGAGTGACTCCTTGTAGGTGGTATGGCTTTGATCTAGGAAGAGGGGCAAGTGACTGCTCATAGGTGGGCCGACTCCGATGCGGGAAGGGGGGGGGGAAGGCGACTCCTTGTGGGTGGGTCGGCTCCAAAGCGGGGGAGGCGACTCCTCGTGGGTGGGCTGGCTCAGATGCGAGAAGAGGGGGAGTCAACTCTTCGTTGGTGGGCTCAGACGCAGGAAGAGGGGGAGGCGACTCCTCACGGGTGGGCTGGCTCAGATGCAGGAATAGGGGGGTGACGACAACTTGTGGGTGGGCTGGCTCTGAAACGGGAAGAGGGGGGAGGCAACTCCTCGTGGGTGGGCCGGCTCTGACAAGGGGGAGACAACTCCTTGTGGGTGGCACAGCTCCGGTGTGTGGGAAGAGGGGGCAGGTGACTCCCATGGGTGGGCCAGCTCACACAGGAAGAGGAGTGAGGCAACTACTCATGGGTGTGCTGGCTCCACACAGGAAGACGTTGAGGGGTTGACTCCTCATGGGTGGGCCAGTTCGACACAGGAAAAGGGAGGGGAATCAGCGTCTTCTCGTGAGCCGGCTTCGACACTGGGGAGAGGACAGCACAGAGCCCAGCCTACTATATCATCTCACCATCAGATCCGGATGCCGGTTCTGTGTACTTATCGACAGTTCTACAGCAGAAAGCTGGGCTTCTTCCCAGGGCTCTGGTGCCACCTCCACTGGAACTTCTAAAATAAAATTCATATAAATACCATATCGCCAGTGGGAGGTAAAATAAGTGTTTTTCGGACAGGTTCAATGTCAGACACTCCCCCCCATAAGAAGAGGAAGGGTAACAGCTGAGTTTTTCCATATTTCCAGGAGGAACAACAGAGAAACCGTTCAATATAAAATGCTAATAAGCAATGTTCCAGAATTGTTATTTCATGTATTTAATAATAATAAAAAAAACACATCAGGAAAGTGAACCGATCCTTTTGACAACCACCAGTCTGACATATGGACAAAGCAGTTGTCGCCTCCCTTCCCCCACACAGAGAATCTATAAAAAAAAACAATCTTATAGTGTTACACTATTCGCTTACCAACTTTTGGCGGTGACCAGTATTGGACGAGCCTGCGGTATATCCGGACATGCAGAGGAGGACGGCCCAATGGCTCCTTGGCCTCTTCTTCAGGTGGTCGCTCAGTGGGTCCTAAGAAGAGGACGGAGGCCTCGTGTCTCTGCGGCCACTCCTGGAAAATAAGCGGGCCCTGCCATAAATAGATCCGACCTGTGTAATTAGGACAGGCGCCGAGGGACGGGCTCGCTGAGCGTCTTTATCGAGCCGTCATATTGCGCTACCCTTTCCCGGTAATCTGTTCATCACACATGAATGGAGCCGTGAAAAGCTAAAAACCCCCCAAATTACCCCACAATACACCGCACGGAGCGCAAATTGTATGTTCTGCTTCCCGATCTGAATCAGTCAGCGCATTGTGAAGAAGCTGCGGCTCCGTCACCATCTATAATAGCGCAGCGTTATAAATACCACGACGCGCGCTCAGCTCCCGAATTATAGCCGGTGACTCAGATCTGGTAATGGTAACCCTGAAAAAGGCAAAATCTACACAGATCGTGGGGAAAACGTAAGAAGCAGCAAAAAACGAATAGTTACTAGTATAAATGTAAGAAGTCTGGAGAGTCATAAATCATAGAGAGAACATCACACGTGGCAGCATTATACTAGTTATATTCTTGTACATAGGAGCAGTATTATAGTAGTTATATTCTTGTACATGGGGGCAGTATTATAGCAGTTATATTCTTGTACATAGGAGCAGTATTATAGTAGTTATATTCTTGTACATGGGGGCAGTATTATAGTAGTTATATTCTTGTACATAGGAGCAGTATTATAGTAGTTACATTCTTGTACATAGGGGCAGTATTATAGTAGTTATATTCTTGTACATAGGAGCAGTATTATAGTAGTTATATTCTTGTACATGGGGGCAGTATTATAGTAGTTATATTCTTGTACATGGGGGCAGTATTATAGTAGTTATATTCTTGTACATGGGGGCAGTATTATAGTAGTTATATTCTTGTACATGGGGGCAGTATTATAGTAGTTATATTCTTGTTCATGGGGGCAGTATTATAGTAGTTATATTCTTGTACATAGGGGCAGTATTATAGTAGTTATATTCTTGTACATAGGGGCAGTATTATAGTAGTTATATTCTTGTACATAGGAGCAGTATTATAGTAGTTATATTCTTGTACATAGGGGCAGTATTATAGCAGTTATATTCTTGTACATATGAGCAGTATTATAGCAGTTATATTCTTGTACATAGGAGCAATATTATAGTAGTTATATTCTTGTACATAGGAGCAATATTATAGTAGTTATATTCTTATACATAGGGAGCAGTATTATAGTAGTTATATTCTTGTACATAGGGGCAGTATTATAGTAGTTATATTCTTGTACAGGGGGGCAGTATTATAGTAGTTCCATTCTTGTACATAGGGGCAGTATTATAGTAGATATATTCTTGTACATAGGGGCAGTATTATAGTAGTTATATTCTTGTACATAGGGGCAGTATTATAGTAGTTCCATTCTTGTACATAGGGGCAGTATTATAGGGATGTTCTAGATCACACTAACTCTATAAGAAAATCACATTTTCCTTCTTGAGTTGGCCACCCCTCACCATGAGGGGTTAACACTTCCCAGCATTTTGCCCGCTGGCTACTTCTTCTGTATAGGACACCAGGGAATGGTGTCCTAGATAAACAGTCCAGGCCGTACCTTAAGTGTACTGAACAAATGAGCGGCTCTCGCCTTCAGTGGCCCCAAATACCAATATCTGTGAAGAGAAGGCGACAAGGAAGATTGTGACTGGCAGTGAGGGAGCGATTACGGTGGAGCACAGGACAATGACATTAAATGGCGATAATACATTTACAAGGAAACAGGAGTTTCAGCGCTCAGCATCCTGTATTAGTGTAAAAGCTTTTCGGCTGGGTTTACGTCCTGTTATTGGGGGTCCCGGGAGGTCTATTAAAAACCTTGTGGAAGGAAAAAAAAATCATCTTATAATTAACCCCATATTGGCCAAGTCTGTATTTCGGTCCAACTTTTGAGGAATGCTGTAAAATCACAATTCCGTGATTTTTTTTTTGTAGTTGGTCATTGAGGAATTAAAGATGTATTCCCATCTCTAAGATCCTATCCCAATACGTAGCAGGTATAATATCATTAATATGAGCAAATACCTCAAATTAGAAACGTGGTATAGTTCTTCTGATTTGCCGTCTCTCACCCCATCTGCAGGGCATTGCCGTAGCTTGGGTATCCATGGTTACGACCATTCAGATAGTGAGAATTAGTTGCAACCATGGATACCTAAGCAACTGCAATGCCCTGCACATGTGGTAAGCGAATCAGAAGAACTATACTACTTTTCAAATTAGAGGTATTTGATATTATTATTACACCTCATATTGGGATAGGATCTTGGGGATATCAATATCTTTTTAATGATTCAGGAACAACGTGAAAAAAATAGAAGTTTGGTGAATATTAAAGGGAAACCCCCCCACACACACACAAAAAAAAATCTAAAAGATTGACCGATAAACTGTGTGTCCCATAGGTTAGGTGATGAATGTTTAATATCGCGGGGGGTCTCACTGCTGGGATCCCCCCACTGCTCAAAAGAAAAGTTCCAACTGAGCATGTGCGACCTCTGCGAATGATGGTCGCACATGCTCAGTAGCACTTTGTGATCCAGAGTTAGGGGGTCTAAAAAAGGTCCCGTGTGAACAGTGGTTCTCAGCAGATGGACCCCCATCGATAAGCCCACGTCTCAAGAGTGTTTACTCCCCATGGTTTTTGTACGGGATGAATAGTAGGGGGGAATAGCACTGAAGTGAGCCAGCCCCCTTCTCCCACTGTGAAAGGAGGAGGTGGTCACAGATAGAGGAGGAGTAATGGAAGAGGGGCCTGGGCAGAGTTTTGCCCACTTTTGAGCACCCTGGATGTGCTGGACTAAAAGGAGTAATTCTCCGTGAACTTACTTGGTGGATTTTGCGGCGGCGTCTCGGTAACTGCCCCATCTCAGACCATTCAGCGCAAACACCGGCTGCTCCTGATCTCCCTGAGGAACGAGAGAGGGATCAGAAGTAACAGGTACCAGGGACGACCGGTAAAAACGACAGAGAGGATTCCTCTACATTAATGATGGATGCCGGCCTCGGGTCCGGAGAGCGGCGAGATTAGTGCGGGAGGTCACGTATCGTGGATTCCTCTACATTAATGATGGATGCCGGTCCCAGGTCTGTAGAGCGGCGAGATTAGTGCGGGCAGTCACATATCGTGGATTCTTCTACATTAATGATGGGTGCCGGCCCCGGGTCCGGAGACCGTCGAGATTAGTGCGGGCAGTCACATATCTTTGATTCCTCTACATTAATGATGGATGCCGGCCTCGGGTGCGGCGTGATTAGTGCAGGCGGTCACATATCGTGGATTCTTCTACATTAATGATGGATGCCGGCCTCGGGTCCGGAGAGCGGCGAGATTAGTGCGGGAGGTCACGTATCGTGGATTCCTCTACATTAATGATGGATGCCGGTCCCAGGTCTGTAGAGTGGCGAGATTAGTGCGGGCGGTCACATATCGTGGATTCTTCTACATTAATGATGGATGCCGGCCCCGGGTCCGGAGAGCGGCGAGATTAGTGCGGGCGGTCACATATCGTGGATTCTTCTACATTATTGATGGATGCCGGCCCCGGGTCCGGAGAGCGGCGAGATTAGTGCGGGCGGTCACATATCGTGGATTCCTCTACATTAATGATGGTTGCCGGCCCCGGGTCCGGAGAGCGGCGAGATTAGTGCGGGCGGTCACATATCGTGGATTCTTCTACATTAATGATGGATGCCGGCCTCGGGTCCGGAGAGCGGCGAGATTAGTGCGGGCGGTCACATATCGTGGATTCCTCTACATTAATGATGGTTGCCGGCCCCGGGTCCGGAGAGCGGCGAGATTAGTGCGGGCGGTCACATATCGTGGATTCCTCTACATTAATGATGGTTGCCGGCCCCGGGTCCGGAGAGCGGCGAGATTAGTGCGGGCGGTCACATATCGTGGATTCTTCTACATTAATGATGGATGCCGGCCTCGGGTCCGGAGAGCGGCGAGATTAGTGCGGGAGGTCACGTATCGTGGATTCCTCTACATTAATGATGGATGCCGGTCCCAGGTCTGTAGAGTGGCGAGATTAGTGCGGGCGGTCACATATCGTGGATTCTTCTACATTAATGATGGATGCCGGCCCCGGGTCCGGAGAGCGGCGAGATTAGTGCGGGCGGTCACATATCGTGGATTCTTCTACATTATTGATGGATGCCGGCCCCGGGTCCGGAGAGCGGCGAGATTAGTGCGGGCGGTCACATATCGTGGATTCTTCTACATTATTGATGGATGCCGGCCTCGGGTGTGGCAAGATTAGTGCGGGCGGTCACATATCGTGGATTCCTCTACATTAATGATGGATGCCGGCCCCGGGTCCGGAGAGCGGCGAGATTAGTGCGGGCGGTCACATATCGTGGATTCCTCTACATTAATGATGGTTGCCGGCCCCGGGTCCGGAGAGCGGCGAGATTAGTGCGGGCGGTCACATATCGTGGATTCTTCTACATTAATGATGGATGCCGGCCCCGGGTCCGGAGAACGGCGAGATTAGTGCAGGCGGTCACATATCGTGGATTCCTCTACATTAATGATGGTTGCCGGCCCCGGGTCCGGAGAGCGGCGAGATTAGTGCGGGCGGTCACATATCGTGGATTCCTCTACATTAATGATGGTTGCCGGCCCCGGGTCCGGAGAGCGGCGAGATTAGTGCGGGCGGTCACATATCGTGGATTCCTCTACATTAATGATGGTTGCCGGCCCCGGGTCCGGAGAGCGGCGAGATTAGTGCGGGCGGTCACATATCGTGGATTCCTCTACATTAATGATGGTTGCCGGCCCCGGGTCCGGAGAGCGGCGAGATTAGTGCGGGCGGTCACATATCGTGGATTCTTCTACATTAATGATGGATGCCGGCCCCGGGTCCGGAGAACGGCGAGATTAGTGCAGGCGGTCACATATCGTGGATTCTTCTACATTAATGATGGATGCCGGCCCCGGAGAGCGGCGAGATTAGTGCAGGCGGTCACATATCGTGGATTCCTCTACATTAATGATGGTTGCTGGCCCCGGGTCCGGAGAGCGGCGAGATTAGTGCAGGCGGTCACATATCGTGGATTCCTCTACATTAATGATGGTTGCCGGCCCCGGGTCCGGAGAGCGGCGAGATTAGTGCGGGCGGTCACATATCGTGGATTCTTCTACATTATTGATGGATGCCGGCCTCGGGTGTGGCAAGATTAGTGCGGGCGGTCACATATCGTGGATTCTTCTACATTAATGATGGATGCCGGCCCCGGGTGCGGCGAGATTAGTGCGAGCGGTCACATATCGTGGATTCCTCTACATTAATGATGGATGCCGGCCCCAGGTCCGGAGAGCGGTGAGATTAGTGCGGGCGGTCACATATCGTGGATTCCTCTACATTAATGATGGATGCCACCCCCGGGTCCGGAGAGCGGTGAGATTAGTGCGGGCGGTCACATATCGTGGATTCCTCTACATTAATGATGGTTGCCGGCCCCGGGTCCGGAGAGCGGCGAGATTAGTGCGGGCGGTCACATATCGTGGATTCTTCTACATTAATGATGGATGCCGGCCCCGGGTCCGGAGAACGGCGAGATTAGTGCGGGCGGTCACATATCGTGGATTCTTCTACATTAACGATGGTTGCCGGCTCTGGGTCCGGAGAACGGCGAGATTAGTGCGGGCGGTCACATATCGTTTATTTTAGCTAATGAGACGTGATTATTCTCCCGACAGGTTTTGGGTTTTTTATTCACCGTCCTCCAGGATCGATAAACGCGCCATTATATATATTGGATTAAAATTAGGACTGAGCGCGAGGCCGAGCTGGATGGATAAACACGTTCATCTAGGCCAATTTACTGCCAGCGGGATCATGCATCTTCCTCCTTGCGAGACTACTCAAGAGGCGGCGCGGGAAAAGGCTTTATGGATCTAACCGGTCTCAGTACGCTCTACTCGCCCTTACTGAAAGGGGACTTCACCCCTCAGGCAGCTGCCTCAACGTCCTCCAGTTTGGTTTAGTTCTGTATTATTGCGGTATTTGATAGAATCGTCTGTGCTTTACACTGAAGCTTTGCTTTTTTTTCCTCCCAATTATCTCCTGTGTTTCAGCACATGTGCTCAGAGGGGGGAGCCGCCTTACCTTTATCTGCAGCACATCCAGCGGCATGGTCTCTCCTTGCAGGATGGAAATCGTAGCATCGGAGATGTGCCTGAAAGATACATACGAAGAGAAGCTTCCTATACTAAACGCCATTTTTTAAAAATACTGCAGCCCTTTACTTCCTCCCTGCTGGCAGATAAAAAATATAAACTATAGAAATCAATGTACACTCCACTCTCTATATTTTCAATCTCCATCTGGAGGAAAAAAAAAAAAAAAAGACTGGACATATCAAAGTTCAATATGCCTAATCTTTCTTCACGCCAACATCAGGGAAGAGTTCTGACATCCCTCCATATACGTTATTCATATAACTCATGGAAAATGATTTACTATAATATGAAAGGACGCCTTTATTAAAGGGGAGAGGCCTTAAAGGGAACCCGTCGGCACCTTTTTACATATGGAAGTAGTGGTATGGCTGTGTAGGTGCTTGTCTCCCAATCAAAATGATACCTTTTTCGTAGAGATCGGATCTACTAGCCATGAGTAATCAGGGTAGGTTTAATATGCAAATCAAGCAGGAAATGGATTGCTTCTTTCAGCCTAATTTGCATACGACTAGTACACTAGATTTCTCATGACTGGAACATCGGATTTTTACAATAAAAGTAGCATTTTTATTGAGAGACTAGCGCCTACACAGCCATGACACTACTTCCATATGTATGAATATGATGAAAGATTCCCTTTAAGGCACATACAGCTTAGCGCTCAAAGAAAATTCTTTCCCACACATTAAAGTCTGCCAAACCTAATAATTTTGATGAGACTCAATGCCCATCTTAATCTGCCTCTCGACCCTTCCCTGGCAGAAGATGTTTGATGAGAGTAGGAGTGGGCAGCTTGAATTCATATGCCCAATCCTTTGCTTTCAAGAAATGCAGCCGTCCTTCAGCCCTTTCCCACTTGTTTTTTTTATTTTTTCATATCTTAGAAAAGTCCCAGACGATTGTTTTGACTGTGGAAACATACAAGAGACGGTGTCCTTATAGATCAAACAAGGACAGAGAGACGGGGGCCAATTAAAACTTTACAAGCGCGCCGATACTTGACGAATCTGTAAAGGGTAAGTCATTCCGACGTGCAGCCCCTCATCTCCGCTGTGTAACGGCCGCATGCGTCTGAGACATATTTATGAGCAATAAAATGCAAAAGAAATTAAATTGCTTCTGCCGGTAATCAGCGAAACGCGCCGGGTTATTTGTCAGGACCAGGCTGATCGGATGATGCTGTGGGGAAAGACTGAAGAGGCTGCTGAGAGATTTTTCAATTCGAGGATGGGGACAGAAGACTTTACTCTCTGAATCCAAGTTTGGGTTTTCTTTTTCACTATATCTGTTCCTGGAAAAGCAGAGCAACACTATTTGGGCGTCATTACCATAGAGACAAATCTGATCAGAGAAATCAGCTTCATTCTCCACTTATGAGCCACTTCTCTCCAATCTCACAAAAAAAAAAAAAAAAAAAAGCTAAAAATCCATCTTGGTCAAAACAAAAACGGACCACCATCTTACAGAGATCAAATTACAGCTGCCTATTAAAGGTTACAGAGAAAAGAAGGTGAGGAACAGAGTAGAAGAACAGCCATAGACCGTATCTGCTTTCTAGTAAACGTTATATCTAATTTTGGAGATGAATTCACAGCTACACTGCTCATTACAGCTGTATAATGACCTCCATGCTGCCGCTGCTTTTGCTAAATAAAGATAGGAAAGCAGGAATCCCTCATGTCCGTTTGTAGTGTATGGGAGCTGGATTCACAGCTACACTGCTGTATCATGCCCTCCATGCTGCTATCTGGATTCACAGCTACACTGCTCGGTACTGCTGTGTATTAACCTTCATGCTGCCACTGCTTTTACTTAAGATAGGAAAACAGGAATCCCTCATGTCTGTGTTTGAAGTGTATGGGAGCTAAATTCATAGCTACACTGCTGCTATCTCGATTCACAGTAACACTGCTCAGTATTACATCCTCCATGCTGCTTTTCTAAATAGAGATGATAGGATTACCTCATATGTCCGTGTGTAGTGTATGGGAGCTAGATTCACAAGTACACTGCTCAGTGCTGCTGTGTAATGTTCTCCAGGCTACTGCTTCTGAACATCTGCTAGATAAAGACAAAAGGAATCCCTCATGTCTGTGTAGTGTATGAGAGCTGGATTCACAGGTACACTGCTGAGTGATGCTGTATGTCCTCCATGTGGCTTTCTGGATTCACATCTACACTGCTGATTACTGCTCTATAATGTCCTACATGCTGCTAATGCTGTTAAACATCTGCTACATAAAAACAGGACAGAAAGAATCCCTCATGTCTTTGTGTGCAGTATACGGGAGACAGAGCAGAACTCATCATTAGAAAAAAGTAAAGAAAGAGCCACATAATGACCAGAAATAGCAATATCATCTCGTGCAGCTTTTTGTGAAAAGTCACCTGAACGCGGAGGCGGCTACAGGCGGGGAAAGCCAGAGGATCTGACAGCACATCATTACTCAACCCTCCATATAAAAGAGCTGATAGCGGACACTTACTGAACCTTGTTATCGGACTGGGGGTACAGGGTTTGGCTCAGGGTGTTGGTCGCGCCTAGTGGAATGAACCCAATCGGGATTTTACTGAAGGAAGCCTGAAAAACAGAAGATCACATCGATGTATAAAAACCTCTACAACTCCCCAATACGCCTTGTGCTTCATTTCCTCGCGATGTTCAAGACTCCTGCTTGCTGTCAGTGAATGGGAACACTCCTGCTTCCAAACCAGGTTCTGTTAGGACAGTTTTGGTGCAGTGGATCAGGGTAGGTAAGAACATAGAGCCTGGTGTTGGGTTTTCAACAACTGATCCACTGTAACGAATTCCCACAATGCAGCATAGGAGGCCATTACCTGATCGTCCCTGCGGAGGAGTCCTGTGATAACCTGCAAGACACAAGGCCGTCGTGTTACTTTGTGTTCCGGCTCATTGTGCTCATAGTGTGCGGCGTTCCGTCACCTCCAGAGCTGCAATCGAAATACAGCTGTCGCAAATTGGCTGTATGCGACATATATTGTAAGATTCGATCCAGGGATCTAGTCTGGGTGGATGTGTCTGGATCCCATCGTTCTTACCTCCTGCAGGGTCCCATCTCCGCCAGCAACGATAATTAGATCCGTACTTTCCAGCAGCTCCAGCATCTTTTTGGCCTGACCCTCGTAGTCTGTCTGGAAGATTTAAAGGGAATGTATCACCTATATTTTCTAGCCTGCTTTCATTTACTGTACATGGTTAGGCTGGAGATAACTCAACGTATCGACTTCTAATCAGAATTTAATGGGCATGCTCTGTGACCTGTGCAGAGGCCATTATGCAGGGAGGGTGCGGAGGTGAACTGTGATCACCACTTACTTCCAATGCTTTGTTAACTACTATAGGCACATGCAGTCCGAAAAATGCTCATTGATTTCTAATGAGAAGTGGGCATGCTCTGTGACCTGTACAGAGATCATTGTGCAGGGAAGTGGAAAGAAGAGAATTGTGATAATCATTTATCATCAATACTTTGCTACCCAACATAGTAACCTATAGTCTTGAGAGAGGAGTGATTGACTTTTGTGGAAGAATATAGTGGGCATGCTCTGTGACCTGTACAGAGACCATTGCGCAGGGAGGGTGGAAGAGGAGAACTGTGATCATTTATTATCAATGCTTTGTTTTTCACCATAGTAATCTATAGTCTTGAAAGATAAGTGATTGACTTTTATGGAAGAATATAGTGGGCATGCTGTGACCTGTGCAGAGACCATTGTACAGGGAAGTGGAAAGGAGAGAATTGTGATAATTTATTATCAATACTTTGCTACCCAACATAGTAACCTATAGTCTTGAGAAATAAGTGATTGACTTATGGAAGAATATAGCGGGCATGCTCTGTGACCTGTGCAGAGATCATTGTGCAGGGAGAATGCGGAGATGAACTGTGATCAACACCCATTGTCAAATGCTTTGTTATCTACCATAGGCAAATGCAGTCTGGAGGATCATTCATTGATTTCTAATGAGAATTTAGTGGGCATGCTCTATGAGCTGTGCAGAGATCAATGTGCAGGGAGGTAGAAAGAGGATAATTGTGATCATCATTTATTATCAATGCTTTGCTGCAAACCAAAATATCCTATAGTTTTGAGATGAGGGATTGACTTCTATGCCCACTAGCATGCTCTGTGACCTGTGCAGGTGTCACTATGCAGGAATAGAGAGAAGGCGACACTTGACCCATTACCGAATCAATAAGGATTCAATAATGGATTCGGAGTCATCTACCATAGGAACCTATAGTCTGGAGATTACTTTTTGAGTTTTACAGAGAGTAGAGTGGGCATGCTCTGTGCAGGGATCATTATACTGAGAGGGGGAGGAGGTTGGCTGTGACTATCATCTATTCTCAGTAGTGGATCCGTTGTTCTCTACCATACTGACCTGTTGTCAGGAGGTTTCATTGACTTCTATTGAAGAGTTTAGTAGGCATGCTCTGTGACCTGTACAGGGGTCATTGTGTATGGAGTTGTGATCATCACAGTAGTGAGTCATGTGTTAGTCTGGAGAACACTCCTTGATTTTTAAAGGAGATTATAGTGGGCATGCTCTGTGCAGGAAGGTGGAGTAGTCAGCTGTGACCATCACCTATTGTGAATAGTGGAAACATGGGTTCTCTACCATATGAAACTGTAGTCTTGAGAGTACTCTTACTTCTATTGGAGAGCGTAATGGGCATGGTCTATGACCTGTGCAGGGGTCATTGTGCAGAGAGGTGGAATAGGTGAGCTGTGACCATTACTTATTGTGAAGAGTGGAAGCCTGTGCCGCCATTTATCTCCAGAATTTAGAGGGAAAATGCACTTAAATCTGACTTATTTGAAGGTTCATAAAGGATATAAATGCTGCCATACTGTGGACGTTTCTAGTCTATAAATCCTCGAGAATCTCTCTCCAATCTGTCACCGCTATTTATATATAAATCACAATCAACAATCTGCCGACTGAGAATAGCTGGATGGCAATTAGCGGTCGTGGTGTTAATCACTGCTCTTCTCACGGACCTGTCACAGCATTTCAGGAAGACGCTGGCACGCTGCCTAATGTGCGCGGCACCTGCCATGTGTAACGTAACAGAGCGCGGGTAATACACGGCTACCACCGGGCAAGCGACACCTGACTGGGACGGCTCCAAACTCCCCGCTAGGGGAGACAAGGGTTAACGATTCACACCGCTGGCTTTAAGCATCTGCTTATTATCTACAGGTTAGAGAACACATCTACAGCCGAAGAGAAAGGACAACACAAACCCTAATGTTCTACTGCAGAGAGCCAATAGGGGGGAGGCTCCTGCTGCAGCCAGACCCAGGACAGAGTGGAGGTCTAGAACTACAAAGTGGGATATCTCGTGCTAGAAGTAAGATATTAAAAAACGGATTTCAGGGGCATGGCCATGCTCTGGTGCTTGTAAGAAGAGCTCCCAGTATCCTGGACAGTAATCCTCCATTAAACCCTACATTTTGCAGTTTTAACTGCTACCGGCTACTCTAATAGATGTTGAGGGGAAGAATTGTCAGCGGTGCATTGTGAGGTCGCTCCTGATGCCCGAAGACCACTGCCATGCTGTCGGGAGGACCTAGGCCTGTGGCACGCCGTGAGGTGAGGCAGCCCTGTCCTTTGAGATGGTGAGAGGGGAAGTCAGTGGGAAGAGGACACGGCGAGGCAACACTTTCCCTCCGCGTGGGTGCAACGCCGCTGCCTGGGTGGAACGTGGTCGTGAGAACTACCTGGGTCCTGAAGCCTGCACTCACCAGCACCAAGAGCCTGACGTTTGGGAATAGAAGGCGAGGCAGAGGGGCAGAAGACGTCTCTGGCTGTCTGAGGTGGGTCCAGGGCTGAGGTTCTGCTATGACCTGCAGCATAAAGATGGGCCAAGAAGCTGACGTTGGATCCCAAAGGGATAGAGTTGTCGAGCTGGAGGATGCTCTTCCCCCCCTGATTCATAAGGACATTCAAACTCATTCCCAGGCGGTGGCAGCTCTACTTGCTAAGGTTAACGACTTGGAAAACCGTGAAAAAAAAAAAAACGACAACAACATCAGACTGGTCGGGGTACCTGAGAATGTAGAAGGAAGTGACCCCTACAGCTTTTTTGAGAAATGGCTGAGGGACTCTTTTGGACAGGAGAGCCTCACTTCTTTGTTAGCGGTAGAGAGGGCACACAGGGTCCTCCCCATGAGACCGGGACAGGTGGGTAGACTCCCTAGGCTCATTCTGATAAAAATCCTATATTATAAGGATAGAGATATTTATTCTGAGGAAGACACCTGAGAAACAAGACATTACTCTTGGCGGGCAAAGGATTTCTTTTCTTTCTGGATTTTTCGGTGGAAGTCTAGCGCAAGAGGGCTATGTTCCTAGATATCAAAAGAAGAATGCTTGCTCCAGGTCTGCAATTCTCCATGATCTATCCCGCTAAGTTGAGAGTGGTGGCTCTGGTATCTACTGCATTCTCTTCGAGAACTCATAGGATGCTCTTAGATAGCTGGACGCTCAGGAGCGTCAGATCCGTCAACAGATTAGGGATAGAAGATCTTAAGTCTTAGATGCTTTCAATCGAAGAAGCTGTTTTGCTTATATAAAATAAGTACTGTGCCTCTGGGTTTTATTTTTGCCCTTGAGTTTTCGGAAGATGGACTTCTCTTGACACTTGTTTTTGGAGGGGGGTTCAATAACTGAGTGAGCTTTGATTTAGAGGTTTAATTTTTAGCGGGTTCGCCGGTTGTTCACACTCAGCATGGGAGCGTATTGGATGGCTAGATGCGATTTTGAGTTCTGGGCCTTAAGGGTAGGTTTACGTAACATGGGGGTGAGGGAATGTTCTGGGTTGGGATGGGAGGGTCTTCTCTTGCTGTGCAAATGTAAAGATTTCTGGGTACCTTACAGTATAGCTGCCTGGTGTCATGATGCTTTGTTAACAAGATTTGGTATTTTTCCTACTACATAGGTTTAAGTGGAAGTCTCTGGTGGAACATCCAGGAGATGAGAGACAGTGTTTAGACACGCCATTTTTGAACACATTAGGAAATCATAGTCGGCGATTGTTGGACTGTACAAGATGATAAAGGAGTCCATTAGCACGCTACGTAGATCTTGGATGGGATTTACTCAAGGGGGGTTAGTCTCCTGATCCAAAAGAGAATTCTCTCTAAATGTATAGAATCGGTCAGAGATGACAAGGGCAGGTTTGTCGGTTTGCGTTGTACAGTGTCCCACCTTGAATGTATCATTGTTGGCCAATGTGATGCTGGAGAAGGATGTGATCAATACCATGGATGGCACGAAGAAAAAATCCATTTTGGAACTAATTAAACCAGACATGTCCCTCGAAGCAAAGATCACCAAGCTACGACTTGTCTACTTTGGACACATCACATGAAAAGAGAGCAATCACTGGAGAAGGACATCAAGGTCGGAAGAGTAGAAGGAACAAGGCGAAGACCAGTAACTCGAGGGCTTGATACTATCAAGACCCTGGTGGAACTATCTAGGCTTCTCGTAAAAATCCCTGGTTGCCCAGATATCTCCTTCACAATTATGGGTGATATTTGTAGAAAATAAGGTTGCGGGAGAGGAAGACTGTACATCTCCATTTAACCGTCTTACAACTTAAGTGGCCATGAAAGATGAGATTTCCCTCTGCAAGAGCCTTGTCCACATGTCAATCCCTACCAAGAATAGATATGGTATGGTGTAACACCTCTAAAGTCCCGCTTTTGTCAGATATTGACTATGGCCCTAGGTCATTGTCTTATCGATTCCCTCTAATGTTCTGGATGCAAGTAGATCCTACTAAGGATAAATACTTCCTTGGCTGGAAATTTAATCTGAGAGATAGAGAGAGGGGAACATCAGTACCCAAACTTCTAAGTACTGGGGAATGTACACAGTTTCTACGTCTCCAGGGTTAACCACCCGCAGGACAAACTCTTGGAGTACTTGGTTGGGATAGGCTTCCATATGTTGGGGGACAACGATAAGGAATTTCTAGAAATTCCCTCTCTCGTTGGAGGAAGTTCAACAGGCAGTGGCTAAAATATCCAACGACAAGGCACTCGGGTCGGATGGCCTAGCTGTTTGTGGAGGCATTGGGGTAACGATGCGTTTATAGTGAGGAGGCTTCAGAATTCCCTAAGTGATGCAATAATTGTGGCTAAACCCAAAGAGGTGAAGGAGAAGGCGCTACCGAATTCACATATACCTAGGTCATTATTGATGTCAGAGGTAAAGATCCTGGTGACGCGGCTGGGCACTGTCTTCTCGGTAACACATTCGGATCAAGCTGGGTTTATGCCCTCAAAATCAAAGGCCATTAATTTACGGAGGGTATTCCTAAATTTGCATGAGGCACAGGCCAACCCAAGAAATACATGAATTCTCTCCTTTGATGCCGCCAAGGCCTTGGACAATGGGGAACGGTGCTATAAAAGAGATGGGGTTCGGCCCCAACTTCATCAAGGGGATTATGCTATTATATAAGACCCCGACAGCTACAACAAGGGCTAATGGGGAGATGTCTGATAGATTCGGGCATTTTAGGAGAAGACAGGGCTGCCCCCTTTTCACCATTACTTGAACCCCATGTATAATTAGAAAACCTCTGGGAATAAAGGGGTTTAGGAACGGGAATAAAGAGGGAAAAATTCAATTAATGGATAAAATCGAAAGATTCGGGATCTTTTCAGGTAGGACTATAAATTGGTCAAAAGTCGGCTCTGCTTCCTTTAGGATGATTCACTCTGGGACGGTTTGTCAAAGAGTCCAGCGGTTCAGAAATCTGAATACCTGGGTATCTACATTACAAGAAAGCCACAGGATATAATAATATTATCAAAAACCTCCAATTCGAAATGTAGTATAGTTCTCCTGATTAGCTATGTCGCTTACCTCCTGTGCGGGGCATTGCCGTAGCTTAGGTATCCATGGTTACAACAACTCATAGTGACAGTTATTTATGTAACAATTAGTTCTTGCAGCCATGGATACCTAAGCTACGGCAATGCTCTGCACATAGTGTAAGTGACATAGCGAATCAGAAGAACTATACTACATTTGCTAATATTATTAAACATACTACATATTGGGATATTATCTTGGAGATGTGAATACTCCTTAGAATCTGAGCCCTCTGGTAATTAATATAAAAGGAATAAAGTGAGCGCTAGGGGGAAAACTACTTTCGTCAGGTTTGGGTAGAATGAACCTTATTGATGAACCTTACTCAGGAAACAGGGATTATAGTATTAAATCATTAGGGGGAGGGGAGTCAAGAACAATTTACTAGATTTGTTGGAATATCATAAATTCATGGGAAATTGATTGGAGAAGGTCTCTTTTTGGTTCATAAAATTTGGTGGCCTTGTAAAAAAGAAAAAAAATGGCTGGGAATGCAGGACTGCTCGAAGTACACTCCTCTTTGGGATAATCCTAATTTGTGGGAACTGTGACATCTGGGGGGGGGATTTGGGGAATGGAGAAATCGGGAATTGGAAAAATAAAATGCTGTTGGTCAGGACCAATGGGAGAGGGACGTGGTCAATGTCTCCACTGAGGAGTGGGAGGAGGCGTTAGAAATCGACAGGACTGGTCTCCATTAATACGGCGCAGAGGAGGTCCCAACTGCTTCTCAAAGACAGGGAAAGTATTAGAAGATGGGTGATGGAGATTTATAACATCACAATTCATCTAAGAGCAAAATCCAGTGTTAGGTTTGGTGGGGGACGCAAGCGCTTATTCCCAAGCACAGTCGGCCATTGCCAAAATATTCTATCACACCAGAAAGTCTATTGCCAAGCAGTGGTTGGTAAATGGTCCTCCATCGGTAGAGAAGTGGCTCATAGCCTTAAAGTGCTGCTTATCCCGATCTGTCACTTGACTGTAGGGACACTCATGGGCCGGTAGAGATTTCTATCCCATCGGTGATAAGTAACTGTCCACCTATAAATCCTCATATAAGCCTTCTGCGCCGCCATACTGTACATTAATAAATTCCGCATGTCCAAAAGTTGGACAGAGGAGTTAAACTCTTCCCCCCTCCTGGTTGCTTTCCACAGACCTCTCTGCTTAACATTCACGGCAAGACGAATAGAAAAGAGTCTTCTAATTTTGGAGCACGGAGGTTGCTCCAAACCGCTCTAATTAATCTGCAACACTTGATTGCATTTCCAATTCCCCCTCCTCTCCCTTCTTTCCACTTGCAATTTTCTTTGCGGACTTGAAAAGGTCCACAGCCGGCTGATACCGTGACCTCCAAAACCAGCCGGCACATCCGAGGGCGCAAACTTTACAGAAGGGAATAAATACTGGTGCGCAGGTGACTTATCTCAGAAAATTTCAGAGATTGCAAACGTCTAGAAATGTTAGGAAATGGGAAACATAGCACTACTATAATACTGCCCCTATGTACAAGAATATAACTACTATAATACTGCCCCTATGTACAAGAATATAACTACTATAATACTGCCCCTATGTACAAGAATATAACTACTATAATACTGCCCCTATGTACAGGAATATAACTACTATAATACTGCTCCTATGTACAAGAATATAACTACTATAATACTGCCTCTATGTACAAGAATATAACTACTATAATACTGCCCCTATGTACAAGAATATAACTACTATAATACTGCCCCTATGTACAAGAATATAACTACTATAATACTGCCCCTATGTACAAGAATATAACTACTATAATATACTGCCCCTATGTACAAGAATATAACTACTATAATACTGCCCCTATGTACAAGAATATAACTACTATAATACTGCCCCTATGTACAAGAATATAACTACTATAATATACTGCCCCTATATACAAGAATATAACTACTATAATACTGCCCCTATGTACAAGAATATAACTACTATAATACTGCCCCTATATACAAGAATATAACTACTATAATACTGCCCCTATGTACAAGAATATAACTACTATAATACTGCTCCTATGTACAAGAATATAACTACTATAATACTGCCCCTATGTACAAGAATATAACTACTATAATACTGCCCCTATGTACAAGAATATAACTACTATAATATACTGCCCCTATATACAAGAATATAACTACTATAATACTGCCCCTATGTACAAGAATATAACTACTATAATACTGCCCCTATATACAAGAATATAACTACTATAATATACTGCCCCTATGTACAAGAATATAACTACTATAATACTGCTCCTATGTAGAAGAATATAACTACTATAATACTGCCCCTATGTACAAGAATATAACTACTATAATACTGCCCCTATATACAAGAATATGACTACTATAATACTGCCCCCTATGTACAAGAATATAACTACTATAATACTGCTCCTATGTACAAGAATATAACTACTATAGTACTGCCCCTATGTACAAGAATATAACTACTATAATACTGCTCCTATGTACAAGAATATAACTACTATAATACTGCCCCTATGTACAAGAATATAACTACTATAATACTGCCCTCTATGTACAAGAATATAACTACTATAATACTGCTCCTATGTACAAGAATATAACTACTATAATACTGCCCTCTATGTACAAGAATATAACTACTATAATACTGCTCCTATGTACAAGAATATAACTACTATAATACTGCCCCTATGTACAAGAATATAACTACTATAATACTACCCCTATGTACAAGAATATAACTACTATAATACTGCTCCTATGTACAAGAATATAACTACTATAATACTGCTCCTATGTACAAGAATATAACTACTATAATACTGCCTCCTATGTACAAGAATATAACTACTATAATACTGCCCCTATGTACAAGAATATAACTACTATAATAATGATATATATACATACACACACAACTACTATAACATTTGCCCTCATTCCTGCGGTTAGTGAATATGTGGTATACACACCGCCTGTAGTGACTCGTATAACGTGGCAGGATCAGCTATATGGCGGATGAGTTGGTAAGGAGGGTAACAGTTTACCATGGGGCCAATTGTACTTTAGTAAATTAGCATAGCGTTTCTTTTTTTCGCCGAGTTCTCTGGCCTCAGGGGGACATTAGTATGTGGCGTTCATCCCACATCATGAGGGGGTGATTACATTGACAATCTCCTAAAGGCGCATTTTCCTTTTTGTAATGAGGATTTCGTCCCCAGGCAGCGAGTCCTTCATCACAACCACAAGTGTTTCTACGGGGCGTAACAATCAATCCAAACCGGTGAAGGAAAACTTGGGTAAATGAGGCATTACGCGGAGCCCGACCATAGCCACGGGGTGTCTGTGCAATGTAGGACAGGACGCCTGCTCCGGAGAGGGACACTCGCCTTGTGACCGTGCTCCACTGGGGCCAAGAGATCCTCAACACAGGACTCATTCTAACTGCGCAATTTTTAAATTTTGCCCTTTCAATTATTATTTTTATCTACATTTTGATTGCTTTTTATTGCATCTTTATTCTGAAGGTGTGGTGAGAAAAAAAAAGAAAAACAATCCTGCCTGTCGATTTTTTTTTTTCCTCTTTTTCATTATTGCGTTTAGTGATTGATTTCATTTTTGATTTTCACAGATCGGAGTTTTAATGATGCGGCGATGCCAAATATGTTTTAAAGGGTTTATCCAGCCTTGGGGCTGAAGTCTGCAGTCACTCTGTGCAAGTCCAGCCTTGTGAATCCTTACAGCGTGCATAGTGTGCACTGTCAGGATTCTCCTGTGCCGGCCTCATGACCAAAAGTATCCGATTTGCATACATGTGGTCACATGCTAACTAGACATGCACGAGGCCCAATTCATCTAGTCAGAATGTGGTCTGAGGAAGCATATTGCAGATTTGCTGCCAAATGAACGCCAGCAAGTCCTGACAACGCGCACTATGCACAGTGTGAGGAGTTACAAGTCTGAGGTCACAGTGACTGCAGCCTGGAGCCCCAAGGACAGACAAGTCTTCAGTGATCGCTCGTTCTACATAATGCAGTGCTTCAGTATCGCAGTGAGAAAATGAAGGTCTCTTATGAAGAACAGTCGGTAGATGGGCTTCACATGAATGAAGCGGGGAGAGACTATAGTTGGCTGCCTGCTGCCATGCTAACTCATTGCGTCCTGGTCATGGGTGGTCTACTGGGCGCCCAAACAGACATCCCACCAAGGTCCTGCTACCTCAATGCTGCTGTACGAGACCAACAACAGGATTTTGGTGGTTTGACAGCAGCAATTGGAGATCCTGTTAGAGGCAGGTGCCGACTGTATAAAACAGCCGACCACTGCCCTGTGTGGGGCTTGTTCAGATCCTGCTCCTTACACTGGCTGATAAATCCGTCATCAGACATTAGGAATTAACATTGTAAACATTTGAAATTCTCCCATGAGATCACAACATTCTGTGACATCCCAAAATTCCGCCGACATCTCAACATTCCAACCTTCCCGCTGACATCCCAACATTAAGACATTTCGACATTCCACGATATTCCAACCTTCCCACCGACATCCCAACATTCCAACCTTCCCGCCGACATCCCAACATTCCGTGACATTCCAACCTTCCCGCCGACATCCCAACATTCCGTGACATTCCAACCTTCCCGCCGACATCCCAACATTCTGTGACATTCCAACCTTCCCGCCGACATCCCAACCTTCCCGCCGACATCCCAACATTCCGTGACATTACACCTTCCCACCGACATCCCAACATTCCGTGACATTACACCTTCCCGCCGACATCCCAACATTCCGTGACATTACACCTTCCCGCCGACATCCCAACATTCCGTGACATCCCAACCTTCCCGCCGACATCCCAACATTCCATGACATAACCTTCCCGCCGACATCCCAACATTCTGTGACATTACACCTTCCCACCGACATCCCAACATTCCGTGACATTCCACCTTCCCGCCGACATCCCAACATTGTGACATTACAATCTGCCTGCTGATATCACAATGTTGTACTAGGATATAACATTCCTATGCTACCTGTATGATCCACACTAAGAAAGGAAGCAGAATGCACAGTGGCTCTACTACCAACATTTATATAGACGGTGCACAGAGGACCCCAGATTTAGTGGAGACACAGCTGACGTCTGCGAGTCTCCAGTCATTATATTCCAGCCATGAACCATGATAAAGAAAGTTTCCTTGATTTTAGTAGTTGCAATGCCTCAATATTCCTGCAGAGGCGCTGCACGAAAAAACAAACACTTAACATTTGTTCAGACCTGGTGTGGACATAGAACATAAATCACAGGTTTTCTTAGATTTTTACCTAGTGAAGTCAATGGAACCTACCTTCACCACATGGACATCGATCCCAGAAAGGTGCAGTATAGGGGCAGCGTTCTTCTCAAAGAGGGTCCTGGCTTTTCTAAAAGAAAGAAATGCAAGACAATTGTTGTTTGGGGTAAAACCAAAAATTCATCATATACAGCTCCTCCTAAATACAGGCATTATATTTCCTCCATATAGGAAGATGTTTTTGCACAGAATGATGCACCTACAAGAGCTGCGGAGAGCAGTGCAGCCTTCCTGATTCAGATAGCACCGCCTCGTTTCTAATGTAAGCAGTTAGCACCGCCTCCTTGTTTCTAATGTCAGCACAGTTAGTGCAGCCTCCTTGTTTCTAATGTCGGCACAGGTAGTACCTACCGCCTCCTTAATTCTATTGTTGGCACATGTAGTACCGCCTCCTTTTTTCTAATGTCGGCACAGGTAGTACTGTGCACACGGCAGGAAGAGTATCATACCGGCAAATTTGCTTTTGCGCTTTTATGTTTTCCTCGACATATCTGTGTAAGGGCTTTTGCATTCTCCGTTTTTGAGACCATTCACTTTACCAATGTACTGTGGAAAAAAAAATCCAAGTACAGTAAAGCTGCGGAAAATAAAATTGGATTAATTTTTATATTTTGATAGATCAGACTTTATGGAAGTGGTGGTGAGAAATTTGTTTAGTAGTTGATTTTTAATGGAGGGGGGGGGGTAAAGAGACCGAATTTTTCAATTTTTTTTACTTTATTTTTAGTCTCCTAAGGAGACTGGAGCCTGCGATCGTTCACCCGCTTTTAGTATATAGTACAATAACAGTATTGATGTATACAGTGATAATGGCGGCCTCCTATATATATATATATATATATATATATATATATATATATATATATATATATATATATATATATATATATATATATATATATATATATATATATATATATATATATATATATACACACACATATATATAGTATAGGCACAGACAGTACTGCCCCCGCGCACGCAGTATAGGCACAGACAGTACTGCCCCCGCGCACGCAGTATAGGCACAGACAGTACTGCCCCCGCGCACGCAGTATAGGCACAGACAGTACTGCCCCCGCGCACGCAGTATAGGCACAGACAGTACTGCCCCCGCGCACGCAGTATAGGCACAGACAGTACTGCCCCCGCGCACGCAGTATAGGCACAGACAGTACTGCGCACGCAGTATAGGCACAGACAGTACTGCCCCCGCGCACGCAGTATAGGCACAGACAGTACTGCCCCCGCGTACGCAGTATAGGCACAGACAGTACTGCCCCCGCGTGCGCAGTATAGGCACAGACAGTACTGCCCCCGCGTGCGCAGTATAGGCACAGACAGTACTGCCCCCGCGTGCGCAGTATAGGCACAGACAGTACTGCCCCCGCGTGCGCAGTATAGGCACAGACAGTACTGCCCCCGCGTGCGCAGTATAGGCACAGACAGTATAGGCACAGACAGTATAGGCACAGACAGTATAGGCACAGACAGTATAGGCACAGACAGTATAGGCACAGACAGTATAGGCACAGACAGTATAGGCACAGACAGTATAGGCACAGACAGTATAGGCACAGACAGTATAGGCACAGACAGTATAGGCACAGACAGTATAGGCACAGACAGTATAGGCACAGACAGTATAGGCACAGACAGTATTGCCTCCGTACACACAGTATAGGCACAGACAGTACTGCATCCCTGTTTTTCTCTATACATAATATAGGCACAGACAGTGCCTGTAAATGATAGAATATAATACTGCCTATACTGTGTATGATCAGTCTGCAACTGTTTTGACACTACAGCTCCCAGCAAGCCCTATAAGTAAGGTACCACAATCATGCAGACATTTACAGCTGAGCAGGAATTGACGATGCCCTTTATCGTAGACGTCTTTTTCAGGTTTTTCCTTTCTCAGCTCATACATCTTCATACCCCAGACTGAAAGCTGAAGGTCAGTTGGAAACCAGGGCCGACCTTTCCGGCTGCGATTACGGAGCAATCAATAATCAATGTGCCGTAGTCCAATCCAGAACACTGCTAGCCAGCCGGCCGGCCCGGGGCTCGTTACTTACAAGACAGAAGTGAACTATTAGTGTAAAAGGTGATGCTGCCTTTTAATTACACAGATCAATGGCGGAACATGGAGCGATGTCTGACCCGATGCCGCCCTTTTAAAAAGCAGAGAGGACTTATTGTGACGAGGTCTGACCGCCTCTCCCATGTCATGTAAGTAACACAAAAAAGGTTAGAAGACCCATGGGGCGGCTTCGTTTTAGCCTCCCCTTCTTCCAAGGCACAATATATATATTAAATTGTGAGAAACCGCAGCAAATCTTCTCTGCGACCAAAAGGATAAGGCGTGTTAAAATCATTCAGCCCGATCCTTCGCTCCCAGCTAATAGTGCGGAAATTCACAGATACCTCTCATACACAAGATGATGTACTGGTTCTACTGACATGGGGCTGGAGGGGTTAATGCAATATGTATGGACCACTGTACATGATCCACTGTGCAGTAAACAGGATTAGCGCCCCTTTAATTGTTTACACCCAGGTTCTCCCAGTCTCGCCCGTCCTCACCCGTTACAAGCGGCTGGATTTAGGAAAACGGTCGCCTTCTTCACTGCTGTATTGGGGTAAATAAGCTGGTGTCCAAATACCTAAATAGGAAAGCACAGGAAAGTTATCAGTCATTGTACAGGAGGAGGAGGTGAGCTGTGACATCACCTATTGTGAATGGTGGATCCTGTGTCATCTACTGTATATAGAGGTGTTATCAGTCATTGTACAGGAGGAGGAGGTGAGCTGTGACATCACCTATTGTGAATGGTGGATCCTGTGTTATCTACTGTATATAGAGGTGTTATCAGTCATTGTACAGGAGGAGGAGGTGAGCTGTGACATCACCTATTGTGAATGGTGAGTCCTGTGTTATCTACTGTATATAGAGGGGTTAATTATCATTCATTATACAGGAGGAGGAGGTGAGCTGTGACATCACCTATTGTGAATGGTGGATCCTGTGTTATCTACTGTATATAGAGGTGTTATCAGTCATTGTACAGGAGGAGGTGAGCTGTGACATCACCTATTGTGAATGGTGGATCCCGTGTTATCTACTGTATATAGTGGTGTTATCAGTCATTGTACAGGAGGAGGAGGTGAGCTGTGACATCACCTATTGTGAATGGTGGATCCCGTGTTATCTACTGTATATAGAGGTGTTATCAGTCATTGTACAGGAGGAGGAGGTGAGCTGTGACATCACCTATTGTGAATGGTGGATGCTGTGTCATCTACTGTATATAGAGGTGTTATCAGTCCAGTCACTGTAATCCTGCCTGCGATGATAAATAGACTGCTGAGAAGTGATCTGTACATAAGTGGAAGCTTATTGTTAGGCTAAGTGGACAGAACAAAAAGGGCAAGATTTCAGGCTTGTTTAAAATATTGCTGTAAAATGTGAACAAATTACCAGAAATATATTTTAAAAGTGATTTATATAAAATAAAACCTTGATGTAGATTACAAATCATTTACTGATGTGACTTCGCCTTTACAAAGAAACACCGATGCCATGTACAATCTGGCAAAAGTCGCGAGGGGAGCTCTGTGCAGGACGTACCTGTGCTTCCTGGCAGGCCGCCCTCCGCAACAAATTATCACTGTGCAAGAAAGAGGCAGAAAACAAGATTAAATGAAGATTGATGGCGATCAGCAGCTTTATACTGATGCACGATACACAACAGGGGCAGCTCTATAACATGCTAAGAATTAAGGTTCCTGCTACTGCTCAAATAGAAGTCTATGAGAGTCCCCCAACCTATATCCAATATGGGGGGTCTTCTAAGCCTCATTTCAATGCTGCAGCCGCTGCTCCATTCATCTACTCTAAACCCATTGATCCCAGGCAGTCCCATAGAGAATGAATGGGGTCTTTGCACTGCCCCTCTACGGTCGGACCCCCATTGATCCAACAGCAGTCTTGTGGGAAGGTAATCGCTTCTTTATACCCCCCTTAAGGATTAATAAAAAGTGCTAATATCATCCCCGTTTCCTTCTCACTGGTCACTTACCAGTATTTGCCGTACATCCAGTTGCTTCCGTACGCCAGCAGGCAGAACCCCACCGTGCTTTTCTTCCAGTGGTTACGGAGAGTTTTGAAGATGCGGACGACTCTCGCCATGGCTGCAGCCCAGTCTGTAAATGATAGAAGGAAACACATTAAAATCTCCCCTATATCAGAGCGGTGGGGTACGGACACACGACATCAGAAGTGCCAGCTGTATAACTTGTGCAGCAGCAGCTCAGATCTACAGAAGATGCGGTATCCGAGCCATTCCGCCTCCTTCCAACCACCACAGACCTGCAAATGGAGGGATTGCCCCACTAATCTGATATTGATCCCTAAGCATAGGCCGTTAAGTACTGGACGATCCCTTTAAGGGGATGTCCCAAGATGATAAGCCTGATCCATAATGACCTTATATAAAGGAGGATGGTCCTCCCACTCAATGAGCAGAACCGCCACTGTAATAATCTGCACCCAGAAGGCCATGACGTTATAGGGTTAAGAGGTTTTACTTTTCTTCTGTTTTCTTTAATCTCAATTTTATTTTTATAATAAACCCCCGGATAGCAAATACATTCGGTATCTGGGCAGCGAGAGGGGAAGAAAGCGGGTGCGGCGCCCCGGGATCAGTACCACATGATCTGACGGATCCAATAATGGGCGGATCAGGGGAAGCCTGTCTGAGCGCCATCTCTCTCCAGGCTCCGTGCCACACTGATGCCCCATAGCCAAAATCAATGGAAAGCGACCCCCCCCCCCCCCCGCCTCCACTCTCTCCCCCAATAACGGGGGCACTGATGTGTCCAGAAGTGGAGGTATGAGAGGCAGGAGGAGGAGAAATGTCACCGGGATCCTAAGAGATTGTTCTGCATTCTCAATCACTTCATTGCAATAACATCTAAGAATGACCTTCTTCTTAAAGGGGGTATCCCAGCATTAAAGGGATTGTCAAGTAACAAAATTCACCTGGCCACAAGATAGGAAATCAGTTATTCCTTGGCAGGAGGCTGAGAGTCGCACTGATCACCTGTACGGGCGCAGTCAGACCACCGCATAAATCGGACTGGCCGGAGGGTCTACTGACAGCACCGATCGGTAAGGAATCACCGGCTTACACCGTACCATCCCTTTAACATCTCAAGGACACAGACACCTTCTGCTCTCTCTTTATTTCCTCCCTTTATCCCGGAGGTTGGCAGGAAAAAAAAAAAGATGATGATAAAAAGAATCCTGGTTTGGAGCAGAACAGGTTTCCATTCACTGACAGTAATCAGAGGGAAGTGACAGAGAGGGAGCACCACGTGACAGGCGCAGGCCCTGCGGTCCTTCTCTCTGTCATGTCTGTCCGCCTCTCCTCCAGGATTCCTTACCGGTCACACCGCGGGAGGTTACTCCGGTGCTCTCACTCCTACCTTCCCCCCGGTGCCGGCCCTCACCTGCGTCCTCTCCGTCACGTGGTCTCAGCACAGCTGTCTCTATGGGTGCACCGTCGTATGTCTCCTCACTGGAAACGGAACACTAAACTCTTAGTTCCGGCTCGAGCTGAACGTTCACCTGTTACCAGGGCAACCGCTAGACGGAAGCTCCCTGTGTCTGCAGGAAGTGGGGCTGTGACTGCACTTCCGGCCCTGTGACAGAACCTGCTGGGACTAGTAGTGTCACAACAGATAGCACAGGATTAAATCACCCTACAAATGTACCTCACATATCACCCCATAAATATACCTCACACATCAGATCACCCCATAAATGTACCTCATGTATCACCCCATAAATGTACCTCACGTATCACCCCATAAATGTACCTCACACATCAGATCACCCCATAAATGGACCTCACACATCACCCCATAAATGTACCTCACTCATCACCCCATAAATGTACCTCACTCATCACCCCATAAATGTACCTCACACATCACCCCATAAATGTACCTCACACATCACCCCATAAATGTACCTCACTCATCACCCCATAAATGGACCTCACACATCACCCCATAAATGGACCTCACACATCACCCCATAAATGGACCTCACACATCACCCCATAAATGTACCTTATGTATCACCCCATAAATGGACCTCACACATCACCCCATAAATGGACCTCACACATCACCCCATAAATGTACCTCACTCATCACCCCATAAATGTACCTCACTCATCACCCCATAAATGTACCTCACTCATCACCCCATAAATGTACCTCACACATCACCCCATAAATGTACCTCACACATCACCCCATAAAAATGTACCTCACGTATCACCCCATAAATGTACCTCACTCATCACTCCATAAATGTACCTCACTCATCACCCCATAAATGTACCTCACACATCACCCCATAAATGTACCTCACTCATCACCCCATAAATGGACGTCACACATCACCCCATAAATGGACCTCACACACCACTCCATAAATGGACCTCACACATCACCCCATAAATGGACCTCACACACCACTCCATAAATGGACCTCACACATCACCCCATAAATGTACCTCACACACCACTCCATAAAAATGTACATCACACACCACCCCATAAATGTACCTCACTCATCACCCCATAAATGTACCTCACTCATCACCCCATAAATGTACCTCACTCATCACCCCATAAATGTACCCCACACACCACTCCATAAATGTACCTCACTCATCACCCCATAAATGTACCTCACTCATCACCCCATAAATGTACCCCACACATCACCCCATAAAAATGTACCTCACGTATCACCCCATAAATGTACCTCACTCATCACTCCATAAATGTACCTCACTCATCACCCCATAAATGTACCTCACACATCACCCCATAAATGGACCTCACACATCACCCCATAAAAATGTACCTCACGTATCACCCCATAAATGTACCTCACACATCACCCCATAAATGTACCTCACTCATCACCCCATAAATGTACCTCACTCATCACCCCATAAATGTACCTCACACATCACCCCATAAATGTACCTCACACACCACCCCATAAATGTACCTCACACATCACCCCATAAATGTACCTCACACATCACCCCATAAATGTACCTCACTCATCACCCCATAAATGTACCTCACTCATCACCCCATAAATGTACCTCACACATCACCCCATAAATGGACCTCACACACCACTCCATAAATGGACCTCACACATCACCCCATAAATGTACCTCACACACCACTCCATAAAAATGTACATCACACACCACCCCATAAATGTACCTCACACACCACCCCATAAATGTACCTCACTCATCACCCCATAAATGTACCTCACTCATCACCCCATAAATGTACCTCACTCATCACCCCATAAATGTACCCCACACACTACTCCATAAATGTACCTCACTCATCACCCCATAAATGTACCTCACACATCACCCCATAAATGGACCTCACACATCACCCCATAAAAATGTACCTCACGTATCACCCCATAAATGTACCTCACACATCACCCCATAAATGGACCTCACACATCACCCCATAAAAATGTACCGCACGCATCACCCCATAAATGTACCTCGCACATCACCCCATAAATGGACCTCACACATCACCCCATAAAAATGTACATCACACATCACCCCATAAATGTACCTCATACACCACCCCATAAATGTACCTCACTCATCACCCCATAAATGTACCTCACTCATCACCCCATAAATGTACCTCACTCATCACCCCATAAATGTACCCCACACACCACTCCATAAATGTACCTCACTCATCACCCCATAAATGTACCTCACACATCACCCCATAAATGGACCCCACACATCACCCCATAAAAATGTACCTCACGTATCACCCCATAAATGGACCTCACACATCACCCCATAAAAATGTACCGCACGCATCACCCCATAAATGTACCTCACACATCACCCCATAAATGGACCTCACACATCACCCCATAAAAATGTACATCACACATCACCCCATAAATGTACCTCACACACCACTCCATAAATGTACCCCACACACCACTCCATAAATGTACCTCACTCATCACCCCATAAATGTACCCCACACACCACTCCATAAATTTACCTCACACACCACTCCATAAATGTACCTCACTCATCACCCCATAAATGTACCTCACACATCACCCCATAAATGGACCTCACACATCACCCCATAAAAATGTACCTCACGTATCACCCCATAAATGTACCTCACTCATCACCCCATAAATGTACCTCACACATCACCCCATAAATGAACCGCACGCATCACCCCATAAATGTACCTCACACATCACCCCATAAATGTACCTCACACATCACCCCATAAATGTACCTCACACATCACCACATAAATGTACCTCACACACCACCCCATAAATGTACCTCACTCATCACCCCATAAATGTACCTCACACATCACCCCATAAATGTACCTCACACATCACCCCATAAATGTACCTCACACATCACCCCATAAATGTACCTCACACACCACTCCATAAATGTACCCGACACACCACCCCATAAATGTACCTCACACATCACCACATAAATGTACCTCACACACCACTCCATAAATGTACCTCACTCATCACCCCATAAATGTACCTCACACACCACTCCATAAATGTACCCGACACACCACCCCATAAATGTACCTCACTCATCACCCCATAAATGTACCTCACACATCACCCCATAAATGTACCTCACTCATCACCCCATAAATGTACCCCACACACCACTCCATAAATGTACCTCACACATCACCCCATAAAAATGTACCTCACGTATCACCCCTGTGATATATGTGGTGGTGTAGTGACCCCTGTGGCAGTTAGGGGGCGCTCTGTGCGCCCTGCGGGATATGCATGGAGGCGTATCTGTTGTGGTGATATTCCTGGTGAACCTGTGATCGGCAGTGTTGTGAATGGCCGATATGTGTCGCAGAGGGAGTCTGCGTAGTAAGTCTGATGTTTTGTGTTTATGCTGGGACCTGTAGTCCCTCAAGAGTTTCTGTAAGGCTACGTTCACATTTGCGTTGTGCGCCGCAGCGTCGGCGCCGCAGCGCACAACGCAAACAAAAACGCGGCAAAACGCACGCTAAAACGCTGCGTTTTGCGCCGCATGCGTCCTTTTTGGCCGAAAGTTGGACGCAAAAAAAATGCAACTTGATGCGTTTCTTGCGTCCAACGCTTGCGGCCATGCGGCGCAAAACGCAGCACAACGCATGTCCATGCGCCCCCATGTTAAATATAGGGACGCATGACGCATGCGGTGCCGCTGCGGCGCTGACCGCAAATGTGAACGTAGCCTTATGTGTATAGTTAAGTTTGGGTGACTTACTAGGCTAGTCATGAGAGACGGGAGGGTCAGACTAGCCACACATCCACACACACATCCAGGGGTGTGGTTTCAGGTATATAATGTGACCAGGATGTGGGTCACATGAGAGGTGTGTCCGGCAGGTCCTGTGTGGTTCCTGTGTGGAACCTGTGTATGGACCTGACCGATGAAGTTGCTGGATCGTCCTGGGAATGACTAGGGTCCTGCAAGCACCTGGGAACGGTGCGGGATTGTCCTGGGAATGACTAGGGTCCCGAATGGTGCTGGATTGGCCTAGGAATGACTAGGGTCCGGAGAGCACCTGAGAACGTGGACTAGGCCACTGGCGTGATCCTGGTAACCTGAGGTAACGGGTGGAGGACGGGGTCCAGGACCTAAGCTGATAGGTGGAGGACGGGGTCCAGGACCTGTTGTGACAGGTGGAGGACGGGGTCCAGGACCTGTTGTGACAGGTGGAGGACGGGGTCCAGGACCTAAGCTGATAGGTGGAGGACGGGGTCCAGGACCTGTGGTAACGAGGTGACGACCAGGATCTGCGGAGCCAGTGTCCGTTACGGTGTGGGGAAGCTGCAGTCCTTCGGTGAGGTCCGGACTGACTACTGTGTGCCGGACAGGCAAGTTGGGGATCCCCGTTAGGCAGCTTACCCAGAAGAGTGTTAACAGAGTGTGGGGAAGCTGGAGTCCTTCGGTGAGATCTGGACTGACTACTGTGTATTGACCAGGCGAGTTGGTGATCCCCGTTAGGCAGCTTACCCAAAGGCTGTTGGAAGAGTCGGCAAGGTGGAGCAGGAGCTCCCGTCAGGTACCAAAGAGACTGTTGGTGCCTGTTGTATTCTATGTAATGAACTGTGCTTAACCCGGTTTATGTGGCTGAATAAACCGTATGGACTGCTTTCTTTTATAAACCCGTGCTGTGTGCTTAAATATCGCGGTCAAGCGAGTGTCCCCCAACACTCTCAGTAAGAGAAACCTTACACCCCATAAATGTACCTCACACATCACCCCATAAATGGACCTCATACATCACCCCATAAATGGACATCACACATCACCTCATAAATGTACCTCATACATCACCTCATAAATGGACCTCACACATCACCCCATAAATGCACCTCACACCATAAATGGACCTCACACATCACCCCATAAATGGACCTCACACATCACCCCCTGCACAAGGTCTCTTTATTCAAGACACTTTTGAAGGTGGCCAAGTCCATCATGATGAATGGAGCTTCAGGGCGCATGGGCAACCTGCTGCACTATTCAACTCCTGCTGGTTGTGGTCCTGGGGACACACGCACTACAGGATATGACTTGTGGATTGGATGTTGGGGTCGACCTCTGGGACCACCACTAATCCAAAAACAGGACTTTAAAACATCTCTTTAGAATGGAGTGGCGGCAGGAACTGCGTGCCACAACTCTACTCTTCCTTTATGGATAGTGCAGTCCTCGGATATTTATGGATTGGTGGCATTTCGGAGCCCCGTTTTCGGGGGGGGGCAGGTGCAATAGATGGCGCCCCACCTGTCCCTATGCCGTAACATCACTCGCAGACTGAGGGCAGCCATAGATCATAATGCAGGGTTAATTTTCACGGAGGTAAGAGCCATTCACGGCATCTGCAGGAGACCGCCTGCGCGTTTTTACGATGACCCATCGTGACATTCACTTAACCTAGAGGTGCTGGCGAATTGTAATTTCCAACAGTAGAAGCTCTTTCACTTCCAGAAATGTCATAAAGATCCAGGCTGCTGCCGCCGCCGCCGCGGGGCCGGGGCACGAAATAAATTGTACGATGTGGTGTTCTGTTTGTTTCGGTGTCTGGCTAAATTATCCTCAATTACCAAGGCGATAATAGCTGCAAGGTATTCATTAGAATTCATTACCACTTCAGCAAATCATTGCTGGATGGTAAATTTTACTTTCTGTTAAAAAAACAACAACAAAAAAAACCTTAAATAAATTTACACAAAACATTTCCCGATCGGCCATTTATTGTGTTCTAATCTCATTACCTTCTTCAAAGACAGAGTGTGAACTCGTTCTCACGGTATGGCTCGCCACTGAATTTCTTATTGTGGAATACTTAAAGCGTACCTGTCTCTTCAGGTGACTTCAGAATAAGCTGGAATCCTATGTTCACGCGCCCACAAAGAAATAGCGCCCCTAGTGGAGTCATTTCGTGTTCCCACTAATACCCCCCATTACAGTGTGATGCTACCCCATGCCGTATCACACCCCATGATACCCTTTCCCCCACATCCTCCTCCTAAATTATGATGCATCCACAGTGCCCTTCTTACATTATAATATCTATACAGAGCCTCCCCATACATCATGATGCCCCCACAGAGCCCCCCAGACATTATTATGCTTCCACACTGTCCCTCATAAATTATAGTGCCCCTTATGCATTATGGTGCCCTTTATACATTATGATCCTCCTACAGTGCCCCTCATATATTATGATACCCCACAGTGCCCCTCATACATTATGATGCCCACAAAGAGCCCCCATATATTATGATGCTCCCACAGATCCAGGACAACATCTGCAAAGAGTTTTAAAAAGTGTCCCTTGTAAAAAAAAAAAAAGAAAAAATATCAAGAACCCCACACTAACTGTACATAATGAATGTAATTGTTCCGGATACAAGGCTGAGGGGGGAGGTCACACAGATGCCACTACTGTTACCACTTTGTCACAGATGACACCGGAAAGATCACGCCGATCCCACCGCTGCCACAAGTTTGTCAAGAGAACGCAACTCCTCTACATCCAATCAGGGCCATTACGCAATTCACTGACGAGTGATGGACGAGGCTGCGGCTGCTTCCACTACTAGGCCGGTTGTTGGGGAACTCACAGTGAGCGTATGGTATATACACCTCCGATTCCAACGCATGGAATATATATATATACTGTATATACTCTGGTACGGTTACTGTCAGCTCCACAATAGCAAAAGAACTACTAGCTGCCACCACCAATCTTTTATACAGTAGCATATGGCTTCAGGGGTGCGGTTTACAGAACAAGAGGAACAAAGCTTTTACATTTTAAATATTTAATCCAGAAAAACAGGCAGGGATTTTAAAAAAATATACAAGCTGATACAAAATGGGAACACGAATGTGGTATGTACATGATTGTATTCATGATTTTACCCTTACATGGAGATCAAACATAGCCTGGTTCGCATCATCTATGAGTCCGTTATTAAGTTGGAGGGGTTCTAGCAATGTGAGTGAATATGTCACGTCCAAATATATCTTCCATAAATATTGGATCGATGCAACACCCCAATATTCATGTGTGGACAACGAAGACAAAACATCTAAAACACTCTCAGCACAATCCTTTGAACCCAGAATGTGTCTTACTTGGAACAAAGGCAGTCCCTGAACTCCTCCTCCTCTGAGTATACCGATCTCAAGCTTTTTTCCCAGCGGATATCCTGTTTTAATCACCTGTCCATGGCAGGAGGTCCCTGCTTCAAAGGAAGTTTGAATTAGTTCCGCTCTCCCTAGCTAACATAATTCCACTTAAAAGGGGGATTGGAGTGTCATCTCTTCACCAGTTTTCCATCTTCCCCATATATTCAATGTGGAGGAGGGGGCATGTCTCTTCCCTGGAGATGTCTTATGGAATTTCATTTTCGTCTATGACAATAATGGTTTTCATACTTATTGTAACACAACACTACCTAGAGCTAGATTTATGGGTAGAGCTAGGGGTAGGGTTAGGGTTGAAGCTAGGGTTAGAGTTAGGTTTAGAGCTAAGGTTAGGGCCAGGGTTAGAGCTAGGGTTAGCATTAGAGTTAGAGTAAAAGTTAGAGCTAGGGTTAGCTTTAGAGCTAGGTTTAGGCTTTGAGCTAGGGTTAGAGTTAGAACTAGGCTTAGATTTAGAGCTAGGGTTAATGTTAGAGCTGCGGTTAGGGATTGAGGTAGGATTAGAGCTACGGTTAACCCCACAAAGAGCTAGATTTATGGGTAGAGCTAGGGTTAGGGTTAGAGCTATGGTTAGAGTTAGAACTAGGCTTAGGATTAGAGCTAGGGGTAGTGTTAAGGTTAAGGTTAGAGCTAGAGTTTGGGTGAGAGCTTGAGTTAGGCCTTGTGTTAAAGCTAGGGTTAGAGTTAGAGCTAGGGTTAGAGTTAGAGTTAGGTTTTGATTTAGAGCTAGTGTTACTGTTAGAGCTGTGGTTAGAGCTAGAGTTATAGTTAGAGCTAGGGTTAGGGTTAGAGCTATGGTGAGGGACAGAGCTAGGGTTAAGGGTAGAGCTAGGGTTAGTGTTAGAGCTATGGTTAGAGTTGGAACTAGGTTTAGAGCTAGGGGTAGTGTTAATGTTAAGGTTAGAGCTAGAGTTTGGGTTAGAGCTTGGGTCAGGCCTTGTGTTAAAGCTAGGGTTAGAGTTAGAGCTATGTTTAGGGGTAGAGCTAGGGGTAGTGTTAGACCTAAGGGTAAAGTTAGAGCTAGATTTAGGGTTAAAGCTTTGGTTAGGGTTAGAGTTAGAGCTAGGGTTAGAGTTAGAGCTAGGTTTAGGGTTAGAGCTAGGGGTAGTGTTAGAGCTAGGGTTAAAGTTAGAGCTAAGGTTAGGGATAAAGCTAGGGTTAGATTTAGAACTAGGTTTGGTGATAGAGCTAGGGTTAGAGCTTTAAAGAGCGCTAACATTTAGGGGTAAGTAACAGGGAATGCTAGTGCAGCGCCCCAGAGTCCTGGTCGTTGCAGTACTGTGGCTCCGCCGCTAAGGGGGGCTATGGTACGTCTGATGGCACTGAAGGAGTTCATCTGACCAGGTATCACAGACACCAATACATTTCACAGCCGGGCCTCCAGGGGGAGCTAAGGGTTCTATTCATTAGGCCACTCCTCACATACTGGTAAAACTGGGGGTCAGGCAGGAAGTTAGACAGAAAGCTGACTGGGTTGGAACCAGGCAACACCTTGTGGCAGAGGGTGTTGTGGGGGAAGATTCGGTAGGGTCCCTGTCAGGGGTGGGATCCTGACAGAGGCCTGGCAACTTGAGAGAACGTCACGGGACCGTGCCTGCTCAGTATAGCGGCGGTGCCCAAGGAAGGATTAGAAGCGAGATAGATTGTGCTGAGTGAGAAACGAGATCAAAGCAAGAAGGAGAATACCAGTAGGAGTCGTGCTGTAAGACCGAGGCAACATCCTACTGAGGCGCACAACCGGCGTCCGGAACGCCGAGGAAGTATTTATAAATCTAGCTTCAAGCAATACTTCAAACCAACGGCAGGACAGTCAGTCATAGGCGGGCTGTCTCACCTAAATCACCTACGAAGACATAGGGGGCAACTTGTGGAGAGGGGCGGCTCTAGGGTCCCGGAAGAGCTCCGAGCCTACCCGTCATACGGGTGCCGTCCTAACCGTAACATCAGGGAGGGACGGAAGATTAGCAGAAGATCATCTAATCGAGTTGTGAGGGAACACGAGAAACAGACACAACAGTTGTGGGGACTATCCCGTAAGCACAGCAGGGGAGGACCACAACACATAGCGCTAGCAGGAAGGCACAGATTTCCACCTGTAAGGAGAATTCTGGAGGTGCCATCGGACCGGCCGGACTTGCGCAGCCTGGTGAACCGTATTCCGGACTGAGGACCCAGAGACCTTCAGTAAAGAGGTAAAGAGACTGCAACCTGGTGTCCTCGTTATTTACTGCACCGCACAACCACCATCCACATCCATCATATCATTTATTGTGCGCCCCTCAGCAGGGTCACGGACCGGGTCTAGCCACCGTGACAACCCCAGAGCAGAGACTCAGAGGCCCGGTACCGGGTACCCCTCGGCCCTGCGGCAGTGGGGGCGCTACAATTTGGCGTCACGAACAGGATCTACTTAAGCCTGAAGAATCAGGTCATGTGTGCCTTGGAACTGTGATTTATTATGCTTGCACGGTACTTTATTGCAAAGACTGTGCCGCGCCATTTACCACCAAAATCCGCCGCCATTACAGCGCTGAGAGCGCAGGAAGAGAAGAGGGGCGTGGAGTAGGCGTAGACAAGCTGAAGAGCGCGAAGGATCATGGCCGCCCAGTCTAAATATTGTTGCATCCTAAGGGCGGGCCCGTCAACAGGGGAGATCCGCCTCCTGATCTTCTATGGCGGGCGGAGACCGAAGAAACGAAACTATGACTCAGATGAGGTGGGACTGGAGACTGGAGAAGGCCTGCAGAAAAGGATGGCCCTGCATCGACCCCCGTCACCGGAGGATTATTCAGATATGCCCCCGCTGGAGGATCTGGATCCATGGGAGCTGTCGATGGGGCACCCTTTGCCCGCACAGTCCCCAGCTCGTGTGCCTCCCTCAGGGGAAGGGAGTGACGCTGGAGAAGTCACCCCAGGTAGGGGTACTGAATGCCGCGACCCCCAGGGAGATCGCCTCACCTCTGCACCAGACCCGGCCGCCGCTGCGGCCACTGGCGTTCCAGCATTCCTGCCGCCTGCTCCCAAAGAACCGGGGGGGGGGCCAGACATGGGGCCCTTCCCTTGGGGAGAGTATAGGAATCAACTAATTGCGGAGTTCCAGCGAGAAGTGGAGCGGGAGGCGCGTGGTGAGCTGCTGGAGGGCTCCCTGCCAAAGTGGGGCGTCATGATTGTTTACCTGCCCCAGACAGGAAAGGGCTTCGTGCAGGAGATTGGGACAGCCCTGAGAGTCCGCATCACCCGGGATGAAGTGGAGCCTTGCCTGTGCGGAGACGGCGCCAAGTCCTTCATGAAGCCGGGGGATGTGGTCACCTATCGCCGGCACCTAAAGGGAAGCAGCTGGTGGGCCCGGGATATGCAGCGCTGCACCGCCGTTCTGGCGGTATCCCGAACCGAGGGGGAGGAGCTCGCCGCTGAAGCCGCTGCTGCCGCCGCCGCCGCTGCCAGCATCATCCATCGACCCACCCAGACCCTCATTGCAGCGCACGACCTGGTCGTGCAGAAGGCCCGAACCCACAAGGTACACCTGGCCGCGGGAGTGGACTTGGAGTTCAGCCTGTCCGGGCCGCAGAAAGCCACCTGCCAGGTAAAGCCTCGGTGGGGGCTGCCAGAAATTGAGTAGTGAATAAGTTTTAATGACTGTAAATAAGTTAATTGTTTTTACTGTTTTGCTGCTAAACCCGTTTAGGGTTAACTCTTAAAGGGATCCCTTTGTTGACCCGGGATCCCTACTGCTTTTTGGTTATTTTCTATCTTCTTCCTTGTTATTAAGAACTGCCGCAATCATGAACAGTGCATGATACAAACTGCTTGTAAATAGTTTGCACCTTCTTAAAGGTGCTCCCTACTGGTTTTACTTAAAGAAGGACTCTTTGCGAAGATACCGCACCGGAGCCTTTGCTGAGTACGGACTGGTAGCTTGAGAAGATGTGCTACCTCATACAGACTGGATCCTCTCTTAAAGGGGATGTTCACCTGTGGCACTTAAAGAATGGTATTGCTTTAAGACAGATAGATAGCAATAATGTTTTGACAAAAAAGAAAGTGATGATGATGATGCTTACATGTAAAAGTTATATGTATCCAACTAGTTGATTGTAAGAACTGTTTGATAACGTTGAAAGAAAAATGAGGACAGAAAGTGAACCCGTACGGGGTTAGTCAGTGAGTCCTCTTAGGAGCCATGTAGGGATGGCTCAGTGATTTCAAACTGAAAGTAAATGTTATGTTCTATACTGTGTATAGTAGTTGAAAAGGCAGTAGGCCCGGGCTGAAAGGGGCGGTCCTGTAACAGAAAGGAGAGGCAGTAGGCCTGGAGCGGTTAGGACTGGCGGTCCTGCAGACTTCAAGTAGGAGAATGTAAAAATGATCAGTAACCTTATAATGTGATTATAAGAAGGTCTTTAGTGGATTCAGCAGGTACGTCCTTAAAGGCAAAGTTGGATTAGTGTTCAAAATTTTGCACTTAGTAGAATACCCGGTTGGGTAAGAAAAGTTATTTATAGTAAAGTTATTTAAAAGTATTTAACCATGTTTGTAACGTTCAAGTGTCCTCACCTCCCATAAAGGGAAGCTCTGTTAAAAAGTTGACTTGTACTTGCATTTTCAAAATTGTATGTCTTTTTGCTGACATGTATTGTTGTTTTCTTCCCAGTCCAGGAGTACTGGATTTAACCGGGGGGGAGTGCAGCGCCCCAGAGTCCTGGTCGTTGCAGTACTGTGGCTCCGCCGCTAAGGGGGGCTATGGTACGTCTGATGGCACTGAAGGAGTTCATCTGACCAGGTATCACAGACACCAATACATTTCACAGCCGGGCCTCCAGGGGGAGCTAAGGGTTCTATTCATTAGGCCACTCCTCACATACTGGTAAAACTGGGGGTCAGGCAGGAAGTTAGACAGAAAGCTGACTGGGTTGGAACCAGGCAACACCTTGTGGCAGAGGGTGTTGTGGGGGAAGATTCGGTAGGGTCCCTGTCAGGGGTGGGATCCTGACAGAGGCCTGGCAACTTGAGAGAACGTCACGGGACCGTGCCTGCTCAGTATAGCGGCGGTGCCCAAGGAAGGATTAGAAGCGAGATAGATTGTGCTGAGTGAGAAACGAGATCAAAGCAAGAAGGAGAATACCAGTAGGAGTCGTGCTGTAAGACCGAAGCAACATCCTACTGAGGCGCACAACCGGCGTCCGGAACGCCGAGGAAGTATTTATAAATCTAGCTTCAAGCAATACTTCAAACCAACGGCAGGACAGTCAGTCATAGGCGGGCTGTCTCACCTAAATCACCTACGAAGACATAGGGGGCAACTTGTGGAGAGGGGCGGCTCTAGGGTCCCGGAAGAGCTCCGAGCCTACCCGTCATACGGGTGCCGTCCTAACCGTAACATCAGGGAGGGACGGAAGATTAGCAGAAGATCATCTAATCGAGTTGTGAGGGAACACGAGAAACAGACACAACAGTTGTGGGGACTATCCCGTAAGCACAGCAGGGGAGGACCACAACACGTAGCGCTAGCAGGAAGGCACAGATTTCCACCTGTAAGGAGAATTCTGGAGGTGCCATCGGACCGGCCGGACTTGCACAGCCTGGCGAACCGTATTCCGGACTGAGGACCCAGAGACCTTCAGTAAAGAGGTAAAGAGACTGCAACCTGGTGTCCTCGTTATTTACTGCACCGCACCACCACCATCCACATCCATCATATCATTTATTGTGCGCCCCTCAGCAGGGTCACGGACCGGGTCTAGCCACCGTGACAACCCCAGAGCAGAGACTCAGAGGCCCGGTACCGGGTACCCCTCGGCTCTGCGGCAGTGGGGGCGCTACACTAGCGGTCGAATGTTTTGGAGGCGCAAAATACTTGCCTAACCCCAGGACGCTGGCAACCCAGGCTGTACCACTGCAATCTGTCTCTCTGACGGTTTGTTATTGTCATTTTTCCCGGTCCTGATTTTTTGTTAAAGGTCCTTGCTGCCCGTTGTGCGGGTGCGGTGACACGTGCTGGTGGAGCATCCTTTAGTGGAGGAAGCAGATGGCTGAACACACACTTTGCTTGAATAATTGTAAATTTGTTTGCGTTAACGTCCACTTGATTAACAAGATACCGGCCTCGTATTTCCAAACGAAGAAGCAATTTAATTGCTGTCAGTGAATGGTATATTACATTGAGGAATTGTAGCTGAGATGAATGCATCTCTCCGCGTTGATAAAAATCTGTGTCACTCCGAAGAGAAGCAACAAGAATTAGCTCATTGATTGCCGGGTGCCTGCGAGAAGCATTGGTAGAATATTTAAAGGGATTGTTTGGAATTAAAAATCGGGGCTGATTTTTTTTCAAAAAGTGAAGGGACTGATTTGAGTCTTTTTTTTATATGTATATATTTAATTAAAACTTTTTCTTTTATACTGTATTTTTCAATCCCCAGAGAGGCCTTAAACTTGGGATCCCTTGTATTATATGTATTTATATAGTGTATATTGTACGGTATATAGTGTAAAGCATTGTCACCTTTGAATGAAGCCCAGCCTGTGGTTGGGCTTCACTGGAGTACCAAGATGGCGGTGATGGGGATCTACAACAGGCCCCTTGCTGCGATACCAACTCATTCGCACTATGCCCAGACGGATAATCCACTGAGATGGCACAATTTACTCGGTACCTCCACCAATCAGTTATTGATGACCTATCCTTAAGAAAGGCCATCAATTTAAAAAAGTAGCGATCAACTTCTTAAGCAACAGCGATCGGGGCTAACTCCAGTCACTGCTGCTAAAGACTTGTTCTGGCTGTATAACACAGCTGGTACTGCTCATGAGCCTGTTATACGCACCCTCACCCGTACATACTTTTAGTTAATGGAGCCAGAATAGTTCTGAGCTGCAGTACCACACACAACCTGTGCTCAGGTTTGGCGCTGTTTTTGAGAAGATAGCAGACAATGATTGAGGTAGGTACATCGACTGTGGTGGAAAATTTTTGTCACTTTGTCAGGTGTGCTACCATCTATAGACTCCGCATCCAGGATCATCTGCCCACTGTAACTTGGAGACTCCCTCCTGTAATGATACCTCTTCCTGAGACAACCTCTTTTTCAACTGAAGCCACCATTGATCATTTTGTCTTCCAGAATCCACCACCAACCAGCTAACATCACTGGTGGAAGATGGCTGCTCTCGGCTTTTTCTAATAAACAGGGGTGGATTTATATAAATTTGGCTCCTGGACACCAAGCAAAGTAGAGCTCAATGGTTGCCATTTTTCCCTATTTTGTTCCCTGATGGTCTTAGACACCACTGGCCATCTACGACTTGATGTGAAATGTGGGCTCCTGGATACCAAGCAAAGTAGAGCTCCATGGTTGCCATTTTTCCCTATTTTGTTCACTGATGGTCTTAGAACCACTGGTCATCTAGGGCTTGATGTGAAATGTGGGTTCAGTCCTCAACGGTCCTCCAGGCATCAATGGTGCCCCTTCCGGTAGTGATGCACTCCACAAAATTGCACACATTGAATGCCCTTAAGGCTGAACCTAAAGGTTTAAATTTAGAGCTAGGGTTTGGGCTAGAACCTTGTTTAGTGTTAGAGGTAGGGTTAGGGCTTTAGGGGTAAGCAAATTAGTTGATGATAGGATGTTTTACTACATGGGTTAAAGCTACAGTTTGAGCTAGAGTTGTCATGATCCGTTCTCCTATCTGCCCTTTTTCCGGGCGGATCATGTCAAGGGTTAACTTTGCTCTGCCTCATTCTGGGTTCAGGTTTGCTATTTAGCTCCTATGCATCCTGCTGGCGGTGCCAGCTATAGTTCTGCCTTCGGCGTGTGAACCTGACTCTGGTAGCTCTTGATTTGTCCTGCTGTGATCCCTGACTTGCCCCGTTTCTGTTGACTCCCTCTGTCTGCCCTTTTCACAGCGTTTTCCTATTTGTTGGTTTTGATTCTCTGGTTTCTGACTTGGCTTGTATTCGGACTCGCTTCTGCCTTCTGACTTTGTCTTATCCGCTTCTGACCGTTGCTGAACCTCCTGGCTTGTTCCTGACCACATGTCCCTTTTGGTACTTCTGCCTCTGATTGTATTTTGACTCGGCTTGTCTGACCACTCTCTCGCCACTTGGTGGCACCTGTGCTGCTGCTCTGTGGTGCTTCTCTGTGTACGCAGTCTCACTTCCCTCTCTAGCTCCCTCTGGTGGAGGTTGCGTTATACTGTACTGCAGCAGCATGACAAAGTTAGGGTTAGAGCTAATTTGGGATTAGAGCTTAGCTTAGGGATAGAGCTAGGGTTAAATTTAGAGCTAGTATTTGGGCTAGAACTAGGTTAGGTGTTAGAGCTGGGGTTATGGCTTTAGGGGTAAGTAAGTTAGTTGATGATAGGATATTCTACTACAGAGGTTGGAGTTAAAGCTACGTTGGAGCTAGGGTTAGGGTTAGAGCTAAAGTTGGGATTAGAGCTAGGGTTAGGGATAGAGCTAGGGTTAATTTTAGAGCTATGATTTGGGCTAGAACTAGGCTACATGTTAGAGCTGGGGTTATGGCTTTAGGGGTAAGTAAATTAGTTGATGATAGGATTTTCTGCTACAGAGGTTAGGGTTAAAGCTACGGTTAGAGCTAGGGTTAGGGTTAGAACTAAAGTTCAGATTAGAGCTAGGGTTAGGGATAGAGCTAGGGTTAAATTTAGAGCTAGGTTTTGGGCTAGAACTAAGTTTAGTGTTAGAGCTGGGGTTAAAGCTTTAGGGTTAACTTAATTAGTTGATGATAGGATGTTCTGCTACAGGAAACCCCAGCGTTCACCTGTAACCTGTGGGAGAACGTAGGAGCAAGTGTTCAGTTTCCCCACAGTGCCTCCGCAGGTGAAACAAAGTATTACACAGTTGTTATTGAACTCTATTGCCAAGGAATGGACATGATAAGACCTTTTTAAGTAGACTCTTTTAATTCTAGCTAATAGTCGAGGGTCTTGAACCTTTTGAGTGTCTGCCATGACTGACTCGTCATAATTGCTCTCCACTAATAGAAACAATGGCGGCTCCCGTGGCACACAAGCCTCCTCAGGAATATAATTTCTCGGCACGTCCGCCGAACATTTCTAGACATAAGTAAAGTGAAATTATCCTGCATTTAATTGTTTCAGAAATAGACTTGCCCCCGCTGGAAGTGCGGTGCGGAATAATCAGTAGCTGCAGGATTAGAAGAGGAGAAATCTGCAGCGCAGGCAGAAAATACAATAATTCCAGTATTGGGAAAGGAGGAGATTTCGTTAGAAGTAGCAGCGAGCGTCGGAGAGACACAGAACGGAGCTATCTGCATTTGCCTGATAAGGAGGCTGCAGAGAGAGGAATTATTTCTGTCGTATTGTGTTGGGGAGCAGCAATGCGGGCCCTTCCATCATTCAGAGCATCTCGTTCACAGGATGTCAGTCTATAGACCGTTTTGCGCAGACCCTCCGTCCTTCGTCCCATCCGATGCACAATATTACATTAACTGGTATAAAGCAGAATATATGGCACCGCTAGTCACTGTCAGGAGCCACTGCAGATATGCAGCATTCACTGCCGGGCCGTGGTGCAAGGACAAACTCGTAAATACTGGCTTCAGGGAGAAAACAAAAGCCACCGCAGGGACCGAACCAGGGGGTATGGTGCGGTGTCAAATCTTAACTATCTCATCAGGGGTATGGTGTCACACAGGACAGGAGAGAACACTGTGATTAAAGAAAAAAATTGGAAATTGCGGCATAAATCAAACGGTCCACATAACTGTACAGTAAACACGTGGAGCACACACGCTTGATGGTTCTTATCCTAAAAGAGGCACATTCGCTTATCAGCTTCTCACCCACACATGGGGCAACCAAATTTATCCTTAGAAAGGCACATACAATTGATCAGCACCTTGTCCACATATGGGGCATCTAAACTTGTCAATTCTTATCCTTGGAGAGGCACCTGCACTTGAACGGTCTCTCATCGACACATGGGGCACATGAACCTGATTGTTCTTCTCCTTGAAGAAGCCACACACTTGAGCAGTGTCTCACCCACACATGGGGAACATGAGCCTGATTGTTCTTCTCCTTGAAGAAGCCACACACTTGAACAGTGTCTCACCCACACATGGGGAACATGAGCCTGATTGTTCTTCTCCTTGAAGAAGCCACACACTTGAGCAGTGTCTCACCCACACATGGGGAACATGAACTTGATTGTTCTTCTCCTTGGAGAAGCCACACACTTGAGCAGTGTCTCACCCACACATGGGGAACATGAGCCTGATTGTTCTTCTCCTTGGAGAAGCCACACACTTGAACAGTGTCTCACCCACACATGGGGAACATGAACCTGATTGTTCTTCTCCTTGAAGAAGCCACACACTTGAGCAGTGTCTCACCCACACATGGGGAACATGAACTTGATTGTTCTTCTCCTTGGAGAAGCCACACACTTGAACAGTGTCTCACCCACACATGGGGAACATGAACCTGATTGTTCTTCTCCTTGAAGAAGCCACACACTTGAGCAGTGTCTCACCCACACATGGGGAACATGAACTTGATTGTTCTTCTCCTTGGAGAAGCTACACACTTGAATAGTGTCTCACCCACACATGGGGAACATGAGCCTGATTGTTCTTCTCCTTGGAGAAGCTACACACTTGAATAGTGTCTCACCCACACATGGGGCACACATATTTGACAGTTCTTTTCCTTGGAAAGGCATACGTGCATGAAGAGACTAACGTCCACACATGAGACTCATAAGCTTGATTTTTCTCTTCCTTGGAAAAGCTCCACCACTTGAATAGAGTATTGTGCACTCATGGGGCACCAAAACTTGATGGTTCTACTCCTTGAAGAGGCACATACACTTGAACAGTCTCACACAAAAACATGGGGAACATAATTTTGACGATTCTTATCCTTGGAGAGGCACACGCACTTGAACAGTCCTTTGTCCACACACGGGGCACATAAGTTTGATGATTCTCCTACTTCGAGAGGCATACGCACATAAACAGTTTCTCATTCACACATGGGGAACATAGAACATAAGCCTAATGGTTCCTATCCTTCAAAGAAAGGAACAATTTAACACTCTTTTGCCCTCAAATGTGGCACATAAATTTGACGGTTCTTAATCTTGGAGAGGCATATACACTTGAACAATCTTTTACCCACACGGGCAACATAGGCTTGATAGTTCTTCTCCTTGGAGAGACATGAGGCATGTAAGATTCTTTTCCATGTAAAAGCACATGCACTCAACCAACTTCTCACCCACTCATGGGGCACATAAGTTTGATGGTTATTAATCTTGGAGAGACATATGTACTTGAACAGTCACTTGTCCATGCACATCGTTCACGTAGGCTTGACGGTTCTTCTCCTTGGATAGACGCTTATACAATTTCTTCTGAGCACATGGGGCAGTAGGCTTGATGATTCTTTTCTTGGAGAGGCACATGCACTTGAACAGTCTCTCATCCACACATGGGGCACATGAGTTTGATAGTTTTTTGACTGTAGATACTTGAGCAGTCTCTTGTCCACACATGGGGTACATAAGCTTAGTGGTTTTTATCCTTGAAGAGGCACAGACACTTGATCAGTCTCTCGTCCACACATCGACACATAAGCTTGATGGTTCTTATCATTGCTTTTTATTTACTGTACTTATAGCAGGGAATATGTTCATTTTGCTTCTATTTTAGGTTTTGTCCATTTAATGGCCAGTGTGAACATGTTCCTACACATTGCATGTGTACCAACTTATACTCCAGTTCATTTCCTTCGGTTTTGCTTTAGGTTCTTGCACTTAGTGCACACAAGGACATTGGCCTCCCGTTTTTTGAGCTGGACATTACATTTATAGTATATAGCTTTCCATTGTTTGGTGTCCATAGTTGGGTCCCTGTCCTGCCCGGCCCTTATTCGCATTGAGGTCATTTTTGACACATGGTATGGTTTTAATACTAGAGGTTAGGATCACCAGACTGGGTACTCCTTAGCGCTGGTGGGATGGCTTTAAGTTTTTTGTTTAATCAAAAACAGTGTTTACTAAGTACCCTATGTTATTTATACGCACTATTGCTGTTCACTTACTTATAGCAAGGTATATGTTCATTTTGTATCTATAATTTGTCTGGTTCCTATCCTTGTAGAGGCACATGCACTTGAACGATCTGTTGTCCACACATGGGGCACATGGGATTGATGGTTCTTCTGCTTGAAGAGGCCACACACACTTGAACAGTCTCTTGTCCACACATGGAGCGCCAAAACTTGACACGTTTAATCCTTGGAGAGGCAGATGCACTAGAACAACGTCTCGCCCACACATGGGCCACATAAGTTTGATAGTTCTTCTCCTTTGTGAGGCACACACACTTGATCAGTCTCTCACGCACACATGGGGAACATAAATTTGACGTTCTTATCCTTGGAGAGGCACAAACACTTCTTTGAACAGTCTTTTGTCCACGCATGGGACACATATGTTTGATGACTCTCCTACTTGGAGATGCATATGCACATGGAGCATAGGAGCTTCATGGTTCCTTTCCTTAAGAAGGAACAAACAATTTAACACTCTTTCACCCCCACACTTGGAGATCATTTTGATGGTTGTTCTTGGAGAGACACATGTACTTGAACAGTTTCTTGTTCTACCCTACTTTAGAAGATTTGTGCAGGTGGGATGGTCTCTTGGTGACAGTCGTGTAACTTGAGACTTGTGAGCCCCATTGCAAAATCTCAAATAGGTCCCCAACATTCATGTTTCTTAGTTTTGGTCTTCTCGTTTGGACCAAAGTGACCTTTTTTGCCCCCCAAGGCTCCAGTTCCTAGGAACGATTGCAACTCCTACACCCACTACAGTTACGCCTCTCTTTGGTGATATCCTGATGATAGGTTCTCCTGCAGCGCAATCACAGGACAAATGAAGCATTACATGGTTCCCGTTGCAATCAATGAGCTTTTAGCATTGCTGGACTGGGAATAAAATTCAATCCTGGCATTTGAAAGCTCAAATCCAAGTGCTTCAGCCTCCCCCAATTTTCAAGATGCTGGTCTTTATCACAAATATGATCATGCCTCAATTTGGAAGAAATCAAAATTTACTACAAGATTACTAATAATACCGCTATGAAAGAGTAAAAAACACCGCAATACTACGAGTACATATTACTACCACACAATGATGGAATTATTCCACCAAGATCAATATTACCATCAGTATTGCAAGGCAAGAGATGAATAATGCCGCCAGACAATAACAACATATCAGCATATACGGTAGTAATAATGCCACCATACTGAAAATGAACTGAAAGTACTGTACTGAGACTGATATTACCACTACAAATGAGCGAACCGTTTTGCACTACCCCGCTCCATGGTTTAGGTCGAAGAAAGGACCTGCGTAAGTTTCCTTACTCTCTGAGATCCCAGGATCGGCATATGATTTCGGCATACGATTAGCCAGGCTGGCTGACGCTGCACCTAAGATCCAGGCCGGAGAATCAAACAAGGGATTCCGCAAACTTTGGAAATTTTGCGCGGATCCTGTAACAGCCAGAGAGCACTGACCTGAACCATGGTGCGATGTTGCGCGAAATGACCCACTTATCTCTTATTACCGCCATACAGTGATCATAAATTGGTAGCTAACAGTCCATATACGTGTTCATGTATGTGTACGCTGCACACTGACTCCGTAGTGTGAAGTCAAGTAACATTTTCCAGTATCTAGACATAAACCATTAAACTAAAAAAAAGCCTCGACAAGTCCCTGCTGCAATCTCCTTACAAGGAAAACAGGAGAAAAAATAACTTTATTGCGAAGTGAAATAATAAAACGAATACTCCAGTCACGAGCGTTATTACCGTCAGCGGTACAGTAAACCCTCCCGAGTTAAATGGGGAGGAAAATCCATTTTGCTAAATACCTCTTTGTTTTTATTCCGCTCTCACCTGGATCATGCGGAAGCAATAAAGCAGAGAGTCTCCCGGGGTTGCACAGTATGGAGGCAGAGTAGTGCCTAGGGGAGAACATGCAGACCCTAAAATGCCGCCATGGTGTTATACAGGATGGTAATAGTAACGTTCTCTTGTAACGGACCTCGGAGCATATAGGAAAAAATAAAGCTGTAATGTGGCGCATGCTTCCAGTGAGGAGTCATGGGGTCCTGGGACAAACTTTACGACTTTTTTCCCCTTCCGGTCTCATCACGTTCTGCAAAAGTGGACGGACTTGGCAAAAGGGGCAAGAAGATTGTCGAGCATGGTTGCTGACATCAAAGCCACCCCATGGCGGATATAGATTTGACTTTCTGGAGCAAACGTGCTAAGTCGTTTGTGTTAGTTTACTGGCATCAAAAAGTTGCAAAATTTGGCCAAAATTTGCAATTTTATCTCCTTTTTTGTGCCAAACTCAGCACATTAAAAAAAAAAAGTGGTCAGGGTTTATCTAAAGGTCCAGGCAGGGTCTATCATTACTCATCAAATGTACTACATTGTATAATGTAGGTGAAACCTACGCCAACCTCATTTTCTTTTCTGGCATCAAGGCGGCACAGAGAGGAGCCAAATTTATGAATAGTAGAGCGCCTATTAATGCAATTGGGTCAACTTACCCCAGCAGCTACAGGGACATGCAATGCCAGACTTCATAATTTCTCATCCATCTATCTACTGTATTTATCATCTATCTATCCTACTATCTATCTATCTATATATCTATCTATCTCTCTATCTATAGAGGCTTGCAAAAGTATTTGGACCATTTTCCCTTTCACTGCTGCCGCCGACAAACATCCCCACAGCATGATGCTGCCACCGCCATGTTTCACTGTGGGGATGGTGTTCTTGGGGTGATGAGCTGTGTTGGTTTGGGGCCAGACATAGTGTTTACTTTGGTAGACAAAATGTTCAATATTTGTCTCTTCTGACCACAGCACCTTCCTCCTTACATTTGGGGAGTCTCCCACATGTCTGTTGGCAAACTCAAAACGGGGCTTACAGTTTTTGTGCATAAGTAATTATTTTTTCTGCCCACTCTTCCATAAAGTCCACCTCTATGGAGTGTACGGCTTATTGTGGTCTGTACTTGGGAACTCTGTAGTTCCTTCAGGGTTACCTTTCGTCTCTGTGTTGCTTCTCTGATTAATGCCCTCCTTGCCTGGGCTTAGAGTTTTGGTGGGTGGCCTACTCTTGGCAGGTTTGTTGTGGTAACATGTTCTTTCCTTTTGATGATAATGGATAGTGCTTCAGGGGATCATGAGAGATTGGGATATTTTTTATAATCCAACCCTGACTTCTCATCAACTTTGTTCCTGACTTGTTTGGAGTTCTCCATGGTCTTCATGATGTTATTTGGAAATCTCCTTGGTCTTCATGTTGTTTTTGGAGATTTCTTTGGTCTTCATGGTGTTGTTTAGAAATCTCCTTGGTCTTCATGGTTTGGTTTGGAGATCTCCTTGGTCTTCATGGTGTTGTTTGGAGATCTCCTTGGTCTTCATGTTGTTGTTTGGAGATCTCCTTGGTCTTCATGTTGTTTTTGGAGATTTCTTTGGTCTTCATGGTGTTGTTTAGAAATCTCCTTGGTCTTCATGGTTTGGTTTGGAGATCTCCTTGGTCTTCATGGTTTGGTTTGGAGATCTCCTTGGTCTTCATGGTGTTGTTTGGAGATCTCCTTGGTCTTCATGTTGTTGTTTGGAGATCTCCTTGGTCTTCATGTTGTTTTTGGAGATTTCTTTGGTCTTCATGGTGGTGTTTGGAGATCTCCATGGTCTTCATGCTGTTGTTTGGAGATCTCCTTGGCCTTCATGGTGATGTTTGGAGATCTCTTTGGTCTTCATGGTGTTGTTTGGAGATATCATTGGTCTTCATGGTGGTGTTTGGAGATCCCCTTGGTCTCCATATTGTTGTTTGGAGATCTATTTGGTCTTTATGGTGTTGTTTGGACATCTCCTTGGTCCTCATGGTGTTGTTTAGAGATCTCATTGGTCCTCATGGTGGTGTTTGGGGATCCCCTTGGTCTCTATGTTGTTGTTTGGAGATCTCCTTGGTCTTCATGGTGATGTTTGGTTAGTGGTGCCTCTTGTTAATGGTGTTGCAGCCTCTGTGGCCTTTCAGAAAAGGTAAAGTGTATATACTGACAGACATGTGACACTTAGATTGCACATGGGTGGACGTCCTATCACTAAGTATGGAACTTATGAAGGTAATGGCTTGCACCAGAAATTTTTAGGGGCTTCATAGCAAAAGGGGTGATTACATATGCACACACCAATTTTTAGTTATTTTATCCCATTAATTTAATTTATGCCTATAATTTTCTTACTTCTCTTCACCAACTTAGACTATTTAGTGCCTATGCATCACACACAAATCGGATTGCAAAAATATTTAAACACAGGTTGCAACAAGAGGTAAAAATCCAAGGGGATGAATATTTTCGCAAGGCACTGTATCCATCATAATGTAATTGCAAAATCTATAAAGCCATCTCATAGTTCTCATAAATGAACATTGAAGCAAGGCTCGCACTCTATGACCTTCACATGACCCTTAGTCTCGGCTGAGTCCTCCCAACGCTTCTCCTGCAAGCAGGTAGTTAAAGTTGGTAATTTGATGGATCATAGATTAGGCACGGCTGACAGGGGGATTTGGAAGACGACTAATTTATGACCGTTGAATCACCTTTGGCCTCGCTGTGACCAAAAAGATGAGTAGACTGCTTGAGCTCAGGCTCCAGTGTAAATATTAGGATTTCATGAATTTCATAGATATGACCGATAAGGGAGACATATTTTCGACGTCGTAATGATGTAGTGAACGTAGCACATTGTCCTACATCACTGGACAGTTGAAGGACCTCCATATAAATATCCGTCAGATGGATGATAATATCCATGCCAAATCTATAGAAAGTTAAAATTGTGATAGGAAATATGACGTTGATATCTCACGCTTGTGACCTCCACTCCAAGGGCAAAGATATCGTGAAAGTTGGGGATCTCATGATTTTTTAAAGACCAGCAACATCCCATGAGCAGCCATGTTATGAATCACTGAAGGTGAGATATGTTGGGTTAATAAAAGCAAATGCTGAACTATAATCATTGTTAGTCCTGGAAGACACAATGTGCTGGGTTCTGTACCGCTACCCCCAAAAAAGAAGAGCTCCCCTTCATAAGAGTCAGAGCTGATACTGCGACATCAGGTTTAGTACATTTATTCTGTTTACCCTTGTTATTTTATGTAATTGTATATATCATATTGTTTTATTCCCATTTTGAATCATCTTGGTATATTATTTATAAACAATGCTTTCTTTTTGGATGAAATATATAAAACTTAATAGTTCTGTTCTTGTTGGTCTGTAAACCGCACCCCTGAAGCCATACGCTACCTGTAAAAGGTGTATAAACGATTGGTGGTGGCAGCTAGTGGTTCCTTTTGTTATTGTAGAGTTGGCAGTGACTCTACCAGGGTATATATATATATATATTCCATGTGTGGAATGGGAGGTATATACCATACGCTCACTGTGACTTCCCCTATAACGGGCCTAGTAGTGGCAGCAGCCGCGGTGTCATCCATTACTCGTCTGTCAATTCTGTAATGGTCCTGATGATTGGAGGCAGCCGACTGTGTTCCCCTATAATTGATCTATCTATCCATCTATCTATTATCTATTTATTATCTATCTTTTATCTATCTGTTATCTATCTATCAGCTATCTACAGTATATATTATCTATCTATTACCTATTATCTATCTATGTATTATCTATCTATCTATCTATCTGTCTATTATCTGTTATCTATCTATTATCTATCTATTATCTATTTATTATCTATCATCTTTCTATCTATTATCTATCTATCTATCTATCTATATTATCTATTATCTATCTATTATTTATTTAATATCTATCATCTTTCTATCTATTATCTATCTATTATCTATCTATTTATCTATCTATTTATCTATCTATCTATCTATTATCTGTTATCTATTATCTATTTATTATCTATCAATCTATCTATCTATATATTATCCATTTATTATCTATCTATTATCTATTATCTTTCTATCTATTATCTATTTATCTATCATCTATCTATTATCTATTTATTATCTATCTATCTATCTATCTATCTATTATCTATTATCTATCTATCCATACATTTCTCTTTATAACTCTATCTCAGGGCTCGTTCGTTATCGTGGCGTGATGTAGCGCCATCTCACGCCGAGCCTCTCCGTGATCAGAAGCATCGTTCATTCTCCTTGGCTCCCACTGCCACGAGCTAAGCCAATCCTCCTCGGTAAATGTTAGCTGCCATTGATTAGATTTTAATGAGCACTAAATTCCTCACTAACATTTTTAATGACGATTGCGATGTTTATTTGCTTTCCTACCAGCAGGTGGCGCAGCGCTCATTTATGGGAAGCGTTAAAATTCCCATCAACACTTCAAGGTGATAGTTTGAGGGTAAGAAAAAAAAAAAATCACATCTAGAAAATAACAAAACAATGTAATTATCACCGTTAGAGACGCTGAATTAGAAAATCACCGCAAATGAAGAGTAATTTCGTTTTTGACTTTATCTAACTTGAATGGGACTTGAGCGTTCATCATGAGAACTAATTCATCCGAGAAGAAGACGGTCAGTGTTTTGTAATATAAAGAATATTTATTGATATTTATAAATTTTGTTTTTCCAGAATTTGGGCTGAATCAATGACCCCGTGTGATTTATGGCCAGAAAATAACAGGTGAGAGGTGATTGGCTGGGAGAGATTTTGGATTTTTTTAATCTATTTGAGGAGCTCTAATCTGGGACATTTCTGGCAGATCGACAGATGGAGATCCAAGGGGTGGATCCCCGTCCTATCTGAAAAATAAGGTTTCTGTACGTGGCAAAAATGGACAAGTGGCAGCGCATGCGCTTTTCTCTGTCCCTTTTTTATGAGAGCTCTGATATAAGCCAAAGCGATGGAATCAGATATTTATGGCACATCGATCGGATGGGATCTTCCCTTAGGACTTTCATATACGCTTGGGACCTTTATCTATGATGAAAGCGGGGCCTTGGTGTGCGCGGCAGAAATAGAAAAGTGGCCGGGCATGTGCTGCTCTCTCCATGAATTTCCGTGAGAGATCTGATAATTGGCAAGTTATGGGACTGACATCGATCAGACATTTAAGGCAAATCTATAGGATAGCTTCTACCCTTAGGACTTTCATCTGTGCTTGGGACCTTTATCTATCATGAAAACAGGGTCTCGGTGTGCGTGGTAGAAATGGAAAAGTGTGCGCGCATGCTCTGCTCTCTCCATTAATTTCTATGTGTGATCTGATAATTGCCAAATAATGGGAAATGCATCTTTAGAATATTTACGGCACAAATAGGACTGGATCCAACCCTGGGACCTTTATCTATGTTGAAAACAGGGTCTCAATGTACGAGGCAGAATTGGAAAAATGACAGCGCATGTGCTGCTCTCTCCATTAATTTTTATTATATATCTGATAATTCCCAAGTGATAGGACTCGCATCTATCAGATATTTATGGAACATTGATAGCATGAGACCTATCCTTTGGACTTTCCTCCACGCTTGGGACCTTTATCTAAGATGAAAACAGAGTCTCGGTGTGCGCGGAAGAAATGGAAAAGTGGCCGGGCATGTGCTGCTCTCTCCATTCATTTCCATGAGAGATCTGATAGTTGCCAAGTTATGGGACTGACATCGATCAGATATTTATGGCAAATCTATAGGATAGCTTCTACACTTAGGACTTTCATCCATGCTTAGGACCTTTATCTATGATGAAAACGGGGTCTCGGTGTGCGCGTAAGAAATGGAAAAGTGACTGGGCATGTGCTGCTCTCTCCATGAATTTCCATGAGAGATCTGATAATAGGCAAGTTATGGGACTGACATCGATCAGACATTTAAGGCAAATCTATAGGATAGCTTCTACACTTAGGACTTTCATCTGTGCTTGGGACCTTTATCTATCATGAAAACAGGGTCTCGGTGTGCGTGGTAGAAATGGACAAGTGTGCGCACATGCTCTGCTCTCCATTAATTTCCATGAGAGATCTGATAATTGTCAGACATCAATCAGACATCTATGGCACTTGATAGAATGGAATCCACACTTGGGACCTTCATCTATGTTGAAGACAGGATCTAGACATTCGAGGCAGAATTGGAAAAAAGACCGCAGACGCACTGCTCTCACCATTAATTTTTATGGGAAAGCTCATCATTTCCAAGATAAGGGTCCTGCATCTAACAGATCTTTATGCAACAGCGACAGCATGCGATTTACCTTTTGGACCTTCATCTACGCGTGGGACCTTTATCTATGATGAAAACGTGGTCTAGGTGAACTCAGAAGAAATGGAAAAGTGGCTTGGCATGCGCTACTCCCTCCATTAATTTCCATGATGGATCTGATAATTGACAAGCAATCAGACATTTATGGCACATCGATAGGATGTGATCCACACTTAGGACCTTCATCTATGTTAAAAATGGGGCCTCGTTGTGAGTGGCAGAATTGGAAAAATGGCTGCACATGCTCTGCTCTCTCCATTATTTTTTTTATGGCAGATCTGATATATCCCAAGTGACAGGACCCTCATCTATCACATATTTATGACATATCGATAGGAAGGGATCTACTCTTAGGACTTTCATCCATGCTTGGGACCTTTATCTATGATGAAAACGGGGTCTCGGTGTGCGGAACAAATGTAAAAGTTGCTGGGCATGCGCTACTCTGTGATAATTGCCAAGATCTGATAATTGCCAAGTGATGGGACCCACATCTATCAGTCACTTTGATAGGATGGGATCCACCGTTGGTACTTTCAGATACCTTCAAAGCAGGTCCTCAGTGTGCATGGTGGAAATGGAAAAATGGCCGAACATGCTCTGTTCTTTCCATTAATTTCTATGAGAGATCTGATAATCGCCAAGTGATAGGACTGGCATTGGCCGATCACTTTGATAGATGAAGGTCCCAAGGCTGGATCCAATTCTATCTGGAAAACGGGTCACTTACATACCCCCATATACAGTGTTGGCCACCTTCTCCACATATACAGTGACAGTCACAACCACTGTCTACCTCTTCCATGCATACCACCCAACCAATGGACCTAAGAGGAGGCAGGACATGGAGATTTGTTTCACTTTAGGGGATGTATCAGAACTTTACTTTGTCAATCTGTGGACCAGGGGGTGAGTGGAGGAATCAAAATGATTGCATCACAGGTGGAAATAAAATACAGTTTCTTGATATCCATGTCACAGGCATAAAACAAAGTTACAATACAAAATTATGGCGCATATACAGTAAAAGTGTTCTACCTCCATAGATATGGGATACAAAGCTCCGAATCAATTACATAGGCATAAAGATAAATACTGAAATTCTGACTAACTGCAGCCACCACTAGGGGGAGCTTGTGAGCTTTCTACATACAGTAAGCTCCGAGGCTCCCTCTAGTGGTGGCACATGTTTGACCTCGGCATAATGTTAATAGATTTTATGGTTTGCACTTAAGGCAACAAGAATAGACAAATTCTTAATTTTGCGAATATGAAAAAATATGCCCAAAACATGTTTGTAATGATGTTTATTTCTAAAATGCATGTTTTTTTTTCCTCTCCACTTAAAACCACATTGATGTCTCATGCGGCAGTTACAGCACAATTCACATGTGGAAAATGGCGAGAAAATGACTTTTTGTTACACTCCGGAGGAACATTTAGCACAGCGGTGGATCTGAATTCTTCTGCGACCTCATCACATGTTTCTATATATTTCCACCGCAATTATGACTGAATTCTCTTTCTGCTCACTCTCTCTGAAATGTCCTTCTCATCTCTTCTTCTCCTTCTTTTTCTATTTTCTGAAAAAACATATTCTGCAATTTTCTAAAATAAAAAAAGAAATGGCAACCAAATATAAAATTAAAATTAGCCCAGATAGTAATCAGAATAGATTAATTCAAAGATTAGACAGAGAAATATAAATAATATGATGCATTTTATTTACTACTGATAATAATAATAATAATAATAATAATAATAATAAAGCATTTGAGCAAACAAAAACCTAATGGCAAAAATATAACAACTATCATAAAGTCCCTTAGATCTAAAAATATACCTTCTATAATACTGCCCCTATGTACAAGAATATAACTACTATAATACTGCCGGTATGTACAAGAATATACTATAATACTGCCCCCTATGTACAAGAATATAACTACTATAATACTGCTCCTATGTACAAAAATATAACTACTATAATACTGCCCCCTATGTAAAAGAATATAACTACTATAATACTGCCCCTATGTACAGGAATATAACTATTATACTGCCCCTATATACAAGAATATAACTACTATAATACTGCTCCTATGTACAAGAATATAACTACTATAATACTGCTCCTATGTACAAGAATATTACTACTATAATACTGCCCCTATGTACAAGAATATAACTACTATAATACTGCTCCTATGTACAAGAATATAACTACTATAATACTGCCCTATGTACAAGAATATAACTACTATAATACTGCTCCTATGTACAAGAATATAACTACTATAATACTGCTCCTATGTACAAGAATATAACTACTATAATACTGCCCCTATGTACAAGAATATAACTACTATAATACTGCTCCTATGTACAAGAATATAACTACTATAATACTGCTCCTATGTACAAGAATATAACTACTATAATACTGCCCCTATGTACAAGAATATAACTACTATAATACTGCTCCTATGTACAAGAATATAACTGCTATAATACTGCCCCTATGTACAAGAATATAACTACTGTAATACTGCTCCTATGTACAAGAATATAACTACTATAATACTGCTCCCTATGTACAAGAATATAACTGCTATAATACTGCCCCTATGTACAAGAATATAACTACTATAATACTGCTCCCTATGTACAAGAATATAACTACTATAATACTGCTCCTATGTACAAGATTCCCATCTTTGTTGCTCATAAAACTGAATATTAGTGAATAGATTTTTGCCACCTGACAAACCCCGAGGTTCTCAGATGATATCTCGAAATCTCTCCTGATGGTCTCGATCTGTCAGTGTTGGTTTTTGGATTGAGCCTGTGTCAGATTGATGTCCTTATCTCAATGATGTAGAATCTATACTTTTTTGGCACCGTCAGACCAGATTATCAGCCGCTTGCGAGGAAAGCGTGGCCTATGGCCAATGGTATTCTACACATACCTCCTATATGACAGCGGCAGACAGGAGACCGGTGACACTACAACTCCAAGCATTCACCACGGACATTTATAATCCTCAATATTCAACAGTAAGAAGGGAAAGTCAGGGAAACAAGAAAATCACAGGATGGAGAGATATGTTAATCATATGCAAATGAGGGAAAATGTAAGAAACATTGTGAAAACATCTTCAATTTCAATGTTTGGGAATATAATAGGATACTTCATATACAATAATGATTCCTAGAAACGGGGGGAGGCAACAAATATGTAAGGGCAAAGAGCTTCGCAAAAAATGTAAAAAAATGGATTTCATATAAAGAATATATATACAGTTATATGAAAAAGTTTGGGCACCCCTATTAATCTTAAGCTTAATGTTATATAAAAATTGGTTCTTTTGCAACAGCTATTTCAGTTTCATATATCTAATAACTGTTGGACACAGGAATGTTTCTGCCTTGAAATGAGGTTTATTGTACTAACAGAAAATGTGCAATCTGCATTCAAACAAAATTTGACAGGTGCATAAGTATGGACACCCTTATCATTTTCTTGTTTTAAATACTCGTACCTACTTTTTACTGACTTACTAAAGCACTTTTTTTGGTTTTGTAACCTCATTGAGCTTTGAACTTCATAGCCAGGTGTATGCAGTCATGAGAAAAGCTACTTAAAGTGGCCACTTGCAAGTTGTTCTCCTGTTTGAATCTCCTCTGAAGAGTGGCATCATGGGCTCCTCAAAACAACTGTCAAATGATCTGAAAACAAAGATTATTCAACATAGTTGTTCAGGGGAAGGATACAAAAAGCTGTCTCAGAGGTTTAACCTGTCAATTTCCACTGTGAGGAACATAGTAAGGAAATGGAAGAACACAGATACAGTTCTTGTTAAGGCCAGAAGTGGCAGGCCAAGAAAAACATCAGAAAGGCAGAGAAGAAGAATGGTGAGATCAGTCAAGGACAATCCTCAGACCACCTCCAGAGAGCTGCAGCATCAACTTGCTGCAGATGGTGTCACTGTGCATCGGTCAACTATACAACGCACTTTGCACAAGGAGAAGCTGTATGGGAGAGTGATGCGAAAGAAGCCATTTCTGCAAGCACGCCACAAACAGAGTCGGCTGAGGTATGCAAAAGCACATTTGGAGAAGCCAATTTCTTTTTGGAAGAAGGTCCTGTGGACTGATGAAACCAAGATTGAGTTGTTTGCTCATACAAAAAGGCGTTATGCATGGCGGCAAAAAAAACACAGCATTCCAAGAAAAACACTTGCTACCCACAGTAAAATTTGGTGAAGGTTCCATCATGCTTTGGGGCTGTGTGGCCAATGCCGGCACCGGGAATCTTGTTAAAGTTGAGGGACGCATGGATTCCTCTCAGTATCAGCAGATTCTTGACAATAATGTTCATGAATCAGTGACAAAGTTGAAGTTACGCAGGGGATGGATCTTTGAGCAAGACAATGATCCAAAACACCGCTCCAAATCTACTCAGGCATTCATGCAGAGGAACAATTACACTGTTCTGGAATGGCCATCCCAGTCCCCAGACCTGAATATCATTGAACATCTGTGGGATCATTTGAAGAGGGCTGTCCATGCTCGGTGACCATCAAACTTAACTGAACTGCTTATCCGGCAGAGTGGCAGGAATATAAAAACTTCTACATCCGCGGGACTACTAACACCAATATATGACAACCCTCACTTTCCTGCAGGTCTTCGTAGGGAGACATACCTGAACGGGAACAGGGCTTCAAGGCCTATCATACATGACTTCATAGATCAGACTGGTATTAAGCCCTTACATGAAATTTATCAGGGGGGGGAGCCTCCTGAGGGCTCCTGGTTCTTCTATGAGCAGTTAAAAAGCTTTATAGGCGCGACATTCAAACATAATAAGTTCATGGGAACACTGACCCCTTTCGAGAAAATTTGTCTTGCTGGGGAGCCCCCGACCCGCAAGGTCTCCTTGTTGTATAATCTTTTTCAGGAGAGTCAAACCCCAACACATGATTTTCCAATGTTCTTTTTGAGATGGGAGGGCGACTTGGGGAGGTCTTTATCTCGAGAGGAGAGGGACAAGATTTTACTATTTACTTTTAGGACCTCGCTGTCTGCTGTGTCACAGGAGAGGAGCTACAAGATTCTGTCGAGGTGGTATAGATGCCCTTGCCGGGTTCATGCTATGTTCCCGGTGATCCCAGATATCTGCTGGAGATGTGCAACAGAAAAGGGGACATATGTCCATATCTGGTGGGAGTGCCCGCCTGTAAAGAAACTGTGGATGTTAGTCTTTGATCTTTATAATAAATTATCTATTCGCAAATTACAGCCCACGGTAGAATTAGCCCTTTTGTCTCTGTGTGACCTATCGATCTCTGGGTTTAAGAGGAGTCTTCTCAGACACTTTCTCACAGCAATCAGGAACTTGATCCCCCGATACTGGAAGCAGGACCGATGCCCCTCGGGCTCTGACTTTGTTGCGGAACTGAATGATATTTACAGAATGGAACAATTGATAAACCAGTCCACTGGGGATCCTGAAAAATTGTATAATGTTTGGGCTCCGTGGATTGTATTCAGGGAGACCCCGGAGTTGGACATGTGGCTATCTGGATTTTAATTTACATGTGACACCACCCCGGAAGCGTCCACAATGTGGATGCTACCTCTTTATCTCAACTTGCCACCATGGCTTGAATCAATGTCAGCTCTATATTGGCTTCTCCATTGCTTCATGGGGACTGGAACTCACCCGAGGGAGGGCCTGCATTCCCCATACTCATCACACCCTTTTATTTTTACCCGCATTCCCCTCTTTCCCCCTTCTTTCCTCTTTCCTTTAACTTTCCCCTTTTCTAGCTGCCCTTTTACTTAGTGTCGTTTGCTTTTAAAACAAATGACTTAATATATTAAGTCACGACTAGTTTTCTTCGTTATTGTTCATATGCTATAATAATAAAAGTTATTATTATTATATAGATTGTGATAACATTGGCATTGGCCAATAACACTCGGAAACTGCTGGAACTTCATCTCTATGTTTGAATTATGGGTTGTATCCTATTGTTTTGACCAACTGTGTTTCAGCTTTGTTCCATTTCTGTATTGTTCATATGCTTCAATAAACTTGATTTATACAAACTTAACTGAACTGGAATTGTTTTGTAAAGAGGAATGGTCAAAAATACCTTCATCCAGGATCCAGGAACTCAATAAAAGCTACAGGAAGCGACTAGAGGCTGTTATTTTTGCAAAAGGAGGATCTACTAAATATTAATATCACTTTTCTGGTGAGGTGCCCATACTTATGCACCTGTCAAATTTTGTTTGAATGCAGATTGCACATTTTCTGTTAGTACAATAAACCTCATTTCAAGGCAGAAACATTACTGTGTCCAACAGTTATTAGATATATGAAACTGAAATAGCTGTTGCAAAAAAAAACAATTTTTATAAAACATTAAGCTTAAGATTAATAGGGGTGCCCAAACTTTTTCATATAACTGTACATTACATTACTGATCCTGAGTTACCTCCTGTATTATACTCCAGAGCTGCACTCACTATTCTGCTGGTGCAGTCACTGTGTACATACATTACATTACTGATCCTGAGTTACCTCCTGTATTATACTCCAGAGCTGCACTCACTATTCTGCTGGTGCAGTCACTGTGTACATACATTACATTACTGATCCTGAGTTACATCCTGTATTATACCCCAGAGATGCACTCACTATTCTGCTGGTGCAGTCACTGTGTACATACATTACATTACTGATCCTGAGTTACATTCTGTATTATACCCCAGAGCTGCACTCACTATTCTGCTGGTGCAGTCACTGTGTACATACATTACATTACTGATCCGGAGTTACCTCCAGTATTATACTCCAGAGCTACACTCACTATTCTGCTGGTGCAGTCACTATGTACATAAATTACATTACTGATCCTGAGTTACATCCTGTATTATACCCCAGAGCTGCACTCACTATTCCGCTGGTGCAGTCACTGTGTACATACATTACATTACTGATCATGAGTTACATCCTGTATTATACTCCAGAGCTGCACTCACTATTCTGCTGGTGCAGTCACTGTGTACATAGTACATTACATTACTGATCCTGAGTTACATCCTGTATTATACCCCAGAGCTGCACTCACTATTCTGCTGGTGCAGTCACTGTGTACATACATTACATTACTGATCCTGAGTTACATCCTGTATTATACCCAAGAGCTGCACTCACTATTCTGCTGGTGCAGTCACTGTGTACATACAGTTAGGTCCATATATATTTGGACAGATACAACATTTTTCTAATTTTGGTTATAGACATTTCCACAATGAATTTTAAATAAAACAATTCAGATGCAGTTGAAGTTCAGACTTTCAGCTTTCATTTGAGGGTATCCACATTAAAATTGGATGAAGGGTTTGGGAGTTTCAGCTCCTTAACATGTGCCACCCTGTTTTTAAAAGGACCAAAAGTAATTGGACAGATTCAATAATATTAAATAAAATGTTCATTTTTAGTACTTGGTTGAAAACCCTTTGTTGGCAATGACTGCCTGAAGTCTTGAACTCATGGACATCACCAGACGCTGTGTTTCCTCCTTGTTGATGCTCTGCCAGGCCTTCACTGCGGTGGTTTTCAGTTGCTGTTTGTTTGCGGGCCTTTCTGTCTGAAGTTTAGTCTTTAACAAGTGAAATGCATGCTCAATTGGGCTGAGATCAGGTGACTGACTTGGCCATTCAAGAATATTCCACTTCTTTGCTTTAATTAACCCCTGGGTGGCTTTGGCTTTATGTTTTGGGTCATTGTCCATCTGTAGTATGAAACGACGACCAATCAGTTTTGCTGCATTTGGCTGGATCTGAGCACACAGTATGTCTCTGAAGACCTCAGAATTCATTCGGCTGCTTCTGTCCTGTGTCACATCATCAATAAACCCTAGTGACCCAGTGCCACTGGCAGCCATGCATGCCCAAGCCATCACACTGCCTCCGCCGTGTTTTACAGATGATGTGGTATGCTTTGGATCATGAGCTGTACCACGCCTTCGCCATACTTTTCTCTTTCCATCATTCTGGTAGAGGTTGATCTTGGTTTCATCTGTCCAAAGAATGTTCTTCCAGAACTGTGCTGGCTTTTTTAGATGTTTTTTAGCAAAGTCCAGTCTAGCCTTTTTATTCTTGATGCTTATGAGTGGCTGCACCGTGCAGTGAACCCTCTGTATTTACTTTCATGCAGTCTTCTCTCTATGGTAGATTTGGATATTGATACGCCGACCTCCTGGAGAGTGTTGGTCACCTGGTTGGCTGTTGTGAAGGGGTTTCTCTTCACCATGGAGATTATTCTGCGATCATCCACCACTGTTGTCTTCCGTGGGCGCCCAGGTCTTTTTGCATTGATGAGATCACCAGTGCTTTCTTTCTTTCTCAGGATGTACCAAACTGTAGATTTTGCCACTCCTAATATTGTAGCAATTTCTCTGATGGGTTTTTTCTGTTTTCGCAGCTTAAGGATGGCTTGTTTCACCTGAATGGAGAGCTCCTTTACCGCATGTTTACTTCACAGCAAAACCTTCCAAATGCAAGCACCACACCTCAAATCACCTCCAGGCCTTTTATCTGCTTTAATTGAGAATGACTAAGGGTACCGTCACACAGTGCCATTTTCATCGCTACGACGGCACGATTCGTGACGTCCTAGCGATATCGTTACGATATCGTTGTGTCTGACACGCTACTGCGATCCGGATCCCCGCTGAGAATCGTACGTCGTAGCAGATCGTTTGAAACTTTCTTTCGTCGTCTAGTGTCCCGCTGTGGCGGCATGATTGCATCGTGTGACACAGGTTGTATACGATGTGCGCACAGTAACCAACGGCTTCTACATCGCAAATACGTCATGAAATTATCGCTCCAGCGCCGTGTATTGCAACGTGTGACCGCAGTCTACGACGCTGGAGCGATAATCATATGACGCTGCAACGTCACGAATCGTGCCGTCGTAGCGATGAAAATGGCACTGTGTGACGGTACCCATAACGAAGGGATTGCCCACACCTGTCCATGAAATAGCCTTGGAGTCAATTGTCCAATTACTTTTGGTCCCTTTAAAAACAGGGTGGCACATGTTAAGGAGCTGAAACTCCTAAACCCTTCATCCAATTTTAATGTGGATACCCTCAAATGAAAGCTGAAAGTCTGAACTTCAACTGCATCTGTATTGTTTTGTTTAAAATTCATTGTGGTAATGTATATAACCAAAATTAGAAAAATGTTGTCTCTGTCCAAATATATATGGACCTAACTGTACATTACATTACTGATCCTGAGTTACCTCCTGCATTATACCCCAGAGCTGTACTCACTATTCTGCTGGTGCAGTCACTGTGTACATACATTACATTACTGATCCTGAGTTACCTCCTGTATTATACTCCAGAGCTGCACTCTCTATTCTGCTGGTGCAGTCACTGTGTACATACATTACATTACTGATCCTGAGTTACCTCCTGCATTATACCCCAGAGCTGTACTCACTATTCTGCTGGTGCAGTCACTGTGTACATACATTACATTACTGATCCTGAGTTACCTCCTGCATTATACCCCAGAGCTGTACTCACTATTCTGCTGGTGCAGTCACTGTGTACATACATTACTGATCCTGAGTTACATCCTGTATTATACCCCAGAGCTGCACTCACTATTCTGCTGGTGCAGTCACTGTGTACATACATTACATTACTGATCCTGAGTTACATCCTGTATTATACCCCAGAGCTGCACTCACTATTCTGCTGGTGCAGTCACTGTGTACATACATTACATTACTGATCCTGAGTTACCTCCTGTATTATACCCCAGAGCTGCACTCACTATTCTGCTGGTGCAGTCACTGTGTACATACATTACATTACTGATCCTGAGTTACATCCTGTATTATACCCCAGAGCTGCACTCACTATTCTGCTGGTTTTGCTGTGCTCTGTACTCCTTGTATTATATTTCCACCACTATCTGCCCCTATAATATGAAACCTCAGAATAAACCGTAAATATATTTGTCCTGAAAATCAGTGAAGTGTGTAAATCGCCCTGTGGTGCAGAGATGCCAGTAAGCTGCGGCACAGTGTGGCCATTTATACCATCTTTTCTGACACTTTCCCCTTCCCTTGACTCTCCGATCTGTTGTCTGTGGAGCCAGAACAAGAATAAATGTTCCAATTTGCGGTGTAAACCTCTGTTTTCTCCCGGTGCTCGGGGTTCTCTGGTGTTTCTTCAGTTCTGCCACAAGGATATTTTCGATGAGGTCCAGGTGTGCATTAGTTTTATTTTTTTAACTGTCACTTGATTCTACGGCTTTAAAGACAGTTTTCTGCAAATATATATAATAATACCGCCATATATTGCACATCGGTACTATTGCACAATATTCAAAGAATACTATTATATAGTGCACAATGTTTATATCATGTTCAGTGCTTATATAATACTGCATATACATTCCATATAAAGCTGCCACATAGTGCCAATAATACTGCCCTACAGAGTCTACATGATATCTAGATATTTTATCAATTCATTAAACAGATTTCGGAAATAAAAAATTTTCAGATGCTACATTGGTCGCGCGATACCGTAAATTAATGTTGTCCCGTTGCGACCTGAAAATACCTGCGATCGCAACACCAGAGTCATGATGTATCCGAAACTGTAAACAGGCGTAGGCTGCTGCAGAACCTCTTTTTAAAAGGTACATTTTTCAATCAATATATGACGGATTGCATGAAAGTCCCCCGTTGAGCTGTACAAGTGATTCACTATAGTCTGACTCATGAGGACATTGTGTACACAACTGTATAAGAGAACACCTACAAACGGTACAAATGTACCCGCTACTCTACTTACGGGATTTCAACACTATTTCATTCTCTCTAAATCAGCAAAACTTGGATGATTTATTGGTAGCAAAGTTAAGGAAGGTCACGTAACAGTATGACAAGTCAGAAGATGTCAGCAGTAGGGCCCGAGAGCCAGAAACGAATGTATGTCACAGTCCGTGAACTTGTGGAAATGTTCTGAAAGTTGTTCACATTTGTTTCCAAATTAAAGGAACTAATACTGCCCCTACGTGCATGAATAAAAATACTATAATACAGCACCCAGGTACATCAATATAACTACTATAATACTGCTCCTATGTACAAGAATATAACTACTATAATACTGCCCCTATGTACAAGAATGTAACTACTATAATACTGCTCCTATGTACAAGAATATAACTACTATAATACTGCCTCCTATGTACAAGAATATAACTACTATAATACTGCCTCCTATGTACAAGAATATAACTACTATACTACTGCACCTATGTACAAGAATGTAACTACTATAATACTGCCCACTATGTACAAGAACATAATTACTATAATACTGCCCACTATGTACAAGAATATAATTACTATAATACTGCTCCTATGTACAAGAATATAACTACTATAATACTGGCCCTATGTACAAGAATATAACTACTATAATACTGCTCCTATGTACAAGAATATAACTACTATAATACTGCCCCTATGTACAAGAATATAACTACTATAATACTGGCCCTATGTACAAGAATATAACTACTATAATACTGCCCCTATGTACAAGAATATAACTACTATAATACTGCTCCTATGTACAAGAATATAACTACTATAATACTGCCCCTATGTACAAGAATATAACTACTATAATACTGCCTCCTTTGTACAAGAATATAACTACTATAATACTGCCTCCTTTGTACAAGAATATAACTACTATAATACTGCCCCCTATGTACAAGAATATAACTACTATAATACTGCCCCTATGTACAAGAATATAACTACTATAATACTGCCCCCTATGTACAAGAATATAACTACTATAATACTGCCCCTATGTACAAGAATATAACTACTATAATACTGCTCCTATGTACAAGAACATAACTACTATAATACTGCTCCTATGTACAAGAATATAACTACTATAATACTGCTCCTATGTACAAGAATATAACTACTATAATACTGCCTCCTATGTACAAGAATATAACTACTATAATACTGCTCCTATGTACAAGAACATAACTACTATAATACTGCTCCTATGTACAAGAATATAACTACTATAATACTGCCCCCTATGTACAAGAATATAACTACTATAATACTGCTCTTATGTACAAGAATATAACTACTATAATACTGCTCCTATGTACAAGAATATAACTACTATAATACAGCTCCTATGTACAAGAATATAACTACTATAATACTGCTCCTATGTACAAGAATATAACTACTATAATACTGCTCCTATGTACAAGAATATAACTACTATAATACTGCCCCTATGTACAAGAATATAACTACTATAATACTGCCTCCTTTGTACAAGAATATAACTACTATAATACTGCCCCTATGTACAAGAATATAACTACTATAATACTGCCCCCTATGTACAAGAATATAACTACTATAATACTGCCCCTATGTACAAGAATATAACTACTATAATACTGCCTCCTTTGTACAAGAATATAACTACTATAATACTGCCCCTATGTACAAGAATATAACTACTATAATACTGCCCCCTATGTACAAGAATATAACTACTATAATACTGCCCCTATGTACAGGAATATAACTACTATAATACTGGCCCTATGTACAGGAATATAACTACTATAATACTGCCCCTATGTACAAGAATATAACTACTATAATACTGCTCCTATGTACAAGAATATAACTACTATAATACTGCCTCCTTTGTACAAGAATATAACTACTATAATACTGCCCCTATGTACAAGAATATAACTACTATAATACTGCCTCCTATGTACAAGAATATAACTACTATAATACTGTTCCTATGTACAAGAATATAACTACTATAATACTGCTCCTATGTACAAGAATATAACTACTATAATACTGCCTCCTATGTACAAGAATATAACTACTATAATACTGTTCCTATGTACAAGAATATAACTACTATAATACTGCCTCTATGTACAAGAATATAACTACTATAATACTGCTCCTATGTACAAGAATATAACTACTATAATACTGCCCCCTATGTACAAGAATATAACTACTATAATACTGCCCCTATGTACAAGAATATAACTACTATAATACTGCTCCTATGTACAAGAATATAACTACTATAATACTGCCTCCTTTGTACAAGAATATAACTACTATAATACTGCCTCTATGTACAAGAATATAACTACTATAATACTGCTCCTATGTACAAGAATATAACTACTATAATACTGCCCCCTATGTACAAGAATATAACTACTATAATACTGCCCCTATGTACAAGAATATAACTACTATAATACTGCTCCTATGTACAAGAATATAACTACTATAATACTGCCTCCTTTGTACAAGAATATAACTACTATAATACTGCCCCTATGTACAAGAATATAACTACTATAATACTGCCCCATGTACAAGAATATAACTACTATAATACTGCCCCCTATGTACAAGAATATAACTACTATAATACTGCCCCTATGTACAAGAATATAACTACTATAATACTGCCTCCTATGTACAAGAATATAACTACTATAATACTGCTCCTATGTACAAGAATATAACTACTATAATACTGCCCCTATGTACAAGAATATAACTACTATAATACTGCTCCTATGTGCAAGAGTCTAATTTAATCTTAAAATTTGTGATATTTTTGCAAAGTCGTTCAGAATTTTTAATATTCCTGAAATTGCCCGTGAGACGCCATGTTGGTTTCTCCTAGTCTCGTGGGCACGGTGTTATGTTATGTCATGGACACAGGATAATTATTCTTCCATATATGATGCAATGCTGGTGGACTGCAGCTATAATGCCATGTACAATGGAATATTTATAAGGGCCTTGATGAAATATGCATACGTATGTTCTGAGAGAGAGCATATGTATATATCCAGAGACAGTGCTCGTGCACAGAGACGCACGCTGATCTCTGCAGGGAGGGCGAGACTATGCTCACGTAGGCAATTACAGACAATTACCGACACCATTGCCGCCACTTAAGTGCTATATTCAGAACATGGCGGGGTTGGGAATCTGCGAGAAGAGAGAAACACATTCTTCTGCTCCTAACCCAATCTCTGTCGATATAACAGGCTGCTGTATGAGGCTTCAATTCTGTAAAATGTCGAATGTACGTGTAGCGGCCCTTTAAGTAGGAAAATGATCTATTGCTCAAATTTAAAATTTTTTTATGTGTTAAATCTACTTTTTATTACATTTTTGCAATTTTTCTTTCCAAATCACAATCTTTGTTAAATATAAAAAAATAGAACTCTTGCAATTCTTACACTGGCCACCGGGGATTTTTTAGACTCTAACTTCCTGTTATTATAGGAAATTACATGCACATTAGCAGCAATGAACAGACTCCTCCCCTATCTGTTGTATTGAAGCATCTAATGAGCGTGTGAAAAAGTTATTGGGAAGGGAGAAGGAGGTGAGCTGTGACATCGCTTATAGTGATTGGTGGATCCTGTCTTATCAAGTGTGCCTAGATGCGTTACCTCATCTGGCATTGTAATCCTGCCTGTGATGATAAGGAAACTGCTGAAAACTCTTCCTAAAAGGACAAGAAGTATGCGTCTAAAAAATCCCCTGTGGGACGATTTGTGGCTTTCATTTTACAATGTAGAGAAAAACAAGAAAAAAAAAATCAGGTTAAATAATAAAAAAAGCCTCCCTCCTCCGCCCAAAAAGCCACACAATGTGCCAGATAGAAGGGGCCCCTAAACACATGCCCCCAACTGTGCTATCTATAAAGTAATTAGCCCCCAGACAGTAATATTGCCCCTTATGCTTCTTTGAAGGTTATAATGACCCAAGTGCCCTTTCAAATAATAACCACCCTGAGGGTCTCGCTAAAGTGACAGGTAAGAATGTCCCCTGAGATGCCCCTGAGCAAGGGCAGATACAGACATCATGGGACACTATAACAAAAGTCCTATATGAAGATCCCCACCTCCAACAAATAATATATAGTTGGCGGAGTAGGCAGATTCATACCTCTCAACTTTTAAAGAGAGGGAGGGGGACAATTGTTGCAGTACGTACGGTAATTTTGCCCCTATTGAAGCCCCTTAGTGATAGATAATAGATAGATAATAGATAGATAATAGATAGCTAATAGATAGCTAATAGATAGAAAATAGATAGATAATAGATAGATAATAGATAGATAGATAATAGACAGATAGTTGATAGACAGATAATAGATAGAAAATAGATAATAGATAGATAAAAGATAGATAGATGATCGATAGATAGATAATAGATAAAAGATAGATAATAGATAGATGATAGATAGATAATAGATTAATAGATAGATAAAAGATAGATAGATGATAGATAATAAATAGATAGATAATAGATAGATAATAGATTCTTCAGTTTTAAGAATATTCTAGTTTATGGAAGGATATCTGAACATACCTATAAAACAAACCTGCCTTACATCTATCCATTCTTCCATTGATCTTCCTTCATCTATCAGTCATGCTGACAGTTTCCCCTGATGCAGGTGACAGTCGGGTCATTTTGCTGCACTTCCCCCATCTTTTTCTCCTCCCGCAGTGTATATATATATATATATATATATATATATATATATATATATATATATATATATATATATATATATATATATATATATATATCTCTTTGTGTGTGACATATTCCTGTTCCATCTTCTTTCGGGAGGGTCGTTCAGCTTTAAGGAGCAGTATAAGACATGATCCTCACGTTGCAATGAGTGACGTCATCTGTTCTTGGCTGAAGCCTTTCTGTATTCTGTCTCTGGTTTCCGACCAAGGCTGCGGGCTGACTGTATGCACAAGGCACGGCAGATTCCCAGGTGAACCCACCGACCAACTGTCTCCTTCTAGATCTTTTCTGCAGAATACTAATTCCGCGCTGCTCGCTTCTATTGGGCTATCAAGGCTTAACCTTAATTTATTATTAAAATGAGCTGTAATTTTTTTTTCTAGGAAGGATTATATGAGATAGGTGCCTGTTTCCCTTCCTCCTCTTCCCCATCCTCTTCCTCTAATGCATGCATTTTTTTGGAATTTTTTTCAATTTTTTATTTTCGTATTATGCCTGTTGACGTTTAGCCTTATTTTTCTTTTTTGGTAGATGACCATTTGGTGGTATTGGTTGATAGCCCCGTCTTCCTTTTCTGCCTGATCTGATCTTGGCTGTATTATTTCCGAGACAAAGGGATAAGACTAAAAAATCTTGGATTATTTGTCAGCGTGAGATGGGCTGAAATCCTAAACCCCCTATTTAAATAAGGCTTGTGTAATGCGGGGGCACCCTTTACTGTCTGGCTGAGGCTCTAGTGATACAGCTATTTCTTATTTCCAGAGATTGCTGCTGTCCATGGTGCTGAAATGTCTCCTTTGCTTTCCCTCTTCTCCCCTCCCCCTCTCACCTTCCATTTCAGAGGAGACCAAGAGAAGCGGCTCAGAGGATGAGAGGTTGGAAGACGAGCGATTGTCAAGCCCTGAGTGAAGACGAAATCTTTCAGCTGCTGATTACAGGCTGCTGACAGGCGAAACGGACCCAGAGCCGATGAATGGGGGGGAAAGAGGGGCATGGAGGCTGAAGGTACGATGATGATGATGATATATGTGTTGTGAAACAAAGGATCCGTCTGCTTGCCAACAGGGATCTTGCTACCAGAGACACAACAGTGAGGCTTTGCATTTCTTCGCTTCGAGCTCTTGTAGGAAGAAGAAGAACCCAAAAGCAACGTTGAGTTTGGACTCAATGAGTCTGTCGAAAGAGAGGATGCGGAGAACACAAAGGCTCTAAGGCTGTGGTTTCACTCGGGCATGTTGCCCTTTTTTCCTCTACTTCCATCTCTTTGACTCTTTTCCGACATCCCGGAGGATAGGGCCAACCATGATCCATCACCCAACAACCCAACGACGGGCTACCTAAAAATTTGGAGGTTGACGCATGTGTTGAGAGACCCGTCCTTCTACATTTTGCTTTTTCAGGGGGTGGCGGGTTTTCTGACGAGTTTGGGCCAAACTAATGACTAACCTACGTCAATGTCAAGGTCCGAGAATATTTTTGGGATTCGGATCTAAAGCCTTTTTTGTTTGTTTTTTTCGGGTGGTTACGGTTTTGGCCTAAATCAAAAACCGATTGAGAAACAACAACAACAAGAAAAATGTTGATGGCTCTGTGAGATCGGAGGGATGGCTGCCGGAAGATTACTGCTCTACGCCGGACTGTCGTTAGCTTTGTGTGCCCTGGGCATGCTGGCTGTGGCTATCTGCTCCGACCACTGGTATGAAACGGATGCCAGGCGGCACCGGGAGAGGTGCAAAAGTTTCACGAATAGAAGGATCGACCCCGGATTCATTTACAATTCCAACAACAACCTTCCGCTGAGGGCGAGCAGGTCAAAGTTGGACCGTTGGGAGGGCAAGTTACTTCTAACTAGGAACAGGAGGCAGCTTTTTGCCATGAGCGCTGCTGACGAGTGCAATAGACAATATAATTCTACCAACATGGGCCTGTGGAGGAAATGCCACCGGCTAGGGTTTGATCAAGACATAGAAGATATCGTTGCCAAAGGTATGTGCATGTTACATCATTGTGCTGAATGCTGTAATATCCTGTAACCGACCGCAAAATATTGGCCAATTCCTTTTTTTTTTTTTTACTTTATTTTTTTCCATTTTAAATTTTTTTTAATTTTTTTAATTTTATTGTTTTCCATTTTTTTATTCTTTTAATAATTTTTTTTATTTTTTTTTCCCATTTTTTATTCTCTTAGTTCTTTTTTTATTATTTTTTTCCATGTTTTATTCTTTTAATTATTTTTTAAATTTTTTTTCCATTTTTTTATTCTTTTGATTATTTTTTTATTTTAATTTTTTCAATTTTTTAATAATTTTTTTATATTTTTGCTTTTTTATTTTAGACATCTTCTTACGCCTTTTATTTTAACCTTAAATCTCCATTGTCATGTTCAGAGATGGAGGAACACGACACGAGCTGCAGAAATCAGCAGCACATGGCCTTAGCTGTATACAGATGGAGCTGACCTGGCCTTAGCAGTGTGCAGATGGAGCAGACCCTATTGTAACGCCTACTAACATTCTGCTGCCCCCCCTCATGTTACGCCTTTTCACAGGGGCTACTCTCCATTCAGCAAGTTGGGTGGGATTTCTACACTACAGTCTGCTCCACCTGTATCCTGACTCTGAGGATGCACTACAGTCCGCTCCATCTGTGTCATAACAACACGCTATGGTGTTTCATCTCTGATGTTAAAATACAAGGAAACTGATGACACAATACTTGGAGCGATTCATCCTATGTGATTATTTTTGATGTTACACTAAAGTCTGCTTCATCTGCGCAACCAAAAATATGGTAAAATACAGGATTACTATGGTTAATAGAAGCTAAAATACGGATGATATCCCTTTAAGGGGTTGTCACCAAGCTTTCCCTGACTCCTGAATGACACCTTTTCCTATTTATGCCGCAATACATGTCACTCTCCTGCGTCACTACTACATTCCAGAGCCGGAAAAAGTCAATATTGGTGGCCATATTGGATCTCACCCTATTTTTACAGAAGCAGGTAGAAAAATGTATGATTTTTACTGCAAGACTTGAGCCGCGTCCGTTATTAGTCGCCATCCCCCCGCGCTTTACGACCTCCCGTGGGCCTAAATGGTTTTGGTCTTCTCAGTACATTCACAATCCTGGTAAAACTAAAAGGGTTTTGCGGTGTCTGTGTGACAGGGAATTTGTCTGCCCAGTCTCCTCACTTTTCTAAACAATCGGCGCCCACCTCCTCCTCCTCCTACCTATTTCCGAGAACAAAATGTTCTAGACTCTCCGAAAAAAGCTGCCCCTATACAACACATAATTGCCGGCTGAATCAATCTTCAGCCCCAATCCTACTATTAATACCTGGTTTACTGACCCAATTATGAACAGCAAAAAGGCTTGTTTCTGCTTTGCACTCCAACCCGCGTTTCACTTTGTGCTTCCTCAGGGGGTGTTTAGATAATTGCCGATTGAATCAACTTTGACCCTCAATCCTACTATTAATACCTGAAATGCTGACCCAATTATGAGCCTGCTTCCCCTTTACCCAACTCCAACCTGCGTTTCGCTTTGTGCATCCTCAGGGAGCATTTAGATAATTGCCTGCTGAATCAACTTTGACCCTCAATACTACTATTAATACCGGAAATGCATTGCTGACCCTATTACAAATAGCAGAGAGACCAGTTTCTTATTTTCTGCACTCCAATGAGCGTTTCGCTTTGTGCTTCTTCCAGGAGTGTTTAGATAATTGCTGGCCAAATCAACTTTCACCCTGAATCCAATTATTAATACCTGAAATGCTGACCCAATTATGAACAGCAATGTGTCCTGTTTCTCCTTTACCCAACTCCAACCCGTGTTTCGCTTTGTGCATCCTCAGGGGCCATTTAGATTATTGCCTGCTGAATCAACTTCGACCCTCAATACTACTATTAATACCAGAAATGCTGACCCTATTACAAATAGCAGACAGACCAGTTTTCCATTTTTTGCACTCCAATTAGCGTTTCGCTTTGTGCTTCTTCCAGGTGTGTTTAGATGATTGCTGGCCGAATCAACTTTCACCCTCAATCCTACCATTAATACCAGAAATGCTGGCCCAATTATGAACAGCAAACAGGCCAGTTTCTCTTTTAACTCACTCTAACGTGCTTTTCATTTTGTGCTTCCTCAGGGGTTTTTTAGATAATTGCTGATTTTATCAACTTTTACCCTCAATCCTACTATTAATACCTGAAATGCTGCCACAATTATGAACAGCATAGAGACTTGTTTCCCCTTACCCCACTCCAACATGCGTTTCGCTTGGAGCTTCCTCAGGAGGTGTTTAGATCATTCTGTATTAACTTTTATTCCCAATCCTACTACTACTGTGAGTTGCTGAAATACAGTGAGCGGTGGGTGAGGTTGGGAGGGTGGAGGCACTTCTAAAAAATTTAAGAAGACCAATTTTATTTTTTTTTCAAAGGTAGACATAAAACAGTAATAAAGTGTTACACTGAAATAAAGAACAATATACAAAATTACAGCTGGAAAAAGTAATCTGCGTGAAAAACCATTATCTACCCATACAATACTAACCCAACTACGAACAGCAGAGAGGCCTGTTTCCTTTTTACCACCATTCCAAAGCATGTTTCACTTTGTGCTTCCTCAAGGAATGCTTAGATAATTTCTTGCTGATTAAACTTTCATCCTCAATCCTAGTATTAATACCTGAAATACTGACCCAATTGTGAACACCTGAGAGGCCTGTTACTCCCTCTACCAAACTCCAACCCACATTTCGCTTTTTGCTTCCTGAGGGGGTGTTTAGCTAATTGCCCCCTGAATCAACTTTCACCCTAAATCTTATCTTTAATAGCTGAAATACGGACCCATTTATGAATAGCAGATAGGCCTGTTTTTGCCCACCTCAATCCAAAGCGCGTTTAGCTTGAAGCTTCCTCAGGAGGTATTTAGATAATTGCCAGCCGAATCAACTTTCGACCCAAATGCTACTAGTAATGTGAGCTGCTGATCTACAGTGAAAGGGGGAGGGGGGAGGCACTTCTGAAAATGCAATATGGCCAACTTTATTTTTTTTTTCAAAGGTAGACATAAATAGTAAGGAAGTGTTATGTAGAAACAAAAAAATACAAAATTACTGCTTCGAAATGTCATTAGCTACACATAAAAAACCCACAAAAGTGATTTCTCTATGTAATACCTGAAATTCTGACCAAATTACAAACAGCAGAGAGGTCTGTTTCCCCCTCACCCAACTCCAACGCCGTTTCGCTTGGCGCTTCCTCAGGGGGTGTTTAGATAACAGTTAGATAAATCACATTTCACCCTCAATCCTACTATGAATATCTGAAATTCTGACCCAATTATAAACAGCAGAGAGGCCTGTTTCCCCCTCACCTTACTCCAACATGGGTTTCGCTTGGCGCTTCCTCAGGGGGTATTTAGATAACTGTCTGACAAATCAAATTTCACCCACAATCCTACTATTAATACTTGAAATTCTGACCAAATTATAAACAGCAGAGAGGCCTGTTTAACGTTTATCTTACTCTAACATGCGTTTCACTTTGTGCTTCCTCTAGGGGTGCTTAGATAAGTGCCAGCAGAATCAATATTAACCCCCAATCTTATTATTAACATGAGCCCCTGTTCTACAGTGAGAAGTGAAAAGGGGTAGGGAGGAGGCACTTCTGAAAAATGTAATAAAGCCAAGTTATTTTTTTTCAAAGGTAGAATCCCCTCCAGACACATTACATTATGTGAAGATGTAGCTGAAGTAGGGCGAATTTGCATTATAATATACATGGGTGGCTTTAAGGGACTGTAATCTAAGAGCAGCATAATGTAGATACTGACCTGGATTCCAGAGCTGTGTCACTTACTGGGCTGCCTGCTGTACTTTGGATAAAATCACTGTCTTGATAAAATTATTATAGGACTATTAACCCTGCTGCCAAGTAGTCCTCCATATTCATGAGGTCTGTATAATCACACCCCACCACTGATTGGCAGCTTTCTGCCTATGCACAGTGTACACCTAAATTTGTCAATCAGTGTTGTGGGTGAAGATATACAGAGCTCAGCATTCAGAGAACTGGTAGATATGCAGCAGAGAAAACTGTAATTTTATCAAAACTGCAGCAAGTGAAACATCACAGGAATCAGGATCTCTGCCCCTACAGCATGGTACAGAATGGGTAGCAAAAATCTGATGACAAATTCCCTTGAAAGCATATTTAAATGGAATGAGTGATCAGAAAATCACCTGTTGTTTAAATAAAGTTTTTATGTTAAATGTATTTTTTTTAATAAATATGTTGACGACGTTTTTTTTCCATATCACGATCTAAATTAAAAAACAAAAAACAAAACAGAACTTTTGCAATTCTCACATTGGCCACTTGGCTTTTTTAAACTCAGATCCTATGTGTTGACATGTAGCAACTAATGAGCGTGTGCAGAAGGTTTATTGTGAAGGGAGGGGGAGGAGGTGAGCTGTGTCATCGCCAAAAGTGATTGCTGGATCCTACATTATCAATTGTGTACAGAAGTGTTAACCCTGCCTCTGATGATAAGGAAACTGCTGAAAACTTTTCCTGAAAGAACATGAAGTATGAGCCTAAAAAAACACCCAGTGGTCAATGTGAAAATTGCATGATTTTATTTATTTTGTATAACATTTGTGATATAAAAAAAGCTATTTTAAACAGCAGTTTCATTTTCTGATGCCACATTACCATTAAGTTTATGTAATAGGAACATTGTAAATGTCACAGGGCATGCTCACTACCTCTGCAAATACCACAGAGCATGCTCACTACCCCTGTAAATGCCACAGAGCATGCTCACTACCTCTGTAAAACCTCTGTAAATGTCACAGAGCATGTTCACTACCTCTGCAAAAGTCACAGAGCATGCTCATTACCTCTGCAAATGTCACAGAGCATGCTCACTACCTCTGCAAATGCCACAGAACATGCTCAATACCACTGCAAATGTCACAGAGCATGCTCACTACCTCTGTAAATGCCACAGAGCATGCTCACTACCTCTGCAAATACCACAGAGCATGCTCACTACCTCTGTAAATGCCACAGAGCATGCTCACTACCCCTGTAAATGCCACAGAGCATGCTCACTACCTCTGCAAATACCACAGAGCATGCTCACTACCCCTGTAAATGCCACAGAGCATGCTCACTACCTCTGTAAATGTCACAGAGCATACTCACTACCTCTGTAAATGTCACAGAGCATGCTCACTACCTCTGCAAATACCACAGAGCATGCTCACTACCCCTGTAAATGTCACAGAGCATACTCACTACTTCTGTAAATGTCACAGAGCATGCTCACTACCTCTGCAAATACCACAGAGCATGCTCACTACCCCTGTAAATGCCACAGAGCATGCTCACTACCTCTGCAAATACCACAGAGCATGCTCACTACCCCTGTAAATGCCACAGAGCATGCTCACTACCTCTGCAAATACCACAGAGCATGCTCACTACCCCTGTAAATGTCACAGAGCATGCTCACTACCTCTGCAAATACCACAGAGCATGCTCACTACCCCTGTAAATGCCACAGAGCATGCTCACTACCTCTGCAAATGCCACAGAGCATGCTCACTACCTCTGTAAAACCTCTGTAAATGTCACAGAGCATGTTCACTACCTCTGCAAAAGTCACAGAGCATGCTCAATACCTCTGCAAATGCCACAGAACATGCTCAATACCACTGCAAATGCCACAGAACATGCTCAATACCACTGCAAATGTCACAGAGCATGCTTACTACCTCTGTTAATGCCACAGAGCATGCTCACTACTTCTGTTAATGCCACAGAGCATGCTCACTACTTCTATTAATGCCACAGAGCATGCTCACTACTTCCATTAATGCCACAGAGCATGCTCACTACTTACGTTAATGAAGCGCCCCCATGGGGCCGTGGGGTACTCGGTACCGGGCCCTTCGTTTCACAGGGGGATGTCATGGTGGCTGACCCGGTCCGTGGCCCTGAGACGTCCGTGTAAAAGGGAAAGGTCTTTAAGGGGAATGTTCGTGACGCCACCTGTGGTATTCTGTCAGGGTGACCGACGCTGATTTAAGGGGTCCACTGGGGTGATGTTATGGCAGCTAGATGGTATACCTTCCCACAGGTGAAGTATATCCCCAGGGCTTCCCGGTGTGTAGATGGTGGATGGTGAATGGCGCAGAGAAGAACGAGGACACAAGGTTGCAGTCTCTTTACCTTTACTGAAGACTTCAGCATCCACAGTCCAGGGCACCAGATCACAGGGCAGGCAGAGTCCATCCGGTTTGGAGGCAAATCCAGAGTCCCCTTATCCAGGTGGAAATCAGTAGCCTTCCTCTAGTGCCGTGGTGTTGTAGTTCCTTACTGCCTAAGGCTTCACATAAGGTCCTCACAGATGTAATGTCTTTCTCTCTGTCCCCCATATAGGATAGGACAAACCCGTATGACTGGTGGCTTGAGGCGGTTTATAGGGACTCTATCATGCCACCGCCTCTAAGGGGTGCCACCGTGCCTCCTGGGTGTAGGGAGGACAGGTAACGTGAAATTAGCTGTCCTGCCAGTCTCTGGAGCAAGGCATAAAGGTCGTTACTCCCTCAGTGTTCCGGTTACCGGACTTCTGCACCTCAGAAGGAGGCAGCCTGTGTAGGGCTGGTCCCCTTCTGGTATCCACTCCTTTACTACGACTTCCTTCACGCTCGCTGCAATACAATTCTGCCTTCTGTGTATCTCTTTCTAGGAGCTGCAGCTCTGAGGGCATGCACAACTCAGTGTCCTTCCTCCTTCGTTCTCTGACAGGATCCAGCCAGCAAGTAACTAACTTTCCCTACAGGTCACCAGTTTTACCAATGTGGGGAGTGACCTAATAAATAGGAGCAAGAGCTCCCCCTGGTGGCCTGGAGTGTGAAATGTGTTACATGTTTGTGATACCTGGATGCAGTTATCCTTCTTTGCCTCCAAACGTAGCATCACTCTCTCCGAGAGGAAAGCAATACCACTGCGACGACCAGGACCCTGGGGCGCCGCACAAATGCCACAGAGCATGCTCACTACTTCCGTTAATGCCACAGAGCATGCTCACTACTTCCATTAATGCCACAGAGCATGCTTACTACTTCCATTAATGCCACAGAGCATGCTCACTACTTCTGTAAATGCCACAGAGCATGCTCACTACTTCCGTTAATGCCACAGAGCATGCTCACTACTTCCGTTAAAGCCACAGAGCATGCTCACTACTTCCATTAATGCCACAGAGCATGCTTACTACTTCCATTAATGCAACAGAGCATGCTCACTACTTCTGTAAATGCCACAGAGCATGCTCACTACTTCTGTAAATGCCACAGAGCATGCTCACTACTTCCGTTAATGCCACAGAGCATGCTCACTACTTCTGTAAATGCCACAGAGCATGCTCACTACTTCTGTAAATGCCACAGAGCATGCTCACTACTTCTGTAAATGCCACAGAGCATGCTCACTACTTCTGTAAATGCCACAGAGCATGCTCACTGCTTCTGTTAAAGCCACAGAGCATGCTTACTACTTCCATTAATGCCACAGAGCATGTTCACTACTTCCGTTAATGCCACAGAGCATGCTCACTGCTTCTGTTAATGCCACAGAGCATGCTCACTGCTTCTGTTAATGCCACAGAGCATGCTCACTACACTCAATAAAGCCAATGGGCCATCAGGAAATAAAGCAGCAGAACTGGCATGTCTCATTGAGGCTTACGGAGCAGGCTTTCATTGACACCAGGTAATAACACAAGTCTCCCTCCCAAGCCGCTGAGATATTTCACTCCTGGCGGTGCAGAGGACAGGACAATCCTGCAGGAATAGAAGAGGAAGCTTATTTCAGTATTGTCATACAGGAGATTGATCGTCCGGCCTGATACAGTAATTGGGAGGTTGGTGAGAGATTGCCGCATCCGTTATGCCAAATGCTGACAAGCGATACGTTACCCCGGCTCCCTCCATGCTGCATGTAATGCATTCATGGAAACGCCGGCCACTCCGGCAACGAGCCAAGTCATTCCCTGCGTACGAGCCGAAGAATCGGGTGATTTGTTGTGTGACTCCTCACTGGGAGTGTAATGATTTAAAGGTAAGATGAGGGAAAAAACGTGGCAGGTGCTAAACGGTAATGAATAAACAGATTATGGTCCGGATATCGCTGGTTCATAGATTGGGTTTATTTTCACAACATGTCATCATTAGTAATTCTGCATAGAAGATGTCACCAGTCCGGGTAGGAGGAGAAATGTACCCACTAGTGCAAAAAACAGTGCCCCTAGTGGAGAACAAAATCACTACAGGCCTCTACTCCGTAATAATTCTATTGTACTCCAGAGCTGCACTCGTTATTCTGCTGGTGCAGTCACTGTGTACATACATTACATTACTGATCCTGAGTTACATACTGTATTATACTCCAGAGCTGCACTCACTATTCTGCTGGTGCAGTCACTGTGTACATACATTACATTACTGATCCTGAGTTACATCCTGTATTATACTCCAGAGCTGCACTCGCTATTCTGCTGGTGCAGTCACTGTGTACATACATTACATTACTGATACTGAGTTACATCCTGTATTATACTCCAGAGCTGCACTCGCTATTCTGCTGGTGCAGTCACTGTGTACATACATTACATTACTGATCCTGAGTTACATACTGTATTATACCCCAGAGCTGCACTCACTATTCTGCTGGTGCAGTGACTGTGTACATGCATTACATTACTGATACTGAGTTACATCCTGTATTATACTCCAGAGCTGCACTCACTATTCTGCTGGTGCAGTCACGGTGTATATACATTACATTACTGATCCTGAGTTACATCTGTATTATACCCCAGAGCTTCACTCACTATTCTGCTGGTGCAGTCACTGTGTACATACATTACTGATCCTGAGTTGCATCCTGTATTATACCCCAGAGCTGCACTCACTATTCTGCTGGTGCAGTCACTGTGTACATACATTACATTACTGATCCTGAGTTACATCCTGTATTATACTCAAAAGCTGCACTCACTATTCTGCTGGTGCCGTCACTGTGTACACACATTACATTACTGATCCTGAGTTACCTCCTATATTATACTCCAGAGCTGCACTCACTATTCTGCTGGTGCAGTCACTGTGTACATACATTACATTACTGATCCTGAGTTATATCCTGTATTATACCCCAGAGCTGCACTCACTATTCTGCTGGTGCAGTCACTGTGTACATACATTACATTACTGATCCTGAGTTATATCCTGTATTATACCCCAGAGCTGCACTCACTATTCTGCTGGTGCAGTCACTGTGTACACACATTACATTACTGATCCTGAGTTACCTCCTATATTATACTCCAGAGCTGCACTCACTATTCTGCTGGTGCAGTCACTGTGTACATACATTACATTACTGATCCTGAGTTACATCCTGTATTATACCCCAGAGCTGCACTCACTATTCTGCTGGTGCAGTCACTGTGTACATGCATTACATTACTGATCCTGAGTTATATCCTGTATTATACCCCAGAGCTGCACTCACTATTCTGCTGGTGCAGTCACTGTGTACATACATTACATTACTGATCCTGAGTTACATCCTGTATTATACCCCAGAGCTGCACTCACTATTCTGCTGGTGCAGTCACTGTGTACACACATTACATTACTGATCCTGAGTTACATCCTGTATAATACTCCAGAGCTGCACTCACTATTCTGCTGGTGCAGTCACTGTGTACATACATTACATTACTGATCCTGAGTTACATCCTGTATTATACCCCAAAGCTGCACTCACTATTCTGCTGGTGCAGTCACTGTGTACATACATTACATTACTGATCCTGAGTTATATCCTGTATTATACCCCAGAGCTGCACTCACTATTCTGCTGGTGCAGTCACTGTGTACATACATTACATTACTGATCCTGAGTTACATCCTGTATTATACTCCAGAGCTGCGCTCACTATTCTGCTGGTGCAGTCACTGTGTACATACATTACATTACTGATCCTGAGTTACATCCTGTATTATACCCCAGAGCTGCACTCACTATTCTGCTGGTGCAGTCACTGTGTACACACATTACATTACTGATCCTGAGTTACATCTGTATTATACCCCAGAGCTTCACTCACTATTCTGCTGGTGGAGTCACTGTGTACATACATTACTGATCCTGAGTTGCATCCTGTATTTTACTCCAGAGCTGCACTCACTATTCTGCTGGTGCAGTCACTGTGTACATACATTACATTACTGATCCTGAGTTGCATCCTGTATTATACCCCAGAGCTGCACTCACTATTATGCTGGTGCAGTCACTGTGTACATACATTACATTACTGATCCTGAGTTACATCCTGTATTATACTCAAAAGCTGCACTCACTATTCTGCTGGTGCCGTCACTGTGTACATACGTTACATTACTGATCCTGAGTTACATCCTGTATTATACCCCAGAGCTGCACTCACTATTCTGCTGGTGCAGTCACTGTGTACATACATTACATTACTGATCCTGAGTTACATCCTGTATTATACCCCAGAGCTGCACTCACTATTCTGCTGGTGCAGTCACTGTGTACATACATTACATTACTGATCCTGAGTTACATCCTGTATTATACCCCAGAGCTGCACTCACTATTCTGCTGGTGCAGTCACTGTGTACATACATTACATTACTGATCCTGAGTTATATCCTGTATTATACCCCAGAGCTGCACTCACTATTCTGCTGGTGCAGTCACTGTGTACATACATTACATTACTGATCCTGAGTTACATCCTGTATTATACTCCAGAGCTGCGCTCACTATTCTGCTGGTGCAGTCACTGTGTACACACATTACATTACTGATCCTGAGTTACCTCCTATATTATACTCCAGAGCTGCACTCACTATTCTGCTGGTGCAGTCACTGTGTACATACATTACATTACTGATCCTGAGTTATATCCCGTATTATACCCCAGAGCTGCACTCACTATTCTGCTGGTGCAGTCACTGTGTACATACATTACATTACTGATCCTGAGTTACATCCTGTATTATACTCCAGAGCTGCGCTCACTATTCTGCTGGTGCAGTCACTGTGTACATACATTACATTACTGATCCTGAGTTACATCCTGTATTATACCCCAGAGCTGCACTCACTATTCTGCTGGTGCAGTCACTGTGTACACACATTACATTACTGATCCTGAGTTACATCCTGTATTATACTCCAGAGCTGCACTCACTATTCTGCTGGTGCAGTCACTGTGTACATACATTACATTACTGATCCTGAGTTATATCCTGTATTATACCCCAGAGCTGCACTCACTATTCTGCTGGTGCAGTCACTGTGTACATACATTACATTACTGATCCTGAGTTACATCCTGTATTATACCCCAGAGCTGCACTCACTATTCTGCTGGTGCAGTCACTGTGTACACACATTACATTACTGATCCTGAGTTACATCCTGTATAATACTCCAGAGCTGCACTCACTATTCTGCTGGTGCAGTCACTGTGTACATACATTACATTACTGATCCTGAGTTACATCCTGTATTATACCCCAAAGCTGCACTCACTATTCTGCTGGTGCAGTCACTGTGTACATACATTACATTACTGATCCTGAGTTATATCCTGTATTATACCCCAGAGCTGCACTCACTATTCTGCTGGTGCAGTCACTGTGTACATACATTACATTACTGATCCTGAGTTACATCCTGTATTATACTCCAGAGCTGCGCTCACTATTCTGCTGGTGCAGTCACTGTGTACATACATTACATTACTGATCCTGAGTTACATCCTGTATTATACCCCAGAGCTGCACTCACTATTCTGCTGGTGCAGTCACTGTGTACACACATTACATTACTGATCCTGAGTTACATCTGTATTATACCCCAGAGCTTCACTCACTATTCTGCTGGTGGAGTCACTGTGTACATACATTACTGATCCTGAGTTGCATCCTGTATTTTACTCCAGAGCTGCACTCACTATTCTGCTGGTGCAGTCACTGTGTACATACATTACATTACTGATCCTGAGTTGCATCCTGTATTATACCCCAGAGCTGCACTCACTATTATGCTGGTGCAGTCACTGTGTACATACATTACATTACTGATCCTGAGTTACATCCTGTATTATACTCAAAAGCTGCACTCACTATTCTGCTGGTGCCGTCACTGTGTACATACGTTACATTACTGATCCTGAGTTACATCCTGTATTATACCCCAGAGCTGCACTCACTATTCTGCTGGTGCAGTCACTGTGTACATACATTACATTACTGATCCTGAGTTACATCCTGTATTATACCCCAGAGCTGCACTCACTATTCTGCTGGTGCAGTCACTGTGTACATACATTACATTACTGATCCTGAGTTACATCCTGTATTATACCCCAGAGCTGCACTCACTATTCTGCTGGTGCAGTCACTGTGTACATACATTACATTACTGATCCTGAGTTATATCCTGTATTATACCCCAGAGCTGCACTCACTATTCTGCTGGTGCAGTCACTGTGTACATACATTACATTACTGATCCTGAGTTACATCCTGTATTATACTCCAGAGCTGCGCTCACTATTCTGCTGGTGCAGTCACTGTGTACACACATTACATTACTGATCCTGAGTTACCTCCTATATTATACTCCAGAGCTGCACTCACTATTCTGCTGGTGCAGTCACTGTGTACATACATTACATTACTGATCCTGAGTTATATCCCGTATTATACCCCAGAGCTGCACTCACTATTCTGCTGGTGCAGTCACTGTGTACATACATTACATTACTGATCCTGAGTTACATCCTGTATTATACTCCAGAGCTGCGCTCACTATTCTGCTGGTGCAGTCACTGTGTACATACATTACATTACTGATCCTGAGTTACATCCTGTATTATACCCCAGAGCTGCACTCACTATTCTGCTGGTGCAGTCACTGTGTACACACATTACATTACTGATCCTGAGTTACATCCTGTATTATACTCCAGAGCTGCACTCACTATTCTGCTGGTGCAGTCACTGTGTACATACATTACATTACTGATCCTGAGTTATATCCTGTATTATACCCCAGAGCTGCACTCACTATTCTGCTGGTGCAGTCACTGTGTACATACATTACATTACTGATCCTGAGTTACATCCTGTATTATACCCCAGAGCTGCACTCACTATTCTGCTGGTGCAGTCACTGTGTACACACATTACATTACTGATACTGAGTTACATCCTGTATTATACTCCAGAGCTGCACTCACTATTCTGCTGGTGCAGTCACGGTGTATATACATTACATTACTGATCCTGAGTTACATCTGTATTATTCCCCAGAGCTTCACTCACTATTCTGCTGGTGGAGTCACTGTGTACATACATTACTGATCCTGAGTTGCATCCTGTATTTTACTCCAGAGCTGCACTCACTATTCTGCTGGTGCAGTCACTGTGTACATACATTACATTACTGATCCTGAGTTGCATCCTGTATTATACCCCAGAGCTGCACTCACTATTCTGCTGGTGCAGTCACTGTGTACATACATTACATTACTGATCCTGAGTTACATCCTGTATTATACTCAAAAGCTGCACTCACTATTCTGCTGGTGCCGTCACTGTGTACATACATTACATTACTGATCCTGAGTTACATCCTGTATTATACTCAAAAGCTGCACTCACTATTCTGCTGGTGCCGTCACTGTGTACACACATTACATTACTGATCCTGAGTTACCTCCTATATTATACTCCAGAGCTGCACTCACTATTCTGCTGGTGCAGTCACTGTGTACATACATTACATTACTGATCCTGAGTTATATCCTGTATTATACCCCAGAGCTGCACTCACTATTCTGCTGGTGCAGTCACTGTGTACATACATTACATTACTGATCCTGAGTTATATCCTGTATTATACCCCAGAGCTGCACTCACTATTCTGCTGGTGCAGTCACTGTGTACACACATTACATTACTGATCCTGAGTTACCTCCTATATTATACTCCAGAGCTGCACTCACTATTCTGCTGGTGCAGTCACTGTGTACATACATTACATTACTGATCCTGAGTTACATCCTGTATTATACCCCAGAGCTGCACTCACTATTCTGCTGGTGCAGTCACTGTGTACATGCATTACATTACTGATCCTGAGTTATATCCTGTATTATACCCCAGAGCTGCACTCATTATTCTGCTGGTGCAGTCACTGTGTACATACATTACATTACTGATCCTGAGTTACATCCTGTATTATACCCCAGAGCTGCACTCACTATTCTGCTGGTGCAGTCACTGTGTACACACATTACATTACTGATCCTGAGTTACATCCTGTATAATACTCCAGAGCTGCACTCACTATTCTGCTGGTGCAGTCACTGTGTACATACATTACATTACTGATCCTGAGTTACATCCTGTATTATACCCCAAAGCTGCACTCACTATTCTGCTGGTGCAGTCACTGTGTACATACATTACATTACTGATCCTGAGTTATATCCTGTATTATACCCCAGAGCTGCACTCACTATTCTGCTGGTGCAGTCACTGTGTACATACATTACATTACTGATCCTGAGTTACATCCTGTATTATACTCCAGAGCTGCGCTCACTATTCTGCTGGTGCAGTCACTGTGTACATACATTACATTACTGATCCTGAGTTACATCCTGTATTATACCCCAGAGCTGCACTCACTATTCTGCTGGTGCAGTCACTGTGTACACACATTACATTACTGATCCTGAGTTACATCCTGTATTATACTCCAGAGCTGCACTCACTATTCTGCTGGTGCAGTCACTGTGTACATACATTACATTACTGATACTGAGTTACATCCTGTATTATACTCCAGAGCTGCACTCACTATTCTGCTGGTGCAGTCACAGTGTATATACATTACATTACTGATCCTGAGTTACATCTGTATTATACCCCAGAGCTTCACTCACTATTCTGCTGGTGGAGTCACTGTGTACATACATTACTGATCCTGAGTTGCATCCTGTATTTTACTCCAGAGCTGCACTCACTATTCTGCTGGTGCAGTCACTGTGTGCATACATTACATTACTGATCCTGAGTTGCATCCTGTATTATACCCCAGAGCTGCACTCACTATTATGCTGGTGCAGTCACTGTGTACATACATTACATTACTGATCCTGAGTTACATCCTGTATTATACTCAAAAGCTGCACTCACTATTCTGCTGGTGCCGTCACTGTGTACATACGTTACATTACTGATCCTGAGTTACATCCTGTATTATACCCCAGAGCTGCACTCACTATTCTGCTGGTGCAGTCACTGTGTACATACATTACATTACTGATCCTGAGTTACATCCTGTATTATACCCCAGAGCTGCACTCACTATTCTGCTGGTGCAGTCACTGTGTACATACATTACATTACTGATCCTGAGTTACATCCTGTATTATACCCCAGAGCTGCACTCACTATTCTGCTGGTGCAGTCACTGTGTACATACATTACATTACTGATCCTGAGTTATATCCTGTATTATACCCCAGAGCTGCACTCACTATTCTGCTGGTGCAGTCACTGTGTACATACATTACATTACTGATCCTGAGTTACATCCTGTATTATACTCCAGAGCTGCGCTCACTATTCTGCTGGTGCAGTCACTGTGTACACACATTACATTACTGATCCTGAGTTACCTCCTATATTATACTCCAGAGCTGCACTCACTATTCTGCTGGTGCAGTCACTGTGTACATACATTACATTACTGATCCTGAGTTATATCCCGTATTATACCCCAGAGCTGCACTCACTATTCTGCTGGTGCAGTCACTGTGTACATACATTACATTACTGATCCTGAGTTACATCCTGTATTATACTCCAGAGCTGCGCTCACTATTCTGCTCGTGCAGTCGCTGTGTACATACATTACATTACTGATCCTGAGTTACATCCTGTATTATACCCCAGAGCTGCACTCACTATTCTGCTGGTGCAGTCACTGTGTACACACATTACATTACTGATCCTGAGTTACATCCTGTATTATACTCCAGAGCTGCACTCACTATTCTGCTGGACGGTGCAGTCACTGTGGAGACACATTATTTGCCCTGTACTGATCTTGGCCACTGACGCATAAACATCGTAGTACTATGAATCCATTATGGCGAAGAGTTCGAAAATGGTGAAAGAGGAAAAACAAATCAGGTGCCCTTTGCAACCAATCAGAGTCCAGCTCTCATTTCTCAGAAGCTCTTTGGAAAATGAAAGCAGCCTCCTGATTGGTTGCTATGGGTAACGGTTGCCCTTTTCCCTTATCACTAGGCCGGAGCCTGGAACAGATAAATGTAAATGAGCGATTTTTCCTTGAAACTGAAGCGGCGACACTTGCGGGGAGCAGGAAGCGCTTGACATCGGCGCGACGTGATAAATCGAGCCGACAATTAATGAAGTTTAACAGACCTACAAATTGTGCGCGCGCTTATTTATGGAGTGCGATGTGTGTCGCTGCGCAGCGCCGAAACGCCAGAATAATGAGAGACATAAAGTTCTGATTATCTGTTATCGGAGTCTTATGAATTTCCGCACTCATTACAAAGAGATGTTTTGTTAATTAGAAAGTAGGAGGCCTGTAAATCACCGAGCTCCGCCGCCACCGCCGACGCCGCCATGGTGCTCCATTATGGGATTTCAGTCTGTTCTGCACATATATAAGTCCGGGAGAAGCGAGAAAATTGAGCCCTAATACAATATAGTTTTATTATTATTTTATATTATTTTATATAGATTTGGTATGGTTTTAATGTAATATAATGTTATTGTGTTTTTATATTATTATATATTATATTTATAATAATAATTCTTAAAATGATTAACAATGTTAATAATAAATAAGCAAAATAATTATTTTATATACCGTAATTACTATTTATTAAATAATTACTATTTATTTTAATATTACTAATAATTATTATTTGATATAATTACTATTTTATTTTGGATAATTTTAATGTAATATAACTTTTTTATATAAATATATATAATCTTAAAGGGTTATTCCATCAGTTTGTTATTTATTACATTTAGAATAATTCTTATCATTAGTTATATTTTTCTTATTAATAATACATAATAAAACAATAATTATTTTAATATTATTAATCATTATTATTTTATACAATATTATTACTATTTTATTTTGTATATTTTTATGTAATAATATAATTAATACAATATTATTACTATTTTATTTTGTATATTTTTATGTAATATAATTTATATATATATATGTATTTAAAGGGTCATTAATATTTAATGGTTAATAATAATAATTTAGCTATTACTAAATTCTTATTATTTTTTAATATTATTACTAGTTTATTTGGAATAATATTAATGTAATAATATAACTTTCATTATATAAAAAGTGTAGATTTTTCAATGTTTGGGGTCATTGTCCTGCTGGGAGACTCATGACCTTGGATGCAAACCCAGCTTTTTGACACTGGGCTCTACACTGCGACCCAAAGATTCTTTGGTAATCTTCAGATTTCATGATGATTTGCACACATCCAAAGCACCCAGTGACAGAGGCAGCCCTAAAACATCCGTGAGCCTCCCCTATATTTGACTGTAGGTAGTGTTCTTTTCTTTGTAGGCCTCATTACATTTTCGGTAAACAGTAGAATGATGTGCTTTACCAAAAAGCTCTATCTTGGTCTCATCTGACCATAAGACATTTAACCAAAAGGATGTTTGCTTACTCATGTATATTTTGAAAAACTGCAGTCTAGATTTTTATGTCTGTGTCAACAGTGGGGGTCCTCCTGGTGTCCTGCCAAAGCATTTCATTTCATTCAAATGTCGACGGATAGTTCTCGCTGACACTGATGCCCCCTGAGCCTGCAGGACAGCTTGAATTTCTTTGGAACTTGATTGGGGGTGCCTATCCACCATCCAGGCTATCCTGCTTTGCAATCTTTCATCAAATTTTATCTGCCTTCCACGGCAAGGGAGATTAGCTACAGTGCCATGGGTTGTAAATTTCTTGATTATGTTGTGCATGATGGAACATCAAGATCTTTGGAGATGGACTTGTAACCTGGAAATTGTTGATATTTTTCCCCAATTTTGGTTCTCAAGTCCTCAGACCGTTCTCTTCTCCTCTCCCTGTTCTCCATGCTTAGTGTGGCACACACAGACACACAATGCAAAGATGCAAAGATTGAGTCAACTTCTCCCCTTTTTATCTGGTTTCAGGTGTGATTTTCATATTGCCTACACCTGTTACTTGCCACAGGTGAGTTTCAATGAGCATCACATGCTTGAAATAAAGTTGTTTACCCACAATTTTGGAAAGGTGCCAACAATTTTGTGTGGCCCATTTTGGGGGTTTTGTGTGAAATTAAGTCCAATTTTCCTTTCTTTTCTCATTTTTTGTGTTGTTCCAATCAACACAATGGAAATAAATATTTGTTTAACAAGACATATTCAGGAACAAGATCATGGGTGCCAACACTTTCGACCATGACTGTATATTGACTTAAAGGGTTATTCTATTCCTTATAAGTAATCACCTATACAAAGTAGAGGGGATCACTTGCTGATCCCTCGGGGGTCTGGCCAGTGGGACCTCCAATGATCTTGAGAAATACAGCGTTGGAACAGAATGGCGGTTTTGCATGCGCCACCACTCGAATACTAGCCTGTGGGACTGTCGTATCGGGCTCCGCATTGTGGCTTTTATTACTACGAGCTATGGTGTATTTTTCCCAAATTGGGATATATAAACTCCACCCCCTGGGACCACCCAATAAATGGCCGGAAACTTCCAAACATAGCCCCATTAGAGAAGGACTAGCCCCAATCTTTTTTGTGGATTGGTCAAGTAAATTTTGGACAGATGGTAAATATATTGTATTTATGTTCTCCATTTTTTTATTTTTTTTTATTAAATTTGTATACCAGGTATTATAATAGAAGAGTGTTTTTATTTTTTTCATATATTTTTATATTATCATTCTATTTGGCCACATTCCCCGTAGCCGAGACCCACTCCAGACATGACAGGTCCTGATTGCTGCTGTATAACCCCTTAAACTTCACTGTTAATGGTTGGGGGGGCCAATAAAGGTGATTTTTCTGGTTTTTCATCGTGTTTTTGATCCAAGTTTCATCAACATTTGATCAATGTAAGTTTTTACCGTCGGTGATTTTCATAATCTGCAGAACGAGGTATTTTTGTCCCTGACTGGGAACCTTTATCTCTATAAGGCCTCATTCACACATCAGTTTATTTTACGTACGAAAAAACCCACCTATCCTGTTAATTAGTAATAATTTATTTTCACCAGATTAACTCTTTAACCCCTTTGCGCAAATAAACATAGCCCCCTACACACGTGGCTGATGCCAGCTATATTAAGTGACTGGAGTCTGTGTCTAACAGCCAAGGGTGGAGGCTGTTAATCATTTAGTTGCTGCAGTCAATCGCTGACAGCTGCATTCTAAAGATGTCACAGACAGCACATGTGCACCGGCTCCCACTCGCATCTCGTGAACTAATTTGCGGCACGCCACTGTGGTACTGTGACAGTCTGGGGCCTTCTGAAGGCTCTCAATGCTGCCATCTTGGTCCTCTCCTGATACTCGGCTATATTAAACGATTGCAAGTTCAAAATAAAGTAAATATAAGAAAATAAAAAAAAAAAAAATTGAAAAATATAAAATTTCAAATCTCTTCTTTTTTTCACCATTAAAGATAAAGAAATAATAAAAAAATAAACATATTTGGTATTGGTATGTCTGTAAAAGTATATCAAAACATAAAATTAATTATCCTGATCGGTAAACGGTGTAAGAAGAATAAACAATCAAAACGCCAAAACTGCGATTTTTCGGTCACCGCATCACCTTAAAATCAATACAATAAAAATGATCAAAACATCTTATGAACTCCAAAAAACAAGCCACCACGCGCCACCATTAATGGAAAAGTAAAAATTTGATAGGTTTCAGAAAATGGCGATGCAGACCAATTTTTTTTTCGACATCATCACCCCAGCACCCCATGGCGAGCACACTAGATATGTCATTGTGTGACGCTCGCCTAATAGGAATGCTGGTCATTTTATATATATAGATGGTTCCCCGCCAACCCCGTAAGGGGCTGACTTTGATCTTACCCTCTGCTCAGTATCATCAGTGCTATGCACATGTTCTGTCTTACAGTGCCTCGCAAAAGTATTCGGCCCCCTGGAACTTTTCAACCTTTTCCCACACATCATGCTTCAAACATAAAGATACCAAATGTACATTTTTGGTGAAGAATCAACAACAAGTGGAACACAAGTGTGAAGTTGAACGAAATTTATTGGTTATTTTAAATTCTTGTGGAAATTCAAAAACTGTAAAGTGGGGAGTGCAATATTATTCGACCCCTTTATTTTCAGTGCAGCAAACTCACTCCAGAAGTTCATTGTGGATCTCTGAATGATCCAATGTTGTCCTAAATGCCTAATGATGATAAATATAATCCACCTGTGTGTAATCAAGTCTCCGTATTAATGCACCTGCTCTGTGATAGTCTCAGGGTTCTGTTTGGAGCACAGAGAGCATCAGGAAGACCAAGGAACACAACAGGCAGGTCCGTGATACTGTTGTGGAGAAGTTTAAAGCTGGATTTGGATACAAAATGATTTCCAAAACTTTAAACATCCCATGGAGCACTGTGCAAGCGATCATATTGAAATGGAATGAGCATCATACCACTGCAAATCTACCAAGACCCGGCCGTCCCTCTTAACTTTCATCTCAAACAAGGAGAAGACTGATCAGAGATGCAGCCAAAAGGCCCATTGGAGCGCCCCCACACCGCCGCAGGGCCGAGGGGTACCCGGAGCCGGGCCTCTAGGTCTCAGTCCTGGGGTTGTCACGGTGGCTAGACCCGGTCCGTGGCCCTGTCTGTCAATGGGGGACGTCCGGTGCAATAAGTGGTGTGGTAACGGTGCAGGTCGCGGTAAATAACGAGGACACCAGTTTGCAGTCTCTTTACCTCTTTACTGAAGATGTTGGAGACCTCAGTCCAGAGCGCTGTTAACTGGGTTTTCAGAGACCGGCCGGTCCAACGACACATCAGGAGTTCTCCTCACAGGTGGGAATCAGTATCTACCTTCTAGCGCTGTGTGTTGTAGTTCTTCCCTGCTGAGCTCCCGGGATAGTCCTCACAACTGTTTCTTTCTGTCTCTACTGTTCGTTCTCCGTCCTCCAGGTGATATGGTAGGACGCACCCGTATGACGGGGTAGGCCTGGAGTTCTTCCGGGACTCTAGAGTCGCCCCTCTCCCACAGCTGCCTCCGTTGTCTGCTTAGGTGTTAAGTGAGACAGCCAACCTGTAATTAGCTGTCCTGCCGTGGTTTGCAATGTACTTAAAGTCTCTTACTTGCTCGGCGTTCCGGCCACCGATTGTTTGCGCCTCAGCAAGGTGCTGCCTCTTTCAACAAAACCCCTGCTGGTATTCTCCTTTTCTGTATTCCCGTTGTTTGCTGGTTAGTTCTGCTCTGAGGAGTCTGCCAGGATCCCCATCCCTGACAGGTCCTCTCACTAGCTCTTCCCAGCTACTTCTCTCTGTCTTCCTGTCCAACCCCCAGTTTTACCAGAGTTGTGAGGAGTGGCCTACTAGATAGGACCACCCCCCCTGGTGGCCGGAGTGTGAAGTGTGGTGAGAATGTACCTGGTCAGAGAAACTCCTTAGTGCAATCAGACGTACCATAGCTCCCCATAGTGGCGGAGCCACAGTACTGCAACAACCAGGACTCTGGGGTGCTGCACTCCCCCCCGGTTAAATCCAGTACTCCGGGACTGGGAAAACAAGAACAATAATACATGTTAACAGGAAACACACAAACTTTTGAAATAGCATAACAATTGAACATAACAATGCTTCCCTTTACGGGAGGTGAGGATTCTTGAACGTTGCAAAAGTTAGGTCATGCACAGTTTATGACTCTCAGTTCAGTGGTTGAAACAGCGGGGACCCCGGGTAAACAAAGGGGTCCCCCTTATGAAAGTTTTTGAGCAATTCACTGTCCATTACTCTATTGTCCATTTTAACAACCTGTAACAAAAAGATATGCATACAAACATTTTTAATGAAATAGCAGCCCTTATCAATACCTCCACATTTTGTAGCGGAGGGGAGTTTGGTTCTGTGTGCTGCGTGTGGACCTTCGCAGCGCAGGGGTTGCTATTGGCCTAACAGGGCCCGCTATGCTTGCTACCGCTGGTGTAGTGCGCTGTCTTCTAACTACACTTCTAGTGAGTCTGGGTAGCACTGGCAGGTTGGGGCTCTCAGAGCTGCTGCTATCAACAGTGGGTACGGCAGGCTCACTGATAGCAGAGGGAGGATTTGCCGGTTCAACGGTTGGCATGGCTTCTTCAGGCAAGGCTTGTTGAGGTTGCGGGGCCGGATGATCTGGTTCCACCATTGTTTCTGGCGGGTCCGGCTGTTCAAACATTACAACAGGTACCGCAACGGCTTGGTTTATCAGAGTCCAGGACTGGGGAAAGTCACCAAGGACCGTATGGAACATTTTCTCCTTTTCCACCGGCGGGGAGATTTCTGGGGCCGTGCCCCTCTCTTTCAATTTATCGGGGCAGACCTTAAGGTGATCCCTGGATACCGCTGTCGAGGTCTCCCCTTTGTCCTTGCTGATGAGACAGACCTTAGTGTTGTCGAAGTCGGATGGCAAGATGGTATACGGTTCCGCTTCCCATTGGTCATCGAGCTTGTGTAACCTCCTCTTTCGTTTAAGCACTTGCTCACCAGGTGACAGGGGAATCGCAGGAGCGTGTTGGTTGTAGTCCCTTTCTTGCCTCTGCCTAGCCTGGGCGAGACTTCTCTCCACACACTCTTGCACTTCGCGGTACCTTCGCTGCCTTTCTGCATCCCAATCCGCATCCGGCGAGGTATCTTCGGGTACTAGGACCCCCATGTCCAGATCAACGGGTAACCGACTAGACCTTCCTCGCATCAGGTACGCTGGAGTACAGTTGGTGGAACTTACTGGGATGTGGTTGTACATATCCACCAAGTCAGGCAACTTTGTCGGCCACAGATTCCGTTCCTCCACAGGCAAGGTCTTCAATAAATCGATTACTACCTGGTTCATCTTCTCGCACATCCCGTTGGTTTGAGGGTGGTACGGTGTAGTTCTGATCTTCTTACACCCGTACAACTGGCAGAATTCTTGGAATACTTCTGCTTCAAAGGCAGGTCCCTGGTCGGTCAGTACCTTCTCTGGGTAGCCATGGGGCCTACAAAAGTGCTGCTGGAAGGCCCTGGCGGCAGTCCTGGCCGTTAGATCTTTAACAGGCACAACCACCAGAAACCTGGAGTAGTGGTCCACGATGGTAAGGGCGTAGATATAGCCCGACCGGCTAGGTGTCAGCTTCACATGATCCAGCGCGACCAGTTCAAGCGGCCGTTTGGTGATGATAGGCCGCAGGGGGGCCCGTTGGCTGTCACGGTCCTTTCTGCGCAGACTACATGGACCACACTCCCGACACCACTTCTCAATGGTTCTCTTCATGCCAATCCAATAGAACCTCCCTCGGAGTAGCTTCTCCAGCTTCTTCCATCCGAAGTGTCCGGCTCCATCATGGTAGGCTCCCAGAACCATGGGCGCATCTCGCCTTGGCACCACTATCTGCCACACCAATTCATGAGTACGTGGGTCGATGCTCCTCCTGCACAGCTTGCCATCATGGATAAACAGCTTGCTTCTTCCCTTCCACAGCTGTTGGGTTTCTTGTGGATCATCTGGGCCAGGGTGCAACCCAGCCTGCGTCAAGAGCTCCTTCACCTGACGGACCGCGGGGTCACTATCCTGGGTTTCTGCCCATCCGTGGTGGGGCAGGGGATTCAGCGTGGCATCCGGTTGGTTCTTGTGCCTGTTCTTCACATGGTGAGAGCTCTGAGTGGCTTTGGGGCGATGGAAGGCAGGCAGCTCCACCTCTTCAAGTGCCTCCGGGTCTTCTCCCACTTCTGGTAAATTGGGCATTCGGGACAAAGCATCGGCATTGGCATTCTGGTGCCCTGCCCGATATTTGATGGTGAAATCATAGTTGGACAGCCGGGCCATCCACCGCTGTTCCAAGGCCCCGAGTTTGGCGGTATCCAGATGCGTTAGCGGATTGTTGTCCGTGAAGACGGTGAATTTCGCGGAAGCCAGGTAGTGCTTAAACCTCTCCGTCACTGCCCAGACAAGGGCAAGGAATTCCAGTTTGAAGGAACTGTAGTTGTCAGGGTTCCTTTCCGTGGGACGGAGTTTCCTGCTGGCGTAAGCGATCACTCTTTCCTTGCCGTTCTGGACCTGAGACAGCACGGCTCCTAGTCCCACATTACTGGCATCTGTGTACAGCACAAACGGTTGGTCGTATTCGGGGTAAGCCAGTACCTCTTCCCCCGTCAGCGCCGACTTCAAGCAGGTGAAGGATTCCTCCAGCTCTTCGTTCCAATCAAAGGGGGTTTTCCTCCCCTTGGTCTTCTTTGGTTGGCCCACCAGCAGATTTTGCAAGGGTGCGGCCTTCTTGGTGAAATCCTTAATGAATCTCCGGTAGTAACCTACCAACCCGAGGAACTGCCGGACTTCGTGGAGGTCACTAGGCTTTGGCCAGTCCTGGATCACTGTGACCTTGTCGGGGTCTGGGGCCACTCCTTCAGCGCTCACCACATGGCCCAGGTACTGCACTTTAGGTTTCAGCAGATGACACTTGGACGGTTTCACTTTTAGGCCGAATTTGGACAAGGCTTCAAACACCTCGGCCAGGTGCTTCAGATGGTCTTCGTAGGTTTTAGAGAAGACTATGACGTCATCCAGATATAGCAGCACGGTTTCAAAGTTCAGGTGTCCCAGGCAGCTCTCCATCATCCTCTGGAACGTTCCGGGAGCATTGCACAATCCGAAGGGCATGTAGTTGAACTCACAGAGGCCCATTGGCGTCGTGAAGGCCGTCTTTTCCTTGTCCGCCTCCGCCACAGGAACCTGCCAGTACCCACTGGTGAGATCTAAGGTAGAGAAATAGTTAGCAGATTTTAAAGCAGCCAGAGACTCCTCTATCCTGGGCAGTGGGTATGCGTCCTTATGTGTAATGCGATTCAACTGTCTGTAATCAACACACATCCTCATTGTACCATCTTTCTTTTTAACAAGGACTAACGGAGCCGCCCAGGGGCTACAGCTGTCTCTCACCACCCCAGCCTCCTTCATTTCCCGCAACATGTCCTTGGCACACTGGTAATGAGCTGGGGGTACAGGGCGATATCTCTCTTTTATGGGTCGATGATCTCCCGTGGGGATGTGATGTTGGATCCCTTTCACCTGCCCAAAATCTGAGGGGTGTTTGCTGAATACCTGTTCGTACTCGTGTACCACCCTGTAAGCCCCCTGTATTTGATGAGATGGGGTAGAGTCAGTGCCCACATGCAATTCCCGACACCAATCTTTCGAGTGCTCTGCAGAACCTTTGTTCTCCGCCACGTTTGACGGGCCCAAGGGTTCAGGTGTCTGTATTACACTATTATTGACAGTGAACAGTTTGGCGAGCGTAGTATACTTGGTTAGGTGGACCTCTTCCTCCCCACAATTGAGGACACGTACAGGCACTCTCCCCTGTCGGACGTCTACCACCCCCCGGGCTGTCAGAACAGTAGGCCTATTGTCTGAATATACAGGTTCTACCAAGGCCTGGTAGTCCTTACCCCTGAGGCCTATGGCTGCTCGACACCATATTAACATTTCACTCTTGGGAGGTATCGCGATGGGGTTTGAATCACTTACAGTGACACGACCAATCTCACCACCAGTCAGCTCTACCTGCTGTCTCTGCATCAGAGCTCTGATTTCCTTCTGCAGGGCACGTTGCTCACTGTGGCCAGCGTTTTCTGCCACCTGTTGCAACAAAACAATCACTTCTGCAAGACAATTTTCTATAACATTAGTACCAAGAGTCATCATGGGATTACATTCTCGACGATCAATATCTACAATCACAATCCCTTGGGCTTTCAATTCCACCCGCCCCACTTTGATGGTGACCTCCTTATACCCCACTTGTGGCAATGGCTGACCATTACTGGCGATTATGGTGAAATCATCATCAGGGCCACGAGTAATATCAGCGTCCTCCCAATACCGTTTGTAGAGCACGTAAGGTATAGTCGTCACCTGAGAACCGGTGTCCAGCAAAGCATTCAAGGGGATTCCATCAATCACTACAGGGAGAACTGGTCGTCCTCCAATATACTTGGTTCTCCAATGCTGCGGGCCTGACCGTCCTACTCCTGGGGGTTGGCCCTTTGCCCCAGGGGTTGCTCGTTTAAAGGACAGTACCTTGCAAGATGGCCCACCTGGTGACAGCGGCGGCAGATGGGTCGTCCATCCTGGTGGAAGCGATCGTCGGGCCGGCTCCTGGTCGGCGGAGTCCTCCTCTGTCGCATCCAAGGGACATCCTCCAGGCTGGAAGCCAACTGGATCTCCTCTTTGGGGGCCTCCTGTAGGGACTGCACCGTCCGGGCCAGGGCAGCAACGCTCTTGGTTAGCTCTTGCATCTGGAGACGAAGTCCTGCAGGGGAGTCGTCCTCGAAGCTCTGGGCGTCGGCCTCCGCGGCAACTGGGGTATCCGATGCCACCTCCTGGTGGTATGTGAGAGCGGGGCGCCTGGGTGGTACTGCGCGGCTGGGCTGTCGCTCCTGCAATGCCTGGATAGCTTTATCTTTAAACTGCGCAAAAGTCAAGTCTGGATTTTGCATGGCCAGAAAGTGCAATTGGCCCCGCTGGTGACTGCACAGGAGCCCCTCAATGAACCGCTCCTTCAGGATTTTATCTTCATCCTGCATGCTGCCGGGGTCACTCTGCTTAATGGCCCGCATCGCTTCCTGGAGATTAAGGGCATAGTCCCGCAAGCTATCCTGTGACTTTTGTTTGCATCCATAAAAAGTCAGTTTAATCTCTGTAGCAGTGCGAGTGTCAAAGGTGGCTTTAAGCTTGGCAAAAATCTGTTGTGCAGTTCCTTTATCCTCAGCGGGCCAGGATTTCAATTCCCTCAGAGCCGCCCCAAAGAGTTGGCCGGTTATCATATGGACCTTCTGGGGCTCGGTTAGGGGATAGAACTCGAGCAGGCTGCAGAGCCCTTCTTTAAAGTCAGTGAACGTATGCGCCTCCCCAGAGTATCGTGGGAGCCAGGCCGCTCCGGGCAGGTAGGGCATGGAGAAGGGCATTATGGATTTTGCATTAGCGGCAGTGTCCGACTGGCTGATGGGGGCAGCGGGTTCTGCGGCAGTCAGTGGTGGTATTAGGGCCGCGGCTTCGCCCGCTGCGGGGACCGGAGCTGCCCCTGCGTCCGCGGCTGCGACCGCCACCTCCTCTCCTCCCGACTCGGACATGGCCGTCCCTTCCTCCCACTAACCTGCTGGAGGTTGGAGTTCCTCTTCCGGGATTGGCACCTCACCGCGCTTTCCGTTCCGCGCTTCTTTTGGCTGATCCCGCCCACGTAGCTAAGGCTCCTCCCTCCGCGCGCGGCAATGGCGAATTTTGGCGGCAAATGGCACAGCACAGTCTTTTCAATAAAGTACAGTCCAAGCACAATAACTCACAGTTCCAAGGCACACATGACCTGATTCTTCAGGCTTAAGTAAATCCTGTTCGTGACGCCAAGTTGGAGCGCCCCCACACCGCCGCAGGGCCGAGGGGTACCCGGAGCCGGGCCTCTAGGTCTCAGTCCTGGGGTTGTCACGGTGGCTAGACCCGGTCCGTGGCCCTGTCTGTCAATGGGGGACGTCCGGTGCAATAAGTGGTGTGGTAACGGTGCAGGTCGCGGTAAATAACGAGGACACCAGTTTGCAGTCTCTTTACCTCTTTACTGAAGATGTTGGAGACCTCAGTCCAGAGCGCTGTTAACTGGGTTTTCAGAGACCGGCCGGTCCAACGACACATCAGGAGTTCTCCTCACAGGTGGGAATCAGTATCTACCTTCTAGCGCTGTGTGTTGTAGTTCTTCCCTGCTGAGCTCCCGGGATAGTCCTCACAACTGTTTCTTTCTGTCTCTACTGTTCGTTCTCCGTCCTCCAGGTGATATGGTAGGACGCACCCGTATGACGGGGTAGGCCTGGAGTTCTTCCGGGACTCTAGAGTCGCCCCTCTCCCACAGCTGCCTCCGTTGTCTGCTTAGGTGTTAAGTGAGACAGCCAACCTGTAATTAGCTGTCCTGCCGTGGTTTGCAATGTACTTAAAGTCTCTTACTTGCTCGGCGTTCCGGCCACCGATTGTTTGCGCCTCAGCAAGGTGCTGCCTCTTTCAACAAAACCCCTGCTGGTATTCTCCTTTTCTGTATTCCCGTTGTTTGCTGGTTAGTTCTGCTCTGAGGAGTCTGCCAGGATCCCCATCCCTGACAGGTCCTCTCACTAGCTCTTCCCAGCTACTTCTCTCTGTCTTCCTGTCCAACCCCCAGTTTTACCAGAGTTGTGAGGAGTGGCCTACTAGATAGGACCACCCCCCCTGGTGGCCGGAGTGTGAAGTGTGGTGAGAATGTACCTGGTCAGAGAAACTCCTTAGTGCAATCAGACGTACCATAGCTCCCCATAGTGGCGGAGCCACAGTACTGCAACAACCAGGACTCTGGGGTGCTGCACCATGATCACTCTGGATGAACTGCAGAGATCTACAGCTGAGGTGGGACAGTCTATCCATAGGACAACAATCAGTCGTACACTGCACAAATCTGGCCTTTATGGAAGAGTGGCAAGAAGAAAGCCATTTGTCAAAGATTTCCATAAAAAGTGTTGTTTAAAGTTTGCAATAAGCCACCTGGGAGACACACCAAACATGTGGAAGAAGGTGCTCTGGTCAGATGAAACCAAAATCGAACTTCTTGGCAACAATGCCAAACGATGTTTGGCGTAAAGGCAACACAGCTCGTCACCCTGAACACACCATCCCCACTGTCAAACATGGTGGTGGCAGCATCATGGTTTGGGCCTGCTGTTCTTCAGCAGGGACAGGGAATATGGTTAAAATTGATGAGAAGATGGATGGAGCCAAATACAGGACCATTCTTGAAGAAAACCTGTTGGAGTCAGCAAAAGACCTGAGACTGGGACGGAGATTTGTCTCCCAACAAGACAATGATCCCAAACATAAAGCAAAATCTACAATGGAATGGTTCACAAATAAATGTATCCAGGTGTTAGAATGGCCAAGTCAGAGTCCAGACCTCAATCCAATCGAGAATCCGTGGAAAGAGCTGAAAACTGCTGTTCACAAACGATCTCCATCAAACCTCACTGAGCTCGAGCTGTTTGCCAAGGAAGAATGGGCAAGAATTTCAGTCTCTCGATGTACAAAACTGATAGAGACAAACCCCAAGCGACTTGTAATCACAGCAAAAGGTGGCGCAACAAAGTATTAAGTTACAGGGGCCGAATAATATTGCACGCCCCACTTTTCATTTTTTTAATTTCCACAAAAATTTAAATTAACCAATAAATTTCGTTCAACTTCACAATTGTGCTCCACTTGTTGTTGATTCTTCACCAAAAATTTACATTTGGTATCTTTATGTTTGAAGCATGATATGTGGGAAAAGGTTGAAAAGTTCCAGGGGGCCGAAGACTTTCGCAAGGCACTGTATGTCGCTTCTTTTATCTGTTTCAGTCTGTTCTGATCTACTCCTGCATGAGATGTGATGAGACCCTGCTCTGCTCTCACTGCAGAGCGAGTACAAGCTGCTTAAGCACAAGAGACATAAGTGTGATCTCTGACACATCTTTGAACAGGCAGTGTGGGGGAAAGGGAAGTACAGCAGTGAGAGGAGGAGAGCTGATACAAGGGGTTGTAATGTGACACAGCTAAACTCAGCTGTGCTGCCCCTCCCCCTACAATGACTCATGCAGATGGTTAGACAAGGATATCAGGCTACCTGTCATACATCTCACTCACTTAGAAACCTGCTCTAAGCTATGGTGGGGGCGTGTTCTTTCTCCTGTGTGTTGATGCCTGCTTATGATTGGTTAGCATCCTACAGGGAGAAGAAGTACACGCCTCCAGTGAAAACTATCTGATAACACCCCATTAGACTTAAAAAAGTTAACTCATTAGGTGCCAAATACTTTAACTGCAATAATCTCTGCAACGGAGTAACAAAAAAATCCCAAAACATTTTGTTCTGCTTTGCAGTCGCTATTACATTGTGTGTCCAGTTTAGCATGAAAAAATTGGTGAAAAGTCCTCTCCAACAGTATTGAGGAAAAGCTCCTCAGAAAAATATCTTCCTGAAGAGGCTTGCCTGGGCAAACGCTGGCGCCTATATGGTGGCATGTGAACATACCCTAAAACTCCTCGTTTTTGACCTCCTCGAAAAAAAACCTCGGTGCGCACTTAACCTTGGGGCTCTGCAGCTAGGATCACAGGGAGAAATGTCCAGATCTGCAGGATACTAAAGAGGCCAAACGTCTTGTGCAAAAATGTGGACCTCGCAAACCGAGAATTTAGGATTACAAAGTTTTATTTTATGTCGGCAGCTGAATGTTCTAATTGTTAAAATGATTAAAAAAAAAACGCCTGCTCCGTCTGATTGTGGAGACGCACTTGACAATGGTGGATGTGAACACAATGTCCTGTGTTAATCTCCGGCTTCCCCGACAATAGCGCCGGCTGCTGTCCCTGAAAACTGCAGCTGTCACATGGAATATGATCCCGCAGGTTAATGAATGCACAGTGAATAGGCTCAGGCCTGGACTCGGCACCGTGCTGACAGGTGGATGACATGTTCACACTGGTCTCATCCAAAATAACCCAAAGCTTGAATGTGATGGAAAGAAAAAAAAAATCTTATCTGCAATTTGCTTTACACACATAAATATAAAAAAATCCATCTTATCTTTTCAAGTGAATGTTCATCTTTTCACACCATGTAATTTTTGTTATCTTCTTTGCTGTTCTGATTAATTTTTTTTTGCCTTCATAGGGATATGGACTTTTCTGATATAGAGCACCAAATCCTCTGTATAGACATAGAGTTAAAAAACAAAACTCTGTCCTCTTGTAAGCACCTCTAGAGGGAGCTCTTTGTATACTCTGAGCTCCCTCTGGTGGTGGCTGCAGATGCACAGAATTTTATTGTTTACTGTCATGATCCAGGTCGGGGGTTTGCTTCTTGCTTTTCCTTCCCCAGCCTGGTTATGGTGAGGTTAACATTTCCTGCCTCTCTTTGGTGGGTGGCTATTTATTGGTGCTACTCCTGGTAGTATTTGTGAGTGATAGTTCCAGTCCCTGGCTTGAGTAGCTGACCCGTATACCCTAGTGATCCTTCTGCCTCTGATTACCCGTATTTGTGCCTGACCCGTTCCCTATCCCTGACTTAGTGTGTGTTTGGTGGTTTCCTACAGTGTATTACTCGGCTTGAATTCTGAACCCTGTTACTACATTTCCCGTCTGGCTTTGACTCTTTGGCTCGTCCCCCACTACGTCTTCTGTCTCACGTTTTGGATCCCGTGCTGCCGTCTGGTTCTGATTTCTGGCTTGTCTCTGACCACATGCATTGCTGCGACTACTGGTACATTGTCTTCCTGTTTGCTGCTGACCAGGCCTGTCTGATTACTCTGCCGCCTCCTGGTGGCGCTCCTTGCTTTGCACTGTGGTGCTACATGGTGAGTGCTACCTTTTTCCTCTTACATGCGCCCCCTGGTGGAGATTGTGTGCAACTGCCTGTTTTTGCATGGCATTCAGAGTTTTGTATCAGAAAGCGCTGGCCCTTATCAAGATTTATTAAGGAATTAATCAGCTCAGAATGATGAATCTATTTAGATTAATCCCTTCCCAACGTATAATGTCCTGAGCCTGCTATATAAACGGCTGTGTTACACAGCTAGCGCTTGTCTGTAATGGTGGATCTATTTAGATAACTTGCCCCTAATGGATCAGTGCGTGATCTATTCGCTGCTGTTTAACCAATGAACATCCTTTATGAGGAGCGATCGCCTCGTGTGACAGTTCGGGTGACCAACGACCCCTTGGTGTCATGATGGTATGGTGATGGGATGCCACGGCAGCCAGAAGCGTACTGAAGGCCTCTGTTGCAGACATCTTTGTACCTCCATGAAGCACATCACCAGGATGGTCTTCACAGGAGATTGTAATTTCATCCATGTACTGTAGCTCAAATGATCACAGGTTCAAATCCCAAGGGACGACTCAAAAATGAAGAAAAAGTGTTTTAAAAAAATATTAAAAATAAATATAATACATTTTGAATCCCCCCCCCCTTGTCCCAGTTAAAAAAATAAAGAAAAAAAATGAAATAAATAAACATATTTGCTACTGTCGCATCTGTAAAACGTCAAAAAGAGAAAAATCAACTGAAAAATATAAAAGTTGTGGAACTCAAAAAATGAAAAGACATTTTTTCTTACAATTTTTGGGGATTTTTATCAGATTATTATTATTATTTTCTTTTTAACAAACAGTAATTGTCATAAAACCCAAAGAAACAATGACGAAACTGCATTTTTTTTCAGCATATCTTCCCACTTGAATGTTGTTGTCATTCAAAAATATAACTTGTTCCGTAAAAAAAATAAATATAGTAAAATATGAATGAAAAAAAAATTAAAAAGTTATGACTTTTGCAACAAATGGGGAAAAAAAATTAGAACCTCAAAAGGGAAAAATAGCCCAGCTATGAAGGGTGTGAACAAAATGGATTTCAAGGGTTGATATTCACTAGGGCCTCTAACTTTAGATTAAATTGTCCTATCAGAATAATATTATTAAATGCCAATATATTCAGCAGAGAATATGAATTGACATTCATTTTGTGACTGATCTGTTTCAGTCTTTTAGACCTCATCAGCACACAGCAGTGTTTGAGTTGGATGAAGTGTCCATCATCAGAATAATCTCATTTAGTGGTCCTAAGGTTTCTTAGTCTTGCACATGGTTAAGTCAATACCTACCCCAGAAGAAATCTTGTTACTTGATATGGATTTCTACCCCACTGACACTTATGTGTTGACTGATCTGTTTTGGTCTTTTGGACCTCATCAGCACACATCAATATTCTTGTTAGTTTCTATGATATTCCAGTCTGACACATGCCTGCCCTTTAGCTTACTTCATTCAGAAGAAACATTAAGATTTGGCATGGATCCTTCCTACCCATTATCACCCATCTGTTGTCCTGTTTGGGTCTTTTGGACCTCATCAGCGCAAAATAGCATTTTTCTTAGAAGAAGGCAGGCGATCAGAATCACCTCCTATGGTTGGTCTAAGGTATCCCAGTCTGTCACATGGCTTCATCACACAGAAGAAATTTAGGACTTAATATAGGTCTTATGTTCTCATTATCGACTCATTATTACCCTTTTGGCTTCTGTTCTGTTTTGGTCTTTCAGATCTCATCAGCACAAAAGAGTGTTTTTTTGTTAAGTGGGTGGTTAGGTCTTCAAAATAATCTCCTCTGATGGGTCACATGGCTGTCCTTGCCTTATTCAGAAAAAAATCATATACCGGTAATCATATTGAACTTATCAACACCTTGACACCCATCTGTCTTCTGTTCTGTTTTGATCCTTTGAACCTCATCAGCACAAAACAGGGTTCTTGTTCTATGGAGGGTAGGTCTTTGGAATCATAATGGGTTTAAGGTACCTCAGGAAGCCCTTTCAGTCATTGCTTTATCCTGGAGAAATACTCGGTTTGCATTATACTAAACCTTTACCACCCATCCATCTTTTGTTCTGTTTCGCTCTTTTGGACCTCATCAGCACAGAGTAGTGTTCTTGTTAGTTGGAGGGCAGAACATCAGAATCATATCCACTGGTTGACCTAATGTATCTCAGTATGTCACATGGCTGTGTTATTCAGAAGGAATTATGACTTCATAGGTCTTATTTATCCCTTGATAGCTATCTTTCTTTTGTTCTGTTTTGGTCTTTTGTACCTCATCAGCACAGAACATTGTTTTTCTTAGGTGGAGGGTAGGTCTTCAGAATCATGGTGGGTTTAAGGTACCTCAGGCTACCCTTTAAGTCATTGTTTTACTCTTGGGAAATCTTAGGACTCTGCATTTTACCAACTCTTTAACGGTCATCCATCTTTTGTTTTGTTTCGCTCTTTTGGACCTCATCAGCACACGACAGTGCTCTTGTTAGCTGGAGGGTAGGTCTTCAGAAATTCTGACACCTGGCTGGAATTTAACTCATTGTCTTAATCTGGATAAATATTATGACCTGGATTGCATCCTACTAACCCATGAACACCCATCTACCTTCTGTTGTGTTTCGCTCCTTTGTACCTCATCCGCACAGAGCAATCTTCTTGTTTCCTCATTGATGTTTGAGTCTTTTTTTTTTTTTAAAGTTAAATCTCATGTTCTAAGTGGTCCTTGATTTTATCCACACTATTTCTTAAATCCAGTTTGATTCTGAAAAGCAATTTGACTCTCACAAAACATATGTAATTGGTTCTTTTCTGGGAGAGTCTCAGGGCCGAGTGACATTTGTGTCAATCCAAACACAATCACGGGAAGCCACTTCCTGACCTCTCCACAATTCATGCTTCACCGTTATGTCATCCAAAAAATATGGCGATGCATCACTTCTCGTAATTAGTTATTGGTCAACCACAAGGCCTGCTTTGTGTTTTTTTTAATAGGTACTCCGACTCAATTTGTCAATATGAGAATATTTTAGGATGAGCTTCTCTGCGTACCCTTATTCAAGACTAAACCATCTAGAAAGGCTTCGTTCTTTTTTTTTTTACTGCTTTTATTTAATCCGTTCTTCTCCCAGAGTCCTCCTGTCAATCTTATTCATGGTAATCCTCTCACAGTACAATAGCTGGAGACTTGGTGCGGTGAAAGTGTGGTCTGCATGACGTTATTGCAGAAAAGGGAAACTTACTAGAGCCGCAGATGAATCCTACAGCAATGCAGACATATTACCGTGTAGGACAAGCCTTGGTAGATGTCATTCCTTACTTTATTCTCAGGTTTCAAAGACTCTTAAGTCGGTGGTAACATATTGTTGAATGACCTGAAAACATGAAGACCAGTTTTCCAAGCTCATATTTGCAGGTGCCCCAAGAACTTTTTTTGGCAGATCTCCTTAGAGGTTGGACATGGATCTCATGATTGGACTGGTCCACCAGACTGGCCTAACGCAGTATTTCTTCATGACCTTTTCTCGATTCCAATTTTTCCTCCCCTTCTTCCACGAGTCATAACTTTTTTTGCTATCTTTCCAACCCCAGAGCTTGTTTTATTTTTGAGGGTTCAGTTTTCATTTTTGAATGACACCAATCACTTTACCATATAATGTACCGAAAAATGGGAAATGAATTCCGAGACGGGGGCAAAATGGTGAAAATAAACCTAATTCCACCATTGTTTTTTTGGAGTTTTGCTTTTACTCCAATCATGGTGTGGTAAAAATGATCAGGTAAATTGATACTTCAGGTCATCGTGATTACAGACATACCAAACTTGTATAGTTTTTTATTATATATTTTAGCGGTTGAAAAAATTAAAAACCTTGCAAACAAAAAAATACTTGGTTTGTGTCGCCATTTTCTTACTTTTCCATTGATGGAGCTTTGTTTTGCGTGCTGAGCTGTAGTTTTTATTGATACCATATTGGGGTACATTTGATGCTTCGATAGCTTTTTATTGCCTTTTTTAGAAGTACGGCAACTGAAAAATGTTAATGATGGTGTTTAGATTTTTCTCCTCTGTAGGGCATTTACTGGTACGGATTTATTAGTTTTAGTTTCTGATAGATTGAACTTTTTGTACTTGGCGTGATTCGTCACCCCGTAGTTGCATCATTGGGACTGATGGGGTATGATTATGCATGGCCTTTGTTTGAAATTGCGAGCGGCTTTTAAGTGGTTAATCAGCAGCGATCGGAGTTAGCTCTGATCGCTGCTGTTAGAGGCAGATGATGGCTGTAAAACAGGTGGCATCCGTCCTGTGTGGGGTGGACTTGGCTCATGAACCTATATGAACTAATATGTTACACTTTAAAAAGGTGTTAAAGGGGTCGTCCAGTTTGGATAACCCCTTTTTATATACCCTATTAGTAAATTCTTAGATAATTAGAGGAGGTTCCTTTCCTTAGGAACCCTATCTGAGAGTAGAAGAATTTATAGAGCATCTCGATCTCTGGTAGACCTCTCCTGTCCTGCATCCCACTGATTTAAATAGACATTGTGTAATTCTCAATTTCACCTCTGGTGGCGCTGCAGGGAAATTGAGCACTTACTGTAACGTGATCCCACAGATCACAACTGATTGCTGGTTGCCCAAGCAAGGGGGAAACTTTGTGATCCACCTATTGTCAAGACAATCACGAGATTATGCCAGAGAAGTCCCTTTTAGTGGCTCTTCCATTTAGCTTATACATATTTGTCTCCAGAAAGGTTAGTACCTAATACGACAAAAAACTATCTTGCTTATTAAAGTGTAAAAGTAAATATCCAGCCATCTTGAAAGTCCAAGGAAGTCCAATATAAATCAATCTCACAAAATTTGTGTAACTTGCCAATAAATAATAATAATAATAAATAATATGGAATATTTTTCTTCCCTTTTTTGGCTTTTTGGGAAAGTATGTACCTGTCTCCATACTGATAGGCTATATAGTCTCTTATAGGACCTGCAATGTGTGTTCCCAGCCAATTTGAAGTCTCCTGGCAGCAGCTTCTTCTCCCCTCTCGCAGCACACAGTCTCAGAATGAGAAATACTGCAGATGCATCCCCCTCCTCCCTGACTACAGTTTTACATTAGAAGGATATTTTTGGTGAGGGCATTTGTAGATATTTAAAGAGAGCAGACGGGCAAAGTGGCAATTAGGTGGGGATGTAAAATAGCTTCTTCCATCCCAGTCATCCGCCAGAGCCAAGAAGGATGACAGGATACAGTTGCTTGCAGTTCTAACTACTGAAAAACGAGGTCTGCGGCTTGGTTGTAATGAGTTAATTACCTAACGCCCCCGAACGTAAAGCCCTCAAAAGATGTTGTAGAGTTTTAATTTAGAATGCACAACCCGTCCTCATCTTGTGACACCGCGTCCTAAAGGGTTTTTCAGTATAATATTTTAATTAAAAACTCTCCATATTAGACAGGCCCTCTGTACATCTGCATTGTCAGCTCACGCTCCGGAGCACAAGCTGCATTAGCAGAAGTGTACAATTCGCTCCATTGATTTTGAAATGAAAGTTATCGAGTGGGTATTGCACTGAGAGACGCTGCCAATAGCCGCCACGCTCATTGCTAGCACTTCCGAGGCTGTTTTGGGAAAAGTCCAGTCAACAGATCCACAGAGGATGGTTTGAGGGAGACACCGAGATGTTTCAGATGAGCAGGAAATCAAATTCCACAGAACTGAAAAAAAAATGAGTTTTTATAACAATAGGAACTGGCCCTGGTGGACTTATCAGATAGAGAAGCGCGATATCGACCCAAAAGTGTAGAAGCTGCACCGGGATTGATTAACTCAACCATACACTGTCATCCGTTACCATTCTGCCATCAGGGATATCTGTTACCTAACTGGATGGCGGCTACAACCACCCCAGAGGAGGACTGACCACTTTGTCATTGGGGCAGTGTCCATTACCCAATGGGACCCGCAAGTCCCTTGTTATTTAGAGCCCTAGAAAATATAAGATATCTGCACCTAAAATATATATTATTAACCCAGATTTCAGCCGTCAGATAGTTGCCAACTGTTCCAGAACCTCCTCAAAAAATCGTACGTCTTGCGTATTCCTGGAACAGTTTGCAAATTGTACATGCCCCCCACATAATTCCACGTCCACCGACCTCAAGATGTCTGAAGACCAGACCTGATGCTTGGTGCCTGACCTGAGCCATAGGCTCCAGACATTACAGGAATGTCCATCTTGGATTTCAGCTTGGCCTTCCACTGCCTAGAACACATGCTGCTCCTAGCAGACCTCTGTACCTGAACTTGGACCTGACACTGTACTTCTAACTCCATCTGAACTCTCCCTAACCAGGAAGTGTGTCCTTCTATTAACATCAGTGCCCACCCACTGGGCTAGTTCTATCCTTAACCATTTCCTCTCTCATATCCTTAACCTATTATCCTTATTCTATATCTTATGCTATCCTAAGCTTATCCTATGCTATACTCTGTAGCGCTGTGGCCGGCGCCCCTGCATGGTCTCCCCTTCTCCCTTCATGCAGGGACGCCAGCTTACTCACAGTCCCAGCCCCGCGTAGTGGTCTCTCGGCGTGTCCCTTCTGCTTTCTGGAGTGTGTGCCGCAGAACATGCTGGGAGCCTAGTATGCTGGCATATACTATATGGCCTCAGCTTATTGCTGAGAGGCATTTACTATAATATAGTACACCTGCAAGATGACTCCCAGCCATCACAAAAGGTGTCTGGGGTCTGGTCTCCATACGTCCAGGTCAGCCAGCAGTGTCGCCATCTTCTCCACCAGGTCTGCTAGTCGCCAAGTCGTTGTGTGCCGGAGTCGATGTCCCCACACAGCCCCGTCGATTGTAAAAAGCACCTGCCACCAGGATCCTCCCCACCTCATGGACGTGTTGTCCTGGAGACCAGGCTGAAGATGGATCCTGAGCAGGTATCTTCGGTCTGCAGTAGGTCTGGTGAAGAGAACGTCAAGGCGGTGGCATCTTTCAAGTCTCTTAAACCCACCAATCAGGCGGAGAAACTTCTGTCGGTCCTTTAATCTTCCTGGGTGGTAATTGATTTCATCGAATGGAGAGACACTTTCCAATGCCCAGGTCCTGGTACTACGCTCACTTTTTCTTATGCTAAGGATGGCTTGATGGAGAGAAGCATTCTAGTCAAAAAGATGGTGAGAGATGTCACTTTTTTTCTAGTGGACAGAAGAAGTCGTGGTCCTGAAGAAAAGTCATGAGATTTCCATGATGAAGTGTCGGCCTTCAACTTCTCTGCAGAGAGTCCTCACGGGCTTGAAGAAAAGGAGGCGTAAGGGTGAGGGTACTGTAGCGCAGGGCCAGACTGGCCATCTGGCAATTCTGGCAAATTCCAGAAGGGCCTGTCTGGTTATGGGCCACCTTGTCTGCTACGTGGTTAATAAAATCTGTGTTCTCAAGACACCCATACTGTTAAGAGTTGCTCACTCCGTCACTTACCCCTGCAGGCCACGGGTCTAATTAGAAATATTGGTCTAGTAGAAAATCTTCCTTTCCTCCATCCAGGGTAATATTAGTAATATATCCCATCTGGTTCATGGGGACGGGGACAACATGGGCCTGTGTGATTTCAAATGCCAGGACTGAATTTCAGCCCCAGTCCATACCTGCTGTAGTGCTATGGCATGGTGTCTCCTTCAGGGACACTGGCTTTCTCACCACCCCAGCCTCGCAGCGTGGTCTCTCAGCATGTCCCTCCTGCCTCCTGATGTACGCGATGCAGTTCCCGGCGGCATGCCTAGTATGCATGTATGCTTGCTACCCTGTTCTTAAAGGGGCAGAGCGCACATACTAAATGCCCTAAGATTTTTGCTGAGAGGCATTTAGTTTAATGTAGTACACCTGCAAGATGGCTCCCAGTGAATATCTGGGAGGCATCTTGTATAAAACACTCACTCTCCTCTAGGAAGCCGCCAAGCAATGCAGTGAATCATTAGTTAGTAAGGTGTACCACTAGTGAGTTGTGAGGTCCCCTGGTCCCGGTGTGGGCCAGAGCCTGAACGTTAATCTATTTCCCGTTAGTCCAGTATAGTTAGTCCTTGTTCCTGTCTCCGCTTTGGTGGTGTCCGTACCCTGAAACCGCATTGGCGGTACCTGAGACCAGTGTGTCTCACCTGTCCCGGTAGCCGTTTTGTTGGCATACTCTACAATGTTTAGGGGCAAATTACAAGTTGGGAAGCACCATGCTTCAGGTAATAAAGGTTCACATATTAGGGTTTTGGCAGCATAATCACACCTGCTAACTTTGAAGGGCGGACTTCCATGAAATGTATGACAACAGCGTGCCGCCAAAGATTGCTTTACAGTGACATGCCCTTTTTCTAAATTATGTCCCTTTGCACCCATTTCATGCCCCCTACATGTTACATTACGTGCCTCCTGAATGTGTGTGTGTGCGCAAGTTTGATAATGGATCGTCCCAGTGTAAAACTTACCAAGCCTTGTTTTTCGGGAGGTTTGGTGGTGCCCTGGTGATTTACCAACTTGTCAGGGCATGAGTGTAACTAGCATCCTATGGCCTTAGGGCAACTTCTGGAACTTCTCCCCAAGCTTGTTGCTAGAATCTATATAATCTATATAAATTCCTCCCTCCCTAAAAAAACCCATAAGTATATACCTATCTGGGCCCAATCGCAGTTACCACTTCTGTGACCTGCTATCATTATGCCACTGCTTCTTGGAGTTCGGAAAGGTCTCTGTCTGAGTTTCCCAGATGTTCCAGGAGAGTTGGCAAGTTTGGATATCGTTTCTTTACTAACTCATTGTGTGACCCATATCCATATGCTACCATTCAAGATGTAGATGGTTTGTAAGACATTTCAATAATTCTTTGGAGACCCTCAATGTGGATGTTTAAGGATGAACACTAAAACCGTTGTCTTCTGTTTGAGAAAAAGGAATGACTTGACTTATCCAACACAGATTTTCCAATACTAGAACTCTCCATGTTTAGTAATGGTCAGAAGAACCCATCGTCAAGTTCCCCTACAAATTTTTGAGTAAAAAAAAATAGGCAATTGTGTGACAAGACAAGACAAAATGAAAGAGAAGGGTTGTAATTGTCCACATCTATCAGCTGTTTATGATAGAAGTTGGACTTACCTAAGCCGTAGACCAGGTCAATGGATGCTTTACTTAGTGGTGGGTCAGTTGACTAATTCCAGTCTAGTAATACGTCCATGGCTGGTACATGATCCCATATATACCGTAAGAGATATAGGGATCAACTGGTCAACATTGAGTAATCTACAACAGATGAGCGTAGAAAGGAGGACATTTACAACCGACCATAATGTGCTGTCGAGAGCGATGACCTCCGGAGGTGGAGGTAAAGCCCTGGTTTTTATGTGTATATTCGGCACCACTCATGGAAGGCAGAGATTACTTTTAAACATGTCTCTTCTAATTGATTCCACAATTTATTTCTACAGAAGAGAATGTAATTCTTATCTCACCCAGAGCTTAACCTTAGTCATTAGCGACTCTTCTATCAAGCTTCAAGCTCGGTGACGCATCGCGTTTGACTAATGTTCCAGTCAAAGCTTTCAGTAGGTCTGTGTGGTCCAGGCTTCAGATATTATCTTTCTCGTACATACTATGCAAGACCAGATTATTGTACATGTCTAATGCCATAATAGGGGTCTACTACGCTCTGTTTGCTTAGGACAAGATCCAACACTGGAAGACTGAAGGCCTGTCATCATTATGTCACCAATGATCATCATTAAGGAAAATATAAGGAGATTTATAGTATGAGACAGTCACATTTTGGGGGTTGTCCCCTCTTATAAAGTGATGACATCAAACCCCCGAAATGACAGAATATCCTAACGATATGCCATCACTATAAGATGGGAATGGACACAGTCACTTGCTTGGAAGGGTCGTCAGAGTACTTCTATCTGTAATTAGATTTTTAAAGACTGCCACGTCTTGTTGGCTCCTCCTGGGCGTATACCTGTGTCTCTTAAAGGAGCCACATCCTTTTTTCCTTACCCCTTCTATGTGCAGTAACCTGATCGTGCTTGGTGAATGGGAGCCTTTAAAACCAGACAGCATTTTAGCATAGTTACTGATACTTCTGATTGTTCAAAGGGTTTATCCAGGATTAGAAAAAAAGAATGGCTGCTTTTTTTTAATGGAAACCTCTCCATATCTGTCCATGGGTATTGTATGGTATTGCAGATCAGCTCCTATAAAGTGAATAAAGCTGATCTGCAAAACCAAAAATAAATACTTTCAGAAGAAAGTAGTCATCATGACTTTCTAAACTTTGTAGCACTTCTTCCTGCATTGACCTTGCCAAGTTTCTTTACTTGTGATTTAGTCTTTTTTTACAAGCCCAGGGCCTGATTTCTGCTGCAGCAACCTGCCACCCATCCCCAGGCAAAAAATTCTACTATAAGCAACTACCCATCTCCCAAATTAATGTGATGGAGGAATAAAGGTGATAAGATTAAAGGGATACATGGAGGATGGCCTAGTTCCTTACTTGTGATCTAGCGCTTCTTACTCCTTGACCGGCTGCTGATTTCTGCTGCAGCAATCTCCGTCTATCCCCAGAATGCAGATTCTAAACTGAACCTTTTTCCCCAAATTAATATGGTGGAGGAAGAGAGGATGTAAGATGAAATGGACATGTAGACATTGAATACTTTCTCTCTTATAATTGAGTATCTGTCACTCTAAGATCGGTGTTATTTCTGAATCCTAACACTCGCACAGGGATGAACAAACCAGGGGAGATGTTAAACCTGCACAACACAGGTTCAAATAAATATAAGGCAAATTCCTAACTTCACCCTGATTTGTCCCTACCTGACTGCGGAGGTTGTCACCCTAAAACAACAAAACGGCGCCTGCGCTCATCGTCGGCTGATCCTGAGTGTCCTTAACTGCACCATCAACTAATCGTAGAGTGTAACCCAAAACAACAACAACAGAACGTAATGTACACAGACAGAAGGTGAGACACAGGGCTTAGGACGTGTTCACACAGTCATACATGAAAGACGAAACAAAAAGAAAAAGAAAGGAACACAAAAAGAATTTCAGTATACTTGAAAACCCCCAGACCCTGAATGTAGCAAAATGGGAAGAGTGCTGAGAAGGGAAACACGTAAACAAACCGCAGGAGAAGCAATAGAGAAGAACTCAGAAAGATAATTCTTGACTGGGGAGCTGGGACTCCAAACATCCATCTAACTTGGAATACAGCCAGCAAAGACTCCATTTGCCAGGAGAGTATAAAAAACTCCCCTCAAGAAGTGATAGGACAAACCAAACGAGGATAAGAAAACACCTGCACAAAGGCAAAAACCATATAATAAAAGATAGACAAGAGCATTATCAGCAGTTGGACAGAGACAACACAGGCTGTGGTCCAGTAAAGTGGGAAACTGACCACACAGACAGTAGTCACCGGATTGAGGCCTGGAGTCGAGACATGACACTTGGCTGCTGATTTCTGCTGTAGCAACCTGCCACCCATCCTCATACAAAAGATTCTACTGTAAGCAACTACCCATCTATAAAATTAATGTGATGTGGAAGAAGGAGAGGATGGCCCAGTTTCTCTACTCGTGATCTAATGCTTCTAACTCCAAGCCTAACTGTTGATTCCTGCTGCAGCAACCTGTCTCCCAGTCCCAGGAAATAGATTGTAAACTGAACCCATTATTGGTTCATTAATATGGTGAACAGGGGAGGTAAGATTGTTATTATTGCTCCGACCTTGGCTGCACTGCCTCGCATCCCCTGACAACAGATTCTAAACGAACCCTCTTTTCCCAAATTAATATGGTGGAGGAATAAAGGAGGGAAGATGAAATACATATGGAGAAAAATTTCTCTACTTATGATCTACTGTTTGCCATTCCAAACTCGGCTGCTGATTTCTGCTGCAGCAACCCGCTTCCCATCCCCAGTCAAAAGATTTTAAGTAGTAGCCCATCTCCCAAAGTAATATGTTGGATGTATAGAGGAAATACAATTAAATGAATATTTCCTGGAACACATCATTTTTCACGGAATATACACATGTGTCTTAAAGGGTTTAGATAACCCTTTAACTTGGCTGTTTCTAATGAGAAAGACCTTTTACAACCAACCAGCATTTCTGATTTTTGCATCCTGTAACAATCCATTGCTTGTGATTCTTGCTTATTGCTGCAGGTTTCCCTGGCAGCCAGTTACTTTTCAGGGCCTAAGCCACACCCAGTTTCCCAATGGGCGGATTTGGTAGGAGGGGTTAACATTAAGCGGATGGTTCGTGGAGCACTTATAGAAGTAATTTTTAATTATTTTTTTTGGCCTTTGGATAGTGATAGGAGATAGGAAATGTTTGGGAAGGGGCAGAGATCATGGATTGTGTTGCTACAATATTAATTGTTCTGTAGTTTATTTTATGATGCGACTGCCCCTTTAATTTCCCTCCAAATGTTCGTCTGGAAGCTAAACAAGCTTGGCACAGATTAAAGAATATGTACATTCCCATTAATCTCTGGAGTATGTCTGACCCAAATTCTGAAAGAGAACAAATCGTCTGTAAATGTCAAGTATCAGTTAAATTAGGCTAATTTTAGACTCTAATATTTCAGTGCCGACCCACGGCCTGAAACACGGAGTCCCTATGCTGACATCTGGCTACAGAATAGATGTCTGGGTCTACCTGGTATATAGTCATATGGGGTAAAAGGAAAATGTAGGGTGTAACTAGGGATATTTTACCTTTAACTACAGCTACTGTACACTAGAAGAGCCCTCGGGGGTGGAGAATGTCCAATCTCTGGGGATCCAGCTGCTGGAATCACCCCCAAAAAAACGGGATCCCAAAGTCCCCGTGTGAATGGAGCAGTAGTGAGCATGTGCGACCATATGGAAAAATTGTAATTAATCTTTGCTCTTACAGACCTCTATGGAGACCATACCAATAAAATGAAAGCTAAATCTAACATTTGGTGTCCTCCCTTTGCCTTCATCAGTTCTTCTTGGTACTTGTGCACAGTTTTTGAAGGAACTCAACAGGAGGTTGTTCCAAACATCTTGGAGAACTGACCCCAGATCTTCTGTGTATGAGGCTTGTGCGGATCCTTCATGTGATCCCAAACTAGATGATGTGAGATCAGGGCTCCTCGGGGGCCGGATCATCTCTTCCAGGACTTTTTTGTTCTTAATAACATTGGCTGGATGTTTGGGGTCGTTGTTCTGCTGCAAAATAAATTTGGAGCCAATCAGATGCCTCCTTGATGGTATTACATGATGGATAAGTGTCTGCCTGTATTTCTCAGCACTGAGGACACCATTAATCCTGACCAAATCCTCTACTGCAATTGCTGAAAAGCAGCCACAAACTTGTAGGACCCTCCTCCGAGCTTCGCTGTTCCTATATACCCTCATTTTTGTGCCACCCTCCAGCCTCTGGGGAACAATCCGCCTTTTGTTAAATATTTCACATTTTGACTCATCAGTCCACAGCAGTTCCTCCCATTTTTCTGCACCCCAGTTCTTTTTTTTATGTGCCCATTTGGGTAGCTAGGCCTTTTCTCCATGTAAAATGTTTGGCTTTTCGCCTACAATTCTTCCATGAAGATGACTTCTGGCCAAACTTTTCCAAATAGTAGATAGGTGTAGTTGGGTCTCACTGGTCTCCATCAGTTTTGAGTTGATGGCACTGCTGGACAGCTTACGATTTTGAAGAGAAATAAGCATGATGTGTCTTTCATCTGCTGCACTAAGTTTCCTTGGCCAAGCACTGCCTTAATGGTCCTCACCATTGCCCATTTCTCGGTGCTTCTTATAAAGAACTTGAACTGCACATCTTGAAACCCCAGTCTTGAAGGCTTTTCAGGGAGATACCTTGCTGATGCAGTATAACTACCTGGTGTCTGGTTGCTGAGCTCAGTCTTTTCTGTGACATGAAACTGTTTTCCACAACCTCACCTTTTTATCAGAGATTGGCAGTTCCTCACCCAGTTTTAAACCTTCTACACAGCTGTTTCTGTTTCAGTTAATGACTGTGCTTCAACTTACATATGATCATTATCATCTGTTTAGTATAATTACTCATATGCCTGACAATAATCCTACAAAATTCCTGACCTTGTACAAGTGTACTTAGAAGAACTGATACTGTTTTGAAGGCAAAACACACACATATATTTGAGCGTAGTACACAGGTATAAATATATTTATATATATTTATATATATTTATACATATATATATATATATATATATATATATATATATGTATATATATATTTAAAAAAACCAAATATACTGTATGTATACAGTATGTATATTAGACACATATACTAAATAATAAGTTTATAATAATGTAGTAAGTGTATAATATTTAAATATATGTAAATATTATACATAATAGGGGTTGGAGGTCTGTTTTATTCCAAAATAAGAGCCAATACTAAAGCAGTATGCAGAGATCTCCTGAGCTCCCTCTAGTGGTGATTACAGGTAGTCAATGTTTCATCATTTAATTCTATATATTTGTAGGGGACTTGAGGTTTTGTATCAGAAATATTGCAAAACTGAATGTGAGACCTAAAAACAACCTGGCGTACATTTGTGGAAATGTGTAGCTAGAATGCAGGTACCATTTAAGTTTCATTTTGGCAGAGGTAGTGACATATGTCTCCGAGAAGGTCAGATCGCAGGGGCCAGATAAGCAGCTGTCGGGGATGGTGGGACTCATTAATGACTATAGGCGCGATGATATGAAATCTATGTTCTGGCCGGTGACAAGTTGTCAGCGCAGACGTCCAAATTGAGCAATACCGGGAAGATATCTGTCCAGGCGGCCTCTGTGCGCGGCGATAACGTCCCTGATGGATTAGTGGCCCGGACAGGTGCAGAAAGATAAATGGCCAAGCCGAGAAGTGAGACAGGATAAGGAGAAGATAATGGGCTATGGAGATGGTGGAGAGATAGGGATTACCTAAGAGCTGAACGGGGAAATAACTGTGGAGGCGCAGATTATGGAGGGTGGAGAGTGACAGTAATTAGGACACAATGGCTCCAGGACAGGTCGCTCAGGGCAGGGATCATCGCTGTATAACACCCAGTCACCACCTGCTCCATCCATACTAGTGGCTCCATAGCGTGTGCTAGATTAGAGCAGCTCCACCACCTGTCTGCTGGTGGCGTGCGGTATTGCAGCTCAACCTCATAAATTTCAATTGGGCTGAGCTGCAATACCAAAAGCAACCACGAATTATTGTATGTGTCCTATGTGTGAGTGGTGTGTGTGGTATATGTCCTGTGTGTCAGTGATGTGTGCGGTATATGTCCTGTGTGTGAGTGATGTGTGCGGTATATGTCCTGTGTGTGAGTGATGTTTGCGGTATATGTCCTCTGTGTGAGTGATGTGTGCGGTATATGTCCTGTGTGTGAGTGATGTGTGCGGTATATGTCCTATGTGTGAGTGATGTGTGCGGTATATGACCTGTGTGTGAGTGATGTGTGCGGTATATGACCTGTGTGTGAGTGATGTGTGCGGTATATGTCCTGTGTGTGAGTGATGTGTGCGGTATATGTCCTATGTGTGAGTGATGTGTGCGGTATATGACCTGTGTGTGAGTGATGTGTGCGGTATATGTCCTGTGTGTGAGTGATGTGTGCGGTATATGTCCTGTGTGTGAGTGATGTGTGCGGTATATGACCTGTGTGTTAGTGATGTGTGCGGTATATGTCCTGTGTGTGAGTGATGTGTGCGGTATATGTCCCGTGTGTGAGTGATGTGTGCGGTATATGTCCTGTGTGTGAGTGATGTGTGCGGTATATATCCTGTGTGTGAGTGATGTGTGCGGTATATATCCTGTGTGTGAGTGATGTGTGCGGTATATGTCCTCTGTGTGAGTGATGTGTGCGGTATATGTCCTATGTGTGAGTGATGTGTGCGGTATATGTCCTGTGTGTGAGTGATGTGTGCGGTATATGTCCTATGTGTGAGTGATGTGTGCGGTATATGTCCTATGTGTGAGTGATGTGTGCGGTATATGTCCTATGTGTGAGTGATGTGTGCGGTATATGTCCTGTGTGTGAGTGATGTGTGCGGTATATGTCCTGTGTGTGAGTGATGTGTGCGGTATATGTCCTGTGTGTGAGTGATGTGTGCGGTATATGTCCTGTGTGTGAGTGATGTGTGCGGTATATGTCCTGTGTGTGAGTGATGTGTGCGGTATATGTCCTCTGTGTGAGTAATGTGTGCGGTATATGTCCTGTGTGTGAGTGATGTGTGCGGTATATGACCTGTGTGTGAGTGATGTGTGCGGTATATGTCCTGTGTGTGAGTGATGTGTGCGGTATATGTCCTGTGTGTGAGTGATGTGTGCGGTATATATCCTGTGTGTGAGTGATGTGTGCGGTATATGTCCTGTGTGTGAGTGATGTGTGCGGTATATATCCTGTGTGTGAGTGATGTGTGCGGTATATGACCTGTGTGTGAGTGATGTGTGCGGTATATGTCCTGTGTGTGAGTGATGTGTGCGGTATATGTCCTGTGTGTGAGTGATGTGTGTGGTATATGACCTGTGTGTTAGTGATGTGTGCGGTATATGTCCTGTGTGTGAGTGATGTGTGCGGTATATGTCCTGTGTGTGAGTGATGTGTGCGGTATATGTCCTGTGTGTGAGTGATGTGTGCGGTATATGACCTGTGTGTGAGTGATGTGTGCGGTATATGTCCTGTGTGTGAGTGATGTGTGCGGTGTATGTCCCGTGTGTGAGTGATGTGTGCGGTATATGTCCCGTGTGTGAGTGATGTGTGCGGTATATGTCCCGTGTGTGAGTGATGTGTGCGGTATATATCCTGTGTGTGAGTGATGTGTGCGGTATATATCCTGTGTGTGAGTGATGTGTGCGGTATATGTCCTCTGTGTGAGTGATGTGTGCGGTATATGTCCCGTGTGTGAGTGATGTGTGCGGTATATGTCCCGTGTGTGAGTGATGTGTGCGGTATATATCCTGTGTGTGAGTGATGTGTGCGGTATATATCCTGTGTGTGAGTGATGTGTGCGGTATATGTCCTCTGTGTGAGTGATGTGTGCGGTATATGTCCCGTGTGTGAGTGATGTGTGCGGTATATGTCCCGTGTGTGAGTGATGTGTGCGGTATATGTCCTGTGTGTGAGTGATGTGTGCGGTATATGTCCTGTGTGTGAGTGATGTGTGCGGTATATATCCTGTGTGTGAGTGATGTGTGCGGTATATATCCTGTGTGTGAGTGATGTGTGCGGTATATGTCCTCTGTGTGAGTGATGTGTGCGGTATATGTCCTGTGTGTGAACAAAGCGCTAAACTATTGTTAGCGAGAACCGTCCCCCGATTGTGCGCTGAGCCCTCGGAGGAATTTCGGACAAGTGATCCCGGAGCGCTGCTGCATAAACACGGCCATTTAATCTAATAAGCATCGGACTAGCGGCTTGGCTTTGGGGATTTGGGGGGATTGCAATAATGCCGAGGTTAGCAGACACAATCCCCGGTTTCTGCGGTGTCGTCTTCCATTGTCTGGATAAGTGCCGATCCCTGATCCAATCATCCACGAGCCGTTGATTACAATTTTATTTTATTTTTCTCCTCTTCGGATGGTCACGATGCCGCCACTTACTCCTCCAGCCTGAATTTCATCCAGAGCCAAAACTAATTACACCGTAAAATAGATTGTGTAGAGATCCTAGTAAATCTCCTGCCGACGGAGGGATCAAATTACCGGGATATAATGACTTGTACGGTTTTAATAAGAAGAAGAACTTAATAACGTTAGGGACAAGCGATGAACGGACCAAAGAGGGGCAGAGTCGTCCACCTTTTATTATTACGTTGCCTTTAAATCTAATATTCTGTGATGATCAATGAAATAATATAATTTAATATCTTCCTTTTTTATACAGAGCTCTAAATACTCAGCATAGATAAAAAGAAAAATAGTAAAAATCTAACTTCCTGTAGCCACCACTAGAGGGAGCCTATGAGCTTACTGCCTACAGTGTTATCATCGACTTCAAGGTACAATCTGTATGCAGTAAGCTCCCTCTAGTGGTGACTACAGGAAGGAGATTCCATGACCTGATGATTTGGGCAGTGCAGACTCTGTTCAGTCAGAGATCCCAGTATTGCTGGGACCTGTAGTGCTCTCCCGTCTGGCGGTAAGGGTGTGTGTGCTGTCTAGTAGCTCAGGAGGAGTACTGTAATCAGCTCCCTGTTGCGGCCAATGTGGCCTCACATTCTATGTAAACTCCCAACATTCTACTGGGATTTGCCAGTTATGGATTGATATAACCTTGTTCTCTTAGTGTAGTTCTTATCCTGAATCTCCTGGTGTTTTTGTTTCTACCTTAGGTTATACAATATTTTGACCACCTATCTATATATTGATACTGTCCCTGACTTTGACCTCGTGGTAACAACTTGGCTTGATGACCCTTCTTTTTTTGCCTGCTTGCTCCACCGGGAAGCAGCCACTCCATGGACGTAGCCAAGAGGAACCCAGCTTAAGTTCAAATTGCTGTATAGTGGTTAAAGGATGAAGGCCAAGGTTCCTCTAGGGTCTTGATAAGCAAAGACGCATGTGCAAAGTCTGTCCATGGAAGCGCCATTAAGAGCTGCCAGGCTTCCGGGCACTGATAACGACTTTACTTGATGATCCGTCTTTTTGCTTGCTCGCTCCATCCACCGGCCAGCAGCCACTCCATGGACATAACCAAGGGGGACCAAGCCTTGGTCCAACTTGATGTAGGGGTAAAGGAATGAGGCAAAGATTTATCTAATGTGCAAATTGTGTCCATGGACGCGCCATTAAGAGCTGCCAGGCTTCCAGGCACTGATAATGACTTTAATTGATGAACTTTATTTTTTGCCTGCTCACTCCATCGGACAGCAACCACTCTGTGGACATAACCAAAGGGAAACCAGCCTAAGTCCAAGTTGCTGTGTAGTAGTTATAGGGTGATGGCCAATGTACCTCTTGTATCTGCGAAGCAAAGTGGCTTGTGCAATGTCTGTCCACGGAAGCACCATTAAGAGCTGCCATGACTCCAGGTACTGATAATGACTTGACTTAACGACCCTTCTTTTTTGTCTGCTCATTCCACCGGCCAGCAGCCACTCCATGGACCTAACCAAGGGCGAACCAAGCCTAAGTCCAACTTGCTTTGTAGAGGTTAAAGGGTGAAGGCCAAGGTTCCTCCAGTATCTTGCTAAGCAAAATGGCTTGTGCAAAGTCTGTCCATGGAACGCCATTAAGACAGGCTTCCAGGCACTGATAATGACTTGACTTGATGACCCTTCTTTTTAACTTGCTTGCTCCACCGGCCTGCAGCCACTCCATGGACATAACCAAGGGGGAACAAGCTTTAGTCCAAATTGCTGTGTAGGGTTTAAATGGTGGAGGCCAAGGTTCATCTAGTATCTTCCTATGCAGAGTGGCTCGTGCAAATTCTGTCCATGGAAGTGCCATTAAGAGCTGCCAGGCTTATAGGAAATCATAATGACTTGACATTATGATCTTTCTTTTTTGCCTGCTCGCTCCACCGGCCAGCAGCCACTCCTTGGACCAAATGAAGAGGGACCAAGCTTAATTCCAACTTGCTTTGTAGAGGTTAAAGGGTGAAGGCCAAGGTTCCCTTAGGATCTTGCTAAGCAATGGTGGAGGCCAATGTACCTCTTGGATCTGCTAAGTAGAGTGGCTTATCCATGGAAGCACCATTAAGAGCTGCCAGGCTTCCAGGCACAGAACACTGTTACATTTTTTTAAACAAATCATAATATAAAGTTTTTAGAAACTGGATCTAGTTTTCAGTCTAGGGGTGATTTATTTGTTTTAAGAAGGCACGTTACAGATACCCTAATAAAAATGTCTCCTTTGGTAAGATAAATTGATTTTCGACAGCGCCCCTACAGGTGGAAACAGGAACTACACCATAAACTAGGAACCAATTTACCGTATAGTTGAGAAAAAAGAATATAAGCTGAAAAAGTCCATTGAACGCTGGTCAATATTAAATTTAAGGGACACTGCCAAGGATGAAAACCTGCCACTGTCCCTAGAAATTAGGTTGGCACCAAGCGAGATGCAGCAATTACCGTCCGCGTTCCTGGCTTACAAATCGATCTCGACTGCAAGCCAGAAGGAAACTTGGAGGAGACAGGGATTAAGGATGTGATGACAGAGGCAAGGCAGAACCCAATAAAGGATATAAGTAAAAGCTTCCAGCAATAATCACGTGTTAGACAAATTAATAAATTGTTTATTGAACGGCAGGGGCATAATTTAATCTTCAGGGAAGTCAGCAGAAGCCAGGCTGCCCCCATCTCTGCTCTCCACACGTTCCTTATGAAATCATATTCCCTGTAATTAACTATTCCGGGCATTGGAGGGAGTGAATAACACAGGCGCTGCCTCTTACCACCTCGGCGGGGGGTGGATAATTCTGTCCGAGGATGTGAGATATCAGACATGCCATCCTGGAAGTGTTATTGGGACAAAAATGGATGTTAATTAATTGTTCAATGCAACTTGAGGACATGCTGATCATTCAGAAAGAGAGCATGCATGCTGATATTTAAGCCTCAAACCCCCAGGAATGACCCCAAAACTGTTCCTTTGAAGAACAATCCCTGGAATTGCCCTGGCAGGGTTGATGACCATTTTATTTTTGCCTGTTTGCTCCACCGGCCAGCAGACACTCCATGGGAGACCCAGCTTAAGTCCAAGTTGCTGTGTAGGAGTTAAATGGTGAAGGCCAAGGTTCCTCTGGGATCTGCTAAGCAAAGTGGCTTGTGAAAAGTCTGTCCATGGAAGCGCCATTAAGAGCTGCCAGGCTTCCACGAACTGATAGCAACTTGACTTGATGATCCTTCTTTTTTGCATGCTTCGCTCCACCGGCCAGCAGCTAATCCATGGATGTAGCCATGAATGTACCTCTTGGATCTGCTCAACAGAGTGGCTTGTGAAAAGTCTGTCCATGGAAGCAAAATTAGGAGCTGCCAGGCTTCCAGGCACTGATAGCAACTTAACTTGATGATCCTTCTTATTTGCATACTTCGCTCCACCGGCCAGCAGGTATTCCATGGATGTAGCCATGAATGTACCTCTTGGATCTGTTCAACATAGTGGCTTGTGCAGAGTCTTTCCATGGAAGTGCCATTAAGAGCTGTCAGGCTTCCAGGCACTGATAGCAACTTGACTTGATGATCCTTCTTTTTTGCATACTTCGCTCCACCGGCCAGCAGCTACTCCATGGATGTAGCCATGAATGTGCCTCTTGGATCTGCTCAACAGAGCTTATGTGCAAAGTCTGTCCATGGAAGCGCCATTAAGAGTTGCCAGGCTTCCAGGCACTGATAGCGACTTGACTTGATGATCCTTTTTTGCATGCTTCGCTCCACCGGCCAGCAGCCACTCCATGGATGTAGCCAAGTTGGACCCAGCCTAAGTTCAAGTCGCTATGTAGGGGTTAAAGGGTGAAGGCCAATGCACCTCTCGGATCTGCTAAGCATAGTGGCTTGTGTAAAGTCTATCAATGGATGCGCCATTAAGAGCTGCCAGGCTTCCAGGCACTGATAGCAACTTGACTTGATTATCCTTCTTTTTTGCATGTTTTGCTCCACCGGCCAGCAGCTACTCCATGGATTTAGCCAAGGTCAACCCAGCCTAAGTTCATGTTGCTGTGTAGGAGTTAAAGGGTGAAGGCCAATGTACCTCTTGTATCTGCTCGACAAAGTGGCTTTTGCAAAGTCTGTCCATGGAAGCCCCAATATTGGTAAGTACTGAATGAAATAGCCCTTGAAGGTAACTTAAAGGAGCTGTCCATTTAGAGAAATTCCTTTTTGCTAGCTAGGTCTATGAATAATAAGTTGACCTTAGGGTGTGCACCGCTGTGACCTCCCCAGTGATCAATTTTAATGTATTCCTTGTTGTCATCTACGTCTGGCTTAAGATACCCATACACCTTAGGTAGATATTCCTCTCGCCCCCTCTAAACATGCATGCTGGGCTCGACTGTACAGATCTCTCTGGCAGGAGCCTATGTCTCCTGAGAACAAAAAGTTTGGGCATGTTTAAATCCTAAGCAGATATTTGGGTAGAATGGGGAGTAATGTATGATCCCTGGTGGGCTAGGGTAGTGAAGGGGCTAATGTGTGATCCCTGGTGGTCTAGTGCTGTAAAGGGACTAATTTATGTTTCCTAATAGTCTGGGGCATTGAAAGAGCTAATGTTTGATCCCTGGTGGTCTAGGGGAGCAAAGTGCTAGTATGAGCCCTAGAGATTTAGTACAGTGTAGGGGCTAAGGAACGATCCCTATTGGTTTAGGGCAGCAGTAAAGGGTACATAGCAGGGCTTTGTGGAGTACAAGCAGTATATGGTCTAATGTATAATCCCTGGTGGGCTAGGGTAGTGTAAAAACTTATGTATTATCCCTGGTGGTCTAGTGTAGAGAAAGCGCTAAATAATCATCCCTGACAGTCTAGGGCAGTGAAGGAGTGAATACATGATTCAAACTGATTTAGGACAGTGAAAAGGTTGATGTATTATCCCTGCTGGTCTAGGACTGTGAAGTGGGTAAAGTAAAATCCCTGGTCGTCTAGGACAGTGAAGTGGGTAAAGTAAAATCCCTTCCGTTTTAGGACAGTGAAGAGAGTAAAGTATAATCCCTGGTGGTCTAGGACAGTGAAGAGGGTAAAGTATAATCCCTGGTGGTCTAGGACAGTGAATAGGGTAAAGTATAATCCCTGGTGGTCTAGGACAGTGAAGAGGATAAAGTATAATCTCTTGTGGTATAGAACAGTGAAGAGGGTAAAATATAATCCCTGGTGGTTTCCAGCTGTGAAGAGGGTAAAGTATAATCCCTGGTGGTCTAAGACAGTGAAGAGGGTAAAGTATAATCCATTGTGATCTAGGACAGTGAAGAGGGTAAAACATGATCCCTGGTGGTGTAGGACAGTGAAGAGGGTAAAGTATGATCCCTGGTGGTCTAGGACAGTGAAGAGGATAAAGTATAATCTCTTGTGGTATAGAACAGTGAAGAGGGTAAAATATAATCCCTGGTGGTTTCCAGCTGTGAAGAGGGTAAAGTATAATCCCTGGTGGTCTAAGACAGTGAAGAGGGTAAAGTATAATCCATTGTGATCTAGGACAGTGAAGAGGGTAAAACATGATCCCTGGTGGTGTAGGACAGTGAAGAGGGTAAAGTATGATCCCTGGTGGTCTAGGACAGTGAAGAAGGTAAAGTATAATCCTTTATAGTCTAGAACATTGAACAGGGTAAAGTATAAATCCTGGTGGTCTAGAACAGTGAAGAGAGTAAAATATAATTCCTTGTGTTCTAGGACAGTGAAGAGGGTAAAACATAATCCCTGGTGATTTGAGGCAGTGAAGACAGTAAAGTATAATCCCTGGTGGTCTAGGATTGTGAAGAGGGTACATTTTAATCCCTATTGGTCTAGTGAAGTGGATAAAGTATAATCCCTGGTGGTTTGGAGTAGTAAATAGGGTAAAACATGATCCCTGGTGGTTTGGGGTATTAGTGGAGGGTACGTGGCAATTCTATATAGAGTGGAAACAAAAGTTTTCTTCAGACCCTTTAGTTATATTAGACAATCCTAAAGAACCGGTATTCCGAACCCTCGTCCCATCTGCCTCTTCTTTTATTCTTATTATGTGGAGAATACAGCAGTTTCTCCCAAGATTATCTGTTGAAAACGAGCCAGCATTACGTGGTCTCGTGTCTCAATGTGACCCTTGGACAAAACATAACGAGTATAGGAAAGCAATGGCACAAAACCGAGCCTGGTAATGGTTTCTGACACTATCGCAGACTCATTTATCAACTTCTCATTGCCGCAAAACTCAAACAAGAAAAAAAAATGTCTTTCCTGTCAGGAGACACAATCCCGTTAACATTCACGGTGCCGGTCATGTCCCCTTGACAAAAAAAAAAAATTCTTAATGAATGGCTGCTGTGAAAATAGAAAAGAAGAAAAGATGGACACAAATTTGTGGCATCTTGTAGACACAATGTCCTTCTGGGCCATGGTCATCCTCACATCCTCAGGGGTGTCCCAAGATTTATTGGAAGGCAAGGAATGAAGTGGATGAGGAAGACGCAAACAGGGGTATGCAATGGCAAAAGATAATTTACAAGAGTTATATTCTTTAACTTGTCCGTAAAATAGCACAGTGCTCCAACTGTTACAGACTCAATATATGTCACACAAGTAAATGCAAACAATAAACAAATCCACTCCGTTACAGGCTGTGGGTCCTCTCTTGCAGCTATATCAAGACACAGTTCTCCTGTCTTGTAGCTATTAGCACAAAGTTCTCTCTGCAGCAGCCTCAGCTCACACACACAGTTCAAGCTCCACCCCTGCTATCTGCACAGTCCAGTCCATTATCCAGTCTATTGCAGGGGAGGAGAAGAACATTCCATCACGCCAGACAAGGGGGTGCAGTCTCTTAACCCCTTCATGACCTTGGGATTTTCCGTTTTTCTGTGTTCGTTTTTCGCTCCCCTCCTTCCCAGACCCATAACTTTTTTGATTTTCTGTCAATATGGCAATGTGAGGGCTTATTTTTTGCGAAAAAAGTTGTACTTTTGAACGACATCATTGGTTTTAGCATGTCGTGTACTAGAAAACGGGAAAAAAATTCCAAGTGCGGTGAAATTGCAAAAATAGTGCAGTCCCACACTTGTTTTTTGCTTGGCTTTTTTGTTAGGTTCACTGAATGCTAAAACTGACCTGCCATTATGATTCTCCAGGTCATTCCGAGTTCATAGACACCTAACATGACTAGGTTATTTTTTATCTAAGTGGTGAAAAAAAATTCCAAACTTTGCTAAAAAAAAAAAAATATAAAAAAAAAATTGCACCGTTTTCCGATACCCGTAGCGTCTCCATTTTTCATGATCTGGGGTCGCTTGAGGGCTTATTTTTTGCATGCCGAGCTGGCGTTTTTAATGATACCATTTTGGTGCAGATACGTTCTTTTGATCGCCCGTTATTGCATTTTAATGCAATGTCACGGTGACCAAAAAAATGTAATTCTGGCGTTTCAAATTTTTTTCTCGCTACGCTGTTTAGCGATCAGGTTAATGCTTTTTTTATTGATAGATTAGGCGATTCTGAATGAGGTGATAACAAATATGTGTAGGTTTGATTTTTTTTTTTTATTGATTTATTTTGAATGTGGCGAAAGGGGGGTGATTTAAACTTTTATATTTTTTTATTTTTTTCACATTTTTTTTTTACTTTTTTTTAAACTTTTGCCATGCTTCAATAGCCTCCATAGAAGGCTAGAAGCTGGCACAACTCGATCGCCTCTGCTACATAGCAGCGATCATCAGATCGCTGCTATGCAGCAGAAATGCAGGTGTGCTGTGAGCGCCGACCGCAGGGTGGTGCTCACAGCTACCGGCGATCAGTAACCATAGAGGTCTCAAGGACTTCTGTGGTTACTATACAGAAGCATCGCTGACCCCCAATCATGTGACGGGGTCAGCGATGCGCTCATTTCCAGCCGCCCGGCCGGAAGCGCCGGTTAAATGCCGCTGTCTGCGTTTGACAGCGGCATTTAAATAGTTAATAGCGGCGGGTGAATCGCGATTTCACCCGCCGCTATTGCGGGCACATGTCAGCTGTTCAAAACAGCTCACCTGTCCCGGCTTTGATGCGGGCTCACCGCCGGAGCCCTGCATCAAAGCGGGGGTTCTGACCTCGGATGTACTATCCCGTCCGAGGTCAGAAAGGGGTTAAATAACAGCGTGTTCGTTACTGTTCATAACAGCACCACCCTCCTACATTCATATTGATCTAGTTGATACTATAGCATTAATATTTGACCCCTGAAGTAGCATTGGTGAAACGCGCTTCAGGTGTTTGTGTTCATTATATTGTAAAAAGTACCTGGTAATACGATTATTCAGCACTGCAGCTCAGACTGCTACTCCTACAGTATCTCTCCACCAATATAAATACTTTGACCCCTGAAGAAGCATTGTTGAAACGCGCATCGGATGTTTGTGTTCGTTATATGGTAAAAAGAACCTGGCAATATGATTATTCAGCACAGCAGCACAGACTGCTACTTCTATCTCTCCACCAATATAAATACTTTTAGTCCTGAAGAAGCATTAGTGAAACCCTCGTCGGGTATTTGTGTTCACTATATGGTAAAAAGTAAGTGGTAATACGATTATTCAGCACAGCAGTGCAGACTGCTATGCCTATCTCTCTACCAATATAAATACTTTGACCCCTGAAGAAGCATTGTTGAAACGCGTGTCGGATGTTTGTGTTCGTTATATGGTAAAAAGTACCTGGTAATATGATTATTCAGCACAGCAGCACAGGCTGCTACTCCTATCTCTCCACCAATATAAATACTTTGACCCCTGAAGAAGCATTGTTGAAACGTGCGTCGGATGTTTGTGTTCGTTATGTGGTAAAAAGTACCTGGCAATATGATTATTCAGCACAGCAGCACAGACTGCTATGCCTATCTCTCCACCAATATAAATGCTTTGACTCCTGAAGAAGCATTAGTGAAACCCTCGTCGGGTATTTGTGTTCACTATATGGTAAAAAGTACCTGGTAATACGATTATTCAGCACAGCAGCGCAGACTGCTACGCCTATCTCTCCACCAATATAAATTCTTTGACCCCTGAAGAAGCATCGGTGAAACGTGCATTGGGTGTTTGTGTTCATTATATGGTAAAAAGTACCTGGTAATACAATTATTCAGCACTCAAGTGCAGACTGCCACTTCTATCTCTCCACTAGCATATATACTTTGTACTCTGAAGAAGCATTGGTGAAACGTGCGTCGGGTGTTTGTGTTCACTATATGGTAAAAAGTACCTGGCAATACGATTATTCAGCACAGCAGCGGGACCTTAAAATTGACCACGGACATTGGCAGATCTATTCAGTGATTCACTAGCCCCCCAGAAATCCAAGTAGCCCAGGTTCACACCACAATTTATGTGCAGCATCTCCAATTCTTATACCCTCCATGCTTTACACTGCAGGGTTGAAATTATTAGTAACAAAATATATGATAAATGTAATATTGGTAGGGGTCTTTCCCACCGATGAAGAAAATAGAAGTCCTAAGTAGCCTGTGTGAATGGAGCAGTGGTACGTATGCTTGTTCACCGCTACATTCACTGTTTATGGGAGCAGTGGACATGCATACGCACAGGACTTTAAGACTCCCATTCTTGGACCCCTGATGATAACAGGCGATAAATAGTAAATATTATTCATGGGATAAGCCCCTTTATCCCAAATTAAAACACTGAAATTTGTAGCAACTACCCCATTACACGAAAAGTAATTTTACATTTTGGCTGCACCGATACAAATTCCAGTTTGGGTAGACGTGGGTTAAAATAATGTCCTTGCTCTGACCTGTTGGATAGGGTAATGGTCTGTCATCGGCCCTCCGGCCGTAGGGAAGTTATACATTAGCCCCTTTCTGTGCCATCCCCTCGCGCTTGGTCAGACCATACACCACATGCTGTCAGTCAGCGTAAAAAAACCCAAGTGATGCGGCTGCCGCAGGCAGGACGGGGACTGTCAGGCTCACAGCATCATTTTCATCTCCAGATGCTTATTTGGCTGAAATGAAACATCAGCTCCCGCCGGATGGCAATCTGTGTCCTGCTCCCAGGAGTCACTTCAGATCATCACCTTCTCACCCATGACAGGCGACACTTAGTAGGCAGAAGCTCTACTCCGTGGACTATTAAAGGAAAAGTCTATTTTATCCACATTTTCTTTGAAATTAAACTCAATTTGTTATTCCCTTGATATCAGCCTCATCCACATGGGCAGAGACTAATTGCAGTGAGATTACTAAGGCTGACCGCACTCAGTGGGGCACATTTGTCAAAACTGGACCCAGGAAAAGGCAAGAAAAAAATTGTGAAACAATTGCACTTCTCGAGTCCCTTCCACCAGTTCAGTATTGAACCTCATATATTTATATGAAATTATAATTTGCCCTTTGACCCACAGGTTCTTTTCTACTTTTTGTTGAAATTTAACGTGTGTTTTTGACCTTTTTTTGTTTTTATTACTTTTTTTCTTTAACTATATTATTACCCTAGTCCTAACCCTAACACTAGCTCTAACCCTAATCCTGGCCTTACCACTACCCCTCTAGTCTAGTCCTAGCAGTAACCCTGGTCCCACTTTAACTGTTGCCCTAATCCTTACATTAACCCTTACCCTAGTCTTAGCCCTAACTCTAGTTGCTGGCCCTCAATCTAGTCCTAGCCGCAACTCTAGTCCAACCCTAACCCTTGCCTTAACCCTTACAGTAGCCCTTACCCTAGTCCTAGCCCTAACCTTGTCTCACTCTAATCCTTACCCTAACATTAATGCTAGCTCTAGACCTAACCCTAATGCTTGCCCTTATCCTAGCCCTAACACTAGCCCTCACCTTAGTCCTAGCCGCAACTCTAGTCCAACCCTAACCCTTGCCTTAACCCCTACAGTAGCCCTTACTCTAGTCCTAGCCCTAACCTTGTCTCACTCTAATCGTTACCCTAACATTAATGCTAGCTCTAGACCTAACCCTAATGCTTGCCCTTATCCTAGCCCTAACACTAGCCCTCACCTTAGTCCTAGCTGCAACTGTAGTCCAACCCTAACCCTTACATTAGCCCTTAAACTAGTCCGAGCCCTAACCTTAGTCTCACTCTAATCCTTACCTTAACATTAACGCTAGCCATAGTCCTAAACCTAATGCTAGCCCTAATCCTAGTGCTAAAACTAGCCCTAATCGTAACTCTAGTCCAACCCTAAGCCTTGCAATAAGCCTAACCTTAGCTTAAATAGTAGTCCTAACTCTATCCCTAACACTAGCCCTAAACCTCGTCCCATCTTTAACCTTAGCCCTAGTCCCACTCTAACTCTAAGCCCTCACCCTAGTCCTAGCCATAACCCTTGGCCAACCCTAACCCTTGCCCTAACCCTAACCTTAGCCCAAATGTTAGCTATCCCTAACAATAGCCCCATCCCTAGTCCTAGCTTTAACTCTTGCCCTAGTCCCACCCTAAACCTTATCTAACCTTAGCCCTATGCCTAGCGTTAGCCCTTACCTTACTCCTAGCCGTAACCCTAGTCACACTCTAATTCTTAGCCTAACATTAACCCTTGCCCAAGTTCTAACCCTAATGCTAGCCCTAACTATAGCCAAAACACTAGCCCTAACCATAACTCTTGCCTTAACCTTAGCCCTAACCCAAGTCCGAACCTAACCTTTGCCCTATCACTAACTTCAGTCCTAACCCTAGCCCTAACTCTAGTTGCAGCACCCCCACTGCCGCAGGGCCGAGGGGTACCCGGTACCGGGCCTCTGAGTCTCTGCTCTGGGGTTGTCACGGTGGCTAGGCCCCGGTCCGTGACCCTGCCGAAGGGCGCACAGTATCTGGTAGATGTAGATGATGGTAGTGGTGGTGGTGGTGGTGCGGTGCAGTAAATAACTAGGACACCAGGTTGCAGTCTCTTTACCTCTTTACTGAAGATCTCTGGGTCCTCAGTCCGGAATACGGTTCACCAGGCTGCGCAAGTCCGGCCGGTCCAATGGCACCTCCAGAGTTCTCTTTGCAGGTGGAAATCTGTGCCTTCCTGCTAGCGCTATGTGTTGTGGTCCTCCCCTGCTGTGCTTACGGGATAGTACCCCACAACTGTTGTCTCTGTTTCTGATGTTCCCTCACAACTCGTTCGGATGATGTTCTTCTCCTCCGTCCCTCCCTGATGTTCTGGTTAGGACGGCACCCGTATGACGAGTAGGCTCGGAGCTCATCCGGGACCCTAGAGTCGCCCCTCTCCTAGTGCGCCCCCCATGTCTTCATAGGTGATGTATGTGAGACAGCCCGCCTGAGACTGACTGTCCTGCCGTTGGTTTGAAGTATTGCTTGGAGCTAGATATATAAATACTTCCTCAGCGTTCTGGCCGCCGGTTGTGCGCCTCAGTAGGATGTTGCCTCGGTCTTACAGCACGACTGCTACTGGTATTTCTCCTCTTGCTTTGATCTCGTTTCTCACTCAGCACAATATATCTCGCTTCTAATCCTTTCTTAGGGCACTGCCGCTATGCTGAGCAGGCACGGTCCCGTGACGTTCTTTCTTGTAGCCAGGCCTCTGTCAGGGTCCCAAACCTGACAGGGACCCTACCGAATCTTCCCCCACAACACCCCCTGCCACAAGGTGTTGTCTGGTCGAACCCAGTCAGCTTTCTCTCTAACTTCCTGCCTGACCCCCAGTTTACCCACAGTGGTGAGGAGTGGCCTAATAAATAGCACCCTTAGCTCCCCCTGGAGGCCCGACTGTGAAATGTATTGGTGTATGTGATACCTGGTCAGATGAACTCCTTCAGTGCCATCAGACGTACCATAGCCCCCCTTAGCGGCGGAGCCACAGTACTGCAACGACCAGGACTCTGGGGCGCTGCACTCCCCCCCCGGTTAAATCCAGTACTCCGGGACTGGGAAGAAAACAACAATACAGGTTAGCAAAAAGACATACAATTTTTGTGAGTGCAATAACAGTAAGCATATTTAAACAGGCTTCCCTTTATGGGAGGTGAGGACACTTGAACGTTACAAAACATGGTTAAATATTATAGCAACATGCTATAACTAACTTTCTTTTACCCAACCGGGTGTTCTACTTAGTGCAAAATTGTTGAACAATAATTTAACATTGCCTTTAAGGATGTACACTCTAAATCCACTAAAGACCTTCTTATAACACATTATAAGGCAATTAACTTCATACTCCTTCTTTAAATCTGCAGGACCGCCTGTCCTAGATGCTCCAGACCTACTGCCTCTCCTTTCTTTACAGGACCGCCCCTTTCAGCCCGGACCTACTGCCCCTCCACTACTATACACAGTATAGAACATGTTTTTCTTTCAGTTTGAGGTCACTGAGCCATCTCTATATGGCTCCTAAGAGGACTCGCCACTAACCCCTACGGGTTCACTTCCTGTCCTCATCCTTCTATCAACATTATTGAACCTTTCTTACAATTAACTAGTTAGTTACATTTAACTCTTACATATCAGCATTATTACTTTCTCTTTTTAAGACATTATTGCCACCCAACTGTCTTAAGGCAATACGGTTCATCAGCGCAATACGTGGACATCCCCTTTAAGAGGGGATCAAGTCTCTATGAGGTAGCACATCTTCTCAAGCTACCAGTCCGTACTCAGCAAAGGCTCCGGTGTGGTATCTTCGCAAAGAGTCCTTCTTTAAGTAAAACCAGTAGGGAGCACCTTTAAGAAGGTGCAAACTATTTACAAGCAGTTTGTATCATGCACTGTTCATGATTCCAGCAGTTCTTGATAATGGAACGAAAAGGTAGAAAAACAAACCAAACAACAGAAACAATAGGGATCCCGGGTCAACAAAGGGATACCTGTTGTGAAATTGGATTCTGGGCTCCCCCGGTGGCCACTTGTGGAATTGTACTTGTGTGCATCATCCCCTCTGTTCACCTGCTCCTATCAGGATGTGGGAGTCGCTATATAACCTTGCTCCTCTGTCAGTTTCATGCCGGTCAACAATGTAATCAGAAGCCTTTCTGTGCATGTTCCTGCTACTAGACAACTCCCAGCTAAGTTGGACTTTTGTCCTTGTGTGTTTTTGCATTTTGTTCCTGTTCACAGCTGCTGTTTCGTTACTGTGTCTGGAAAGCTCTTGTGAGCGGAAATTGCCACTCTGGTGTTATGAGTTAATGCTAGAGTCTTAAAGTAATTTCTGGATGGTGTTTTGATAGGGTTTTCTGCTGACCATGAAAGTGCCCTTTCTGTCTTCTTGCTATCTAGTAAGCGGACCTCGATTTTTGCTAAACCTATTTTCATACTACGTTTGTCATTTCATCTAAAATCACCGCCAATATATGTGGGGGCCTCTGTCTGCCTTTTGGGAAAATTTCTCTAGAGGTGAGCCAGGACTGTCTTTTCCTCTGCTAGGATTAGGTAGTTCTCCGGCTGGCGCTGGGCATCTAGGGATAAAAAAACGTAGGCATGCTACCCGGCCACTTCTAGTTGTGCGGCAGGTTTAGTTCATGGTCAGTATAGTTTCCATCTTCCAAGAGCTAGTTCTCATATATGCTGGGCTATGTTCTCTCGCCATTGAGAACCATGACAGTTTGACCGGCAAAAAAAAAGGGTTAAATTACTGGCTGAGAAAGGAGAGAAAAAAGAAGTCTGCTACAATTTTATTTTTTTTTTTCCCTCTAGTTCTGAGTGTGCTCTTAATTGAATCACTTGCTAGTCTGCCTATACTGCAGCCTTCCTCTCTTTCTCTCCTTCTTATCCTTGAATGGCTCTGTGTTCACCTGTTTCAAATGGATCTTCAGAGTGTAGCTACAGGTTTGAATAATCTCGCCACAAAGGTACAAAATTTGCAAGATTTTGTTGTTCATGCACCTATGTCTGAGCCTAGAATTCCTTTGCCTGAATTCTTCTCGGGGAATAGATCTCACTTTCAAAATTTTAAAAATAATTGCAAATTGTTTTTGTCCCTGAAGTCTCGCTCTGCCGGAGACCCTGCACAGCAGGTCAGGATTGTAATTTCCTTGCTCCGGGGCGACCCTCAAGACTGGGCTTTTGCATTGGCACCAGGGGATCCTGCGTTGCTCAATGTGGATGCGTTTTTTCTGGCCTTGGGGTTGCTTTATGAGGAACCTCATTTAGAGCTTCAGGCGGAAAAGGCCTTGATGTCCTTGTCTCAGGGGCAAGATGAAGCTGAAATATACTGCCAAAAATTCCGCAAATGGTCTGTGCTTACTCAGTGGAATGAGTGCGCCCTGGCGGCGATTTTCAGAGGTCTCTCTGATGCCATTAAGGATGTTATGGTGGGGTTCCCTGTGCCTGCGAGTCTGAATGAGTCCATGACGATGGCTATTCAGATCGATAGGCGTCTGCGGGAGCGCAAACCTGTGCACCATTTGGCGGTGTCTACTGAGAAAACGCCAGAAAATATGCAATGTGTTAGAATTCTGTCCAGAAGCGAGCGGCAGAATTTTAGACGAAAAATGGGTTGTGCTTCTATTGTGGTGATTCAACTCATGTTATATCAGCATGCTTTAAGCGTACTAAGAAGCCTGACAAGTCTGTTTCAATTGGCACTTTACAGTCTAAGTTTATTCTATCTGTGACCCTGATTTGTTCTTTGTCATCTATTACCGCGGACGCCTATGTCGACTCTGGCGCTGCTTTGAGTCTTATGGATTGGTCCTTTGCCAAACGCTGTGGGTATGATTTGGAGCCATTGGAGGCTCCGATACCTCTGAAAGGGATTGACTCCACCCCATTGGCTAGTAATAAACCACAATACTGGACACAAGTGACTATGCATGTTAATCCGGATCACCAGGAGGTTATTCGCTTTCTGGTGCTGTATAATCTACATGATGTTTTGGTGCTGGGATTGCCATGGCTGCAATCTCATAACCCAGTCCTCGACTGGAGAGCTATGTCTGTGTTAAGCTAGGGATGTAAAGGAACTCATGGGGACGTACCTTTGGTTTCCATTTCATCATCTATTCCCTCTGAGATTCCTGAATTCTTGTCTGACTTTCGTGACGTTTTTGAAGAACCCAAGGTTGGTTCACTACCTCCGCACCGGGAGTGCGATTGTGCCATAGACTTGATTCCGGGTAGTAAATACCCTAAGGGTCGTTTATTTAATCTGTCTGTGCCTGAACACGCGGCTATGCGAGAATATATAAAGGAGTCCTTGGAAAAGGGACATATTCGTCCTTCGTCATCTCCCTTAGGAGCCGGTTTTTTCTTTGTGTCTAAGAAAGACGGCTCTTTGAGGCCGTGTATTGATTATCGACTTTTGAATAAAATCACGGTTAAATATCAATATCCGTTACCACTGCTTACTGATTTGTTTGCTCGTATAAAGGGGGCCAAGTGGTTCTCTAAGATTGATCTCCGTGGGGCGTATAATTTGGTGCGAATCAAGCAGGGGGATGAGTGGAAAACCGCATTTAATACGCCCGAGGGCCATTTTGAGTATTTGGTGATGCCTTTTGGTCTTTCAAATGCCCCTTCAGTCTTCCAGTCCTTTATGCATGACATTTTCCGCGATTATTTGGACAAATTTATGATTGTGTATCTGGATGATATTCTGATTTTTTCGGATGACTGGGACTCTCATGTCCAGCAGGTCAGGAGGGTTTTTCAGGTTTTGCGGTCTAATTCCTTGTGTGTGAAGGGTTCTAAGTGTGTTTTTGGGGTTCAAAAGATTTCCTTCTTGGGATACATTTTTTCCCCCTCTTCCATCGAGATGGATCCTGTCAAGGTTCAGGCTATTGGTGATTGGACGCAACCCTCTTCTCTTAAGAGTCTTCAGAAATTTTTGGGCTTTGCTAACTTTTATCGTCGATTTATTGCTGGTTTTTCTGATGTTGTAAAACCATTGACTGATTTGACTAAGAAGGGTGCTGATGTTGCTGATTGGTCCCCTGATGCTGTGGAGGCCTTTCGGGAGCTCAAGCGCCGCTTTTCTTCCGCCCCAGTGTTGCGTCAGCCTGATGTTGCTCTTCCTTTTCAGGTTGAGGTCGACGCTTCTGAAATCGGAGCTGGGGCGGTGTTGTCGCAGAGAAGTTCCGACTGCTCCGTGATGAGACCTTGTGCTTTTTTTTCCCGTAAATTTTCGCCCGCCGAGCGGAATTATGATATTGGGAATCGGGAGCTTTTGGCCATGAAGTGGGCTTTTGAGGAGTGGCGTCACTGGCTTGAGGGGGCCAGACATCAGGTGGTGGTATTGACTGACCACAAAAATTTAATTTACCTTGAGTCTGCCAGGCGCCTGAATCCTAGACAGGCGCGCTGGTCGTTGTTTTTCTCTCGGTTTAATTTTGTGGTGTCTTACCTACCGGGTTCTAAGAATGTTAAGGCGGATGCCCTTTCTAGGAGTTTTGAGCCTGACTCCCCTGGTAATTCTGAGCCCACAGGTATCCTTAAAGATGGAGTGATATTGTCTGCCGTTTCTCCAGACCTGCGGCGGGCCTTGCAGGAGTTTCAGGCGGATAGACCTGATCGTTGCCCACCTGGTAGACTGTTTGTTCCTGATGATTGGACCAGTAGAGTCATCTCTGAGGTTCATTCTTCTGCGTTGGCAGGTCATCCTGGAATCTTTGGTACCAGGGATTTGGTGGCAAGGTCCTTCTGGTGGCCTTCCCTGTCACGAGATGTGCGAGGCTTTGTGCAGTCTTGTGACGTTTGTGCTCGGGCCAAGCCTTGTTGTTCTCGGGCTAGTGGATTGTTGTTACCCTTGCCTATCCCGAAGAGGCCTTGGACGCACATCTCGATGGATTTTATTTCGGATCTGCCTGTTTCTCATAAGATGTCTGTCATCTGGGTGGTGTGTGACCGTTTCTCTAAGATGGTCCATCTGGTTCCCTTGCCTAAGTTGCCTTCTTCTTCCGAGTTGGTTCCTCTGTTTTTTCAAAATGTTGTTCGTTTGCATGGTATTCCGGAGAATATCGTTTCTGACAGAGGGACCCAATTCGTGTCTAGATTTTGGCGGGCATTCTGTGCTAGGATGGGCATAGATTTGTATTTTTCGTCTGCTTTCCATCCTCAGACTAATGGCCAGACCGAGCGGACTAATCAGACCTTGGAGACATATTTGAGGTGTTTTGTGTCTGCGGATCAGGATGATTGGGTTGCTTTTTTGCCTTTGGCGGAGTTCGCCCTCAATAATCGGGCCAGCTCTGCCACCTTGGTGTCCCCGTTTTTCTGTAATTCGGGGTTTCATCCTCGATTTTCCTCCGGTCAAGTGGAATCTTCGGATTGTCCTGGAGTGGATGCTGTGGTGGAGAGGTTGCATCAGATTTGGGGGCAGGTGGTGGACAATTTGAAGTTGTCCCAGGAGAAGACTCAGCTTTTTGCCAACCGCCGTCGTCGTGTTGGTCCTCGGCTTTGTGTTGGGGACTTAGTGTGGTTGTCTTCTCGTTTTGTCCCTGTGAGGATTTCTTCTCCTAAGTTTAAGCCTCGGTTCATCGGCCCGTACAAGATATTGGAGATTCTTAACCCTGTGTCCTTCCGTTTGGACCTCCCTGCATCCTTTTCGATTCATAATGTTTTTCATCGGTCATTGTTGCGCAGGTATGAGGTACCGGCTGTGCCTTCCGTTGAGCCTCCTGCTCCGGTGTTGGTTGAGGGTGAGTTGGAGTACGTTGTGGAAAAGATCTTGGACTCTCGTGTTTCCAGACGGAAACTCCAGTATCTGGTCAAATGGAAGGGATACGGTCAGGAGGATAATTCTTGGGTCACTGCCTCTGATGTTCATGCCTCCGATCTTGTCCGTGCCTTTCATAGGGCTCATCCTGATCGCCCTGGTGGTTCTGGTGAGGGTTCGGTGCCCCCTCCTTGAGGGGGGGGTACTGTTGTGAAATTGGATTCTGGGCTCCCCCGGTGGCCACTTGTGGAATTGTACTTGTGTGCATCATCCCCTCTGTTCACCTGCTCCTATCAGGATGTGGGAGTCGCTATATAACCTTGCTCCTCTGTCAGTTTCATGCCGGTCAACAATGTAATCAGAAGCCTTTCTGTGCATGTTCCTGCTACTAGACAACTCCCAGCTAAGTTGGACTTTTGTCCTTGTGTGTTTTTGCATTTTGTTCCTGTTCACAGCTGCTGTTTCGTTACTGTGTCTGGAAAGCTCTTGTGAGCGGAAATTGCCACTCTGGTGTTATGAGTTAATGCTAGAGTCTTAAAGTAATTTCTGGATGGTGTTTTGATAGGGTTTTCTGCTGACCATGAAAGTGCCCTTTCTGTCTTCTTGCTATCTAGTAAGCGGACCTCGATTTTTGCTAAACCTATTTTCATACTACGTTTGTCATTTCATCTAAAATCACCGCCAATATATGTGGGGGCCTCTGTCTGCCTTTTGGGAAAATTTCTCTAGAGGTGAGCCAGGACTGTCTTTTCCTCTGCTAGGATTAGGTAGTTCTCCGGCTGGCGCTGGGCATCTAGGGATAAAAAAACGTAGGCATGCTACCCGGCCACTTCTAGTTGTGCGGCAGGTTTAGTTCATGGTCAGTATAGTTTCCATCTTCCAAGAGCTAGTTCTCATATATGCTGGGCTATGTTCTCTCGCCATTGAGAACCATGACAGATACCTTTAAGAGTTAACCCTAGACGGGTTTTAGCAGCAACAAGCAGGGAAACAAACAGTTAACTATGTACAGTTTCAGGTTTCCGAGGTTTAGTTGAACGGCTTCCAGGGCTGCACCTGGCACTTAACCCTTCTTGGCCTGGGAAAAGTGAGGTCCAGGGTTATACCCAGTGCTGGACAAACGCCGTTAATCCGTCTTGCATGTACGGTTAAATCAGACGCAGCGATGGAGGTCTGCGCAGCTTGAGTAGGGGCATTTGCTGCAGCAGAGGTAGCGGCTGCTGCAAGATCAGTCACTGGAACGGAGTCAGCAGCTGTGGCACTAGCAGTCACTGGAGTGGTGTCGGTCGTCAGGGCAGGGTCGTCCTTCATACCTGCTTCAGATGCGGTCCCTCCGGTGCCGGTCTGCTCCGTCTCCACTGGGGTCTGGAACGCTGGTTGCGGGGCCTTGTGCTGCGACGTTATCATCTCCGTTTTCAGCACCTCGCTTTCCGGCAGGGCCTTGCTTTCTGGCTTCGGAGCGCTGGAACTTCTTTCTTGCTCCGGACCAGATGAGGCTGCCGACAGACGTCTGGCGAGGCTCCCGACGATGGTCTTCTTCCACCCGGCCTCAGTGCTCAGCTGCGTCTCCAGGAGTTGGTGAATCAGCTCGTCCGCTCCCATCTGCAGGAGGTCAGCGTCAGCTGCGGAGGTCTGGCTGCGGTGCCTCTCCGGGTAGCTGGGGGAGTCCTCGGCTCCGACCCCACGCTCCGGCTCCAGGCGGCTGGCCATGGCGTCCTCCATGTCGTTGACTTCTTCTTCCTGATCCTTTTCCCGCTCTCTCCTTCGTGGGCGGTTTCGCTTTCGTTGTCTCCGCCCCCCATTGAGGATCAGGAGGCGGATCTCGGCTGCTGACGGACACGTCCTCACAGCACAGTAATACTTAGACTGGGCAGCCATTGTCTTTCGCGCTCTCCAGCTTGTCTACGCCCACTCCACGCCCTTCTTCTTCTCCTGCACTCTCCTTAGCGCTGTAATGGCGGCGGTTTTGGCGGGAACTTCTGGCGGCAAGTGGCAACACACAGTCTTTGCAATAAAGTACAGTCCAAGCACAGTAAATCACAGTTCCAAGGCACACATGACCTGATTCTTCAGGCTTAAGTAGATCCTGTTCGTGACGCCAAGTTTTGCAGCGCCCCCACTGCCGCAGGGCCGAGGGGTACCCGGTACCGGGCCTCTGAGTCTCTGCTCTGGGGTTGTCACGGTGGCTAGGCCCCGGTCCGTGACCCTGCCGAAGGGCGCACAGTATCTGGTAGATGTAGATGATGGTAGTGGTGGTGGTGGTGGTGCGGTGCAGTAAATAACGAGGACACCAGGTTGCAGTCTCTTTACCTCTTTACTGAAGATCTCTGGGTCCTCAGTCCGGAATACGGTTCACCAGGCTGCGCAAGTCCGGCCGGTCCAATGGCACCTCCAGAGTTCTCATTGCAGGTGGAAATCTGTGCCTTCCTGCTAGCGCTATGTGTTGTGGTCCTCCCCTGCTGTGCATACGGGATAGTACCCCACAACTGTTGTGTCTGTTTCTGATGTTCCCTCACAACTCGTTCGGATGATGTTCTTCTCCTCCGTCCCTCCCTGATGTTCTGGTTAGGACGGCACCCGTATGACGAGTAGGCTCGGAGCTCTTCCGGGACCCTAGAGTCGCCCCTCTCCTAGTGCGCCCCCCATGTCTTCATAGGTGATGTATGTGAGACAGCCCGCCTGAGACTGACTGTCCTGCCGTTGGTTTGAAGTATTGCTTGGAGCTAGATATATAAATACTTCCTCGGCGTTCCGGCCGCCGGTTGTGCGCCTCAGTAGGATGTTGCCTCGGTCTTACAGCACGACTCCTACTGGTATTTCTCCTCTTGCTTTGATCTCGTTTCTCACTCAGCACAATATATCTCGCTTCTAATCTTTTCTTAGGGCACCGCCGCTATGCTGAGCAGGCACGGTCCCGTGACGTTCTTTCTTGTAGCCAGGCCTCTGTCAGGGTCCCAAACCTGACAGGGACCCTACCGAATCTTCCCCCACAACACCCCCTGCCACAAGGTGTTGTCTGGTCCAACCCAGTCAGCTTTCTCTCTAACTTCCTGCCTGACCCCCAGTTTACCTACAGTGGTGAGGAGTGGCCTAATAAATAGCACCCTTAGCTCCCCCTGGAGGCCCGACTGTGAAATGTATTGGTGTATGTGATACCTGGTCAGATGAACTCCTTCAGTGCCATCAGACGTACCATAGCCCCCCTTAGCGGCGGAGCCACAGTACTGCAACGACCAGGACTCTGGGGCGCTGCACTAGTCCCACCCTAAACTCTTGCTCTAACCCTACACCTATTAGAAATAGTATGAAAAATGCAAAATTTATTTTAAGACTTTTTTTTTTTTTTAATTATTTGGGAAACCTCTTCCAACATTGTCTCTTGCTCTGGAGGACCCAATCTGAGTTATTCCTCATTTAACCTGTGGCGGCGCTGCAGTGATCATAAACCCTGGCTTCCCAAGTCTTCAGCTGATCATCAAGGGATTCTATGAATAACAGGAGTTTTTTTCAACTCATTTCGACCCAAAATTGGCAGCACTCTTAAAGGGGTTTTCTTTTTCTGTTCATACAAAGTAAAAGCAGTGTAGAAATGAAAAGTTTTAGACTTTAGAGGGTTAATACGTGAACAGGTTTAAGTGAGGATTTAAGCCCTTGGATGGGGCACTTGCTAACCCTGCCCTATAGCAGATACCTGTTCAGCCTAGTAATAAACAGCTGTCGTTCAGTATACACCCTGTGGCAGCGCTGGGTTTATTGGCATCAACAGTCTGTGCGAGACCGTAAATGTCAGGTCGGCCTCAGCGCTCGGAGTCCAAATGCCTCAGCCTGGGCTCAGTCACCTAGTAAAAGAGATTTACAGATGGAGACATTTAGTTCAAACCCGAGATGATAACAGCATTAAAGGAAGGAATAAATGACACTTTATGTGCACGGAAAGTCGAAAATTGCTTCCTTTAAAAATCTTAACATGGAGAAACCGCCATCAGTTCATATTTAAAGGGGAAGTCCAGAACAGAGGCTGTCACACTTTTGTGGAAACATTCCAGATGCTAATGGGAACCACTAATGAAAACCATTATTTAACCCATATAAATTCATTAACCTCCTCGTTCCCTAAAATTGTCCATTTGTTGTCTGTGTCCGTTTGTCAGTGTGCTGTCAGTGTGCTGTCTGTGTCCGTTTGTCAGTGTGCTGTCTGTGTCCGTTTGTCAGTGTGCTGTCAGTGTGCTGTCTGTGTCCGTTTGTCAGTGTGCTGTCAGTGTGTTGTCTGTGTCCGTCTGTGTCCGTTTGTCAGTGTGCTGTCTGTGTCCGTTTGTCAGTGTGCTGTCAGTGTGTTGTCTGTGTCCGTTTGTCAGTGTGCTGTCAGTGTGTTGTCTGTGTCCGCTTGTCAGTGTGCTGTGAGTGTGACACGCATGGAATGAAATGCAGAATAGAAATTAAAAAGTGAAATGTATTAAAGATTTTCAAAGATAGAGATTGATAGTGATGAGAAACATGACAGACAGATAGATAGATAGATAGATAGATAGATAGATAGATAGATAGATGTCAATGTGCTATATAATCGGCGCTTTGTGTTTTTTATTTTTTTATTAATAGTTTAAAAAAAATGCATGGGCTCCCGCGTAATTTTCTAAACCAGCAGAGGTAAAGCCGACCACTGGAGGCTGATATTAATAATCTGGGAAAGGGGCCAATATCCCTAAATGTTCCCAGGCTATTAATAACAGCTCACAGCTGTTTGCTTAGCCTTTACTGGTTAGTTTACAGGGAAACCTCCACCAAAAAAATGCCCCCTATAAATTCTAACCAGCAAAGGCTAAACAGACAGCTGAGGGCTGATATTAATAGCCAGGGAAGGGGCAAGGGATATTGCCCACCATTCCCAGGCAAATAACATCAGCCCTCAGCAGCCCTAGAAATGGCACATCAATAAGATGCGCCAAATCTGGCACTTAGCCTCGGTCTTCCCCCTTGCCCGGCAGTAACGTCTGTGATTTTACCACTCCCCACTGAAGCTGCATTCAGTGTCTCCTGGATTTCAGGTTGAACGGTCACATCATGCCACCATTCAGCTTGAAATCCAGAAGAAGCAGAGATGGATTACAGTGTGGGAAAAATGGATTATCATCAGACGCATGAGGAATATTTTTTTTAATTATTTTTATTTTAACAGTAATAAATGGGAAAATGAGGGTGGGGAGTGTTTATTTTAGTTAAAGGACTTTATTCTTGCTCTGTCTCTTTTACAATATGACTATGGGGTTAGTAATGGGGGCGTCTTATAGACACCTCTCCATTACTAATCTCTGGGCTTGATGTCAGCTGACAATACAAAGCTGACATCAACCCAAACCCTGTTACCCCACTTGCCACTGCACCAGGGCAAGTGGGAAGAGTGAGGCTAGGCGCCTGATTTGGCGCATCTTATAAATGCGCCATTTCTGGGGTGGTTGGGGGCAGGGGCAAATATTCCTGGCCCCTTAATATCAACCCACAGCTGTCTGTTTAGCCTTTGCTGGTTAGATATCTTCTGGGGTCACCTGTAAACTAACCAGTAAAGGCTAAGCAAACAGTTATGAGTTGTTATGAATAGTCTGGGAACCTTTTGGGATATTGTCTCCTATACCAGATTAGTAACATCAACTCCAAGCTGTTGGTTTTTCCTCTGCTGGTTATCAAAATTACACACGAGTCCACGCCAAATGTTTTAATTAATTCTTTATTTTACACATGATGTACACAGCTGGTGCTGAATACAACCCCCATCATTGTCGCCTGGTCGTGCTGATCTCAGGGAGACCAGGGAACAATGATGAGAACTGTCTTCAGCACCCAATGCCTGGGAACAACGCAAACTGTATGGCTTTTTTCCAGGCGCCGGTAAGTGTCATTCTAATGGCACACGGATATCATCCGTGTGTCTTTAGTGTGCACTTTTGCGGCACGCAAATTGGCCATGGTGTACGTAAAAAACGGACTGCGTGAGAAACCTGACATGTGCTGTGTGCACCACCATTGAATACAATAGACGTGCATGTGTCCATACTTGAGGTCCTTAAAAAAGGACTGTGTATGGACTCAAAAAACGGACGTGTGAAGGGGGCCCTACTATGCTTGCAGTTTCCTTACAATATGTCAGCCTTTACTTGACTTCTAGTATTCTATTTATGAATTAGGAATTGGATAAGAAATATGAGAATAATTGTGGTCCAGGGTCAGCTAAAGACCTATGTGGGCCCTTGGGTGCCCAGCGGTATCGTACTCTACACTTAACCTTAGCATAGAGCATGTCTATTCAGGTCACCATGGAAAATAGGCCATAGTATCTGCGTAAGATCACCTGGAGCTAGTCCCAACCCTGGCTACTTTACACAGTCTGTTTGGGATGTAATTGGGCCACCAATCAATTTCTTGCTTTCTTTGTGCCAGTTTTTATACTGTAATAGGGCCGATTCAATTAGCTTCATCGTAGTCATAGTCCTAAGACTTCTCTCCTTGACAGTTCCCACAACTATGGATCTTTACAGGAAGTCCTTCACGTTTCACATTAAGACCCACCCTCGAGGAGTCTTAATCATGGTCTGATTGCTTACCTCCTCATTTCCATAGAACTACACCTGGTTAGTTTATAGTTTTGAAAGAACCAGGCCACACTTGATCTTCCAACCTACAGATGTATCAGAGTTTATAGATATCACCATGAACTGAAGAAATTGAATGCTGCTACATCTGAAAATTCCAAGGTACTATTGAATTAGGCTAAGATGTATGAGTCCCCCACATTATATTAGATCCCCCCAACCTGAGGTGTTCTAGCTGTATTTCTTGTTCCAGTCTTTAGGGTTCTGCATTCTGGGTCCATTAATAGGAGCGGCTCATATATGGTTCAGTCTTAAGACTTCTCTCCTTAACAATTCTCACAACAATGGCTCATTAGGAGAAGATTTCACATTAAGACCCGCCTCTGAGGAGCCTAAATCATGCTCTGATTAGTTATCTCCTTATTTCCATAGAATTACACCCCTGTACTTTATAATTTTGAAAGAAACAGGAGAAACTTGAATAAAAACACATTCTTCCAGCCTACCGATGTATCAGAGCTGATAGATATCACTATGAACAATGGAAACAGAACACTGCTATATGTGAAAATTCCAAGGTACTATGAGGTACTATTGAATTAGGCTTTTGGGACTACAGTATTATATGAGACCACCCACATGATATTAGATGCCCCCCAACCTGAGCTGTCATAGCTCCATATCTTATTTCAGTCTTTAGGGTTCTGCATTATGGTTCCTTTAATAGGACAGGCTCATGGATAGTTCTGTCTTAAGACTTCTCTCCTTGACAGTTCTCACAACAATAGATCTTTCAGGGAAGTTGGTCAGTGCTTTCACATTAAGGCCCGCCCCTGAGGAGTCTAAATCATGCTCTGATTGGTTACCTCCTAATTTTTCATAGAACTACACTCCTTTAGTTTATAATTTTGAAAAACACAGGCCAAACTTGATTAAAAACCACATTCTTCCAACCTATAGATGTATCATAGTTGATAGATATGGACATGAATGGTGGAAAGATGATTTAGGCTCCCACAAGCCCTAACCTGAGCTGTCCAATCGGCATTTCTTGTTCCATTCGTTAGGCTTCTGCATCATGGGTCCACTAATAGGATGGGCTTATTTAATGTGCTCCCTCTACTTATTTAGGATCGGACAGGCCCCTCTTGCGATTACTTATTCCTTACAAGTGGCTTATTTAGAATTTGTCAGTCTGCAGTTCAATACTCTGCAGAGCTTTAAATCCCCAACCCCGTCCATGCGGCCGCACTGACACTCCTCACACCCTCTTCCTCTTCTTGAATGTTTTATTACCCAGCCACTCGCATCTATTCAATAGCGATCAGGATGAGCAATGGCCATGAATTTTTGGGATCCACCCAAAGAGATCATTAAGCAGCCGGGAGAAGCCTCCTTCCTTCAATGACAGGCTGCAATTCGAGCGGGTGGTAGGTGGTGGTGGGGGACCTCCAGGTTACATTGATTCTCGGCTTTGCGCTAGTAATTACGCCTCTGACTTGCTCGGGAAGGTGTCTTGGGTTCGGCTTTCGCGTCTTGCAATTTCTGGCCATTTGAAAGTAATAAAAGGAAGTCGCTGTCAGCTCTACGGCATTGATAAGAGAGACCGCAAATAGTCTCAGCCATTTAGTGCAATTCCGGGAAGCCGCTTCTAAATCCTTTCTAGTGAAAGCCGCTCTCTCTCTAAGATGGTAAGAAGATCTTAGTAGACTGCGGGAGTGACAGAGTCTGCTTTCTATAAAGTGCAAGGCCTCATGGAGCTTCTATCCATTCCTGTGTCATGCAGTGAAAATCCTTCTCCTCAAGCGGGCCCTGACAATGAGGACTGATCAAGAGCAATACCGATAGTGTCTGCCTGACTTTATAAATCTTCATCGAGATATATTCGAAGTTAACGCTATTGGTTCCTCTACCAAACACAAATTTGCCATTTGTCATCAATTAAGCTTAATCTTTATCCACAGTCACCCCTTCCAACCAAAATTGTAGTTCTATGAAAATTGCAGAGGAAATCAATTAGACTCCTCAGGGGCGGGTCTTAATGTGAAAGCACTTCCCCTAAAGATCAATTATCTTGGCAACTGTTGAAGAGAAGAGACTTACACTGAATCCATTTCCTAATCGCTAACGTGTTGCTGAAATTTTTTGGTATGGACCACGCCTTTTTACAGGTCTCACCCATCAATGCAGAAAGTGTGCGCTCTCTACATACTGAAACTCCGCCCCAGAGGTGCTCCTGGATCCACCTTTCCAAGATACCGGGCTGTAAGAGAGCTTTGGAAAGCATATATTTACCATTATAAGTGTTTGCAATTTTAGATGACTTAAGTGACTCCCGCAGTCCAATTTATTGGATGAGTTTGTGTCTCTTTGGTCAAGATATCATCTATAATATCCATATGGTGAGTATATGATAAGAAGCCTCTCACATATTACTGCCATATAGTGAGCAAATCAGAAAAAAAACTACAACTTAATAATAACATATAGTGAATACATGATAAAAAATAGTACCACATAATCCTGCTATATAAAATGGGTAGATAATAAAAATAAAGAATTACTATATAATAAGACCATATAGTGAGTGCGTGATAAAAAGGACTACCATATAATGCTGCCATATAGTAAGCAGGTAATGAAAAAATGACCATATAATACCAACATATAGTGTGTACATGATAAATAAACCTATAATACTGCCATACATACACAAATCATATGGCAATGCAGTAAAAAAATCAGTTCTATGTAATATAATACTGAAATTACATTTCATAAAAGCTAACCCCACCAGCGGTATAATACGGTATGATAAGCAAAACAAAGAGACCATGGTACTAACTGGCCTGACCTCATGATTACACACTGACGATATATCCTAATAATCTGAAAATAATCTTTAAAAATCTCCTTTTGCATTAGTGTCTACAGCTCCAATACAGACCTAGGTGTTTCCATGGTAACAGACTACGTGCGAGCAATCCTGTGTAGTCTGATCCTGAAGTCATGTGCCACTCCGATCCTCGCTGTGCCATCTTGCTGATGACCTACAGAGAAGGGGGCAGGCGGAAGAGTGAAACGCGACTGCAGGATCCGACTACGGAAGGTGTGTTTGTTTGTAGTCTGTTACCATGGAGACACAAATGTATTTGCTTAGTTTTGAATTTGATTGCATTCCACTAATGAATAGAATCGGTTTCAGAAGTTTACACAACCCCGAAGTTAAGCCTAGAGCATCTCCCCGATGTTGAAAGCCCAGCAAAAGGTGTCAATGACACAGGAGAAGGCTGTGGATGGACGATATTATTAATAAGAATGGCTTTTCCTATTTTAATGGAATTCATTTAATTAAACTATGGATCGCCATGTTTTACCGCGCCGCCGACCAATCACAGCTGCGAGAGATCATTATGTACTAAAGGCATCGATCAGCATATGAATAAGATCAATGGCCGGGATGATTTATCCTTTGTTCCAATCAATGTCAATACACAGAAGTAAATGAGTCCGGGGGTGGACTGATCTCCATGTCCAATACTTTGATTGGTTTGTAGTTTTTTTTGGAGGGGGTTGTTAAGTTATTGCTATAATTAAATGATCGGGATGCACATTGGTCCTTCAGCTTCTTCTTGTATTTACAGACAGACCATGGTGCCAGTTGGCACCAGTTATATTATGGCAGTAATACCAGGGTTAACCTGTAGGGGGCAGCGGTGTGGTTGTGACTGGCAACTGTCAATACGTAGCAATGCCCAGTGCTAATAATGTGATTGTCATGTGATGCCACATATTGTTGACACTTATAAAAATGATGATCCCAATAATGTCCTTATTTTTAATAGTGCTTCCAATATTTCTCTTTAAAGAGGACTAGTCACTTGGCATAAATTAGGATTTTTTTTTACCTGGTCTAAATGCCGCTGTCCTCCTGAATCCAACGTTGTTTTTCTTTTGTTCCTGCGCCTCTCCGTTCCTGAGATACGGCCTTCTTTTCCCTGTATCTAAATCTAGTCACATTAGACAACTGGGTGTGGTCCTCAAGAACTGCCCATGAGGAAGTGTTCAGGATCGCGCCCACTTGGATAAAAAACTAGGTTTATATACAAGAAATAAGGGGCCATATCTCAGGAATGGAGAGGCGCAGGAGCAAAAGAAAAACTACATCGGATTCAGGAGAGCGGTGGCATTTTCACCACATGAAAAAAAGTTTACATATTTAATACATATTTATGGAAAGTCACAGGTTCTCCTTAAACAGCCTGGTCTGTTTTTGGAAATCCCCCCCAAGATTTCTGAAAATATTTTAGAAATCAGTGTTGTTCTGTTCTAAAATGTAAAATAAAAAAAAAAATCAAATCATCCTTCCCTTGTCCTGCTCACACAGCTGAGGGTTTGTTACAGTGTATCAGTCTAGGCAATGCTCTGTGAGCTAATCCCAATCTTCTCCTGTCTTTGGCTCTTCCCATGTCAGTGATCTGTTGACAGGCGCACTTTAAGCTTTATTAATAGGTTCATAGGTGGATCCATCCGTCATCAGCATTTTGTATTATCGCGCTGACATTCAGGTGCCCTTTAAAATCCCATCGAGCTATCGCTAAACAGCGTTTTCCTGGGAAAATGACATTGGTATCACACAATCGATAGGCAGCCGTGTCGGGCAGAATTGCACTGTCAAGTTTTGCAGCTCAGATCGATACGTGACCATGGAAAATCCTCAATAAACACATTCGCACAGTCTGCCGATGTATAATGGGGGAGTCCTGACTGCGGGGGCTGCACTATTACATTATCCCAGCTCTATACATTTGTCAGACCCTCGTCCAGGGTGTTCCTGTCTGAATATACAGTATTATGTCTCCCCTAAGGCGTTTCATGCTGCCTATTTCTTCCCCTGGTCACTATGTAACATGAGGTTAGGCTGGGCCTAAACAGTGAGAAAGCCCAAGCTAGGAGCCGTGTGGCCACAGGAACAAGGAGACTAGGTATCTGGATGAATGGCATGGGGTCTGTATTAGTTTATGGGGTCTGGTCTGGTGTTTGTACTAGTTTAGGGGTCTGGGCTGGGTCCTGTATTAGTTTTAGGGTGGTTGAGATGAGTTCTGTATTAGTTTAGGGGTCTGGGCTGGGTTCTGTATTAATTTATGGGGTGTGGGTTAGGCTCTGTATTAGTTTAAGTAAGGGGTTTGAGAAGGGCTCTGTATTAGTTTAGGGGTCTAGACTGGGTTTTGTATTAGTTTAGGGGTCTAGGCTTGGTTCTGCATTAATCTAGGGAGTCTGGGCTGGGGTCTGTACTAGTTTAGGTTGACTAGGCTAGGTTCTGCATTAGTTTAGGGGGTCTGGGCTGGGGTGTGCATTAGTGTAGGGGTTTGTGATGGGTTCTGTATTAGTTTAGGGGTCTATGATGGGTTCTGTATTAGTATAGAGGGTCTGGGCTAGGATCTATGTTAGTTTAGAGGTATAGGCTGGGTTATGTATTAGTTTAAGGGGTCTGGGCTGGGTTATGTATTAGTTTAGCTGGTCTGGTCATGGGTCTGTCTTTATTAAGCAGGTCTTTTATTGGAACTGTATTTATTTGGGGGGTCTAGTCTATTTTTTTAATGGCTGAGTGCCACAGTTCCACCCCTCAGTGTGTCTGGGATGCATTTACTGACAGCTTAGCCATCCAATAGGGGCATGCTGAAGCTGTCAGTACTATGATTGACAGCTCAGTCATTCAGTCTAGTGTAGGGGTTTGATGAGTTGTCAGTGCATTGATTGACAACTCGGCTGTCCAATCTGAGACTGGCTGTCTCCAGGTGTTAATTGTCCCAGGTGATTGCCATGCTACTTAACTGGGCTATTAGAATGTAGAATGTAAGTCCGCAAGGACAGGGTTCTCTCCCCTCTGTACCAGTCTGTCATTGTAAATTTGTTTACTGTAAATGATATCTAAAACTCTGTATGTAACCCCTTTCTCATGTACAGCACAATGAAATTAATAGTGCTATATAAATAAATAATAATAATAATATTACTCTCAGATCTCTTACAGACATACATTCAGCTACTGTGTGGATTGTCTCTCTGTGCCTTGTGTTCTGTATGATGAGCTTTCATTGCCTGACCTTGAACCTTGTTCTGACCATCCCTCTGTTTAACCCCATCTTCTCTGATCCGCTATCCTCCTGGTACTCTGACCTCGGAACGTTACCGGACTACGCCTCTGTCTCTTCCTTCTATTTATAACGTACCTTCCTGGCTTTTGACCTCGGACTCCTGACTATTCCGTCTCACGTCTTGGCCATGAGACACGAGTCAGCGTCACACTGTGAAGTCTATTTTTCTTTTTGGGGGCCTGGACTGGGGGTCTGCATCCATTTATGAGTATGAAGTATTTGAGTACGTATGTATTTGTTTATGGGTCTAGTCTTGAGTCTGTATTTATTTTGTGGGTCTCGTCTGCGGGATCTAATCTGGGTTATGTACTATATTTATTAAGAGCGTCCGGTCTGGGGTCTGTATTTATTTATTAGTACTGGTACTATATTATTTACCCTGTTTCTTATACTTCTTGCACCAGAACTGAGAACTTATTGCCAGATGTTACATTTTTATACCGGCTGATAAGTGCACAGATAAGATGCTTTGTGAGTGTTTATGGTGATTAATAAGGGTCACCGATAGTAGCTGAGCTTCTAAATGATCCTATGCAGAGCCCTCGGCTGTGGCCCCCAGGGAGCTTCCATTAACATGTTTGCAGGAGACAATGGCTTCCGTGCATTACATAAGTGAAATGATATGTTTTATCTCCCATTGCCTCCATTGCCTCAGGCGCTCGGAGGAGATGGAACGCTTCATTCATTACCAGATTATCTGGATCTCTACCGAGGATGAAAAAAAATAACGCCCTGCATCAAATATTTTATCTCCTCGTTGTGACATCATATAACGAATTATGCGCAACCATGCAAAAATATGAGAATTGTGGTCAGAAATAGGGTACAGGCAACTAAATATAACCGGGCCGAAAGATTACATGTATGAAATGTTCTATTATCTCAATTCAGAGGCACCACCTTGGGAACCAGGTTTGCCCAATGATACCCATTCACTAGAGTGATGAATACTGTTGGGTGGCACCCTTTTTGTGTTCTTAATTGCAGTACCACCTAAATGGTGACCTTGATTGGGGGCATATAATGGATTCAGTTCCTCACAGACCAATGAACCCTAAAAGCTCTTCAATATTTGACAGGGTCTTTCCTCATGGGTTGGAAATTGACTTACAGAGTAGCTACCTGTAACTAGCACAAGAGAGGCTGATTCTCCCCCAGAAGAGAGTTAATTTGCATACTTTTCTAAGGAAGCATTGCCTGTAAAACTCACTACATCAGCTTGATCTCCATAAGGAGCACCAGACCCTCATGAGCCATAATAGTCCTCTAAAAATTTGTCCCGATTTCTCATTGGATTGACAGGGACTTCCAGAGTAGCTACTTTTAGGTGGCATAAGAGAGATCGATTGTTTCATAGAGGAGCACTAATTTTTATATTTTTCCCAGGCAGCTTAGCCTGAAAGACTACCTACACCAGATAGATCTCCTCAAAGAGAACCAGATGCCCATGAGCCTTAATAATCCTTCAAAGTTGAGTCCTTATAGGTTGGACATTGACTTCCAGAATAGCTACCTCTACTTGGCACACGAGAGACAGTTTCTTCCCCCCAAAAAAATAGCTAATTTGTATAGTTTTCTCAGAGACCAATACTTGTAAGACTCCCAATGCTAGTTGGATCTACTCAAGGAGAACCAAGCCCCCCATGAGCAATAACAATTCTTCAAAATTGCTGTCCGTTTCTCCTCATGGGTTGGATGTTGATTTCTAGAGTAGCTACTTCTAGGTGGCACAAGAGAAAGTTTGTTCCCTATAAAAGAGTTAATTTCCAAAGCTTTCTTAGGAAGCATTCCCTATTAGACTACCTACACTAGCTGGACCTTCTCATGAAGGACCAGACCACCCATGACCCTTAACAGTCCTCCAAAGTTTTATCTTTGTTTCTCCTCATGGGTTGGACAGTGATTTCCAAAATAGAGCTACCGCTAAGTGTCACAAGATAGATGGTTTATTCTGTAGAGGATTATTTCCACACTTTTCCAAGGGAGCATATGAACCTCTACACTTACTGGATCTTCTCAAGGAGGACCGAATTCCCATAATCCCTAACAGTCCTTCAAAAAAGTTCTCTGTTTCTCCTCATAAGTTGGACATTGACTTTCAGAAAAGGATAGAGGATAGCTAATTTGCTTAATGTTTTTCCAGGAAGCATTACCTGTAAGACTCCCTACATTTGTTGGATCTTCTCAAGGAGAACTAGACCCCCATGAGGCCTCAGGTTTTTCATAGTTATTACCCTGTATCTCCTCATGGGTTGAACATTGACTTCTAAAATAGAATAGATGGCCCAAGAGAGACAATTTTTTCTCTGGAGGAGAGGTAATTTCCATGTTTGTTCCCCGAGGGTGACCTCCTACATGAGCTGAATCTTTATGAGGACCCTGCAAAAGTTTTTAGCAGAGGATTCTGAAGAGATATTTGAATAGAGCAGTTCGTATGAAGAACTGATCCAGCCTCCGATTAATGGATACAACTACATCCCCTTAGTATAAATTCTCACCAAAATTTTATAAATTGTTCTAATATAAATAGCCAAAGGTACACAGGACCCATGGCAAAAATATAAATAAATTATGGACATAGTTTCGTATAGGGATGTAGCTCAAGGGCTTGCAGAGGTAGCAGTCATATTGGTGCCATGGTTCCTCACGTGGACCAAAAAGATAAGATGAAGATGTAGAGAACTCTGTGCCAAATTTTTCAACCTTAGAATATACAGCAAACTCAATGTCCAGACATGGACCTTCTGTTTTGACTTCTGGTGAGTAATGTTTCTCTTGAATGTCCAGGGTTTGGGTCTTCACTCTTAAAAATGATGAATTTGTGGTTTCCTTGATTGCCTCCATTTATCTTGTCTTAGTCATAGTTTACCTGAAACCTTTTGAATATTACTGCCTTGAAGATAAATGGGGTCTTCTTATATGTTTCGAACAAGATTAAAGGGGTTGACCAAGTAAAAAAAAATATCTACCCAGCCCCCTTGACAATCCCTTCATGGGCTGTGGTTAGCTATTCAAATAAATCATTCGGACATCCCCCTTGAAGATGTGCTGATACTTGAAACTAAGTAGACCAGTGGGGACTCAGAATCGAAGCCGATATCTGAAGTTCATGACATCTTGGAGATTTGAAGATGAGCAATTTACAATTTTAAGCACATAATATTTTTTAACAACCCATTTAAGCTTCCATCTAATCAGAAATCCATCTTGAACCTTCTTTTAGCATTTTTTTTTACAATTCTTTTTTTAACAATTAATTTACATTTAAAAAAAAAATTATTTGTAATTTGTAAACAAGGGTGAATAACGACGGTCCCTTTTATATTGATCATTATTGCGTCTGGGGATCACTTCCAAGTTCTAGGTTCAGTATTTGAGCTATGAAGCGTCCATCAGTATTAGCCGAAACAGCGATGATCATTTTCTCCGAGATGCTTGCTTTAATGAGGGACTATCCGCAGTAATTATGTCGCTTCTGTACTAATGTTGCCAAGTCAGCTATTTACGGAGCAGCCGGAATGACCCCTTCTCCATGGTCTAATAAAGATCTGGGTTTGTTTCCGTGATTTATAGCGCAGTTAGATGACCTGGAGGCCTCCATTTTACTTGTACCGTAAGCCTTTTATCCTACGATAAGACTGGGTAAGGCGTTATGAAACAGGCACCTGCCAAAAAAAGAACAACTGAAAAATAATAATCTTACGGGTAAAGCACAGAGGTCACCTGAAGGTACCGAACCGTTATGGAAAGTCTGTCATCTACCGTGTGTCTTTTTACGTGGCAAAAGGACATTGTTAAGAAGGCTACTTGGGTATGTGCCCGGATGCCAGAGGGATGCCAAGAAACAACATTGCCTTGGCCAGGTTATCAAGTTATACGACAAGGCCAACATACTGAACCGAAGGGCCAAAGATTCTAGTTTTAGGCCTCCAGAGTCTCACAGTTTTACTGCTTCTCTTGACAGCATTGTGCAGCATACTGGAATATTTTATCATTTGCTCTTTTTGACTGTTCTAAATTTTTCAAAGCCATAGATATTTCCAGGTGGTCCATAATTGTGCTTCTAAAAGAGTCAGTTTTTGTATGTGGTCTTCAACACTTGACCCTTGACCATCACCAGTTTAGAGAAAAGAGCTCTGGCCTAGGACACTGGAGTCCCTTGGCTACATCCCGACCATCGTTGTGCTGGAGCTGATGCATGTGGCCTCACTCGCACATGCTTGCCTGTTTTTCTTATGGTACACTATTCAAGGATAGCGGAGTGACTCAAATGGTAAGGTCTAACTGGCATAGAAATCTACACAAAATAAGGCAATTAAAAATATTTTGACACAGTCTGGCAGTTACACATAGAGCCTGGCAGCTACCCAACAGAATAAAGGCAAAGAGCTTGGCAGTCGCACATCAGAGCAGAGGCACAAAGCTTGGTGGTTACTCATCAAGTTGAGGCACAGAGCTTGGTGGTTACACATCAGAGTTGAAGCACAAAGCTGGGTGGTGACACATCAAAGTTGAGGAATAGAGCTTGGTTACACATCAGAGTTGAAAGACAAAGCTTTTTGGTTACACATCAAAGTTGAGGCACAGAGCTTGGTGGTTACACATTAAAGTTGAAGCACAAACTTGGTGGCTACAGATCCAAAATGAGGCACAAAGCATGGTGGTTACACATCAAGATTGAGGCACAGAGCTTGGTGATTACACAACAAAGCTGAGGCATAAAGCTTGGTTACACATCAGAGTTGAAAGACAAAACTTTTTGGTTACACATCAAAGTTGAGGCACAAAGCTTGGTGGTTACACATTAAAGTTGAGACACAAAACTTGGTCGTTACAGATCCAAAATGAGGCACAAAGCATGGTGGTTACACATCAAGGTTGAGGTGCAGAACTTGATCGTTACACATCACAGCTAAGGCACCGAGCTTGGTGGTTAAACATCAGAGTTAAGGCACAGAACTTAGTGGTTACACACCAGAGTTCATGCATGGAATTTGGTGGTTACACAATTCAGAGTTGAAGCATAGAACTGTGCAATACACACATTATTTAGACCTAGAACTTGGTGGTTATACATCGGAGTTGAGGCACAAAACTTGACAATTACAGACAGCACAGAACTTGGCAGTTGTACATCAAATGGTGGTTGTAGATTAGATTGGAGACACAGTGCTTAGTGGTGGTTGCCAGTAACAATAGGAATAGTCTCTTAGCACAATTCACAATGTATCTCACAACATGTGGCTGTAGGGTTTAGCAGACTGACTTGGTCTCTGTCTCAGCTCACTCTCTTAAACCAGAGAGTCTTGTCATATGGCCCACGATACAGACCAATCGCTGGAAGTGGTCTGCAATCACTTGCAAAATCAAAAGGCATGTCAATATGCACAGTGCTCACTCTAAAAGTCCCGACAGTGATAGCAGTCTTCGTCTGCCCATTAGGGCAATAGACGAGGTTAAAATTACTGTTATCACTATAATAAGCTGTAATACTCTATTAGTGACATCTAACGTGGTAAAAGCACCATCTGGTTTAATTGTATTACAAGCTGTTTTTCTGTGAAATTGTCAATTGCATTGTGGGAGAAACCAATGCATTTTATGTAAGAAGGTCCTGGTGAAGCAGTCGATTTGTAAGAGGCAGTCTTGCAGAATGGTTGTGTAAAACTTTCTCCTGCATTATGTTACTAAAACTCCATTATCCTGGATAAAGTATATCTGGCAAGTGAACTATCTTCGTTCTGTGGTATTGTGTATTCAGAACTGTTGATACATCAGACGGTGATTGTCACTAGGTAGTGTGTTCACATGTACAAGCTCCATCTTGCTGTGTGCATTCGCTGTAAATTGTGTCATAATTATGTGATATGCTAAGCTTAATACTTATACCTGTTATTTGTATTCTTGCAGTTAGGGTTAGTAGCCAGAGTGTCGGCATCAATTCGGAAAAAAAACAATTCCAACAATAGATCCTCCTTTAAGTTTTCGGTCCACGGTTGCAATAATTGAGATTTTACTTGCATTTTTGCTGTCTTTGCCGAGAAGTCCTCTGCCCTCCTGCGCTCTGATGCTACTTATGTATATACATGCTCTCGGAATGCTTTCAGAATTCGCTTAGATCTGAAAGGTCAGTTCTTGTCATGTTCTGTAAACGTGTCACAGCATTTTCTGTCATTTTAGTGCTTCGGCAGCAAAGTCTGACTTTATAGAGGAATTTTATTAGTCGACCATTAGGAATTCTAGTCGAGTAAAAAAAAAAAGAAGTAAAAAACATAATAAAGGCGCCGAGTATCTCCCGCTGCATCTATAACCGAGTCCATTTTATTCTTAGAAAATATAATTCAATGACTTTTGATGTAACAGGTTTAATAAAACTTTCAGACGGAGATTGTAAATTTATTTCAAGTGGCCATTGTGGGTGTTTTTCGTTTTTTTTTTTTGTTATTCAGTATAAATATATTTATTATTGGTAATAGAATATTGAATTCTAATTTCTGGTCATTATATCACTTGTATTCTGCATTTTTCACTTGTTTTCCCCTCTGTAGACTCTCTCTAATTTTCAGTTGTCTCTGAGCTAGTGGGAGGAAACTAGCTGCTATGATGTCTCCCATACGCAGCTTATGCTCAGAAGCAACAATAGCAGCATAGAGGACATTACACAACAGTACTGAGTAGTGTAGCTGTGAATTCAGTTCTAAGGTGAGATAAAACACTGACCAGAAAGCACAATTTCTGCCCCATTGTCTCTTGTGTGTTCTCCCCCATGCACAGACTTCAATAACAACCAGTAATCAGATCCCTCATTGAGTAGACAGTTCATCTTACATAGAGCGTGACAGATTTTTGCAATTTTTAAAATGAATAATCAGTTCATGAGGAAGGTAAAGGGAGGAAATGGCTCAGAAGTGGAGAAAGACGTATATTTCTCTAAGACATAAGACAAAGTTCCTTATATCCTCTTGTATTTTTGACTTATGCAAAATTCTTGAAATGATAGATGATAGATAGATAATAGATAATAGATGATAGATAATAGATAGATAGCAGAAAGATGATGGATAGATAGATAATAGATATATAGGTGATAAATAGATAGATAATAGATAGATGATAGATAGATAATAGATAGATAATAGATAGATAGATGATAGATAGATAATAGATAGATAGATAGATAGATAATAGATAGATAATAGATAGATAGATAATAGATATATAGGTGATAAATAGATTGATAATAGATAGATGATAGATAGATAATAGATAGATAATAGATAGATGGATAATAGATAGATGATAGATAATAGATAGATAGATAGATAATAGATAGATAATAGATAGACAGTAGATAGATAATAGATAGATAGATAATAGGTAGATAATAGATAATAGATAGATAATAGATAGATAATAGATAGATAATAGATAGATAATAGATAGATATATAGATAATAGATAGATAATAGATAATAGATAATAGATGATAGATAATAGATAATAGATAGATGATAGATAGTAGATAGATGATAGATAATAGATAATAGATAGATAATAGATAGATAATAGATAATAGATGATAGATAATAGATAGATAATAGATAGTAGATAGATGATAGATAGTAGATAGATGATAGATAGATAGATAATAGATAGATAATAGATAGATAGATAGATAGATAATAGATAGATAATAGATAGACAATAGATAATAGATAGATAATAGATAGATAATACTGTAGATAGATAATAGATAGATGATAGATAATAGATAGATAGATAGATAATAGATAGACAGTAGATAGATAATAGATAGATAGATAATAGGTAGATAATAGATAGATATATAGATAATAGATAATAGATAGATAATAGATAATAGATGATAGATAATAGATAATAGATAGATAATAGATAATAGATAGATAATAGATAGATAATAGATAGTAGATAGATGATAGATGATAGATAATAGATAGATAATAGATAGATAATAGATAATAGATAAATAATAGATAGATAATAGAAAGATAGATAGATAATAGATAGATAGATAATAGATAGATGATAGATAGATAATAGATAGATAGATGATAGATAATAGATAGATAATAGATAATAGATAGATGATAGATAATAGATAGATAATAGATAGATAATAGGTATGTTTTCCCCAGTGCTGCTCTGCGGTGATATAATGGCGGGCAGGACACTTGTATTTCCTCTCCTTTCCTACATGAATACATTACCTCTCCAGCTCGCCGCTCGGCTCTCACACCCTCTCGTTATTATACACTTCGATGATCAATGCTAATATACTGAAACCGCTGGGTACGGGGAAAAAACCTGAGAAAATATTGACAATCCATAAATTGTGTGTTTTCTTGATGCCTCACCGCCAATAGCAGATGTCACGGTATCGGCTGGGGAATCTATGGACGGGGCCTTTGGTGGATGCTCGCTGTGCATCTTCTGTGCCCCGGGGTTTGGGGTCTTACATATCATTAGTGTCACATACGCCTGATGTCTGTGTCCATAGATGCAAAGGTTAGCACTCAGCGGTCTCTGGGGGGCTTCATACAGAAATCACAAATACCATTAGGAAATGATACCAGGGACTGTTAAATCAATAGTAAATTTCATTCAAAAATTCCCCTGAAAGTCCAACATTTTGTCGGTCGCTCGATATTATTCAGCTCCAAGGTGTTCCGAGTTCTACTTCTCCTCACGAGCCGGCAGGTCTGTCTATAATGATGGCCGACTATGTCTTCTTTGTATAAGACCCCGTTAAGGGCCTATTACTTGGAAATTAAGCTTTAAAGCCACAAGCAAATTAACCATGAAGTTCACCCATGCCAAAGTCAATGCCGAGAGAGGTGGCAAGAAAGCCAAGGCCTACCTGACCTATACAAATAGTGACCATGGTCGGCCTGCACTTAAAATATAAATATATATTATAATATATATATTAACCTACTGTTTTATTTTTCCCTAGGGGACATTGAGCGATGCGTTTTCATCAAGTACCACTACTCCTCAGCAACAATTCCCAAGAACCTCACGTATAACATCACTAAGACCATCCGGCAAGATGAGTGGCATGCTCTACGTAAGTACCCGACATTCGTCATGGTGTGCGTGGTGTTTTGAGGTTTTGGTGCATTTGAAGCATTGTTCTATAGTTAAGTGGTAGTATTACTTACTAATTGGTCTTGCTGGCTCAGTGATTAAGTGCACCAGTGTTGAGGATAAATATATAATCCCTTTACCGTGTCATAGTAGATACCTGCCTCGGCCACTAGGGGAGCCGATGGTATACTCCCAATGAGTCAACTACAAGCTATAAAAATCCATAAAAAAATAGCTCCCCCCAGTGGTAGCTGGAGGCAGCACCAATTACGGAGTTCCGCTCGGAGACTATGACATTCCATAAGCTTGCCGAAACATTGGGTTTGTCTCCGGAGAGGGTCTCTCAGGCGTCCCTGCTTTCTTAGCTGCAGGTGCTGTCGTTTATTTTTTATCTCATTACTGGAATTCTCAAGTGATTTGTTGGAAAATTGATTAATTGTGACAAAAATTAGATTCTTGATGATGGAAATGAGAAGACGGAAAATGAACCGACTGCTTGGATTTGACATCTTTGCATAGAATTTTTGAGCATAATTTAAAGGAGCATTCGAGGGTAAATTGTTTCTCCAGCGCAGGACCTTAGGAGGTGGAGTCGACCTAAGGACCTGCACTTGGCATTGGACAGTGTATCGGTTATTCCAGGAGTGTTATTTTTGACTTTCTGACTAATTCTGCAGATATTACTTTGTTTCACAGTAATGTTGGTGATATCAAGTTTCTTACTCCATTTATTCCCATTCAACACTTTGCTGTGCCGCTGTTAGCTCTCAGGGATGCATTTTCAGCATCTCTTAGAGAGGTTGGACACCCCGTGATCAGAAAGTAATCCCTCAATCTTATGGATAAGGGATAACATCACATGTTGGGAAAAAGAATGGGGAAAGCATTTTATATCCAGTCTGTGATTATAGACACCCATATGTCCGCACTGTTACTGTGTACACAAAACGGTAAGGTGTTTTTTGTTTGTTTTGTAAACCGTTTGCAAAATTGTTTTGTTTTTTTAATTTTAGATGCATTGGGGTAAATACAAAAAATGTTGGAAAAGTTTACATCCCCTTTAATTCTTTATAATCATCTCTTAAAGAGGGTCCATTACTAGATTAAAAGTGGGAATATTTTTCTCTTATTTTATTCCCAATAGTTCCCTGAGTATTCCGCTTTTTGTTTTTTCGAAATCCGCCATATAGTTCCAGAATTATGAGCCTTTTTAGTTAGTGCTTTTTTTTTAAATGACCTTTTCAAGGGGGCGTGGCTCACAAGGTCCTTACGCAGAGCTGCCTAAAGACACGCCCCCTGGAGGAACCTGAGAGCCACTCCCCCTTTGCGAAGACTACAAAATATTAATACTAAATAAAAAGGCCTATATCTTTGGAACCGTATCATGGATTCACATAGAACAAAAAGCGTAATACTCAGGAGAACAGAAGGATTAAAATGAGAGCAAAATCTGCCCATTTTTCATCTGGTGACAGGTCATCCTTAAAGAGCACTTTTAGCTTTTTGAGAACATTTATTAAAGGGCACCTAACATTTGCAGCTGGTCAGCCGTTCACTTGGTTATTTTGGAACGCTTTTTGAAATTAAATAAATAAATGAAAGAATAAAGAGCATCTGATAAGGTTTTCTCTGTGGTGATGTAACTGTCATTTACTTTAGATGATTATTAGACATTAAAAAAATTCAATTTTCTCAGAACAATATTTTAATCAGTTGACAACATCACCTCCATCCCCCGTACAAGACTCATCCAATTTTCTCTGGCACTTTTCAGCTTGTTATTGGTGAGTTTCAATTAGATTTCATTGTGAGAACATGAACTCTGTAAAGATGCATAGGATAGAAGACGCCCCCCTCCCCCACCCGTAGTCAAATCTTCCCCCCTTCTTCCCCCTTCATGTCTCATCTTTACAATTTCCTCTGACAGATTTGCTTCTTACAATCCACCTGTTTAACGAGAAGATCTCACATTAATAAACAATCTCTCGTTTTATCTCCCCCGCACCCAACGGATCGCCGACCTATTCGTATTTAATGCAGATTTTAACATCCGTCAACCGATTTAAGCAAAACAATGTCCTTTCTCTGTTGTATCCCTCGGGGAACCTGTGATATTTAATATAATTTAAGCCTTTCTTGTATTTCTTAGGTCACTGGAAGTTTAATTACTGATTTTAATAATAAGACGTTAAATAGTTCAGACTAGAATAGATCAAAGGGAACCGGGAGAAGTGGATCACTTTAGGTTCAAGGTCTTTTTTTTTTATTTTGGATGTCTTTAAAGGACCCAAATATTACAAATTGCAGAGAAAATATACACTCATTGATAAATGGACATTTTAAAGGGCAACTTCCATCCCTTATAAATCCGTGTTCAATAAGTTTTTAGAAATTCTTTGGACTATAATAAAACTAGTAGTTACCGTCTAGCTATAAGGTATGGGTTTAAATGTTACATGAAGTTGGAAAAAAATTCTGCACTTGCAGTACCTCATTTCACCACTATTTTTAAAAGCAAAGGTTTTTCATAGACATGAAGGAAACAGCGCCACCACCAATGAGTATATCCATTTACATCAATGACAAAAGCTATTACTTTTTTGCACTATAAACCCTATACGTAAAACCTAACTCCTATGTATGGGGCTGATTCATTTCTCAGTGATGTGCCTTTATGTAGCCTCTCCAGAAGTATTTCTGCCCTAAGGAACACCACCACCATTCATTAACTTGATGGGTGAGCGCCGCCGCGTCTTGTACACCTCCGCCTCAGCTCTGCCCAATGTGGCGGAGCTTCTTCAAATTGATGTAAGATGCTAAAAGTTGCAACATTTCTATGAGCAGCTCCACACCGCACACAAAGGAGGCGACTTTACAAAGTGTTTTATGCCGCCTGCCTCCGCCACACACAGGATATTAGGAGCCCCCTGATCCCGCTGCCTGCGCCATTGATCCTTAAAAATTGCAAAAAACATTGGTGTGGAGGAGCCGGGGATGATTGACAGGCGGGGAGGTTGGGGGGTGACGTCCTGGGCAGCAGGATTCTGCGGCAGCGGTGCGATCCTTAGGAAGCTTTTTACATCTGCAAAGTGAATTCCTGTCTAGACATTTGTTTACCTCTTGGCGGATGTGATTTCCTCGGCCTTTTGGGGTTTCTCATGTTATGATGTTCTTTGCCCGAGGTGGTAACATAGAAGGAAAATAAGCGCGAGCACCTGGTATGGAAATAAAACCGTAAAGACGAGCGCAGGACGCCGCTATGTCCGTGATTTAGAGCTGCGCTCTTGTGCCGTGCGCTATTATATCACAATAACTTTCCAGGGATTTTTGTTTTCTTTCACACTTGAATCTGTCGCCCAAAAAGTGTAATAAAACAAGTAAAATTTTATACGCGCTGAATTTTCTTTTCTTTCAAAATTTTCTTCCCAAAATATTTTTGAAAAACAATTGAAAAAAAAGTCTATTTCAATCCCTTATTATATATAATGAAAAAAAGAAAATACATTGTCCTTAATTTTTTTTTTTCATTTTATTTTTTTATTATTTTTTAAATTATTTTTTATTCATTTTATTTTTGTGCTTTTCTTGTTATAAAAAAGCATAGAACACTATGAAAAAAATATAATACTTTTAAATACTCTTTTATACGTCGTCGCTACATTTTATCTGTATTTATTTTTTTATGTGAGAATTGGTTATTAGAAAAAAAACAACAATAAATAATAGTATTAAATTAATAAAATAATAATAAAAAACACATCCCATGTTGTTAAATTACTGTTACAGTGGAGAGTGTATGCGCATCCTGCTCCTCCATTCACCTTCTCCTTGCTGATCTAACACTGACTCAGTGGAGAGCGCATGCGCATCCTGCTCCTCTATTCACCTTCTCCTTGCTGATCTAACACTGACCCAGTGGAGAGCGCATGTGCATCCTTCTCCTCCATTCACCTTCTTCTTGCTGATCTAACACTGACCCAGTGGAGAGCGCATGTGCATCCTGCTCCTCTATTCACCTTCTCCTTGCTGATCTAACACTGACCCAGTGGAGAGCGCATGTGCATCCTTCTCCTCTATTCATCCTTCTCCTTGCTGATCTAACACTGGCCCAGTGGAGAGCGCATGTGCATCCTTCTCCTCTATTCACCTTCTCCTTGCTGATCTAACACTGGCCCAGTGGAGAGCGCATGTGCATCCTTCTCCTCTATTCACCTTCTCCTTGCTGATCTAACACTGGCCCAGTGGAGAGCGCATGCGCATCCTGCTCCTCTATTCACCTTCTCCTAGCTGATCTAACACTGGCCCAGTGGAGAGCGCATGCGCATCCTGCTCCTCTATTCACCTTCTCCTTGCCGATCTAACACTGACCCAGTGGAGAGCGCATGCGCATCCTGCTCCTCCATTCACCTTCTCCTTGCTGATCTAACACTGACCCAGTGGAGAGCACATGCGCATCCTGCTCCTCTATTCACCTTCTCCTTGCTGATCTAACCCTGGCCCAGTGGTGCGCATGCGCATCCTGCTCCTCTATTTACCTTCTCCTTGCTGATCTAACACTGGCCCAGTGGACAGCGCATGCGCATCCTGCTCCTCTATTCACCTTCTCCTTGCCGATCTAACATTGACCCAGTGGAGAGCACATGTGCATCCTGCTCCTCCATTCACCTTCTCCTTGCTGATCTAACACTGACCCAGTGGAGAGCGCATGCGCATCCTGCTCCTCTATTCACCTTCTCCTTGCTGATCTAACATTGACCCAGTGGAGAGCACATGTGCATCCTGCTCCTCCATTCACCTTCTCCTTGCTGATCTAACACTGACCCAGTGGAGAGAGCATGCGCATCCTGCTCCTCTATTCACCTTCTCCTTGCCGATCTAACATTGACCCAGTGGAGAGCACATGTGCATCCTGCTCCTCCATTCACCTTCTCCTTGCTGATCTAACACTGACACAGTGGAGAGTGTATGCGCATCCTGCTCCTCTAATCACCTTTTCCTTGCTGATCTAACACTGGCCCAGTGGAGAGCGCATGCACATCCTGCTCCTCTATTCACCTTCTCTTTGCTGATCTACCACTGACCAAGTGGAGAGTGTATGTGCATCCTGCTCCATTTACCTTCTCCTTGCCAACCTAACACTGACCCAGTGGAGAGCGCATGTGCATCCTTCTCCTCTATTCACCTTCTCCTTGCTGATCTAACACTGACCCAGTGGAGCGCATGCGCATCCTCCTCCTCCATTCACCTTCTCCTTGCTGATCTAACACTGGCCCAGTGGAGAGTGTATGCGCATCCTGCTCCTCCATTCACCTTCTCCTTGCCGATCTAACATTGACCCAGTGGAGAGCACATGTGCATCCTGCTCCTCCATTCACCTTCTCCTTGCTGATTTAACACTGACCCAGTGGAGAGCGCATGCGCATCCTGCTCCTCTATTCACCTTCTCCTTGCTGATCTAACACTGACACAGTGGAGAGTGTATGCGCATCCTGCTCCTCCATTCACTTTCTCCTTGCTGATCTAACACCGACACAGTGGAGAGCGCATGCACATCCTGCTCCTCTATTCACCTTCTCTTTGCTGATCTACCACTGACCCAGTGGAGAGTGTATGCGCATCCTGCTCCTCCATTTACCTTCTCCTTTCCAACCTAACACTGACCCAGTGGAGAGCGCATGTGCATCCTTCTCCTCTATTCACCTTCTCCTTGCTGATCTAACACTGACCCAGTGGAGCGCATGCGCATCCTGCTCCTCTAATCACCTTCTCCTTGCTGATCTAACACTGGCCCAGTGGAGAGTGTATGCGCATCCTGCTCCTCCATTCACCTTCTCCTTGCTGATCTAACACTGGCCCAGTGGAGAGTGTATGCGCATCCTGCTCCTCCATTCACCTTCTCCTTGCCGATCTAACAGTGATCCGATAGATAGGTGAACATTTATGTAGGGTGGAATATCCCTTTAATTGTATACATTTTTTTTCACCTAATACTAATCGATTTCCAGTTCACAAAAAAATGTTATCCAAAAATTCATTAAAAAAATGACCCATTATGTTTTTATAGTTTATCTTCTGTACTTTTTTATATAATTTACCTTTTAGTAAAAATAAATTGACACCGACTGCATGAATATAACTTTTACATTTTTTGCATTTTTTTGTAGTTTTGTTTCAATCCCTGCAGCTGTAGAAACAGTTAACGTCTTTTTACGTATTTGCGACCAGACCTGATGAAATGTTTATGTGCAGAATCCTCCAGGTGTCTGCGCGCAGGATCCGCCGGCATTTATCTGCAAACTTTTTATTATTTTATGGCGAGGGTAGAACAAGGGAGGAGTAAAATTGACTTAAAAGAATATTTGCTTCCTGCTGTTTAGTGTTTGCAGCTTCCGCATCTGATAAAATGTAGGATTTGTTTTTGCCAATAAAATGAAGAGTGCATAGCTGGCTTTTTCCAAAAATTGTCATTAGGGGGCCCATAATAAATTGAATCTGTGGCCCTCTGCTTACTTTTTTTGCAAGGACATACCTAATATCAGTGACATATGAGTCCTCTGGGTGCTAAAGAAAATTATAGACACAGGAGTGTTATGGGGCCTGTACCTCACTGTTCTCTCATGGATGTTTCCTCAGGTGTGTGAACCTCATTACTTCCTCATGGGAGTGTGTCTCACTGTTTCCCAATGGTTGCGTCTGTTTTCTCATGAGCATGCCTCTCTGTTTCCTCATGGGCATATTTCTCTGTTTCCTCATGGGTGTGTCTCACTATATCCTCATAGATGTGCCTCACTGTTTCCTCATGGGTGTGTCACACTATATCCTCATAGATGAGCCTCACTGTTTCCTCATGGGTGTGTCTCACTATATCCTCATAGATGTGCCTCACTGTTTCCTCATGGGTGTGTCACACTATATCCTCATAGATGTGCCTCACTGTTTCCTCATGGGTGTGTCACACTATATCCTCATAGATGTGCCTCACTGTTTCCTCATGGGTGTGTCACACTATATCCTCATAGATGTGCCTCACTGTTTCCTCATGGGTGTGTCACACTATATCCTCATAGATGTGCCTCACTGTTTCCTCATGGGTGTGTCTCATTATATCCTCATAGATGTGCCTCACTGTTTCCTCATGGGTGTCACACTATATCCTCATAGATGTGCCTCACTGTTTCCTCATGGGTGTGTCTCACTATATCCTCATAGATGTGCCTCACTGTCTCCTCATGGGTGTGTCTCACTATATCCTCATAGATGTGCCTCACTGTTTCTTAATGGATGTATCTGCTTGTTTCCTCATGGGCATGTCTATCTGTTTAATCGTGGGCATGTGACTCACCATTTCCTCATGGATTCTTCTCACTGTTTGCTGAAGTACATGTTTCGCTGTTTCCTATTGGATCTTTCTCACTGTTTCTTCATGGGCATGTACTTCACAGTTTCCCCATGCATGTTTGCCTCATTATTTCATCATGGTTGTAGCTCAGATTCCTTATGGATGTGTCTGTTTCCTCATGGGCATGTGTTGCTGGTTCCTCATGGGCGTGTGCATCACTGTTTCCCCATTGGCGTGTCCCTCACTATTTCCTCATGGTTGCTTGTATGTTTACTCATGGATGTGTCTCACTATTTCCTCATGGATGGTTCTCACTGTTTCCTAATGGATCTGACTCACCTGTTTCTTCATAGGAGTGTCTCACTGTTTCTTTTTGGATCAGTCTTACTGTTTCCTCATGGCCATGTCGCACTGTTTCCTCATACGTGTCTCACAGTTTCCTCATGGACCTGTCTCACTTTTTCCTCATATGTGTCTTACTGTTTCCTCATAGGCGTGTCTTACTGTTTCTTCATTGTTGTGTCTGTTTCCTAATGAATCTGTCTCACTGTTTCCTTGTAGACATGTGCCTCATTGTTTTCTTATGGGTGTATCTTACTATTTCCTCATGGACATGTCTCACTGTTTCATCATGGACCTGTCTCTGTTTCCTCATAGGCGTGTGTCTTACTGTTTCCTTATGGTGTGTGTCTCTCCTTTTCCTTATGGGCATGTCTACCTTTTGTACTCATAGGCGTGTGTATCCCTGTTCCCTCTTGGGCGTGTGCCTCACTGTTCCCTCATGGGCGTGTACCTCACTGTTTCCTCATGGGCGTGTATCTCACTGCTTCCTTATGGGCGTGTACCTCACTGTTCCCCTCCTGGGCATGTACCTCACTGTTTCCTCATGGGCGTGTACCTCACTGTTCCCTCATGGGCGTGTGTCTCACTGTTCCCTCATGGACGTGTATCTCACTGTTTCCTCATGGGCGTTTGCCTCACTGTTCCCTCATGGACATGTACCTCACTGTTCCCTCATGGGCGTGTATCTCACTGTTTCCTCATGGGCGTGTATCTCACTGTTCCCTCATGGCGTGTACCTCACTGTTCCCTCATGGGCGTGTACTTCACGGTTCCCTCATGGGCGTGTACTTCACTCTTTCCTTATGGGCGTTTGCCTCGCTTTCTCCCCAAAAAACTTAATTCCCAATAAATTTAACCGCCACAAAGCCTCTTATACAAGTCACAAGGTTACCATGTCAAGTCAGGATGGCTCCTTATCCGTCACAACATCCCCATAACAGTCTGAGCCACAATACCATGCACCCAAACAATGTGGATACGTCCTGGGCACATACACTAAGTACAATAAGGGACCTAAGTAATGTTTTTTGGAGCGTGGGAGTAAGTTGAAGAACTTACTTTTTGTTTTTTTTTTATATCGAACTTTATCCAAAAATTTGGAATTTCAGAAAAAAAAACAGTCCAGGTTGCCACTTTTTGTAATTCACATCTGATCCATGAGGTGTAATATCCTCCATTCTTCCTTCTGGACAAGAATGATCCTCATCTTTATCTTTAATTTTTTTTTTTCCAACACTGCCTGAAAGCAAAATCTGTCAGTGATTCCTCATGTCAGTAATTCACTCGGCTCGCTACCCACTAAGTGATTTTAGAATTACAGCCCGGTTCTTCCACATTTATTTAGTTAGCGTGAGATTTACACCACGGGCTACGTGGTTATTACAGAAAGGAAGAAAAAAAAAGTGTCTTTATTTGTTCCTAAGCCTTTAATCCATTTACTGGGACGAATGCAGCCATCGCTTTTATCCGGACAGAAATTATAATTAAAAAAGCTTTTGATAATTTCCCTGAGCTCCTGACTGAGGCCCCTCTCGGTGGAGGCAGAGGATGGACGAGGGACCCTCCGATAAAGCCTCCACGTTTGTAAGTGAAGAGATAAGGAGAAGAGATCCCGGAGGAGCCGAGGAATCCGCCGATAGAAAGTTCTATCCTTCTGACAACTCGGCAAAGTCATTAAAGTTCCGCAGTAAGAACGCGCCCCCCCGTAATTACTTTTACTCACCTCGCCGAGCGCACGGTTATTTCTCTCCTTGAGGCTTCAATCAGTGTTCACAAACTCCAGATTCCAAAAGTTCCAAATTTTGGCAACTAGATGCTAATTATGTAAATCGGCACCAAAATTGGCATTTGGAAACTTTCCTGGGGTTAAAATATGCAGATTTATATAAATGTGCTGTACAACAGACTGTCTCTCCATGTTACACAGACTTGTTATAGCGAGTGCAGCTCTGGAGTATAATACAGGAGGTAACTCAGGATCAGTAATGTAATGTATGTACACAGTGACTGCACCAGCAGAATAGTGAGTGCAGCTCTGGGGTATAATACAGGGTGTAACTCAGGATCAGTAATGCAATGTATGTACACAGTGACTGCACCAGCAGAATAGTGAGTGCAGCTCTGGGGTATAATACAGGATGTAACTCAGGATCAGTAATGTAATGTATGTACACAGTGACTGCACCAGCAGAATAGTGAGTGCAGCTCTGGGGTATAATACAGGATGTAACTCAGGATCAGTAATGTAATGTATGTACACAGTGACTGCACCAGCAGAATAGTGAGCGCAGCTCTGGAGTATAATACAGGATGTAACTCAGGATCAGTAATGTAATGTGTGTACACAGTGACTGCACCAGCAGAATAGTGAGTGCAGCTCTGGAGTATAATACAGGATGTAACTCAGGATCAGTAATGTAATGTATATACACAGTGACTGCACCAGCAGAATAGTGAGTGCAGCTCTGGAGTATAATACAGGATGTAACTCAGGATCAGTAATGTAATGTATGTACACAGTGACTGCACCAGCAGAATAGTGAGTGCAGCTCTGGGGTATAATACAGGATGTAACTCTGTAACTCAGGATCAGTAATGTAATGTATGTACACAGTGACTGCACCAGCAGAATAGTGAGCGCAGCTCTGGGGTATAATACAGGATGCAACTCAGGGTCAGTAATGTAATGTATGTACACAGTGACTGCACCAGCAGAATAGTGAGTGCAGCTCTGGAGTATAATACAGGATGTAACTCAGGATCAGTAATGTAATGTATGTACAGAGTGACTGCACCAGCAGAATAGTGAGTGCAGCTCTGGAGTATAATACAGGAGGTAACTCAGGATCAGTAATGTAATGTATGTACACAGTGACTGCACCAGCAGAATAGTGAGTGCAGCTCTGGGGTATAATACAGGATGTAACTCAGGATCAGTAATGTAATGTATGTACACAGTGACTGTACCAGCAGAATAGTGAGTGCAGCTCTGGAGTATAATACAGGATGTAACTCAGGGTCAGTAATGTAATGTATGTACACAGTGACTGCACCAGCAGAATAGTGAGCGCAGCTCTGGGGTATAATACAGGATGTAACTCAGGATCAGTAATGTAATGTATGTACACAGTGACTGCACCAGCAGAATAGTGAGCGCAGCTCTGGGGTATAATACAGGATGTAACTCAGGATCAGTAATGTAATGTATGTACACAATGACTGCACCAGCAGAATAGTGAGTGCAGCTCTGGAGTATAATACAGGAGGTAACTCAGGATCAGTAATGTAATGTATGTACACAGTGACTGCACCAGCAGAATAGTGAGCGCAGCTCTGGGGTATAATACAGGATGTAACTCAGGACCAGTAATGTAATGTATGTACACAGTGACTGCACCAGCAGAATAGTGAGTGCAGCTCTGGAGTATAATACAGTATGTAACTCAGGATCAGTAATGTAATGTATGTACACAGTGACTGCACCAGCAGAATAGTGAGTGCAGCTCTGGGTATAATACAGGATGTAACTCAGGATCAGTAATGTAATGTATGTACACAGTGACTGCACCAGCAGAATAGTGAGCGCAGCTCTGGGGTATAATACAGGATGTAACTCAGGATCAGTAATGTAATGTATGTACACAATGACTGCACCAGCAGAATAGTGAGTGCAGCTCTGGAGTATAATACAGGAGGTAACTCAGGATCAGTAATGTAATGTATGTACACAGTGACTGCACCAGCAGAATAGTGAGCGCAGCTCTGGGGTATAATACAGGATGTAACTCAGGACCAGTAATGTAATGTATGTACACAGTGACTGCACCAGCAGAATAGTGAGTGCAGCTCTGGAGTATAATACAGGATGTAACTCAGGATCAGTAATGTAATGTATGTACACAGTGACTGCACCAGCAGAATAGTGAGTGCAGCTCTGGGTATAATACAGGATGTAACTCAGGATCAGTAATGTAATGTATGTACACAGTGACTGCACCAGCAGAATAGTGAGTGCAGCTCTGGGGTATAATACAGGATGTAACTCAGGATCAGTAATGTAATGTTTGTACACAGTGACTGCACCAGCAGAATAGTGAGTGCAGCTCTGGGTATAATACAGGATGTAACTCCGGATCAGTAATGTAATGTATGTACACAGTGACTGCACCAGCAGAATAGCGAGTGCAGCTCTGGAGTATAATACAGGATGTAACTCAGGGTCAGTAATGTAATGTATGTACACAGTGACTGCACCAGCAGAATAGTGAGTGCAGCTCTGGGGTATAATACAGGAGGTAACTCAGGATCAGTAATGTAATGTATGTACAGTGACTGCACCAGCAGAATAGTGAGTGCAGCTCTGGGGTATAATACAGGATGTAACTCAGGATCAGTAATGTAATGTATGTACACAGTGACTGCACCAGCAGAATAGTGAGTGCAGCTCTGGAGTATAATACAGGATGTAACTCAGGATCAGTAATGTAATGTATGTACACAGTGACTGTACCAGCAGAATAGTGAGTGCAGCTCTGGAGTATAATACAGGATGTAACTCAGGGTCAGTAATGTAATGTATGTACACAGTGACTGCACCAGCAAAATAGTGAGTGCAGCTCTGGGGTATAATACAGGAGCTAACTCAGGATCAGTAATGTAATGTATGTGCACAGTGACTGCACCAGCAGAATAGTGAGTGCAGCTCTGGAGTATAATACAGGATGTAACTCAGGATCAGTAATGTAATGTATGTACACAGTGACTGCACCAGCAGAATAGTGAGTGCAGCTCTGGAGTATAATACAGGATGTAACTCAGGATCAGTAATGTAATGTATGTACACAGTGACTGCACCAGCAGAATAGTGAGTGCAGCTCTGGGGTATAATACAGGAGCTAACTCAGGATCAGTAATCCCAGACAGGTATGTGCAAATGAACATAGTGAATTCTAGGTCAAAAAGATCAAAATGTGACCCAAGTGATCATTATAATATTTTCTATCTCTGATATTTGGGGCAGATATTTCCAGAACATTTCCCATAAATACTTCTAGTATCTGGATCAGACCCGGATGATGATTACTTGGTGAATTCCTCATTCATTTGCCTTTGACCAGGTTAAGAACCGTCTCAGCCGCCCGTCCGTTTCCTGCTCTGCGCGGCCTCCTGCGCTGTCCTTCACCGCTCTCCCCTTGGTCTCGCTGTGCTTTGCTGGAGGGGTCTGAAGAAGGCAAATCAATAGGAAGATATCACATACTGACAGGAGCTGTACTGCGGCCCGGCACGCCGAGCCCAGACCCTGAATAATTCAGGACGGCCCCAGTAATTGTATTCCATGGCGAAAGCTGGAGGTCATTAATGTTTCACGGAGGACCTTAGCACTGAGATGCCCCCTGGGCATTTATCTCACAACCTGGAATAATTCATCATTTATTCTTGGTGCCGGCGTACAATCCACATGTTAGGACCGAAGATGGGAGGAATGACTGACTATTAATATATATAGATATTAGATAGATATATAGATAGATCCTATACACTTCTTTGGGTACTGTATTATAATTTTAATTCATTGACAATGAGAAGCACTTAATGATGGAATGTGGGGGAAAGGAAGTTCCAGCACCTATAATGCTGGAAGCAATTAATGATGGAATGTGGGTAAAAGGAAGTACTAGCACCAATAGTGCTGGAAGCAGTGAATGATAGAATGTGGGAGAAAAGAAGTTCTAGCACCTATAATGCTGGAAGCAATGAATGATGGAATGTGGGAGAAAGGAAGTCCCAGCACCTATAATGCTGGAAGCAATGAATGATGGAATGTGGGAGAAAGGAAGTCCCAGCACCTATAATGCTGGAAGCAATGAATGATGGAATGTGGGAGAAAGGAAGTCCCAGCACCTATAATGCTGGAAGCAATGAATTATGGAATGTGGGAGAAAGGAAGTTCTAGCACCTATAATGCTGGAAGCAATGAATGATGGAATGTGGGAGAAAGGAAGTCCCAGCACCTATAATGCTGGAAGCAATGAATGATGGAATGTGGGAGAAAGGAAGTCCCAGCACCTATAATGCTGGAAGCAATGAATTATGGAATGTGGGAGAAAGGAAGTCCCAGCACCTATAATGCTGGAAGCAATGAATGATGGAATGTGGGAGAAAGGAAGTCCCAGCACCTATAATGCTGGAAGCAATGAATGATAGAATGTGGGAGAAAGGAAGTCCCAGCACCTATAATGCTGGAAGCAATGAATGATAGAATGTGGGAGAAAAGAAGTTCTAGCACCTATAATGCTGGAAGCAATGAATGATGGAATGTGGCAGAAAGGAAGTTCCAGCACCTATAATGCTGGAAGCAATGAATGATGGAATGTGGGAGAAAGGAAGTTCCGGCACCTATAGTGCTGGCAGAATGCTGATGATGCAAAGCCAGCCATAATAAAAGAGCGTATGGCAAGCTGACTGGTTTTGTGCACCCAAAAAAACTGTATCTGGGTGTGGGTTACGATGGCAGTAAGACCAGAGCTTAGGGCCGTACTATGCTGTAATATTGATGTGTGGTACGATCCTAAGCTTGAGCCAATCTAAAATATCACGCCACTGGCATTATCAGACTTTCTGACTTATCAGATGCCGGATTAAAGGAATTGTACCATACAGACAATATGTATCATTACTCTTGTTTTCATGAGATGCTTCTGCTGAGCAGGATCGCCTTTTTGCACCATCCTTGTGCTTTCTATACTCCATTCACAGCCAGAGCTGCAGTCACATGTTCCATTATTCTAGGTGCTGGATCTCAGTGCTGCCCTCTGGCGTTGGTGAGATGAGTTGCACCGCAGCTTTTCCTTCATTTTCTGTGATATTGTCCCCCTTCCATATTGCATTATGTGGTGCCCGGCCGGCATCGTTCTGCTTCCTTCCCTCGTGGTCTTTGGTTTGGATGATAGCATGAATGAGACCCCGGCGACCTCTCTTCAATAGGTTTCATGGACGATGTGGTAAACCCCCGAGCTCCGCACCAATTTTCAACTTCTTCTAGGATCTCGTTTCGAGAAGATGAGCATTGATCGATCACTTGTCATTCAGAGACCCGTAGGAAACGACAAAGGGTTTCGTCTGAGCGGAGTACCCCCATGGCATTTGCATGATATAAACTAGAGGGGCCATGGCGATATGGTGGACACACTGTTGGGTGATCTGGGGTGAGATCTTTAGTGATTGCCTGTTCCTGACCTAAATATGAGCCAAGTTCATGCTTAAAAGAGAGAGTCAGATGTGCGCTCCTTCCTCGGCAAACGTTGGCACACAACTGAACTTTATTCTTAAATCAAAGAATCTTTGTGGGTGTTGTAGAACTTCTGAATAGTAATGGTGTCAGTCTATGATAGGTCCTTGCCAACTCCACTCCATATATGGTATTCAATAGAATGTCCAGTATCTGCTTCACATTCCAAAGATTCCTTCCAGGGTGTTGTTCCAGGATATAGTCGCCATCTTTGTCACATCATAATCTGAGCTGACTTATGTAAGGTTTAATAATTGATTTCATTAGCCTTTTTCTCCTTCACAACACGAGCACTGCAGCAATGTTCTGCTTCATCCACAATCAGTTTCGGGAACAAATGAACCACTTGATCACTATCGATCGGTTGCCAGCCCAAGAACTATAGGATATTAATATTGCAGGAGCACCTCCATTTATTGGCCCTCAAGGCCTTTACCTGTACTATATAATTAGAGGGTGCATTGGGAAGTGGTGAATACACGAGCACTGCAGAAATGTTCAACTGTCCACAATAACAATCAGGTTCCGAGTACATCGAAAGTGATTGGCCACTTGTTCACGATTGATCAGTTTCCAAAAATAGATTTAGTTTGAACGGATTACCCCCTTTTGTTGGGCCCAAGTTCTTTGTGTGTATGATATATGTTGGAGGAGGCATGGTGATGTGGTGAACACACGAGCTCTGCAGCAAGTTTCACCTTCATACACCATCAGGTTCCGAGTAGATCAGCTGTGATCCTTCATGATCGATCAATTATCAACAATTCGACTTATAGCATGTAATATAGATTTGGTCTGACCGGTGTACCCCCATTTAAGGGTCCCAATGTCTGTATGATATATGCTGGAAGGGGCATGGCAATATTATGAACACATAAGCTCTGCAACAATTCACCTTCATCCACCATCTGGTTGCGAGAAGATCAGCGGTGGTCCTCCATTTGATCATGTTTGATCAGTAGCCAACAATTTAACCTATAGGATGTAAATATAGGTTTAGTCTTAGTAATGTGTCCCCATTTATGGGTCCCAATGTCTGAAATAAGCTGGAGGGGCCATGGTAATGTTGTGCACACATGAGCTCTGTAGCAAGGTTCACCTTCATCAGATTCTAGGTAGATCAGCACTGATTGTCCATTTCATCCCAATCAGTTGGTCATCAATTGATCTATCTATAGGTTTAGTGTGAGCGGGATTCCCTAATTTATTTACCCCAATGTCTAAATGATATATGCTAAAGGGAGCATGGCGATGTTGTGAACAACCAAGCTGTGTAACAATTTGCACCTTCATCCACCATCAGGTTCCGAGTAGATCAGCAGTGATCCTCCACTTTGTCACGATAGATCGGGTGCCAACAATTCTACCTATAGAATATAAATATAAGTTTGATCTTAGTAGTGTATCCCCATTTATGGACCTCAAGGTCTGGGAATGGTGATGTTGTGGACACATGAGCTCTACAGCAAGTTTCACCTTCATCCACCATCAGGTTTAAAATAGATCAATGCCGATTGACCATTTGATCATGATCAATTGGTCATCAGTTGATTGACCTATAGGTATAGTATGAGTGGAGTTCCCCCATTTATTGGTCCCAAGGTCTGTATGATTTATGCAGGAGGGGGCATGGTGATGTTGTGAACACATGAGCTCTACAGCAAGTTTCACCTTCATCCACCATCAGGTTCCGAGTAGATCAGCAGTGATCCTCCACTTTGTGACGATAGATTGGGTGCCAACAATTCTACCTATAAAATATAAATATAAGTTTGATCTTAGTAGTGTATCCCCATTTATGGGCCTCAAGGTCTGGGAATGGTGATGTTGTGAACACATGAGCTCTACAGCAAGTTTCACCTTCATCCACCATCAGGTTTCAAGTAGATCAGCGCCGATCGACTATTTGATAATGATCAATTGGTCATCAATTGATCAACCTATAGGTTTAGTATTAGCGGAGTGCCCTCATTTATTGGCCCCAAGGTCTGTATGATATATGCTGGAGGGCGATGTGAACACATGAGCTCTGCAGCAAGTTTCATACAACATCAGGTTCTGAGTTGATCATCGCTGATCGACCACTCAATCACGATTGATTGGTCATCGTCATCAACATATAGGTTTAGTCTGATCTTCGCATCCTCCTTTACTGGCGCCTATAGTCATTGTACGATATAAGGCATCATAGAGTGTGGTGCATATTTTTTTTTTAGAAACCTGCTGTAGCCGTTCTGTTTATTAGTCGATCCGGTGTATTTCACTCGTCTTCGCGGTTCAGCGTTTAACCCTCGTCGACCTCCCGTCTGCAGCCGGATGCTGTCAGGACCTGCCCTCTGCAATTACACGAAATTAAGTCCTCGGTTTTTGCAGAGGTGACAGGCGAGCGGCGCGGCTTTTCCAAAGAACCCAGCACTTCAGCAGAGGTCACCTGTCTCCACCATGAGCCGGCCCCGTCACATAGGGGGCCGCACTTAACATTTTAGCTCTCAGACCTTGAAAACGTTTTTGCAGCATTTGTAACCAAGGCAACGCGAGCCGGAGCCAGAGCTTTGGATTCATATACATTTTATAATACTGGTGCAAATCATCCACCGCAATTCCATAATTAAGGATTCAGAGGAAAATTTTGTCAGTTTCTGCACAAGGAAACATTGAGGTCACTTACATGTTAAATGAATGCTACTGATGGCCACCACTAGGGGGAGCTCACTACATCCCTGCTAAGACTGCTCCTATTGACTTCAACAGCAGCTGTATGCATTTATATGTATTGAGCTCCCCCTAGTGGTGGCTGAAAGTAGCCAAATTTATATCAATACTGTTCTGCTGGTTTATTTGGTCATTGCTTAGCCATATATTAATATTAATGCTATTATTATGGCATTTTATGACTGTATTATTGTGACACTGTATGACAATATTATTATCTTTATATTGTATGGCAGTATTATTTTTACATTATATGGCGGTATTAGTATGGCAGTATTATTTTTACAATATTTGGCAGCATTATTTTTACATTACATGGTGGTATTATTTCTATATTGTATGGCAGTATTATTTTAACATTTTATAGCGATATCATATCTATATTGTATGGCGGTATTATTTTTACATTACATGGCAGCATTATTTTTACATTATATGGCAGTATTATTTTTACATTATATGGCGGTATAATTTCTATATTGTATAGTAGTATTATTTTTACATCATATGACAATATTATTACTATCTTATATTGCTGAATTATTTTTACATTACATGGTGATATTATTTTTACATTGTATGGTGATATTATTTTTACATTACTTGGCAGTATTATTTCTATAGTATATTGTGGTATTATTTTTACATTATATGGTAATATTATTTTTACATTGCATGGCAGTATTGCTTTTACATTGTATGGCGGTATTATATTTACATTGTATGGCGGTATTATATTTACATTGTATGGCGGTATTATTTTTACATTTTATGGCGATATTATTTTTACATTACATGGCAGTATTATTTCTATTATATTGTGGTATTATTTTTACATTATATGGTAATATTATTTTTACATTACATGGCAGTATTGTTTTTACATTGTACGGCAGTATTATATTTACATTGTATGGCGGTATTATATTTACATTGTATGGCGGTATTATTTTCACAATGTACGACGGTATTATTTTGGCACAAACTTGTATTGTATGTGAAATATATGTTAGTGTTATGTGGGCACTATTTGTTATTCGTATTTGCATGCTGTATAGAGGGATGTTTTCAGCCCCAAATGGCTTGGCTGTTTAGGAATATATTGTAGCGTTATGTTGACACTGTTATTTTGATATTACATGGAATTATTATTTCTGCAATGTATGGCGGCTATTTGGGCTGAGAATGCCTGTATTGTATTGTAAATATATGTAAGTTTTATCTGGGCACTATCAAATACTTGAATTTGGGTTTTGTATGGAGGCATTATTTCTACATAGTATGGTGGTATTACTTCAACACTAAATGTGCCCACATTGATTATATATTTCCCACACAGTACAGTTAGTGCTAAAATAATACCACCATGGCTAAGTCACTCCAGGACCTTGAAATGCTCCTTATGAGCCACTCCTTAGTTGTCCTGGCTGTGTGTTTTGGGTCATTGTCATGCTGGAAGATCCAGCCATGTACCATCTTCAATGCTATTACTGAGGGAAGGAGGTTGTTGGCCAAAATCTCATACGTGACCCCATCCATCCTCCCTTCAATAGTTGTCCTGTCCCCTTTGCAGATAGGCACCCCAAAGTATGATGTTTCCTCCACCATGCTTCATGGGTGGGATGGTGTTATTGAGGTTGTACTAATCCTTGTTCTTCCTCCAAACACGGCGAGTGGAGTTGATACCAAAAAGTTCTATTTTGTCTCATCTGACCACATGACCTTCTCCCATGCCTCCTCTGGATCATCCAGATGGTTATTGGTGAACTTCAAATGGGCCTAGACATGTTCTGGTGTGATCAGGAGGATCTTGTGTGTCCTGCAGGATTTTACTCCATAACGGTGTAGTGTTACTAACGGTAATGTGTGAGACTGTGGTCCCAGCTCTCTTGAGGTCATTGACCAGGTCCTCCCGAATAGTTCTGGGCAGATTCCTGACCTTTCTCAGAATCATCGTTACCCCACGAGGCGACATCTTGCATGGAGCCCCAGACCGAGGAAGATTGACAGTCATCTTATGTTTCTTCCATCTTCTAATAATTGTGCCAACAGTTGTTGCCTTCTCACCAAGCTGCTTGCCTATTGTCCTGTAGCCCATCCCAGCCTTGTGCAGGTCTACAATGTTGTCCCCGGAGTCCTTAGACAGCTCTTTGGTATTGGCCATGGTGGAGAGGGTGGAGTGTGATTGAGTGTGTGGACAGGTGTCTTATATACAGGTAACGAGGTCAAACAGGAGCTATTAATCCTGGTAATGAGTGCAGAGTAGGAGGCTTCTTACACAAAACTAACAGGTCTGTGAGAGACAGAATTCTTGCTGATTGGTCAGTGATCAAATACTTATTTCATACAATAAAATGCAAATTAATTATGTAAAAATCCTACAATGTGATCTTCTGTTTTTTATATTTTTAGATTCTGTCTCTCACAGGTGAAGTGTACCTACGATAAAAATTACAGCCCTCTCCATTCTCTCTAGGGGGGAAAATGTGCAAAATCAGCAGCGTATCAAATACTTATTTCCCCCACTGTGTGTGTGTGTGTGTGTGTGTGTGTGTGTGTGTGTGTGTGTATATATATGTATATATATATATATATATATATATATATATATATATATATATATATATATATATATATATATGTATTTTACACACATTATACCCCTTTTTTTCTTTGTAAACACCATATGGAGGTATTATTTCTGCATTACACGGTGATATTATTTGTTTAGGCATTGAATGATTATTGTGTGGGAGATATACATTTGTGTTATGTGGGCAGTATTTGTTACTAGTACATGTAGAGGTATTAGTTTGGCACTATATGGCAGTATTATTTGGCCATTGAATGGCTGTATTGTGTGAAAAGAAATACTAGTATTATGTGGGAGTATAGTAGTAGCATATCTTTTCACACAATAATGCCATCATTTAGTGTATATAGTATTTACAAAGAGGAATATCAATTTGTCACTATATGTTGGTATTATTTTGGCATTGTACAGCGGTATTATTTGAGCACTGAAAGACTATCTTGTGTAGGAAATATTATGGAGTATTATATAGAAACTTATTACAGATTTATCTGGTGCTATTATTTGGGGACGGTATTGTATAAAAATTATATAATATTTTCATGTGAAATTATTGGCAGTAGTATTGCGATACCATATGGTGTTATTATTTTGACATTGTATGGCAGTATTATTTGTTCACGGAATGGCTGTAGTGTGTTGAAAATATATGGTAGTGTTATGTGGACTCTTATGGTACTGTTTGGATCTTTTATGGAAATGATTATGAAATAGATAGCGGTATTATTTTTCATTTCATGGTTATTTAGTTAATGGTGAGCGTTACATGGTACTGTCATTATAGCGGAGTATAGAAATTTTATTATATCATTGTATAGCAGTATTATTTCAGCACTGAACGGTAAAATATCTGATATTGGTATGTCGGCCCTTTTTGGTACTGTGGAAATTTTATGGAAATATTTCTGAGCTATATAGTGGTATTATTGCCAGCATTAATTACATGGGAAAATTATGATAGTTTTCAGTGAACTTTAAATAGTACTGTTATTGTAACAGTGTAGAGATTTTATTTTAGCACTGCATAGCAGTATTATTTTAGCACTGAAAGGTAAAATATCTCATAGTGGTATGTCGGCCCTTTTTGGTACTGTTTGGAACTCTTATGGAAATATTTCTGAACTGGATAGCGGTATTATTTCCAGCATTGAAGGGCTGAATTACATGGGAAAATTATGATAGTTTTCAGTGAACTTTAACTAGTACTGTAATTATAACAGTGTAGAGATTTTATTTTAGCACTGCGTAGCAGCATTATTTTACCACTGGGTAGAAGTATTATTTTAGCACTGGGTAGCAGCATTATTTTAGCACTGCAGAGCAATATTATTTTAGCACTGGGTAGAAGTATTATTTTAGCATTGGGTAGCAGCATTATTTTAGCGCTGCAGAGCAGTATTATTTTAGTACTGCATAGCAATAATATTTTAGCACTGGGTAGCAGTATTATTTTAGGACTGTGTAGCATCATAATTTTAGCACTGCAGAGAAATAATATTTTAGCACTTGGTAACAGCATTATTTTAGCACTGGGTAGCAGTATTATTTTAGCACTGCATAGCAGTATTATTTTAGCCCTGGGTAGCAGTATTGTTTTAGCATTGGGTAGCAGCATTAGTTTAGCACTGCAGAGCAGTATTATTTTAGCACTGCATAGCAATAATATTTTAGCACTTGGTGACAGCATTATTTTAGCACTGGGTAGCAGTATTATTTTAGCACTGAAAGGTAAAATATCTCATAGTGGTATGTCGGCCCTTTTTGGTACTGTTTGGAACCTTTATGGAAATATTTCTGAACTAGATAGCGGTATTATTTCCAGCATTGAAGGGCTGAATTACATGGGAAAATTATGATAGTTTTCAGTGAACTTTAACTAGTACTGTAATTATAGCAGTGTAGAGATTTCATTTTAGCACTGCGTAGCAGCATTATTTTAGCACTGGGTAGAAGTATTGTTTTAGCACTGGGTAGTAGCATTATTTTAGCACTGCAGAGCAGTATTATTTTAGCACTGGGTAGCAGCATTATTTTAGCACTGCAGAGCAGTGTTATTTTAGCACTGGGTAGAAGTATTATTTTAGCACTGCAGAGCAGTATTACTTTAGCACTGCATAGCAATAGTATTTTAGCACTGGGTAACAGTATTATTTTAGCACTGGGTAGAAGTATTATTATTTTAGCACTGGGTAGCAGCATTATTTTAGCACTGCAGAGCAGTATTATTTTAGCACTGCATAGCAATAGTATTTTAGCACTGGGTAGTAGCATTATTTTAGCACTGGGTAGAAGTATTATTTTAGCACTGGGTAGCAGCATTATTTTAGCACTGGGTAGAAGTATTATTTTAGCACTGGGTAGCAGCATTATTTTAGCACTGCAGAGCAGTATTATTTTAGCACTGCATAGCAATAGTATTTTAGCACTGGGTAACAGTATTATTTTAGCACTGAGTAACAGTATTATTTTAGCACTGTGCAGCAGTATTGTTTTAGGCACTGCGTAGCAGTATTATTTTCACTGAAAGGGGAAATATCTGGTTGTTTTATTTGAGCACTATTGGGTATTGTTATTTGGATACTATATGGTGATAATATTTCAGCACTGTGTGGTGGTATTATTTGAGCACTGGATTGCAGTATTGCATGGAGTTATTTTAGAAGTATTATTTGTCACTGTGTGGCAGTACTTGGGTCTTAACATTCGGGTATAACTAGCCAGTATATCTATGCCTCATATGGTGGGCAGCTTGTTGCTCGGGGTCCCCTTTTTGATATAACACCGTCACCGCAGTCCACTGGATGTTTGCCCCTCCTCTGCACCGATTATGTACATGATTTAGTCTCGCCTATTATCCGCTGTTTGCTCTGTATTCTCCATTTGTTGAAATAGCAGAAATCTCTTTGTAAATTGCTTACACCGCTGGCAACTTCCAAATGAAATTATTCAACCAGCGGAACAACACCTGCAGCTACGCGTCCCGCTGTCAATAAGGAATTCAATTGCAAGCTACTGATCTGGCAGTTTAACACCTTATAGAATATAGATCCGTAAATTAGCTAAAATTGCGTCCAATCTATAGTTTAACATTTGTCCCTTTACCTCCTGTAAAGGAGCGTCGCTAAACAAAACCCAATTTTCCAGGAGTGCGGCACTCGTGCCAGATTGGTGCCGAGCGTGTGTATTGCTCTGTCAGCTCGTAAAACCTGTCCCCGTTTGTCTCGAAAAAGAAATGCCAAAAAAATGATAAAATTACCTAAATATACTAAAAATTCACATGTATTAAAGGCTTTATCCTTTGTGCTACCTTGCCTATCTTGGCTCCAGCAGCATGATACAATTTTTACTCCTTTAGAATAACCCCCTTCTCCAAAAGGTCCAAAAGGATAATGGAATGAACCTTCTTTATACCTTTCAGTGTTCATGACTTCCTAGTCTATGAATTGGCCATTCGAGTCCTCTTGACAATGCTCGTTAACTAAGAAGACAATGGCCATAACAGTCAATCTAACTTGAAAAATGGCGACTACAAGACAAATATAACAGGGTTTAAAACTTTTCTACCTACTAGGACTTATACAATCTCCCTTAGACCACCACTGTTTGTATTACTGCCTATACAGAGCAATTCCATTGACTTTATTCTCAGTGTTACCTTACCTATCTTGGCTCCAGCAGCATAATACAACTTTTACTCAATTGAAATAACCTCATTCCCCAAAAGGAAATTGGAATGAACCTTCTTTATACCTTTCTGTGTTCATGACTTCCAATTCCATTAATTGGTCATTCGAGTCCTCTTGGCTATGCTCGCTAAGAAGACAATGGCCTCCACATGTGAAAATGTGAAAAATGGCGACTACAAAACTGATATAGCAGGGTTTAAAACTTCTCTACCCACCAGGACTTCTATATTCTCACTTAGACCACCACTGTTTGTATTACTGCCTATACAGAGCAATTCCGTTGACTTTATTCGCAGTGCTACCTTGCCTATCTTGGCTCCAGCAGCATAATTCAACTTTTACTCCTTTAGAATAACCCCTTCTCCAAAAAGGATAATATAACGAACCTTCTGTGTTATACCTTTGTGTTTTCATGGCTTCCAATTCCATGAATTGGTCATTTGAGTCCTCCTGGCTATGCTCGCTGACTGGGAGGACAATGGCAGCCACAACCAATCTCACTTGAAAAATGGTGACTACAAGATTGATATACCAAGGCTTAAAACTTCTTCAACTCCCAGGATTTATACAATCTCCCTTAGACCACCAGGGTTTGTATTATTGCCTATTTAGAGAACTATCATTGACTTTATTCTTAGTGATATCTTTCCTATCTTGTCTCCAGCAGCATGATCGAGCTTTATTTTTCAATTGGTACAATCCCCTCGTCTAAAAAGGATAATGGAACCACTTTTCTTTCTTTCTGTGTTCATTACTTCCTATCCCATGAATTGGTCATTCGAGTCCTCTTGGCTATGCTCGTTGACGAGGAGGACAATAACAGATACATCCAATCTCACTTCAAAAAGGGCAACAACTGATACGCCAGGGGCAACAACTGATACGCCAGGGCTTAAAACTTCTCTACCCTCAGGTACTTATACACTCTTCCTTAGACCACCAGTGTTTGTATTATTGCCTATATAGAGCGCTTCCATTGACTTTATTCTCAGTATTACCTTGCCTATCTTGTCTCCAGCAGCACGATAAAGCTTTAATTCAATTGGAATAACCCCTATCTCCCAAAAGATAATGGAATGACCATTCCTTATACCTCTTTGCCATCATGGCTTTATTATTCTAGGGCTAAACGTGAATTGGCCATTCGAGTCCTCTTGGCTTTGCTCATTGACTAAGGGAGATCCGGGAAGTTTGGTAGCTAAACTATACTCTGAACAGAATGCCATGGTGCAGCCTAAGCCAAAGTGAGACTGGTAAGTCTGATGGAATAGTAATGGAGCTTACAGAAAACAATTGTTGGAGTCAAGATAGGCAGGGTAGCACAAAGTCTTAGGGGCCAATTCGGTGCCATCATGCCCTCACTGGTGGAGGTGGCAGGGACTGTCATGAAAACTGGGGCAAACAGGCTCCTCAGGGTTCTTACAGTCTCACATGAAACATCGCGACTACATGACTGCTCCACTGAACTACCAGGGTTTAAAACTTTCCTACCCACAAGTAGTTATACCACCCGAGGAGAGGGGTTAATATTATTGCACTTCTGATATTTTATAGCCTTTTCTGTACACTTTACATGCCGGCGTGCTAAAAAATATATATTCTAAGTCTTTGTGCTACCCTGTCTATCTTGGCTCCAGCAGTACAATGGAGCTGACTTAACATCCAGGAAGTAATTAAACATAACAGGAAGTGCTGTCTCACCATGCGCCCTCTGGTGGCCAGGTTGAAAATGACAATATTTTTGAAATTCAAAAAAATGTACCTTTTTTAATGATTTTATTTGATCAATTCCCTCATCATTTTGAGTTTATCTCCCGTTTACTATTATTTTTTTTTTCTACAACTTTTCATGGGCGCCAATTAAATGTTTTCCAATCCATAAAATGTGGCCGCTCATACATATACATTAGCGCTCGTTACACTGACAAGGTATAATTAAGGTCAGGCTGGAAAGCAGCTGGTGTACCTCAGGCGTATGGAGAAAATCTCACTTTCTCAGCGAGTCAGCGATGTATCGCAGGAGGAAAGTTAGCGTGGTCCAATGCGGATGATCTCCGAGCCCCCTACTCCCTCCTCCATCTCCCCCAGCCCAGAATAACTCCCATTAAAGTAAATGGCCATGCAGAAAGATCTCACTTGGGCGTCTTGCTGAGATGCTTTGCCTCTTTTTATTTGCTTCTTTCTTTTCGGATGTGGAAGCTTTTTGTCCTCCGCCCAACCCCCACCCTCATGAAATAACATCATCCACATCAACTTAAAGGGAACTACGCCCCTGGAAATAATTAAGGCTTAATTACCTTGGCATTAAGTGCCGTCTCTTCCTCCATTCTTTCTGTTTCACGTCGTCCGTTGCAATATCCTGATATTTATGACTCAAAGTCGGAGAAAAGAAAAGCTGCAAAGGACGGAATTATGTCTGAGAAGCGTCCGGGGAGATGGGGAACGGATCACACGTCCCCCCTGTACAGTAACAAGAAGAAAGATATTGGAGGAACGAAGAAGTCCAGAAAAATGTCAGTCTTCAATGTGAAGATAAATCTTGGCACCCGGAATAATTCACATATATTCTATTCTTTTCTTTTTTCTTTCTTTCTTACTTTCTGTCTTTTTTTCTTTCTCCTTCTTTCTTTTTTCTTTCTACTTTCTCCTTTTTTTCTTCATTATTCTTACTCCTTTCACCTTTCTCTCTTTCTTTCTCCTTTCTCTTTCTTTCCTTCTTTCTTTCTTTCTTTCTTTCGTTCTTTTTTCCTTCTCTCTCCTTTTTTATTTTTCCTTTACCTTTCATTCTTTCTTTCTTTCTTTCTTTCTTTCTTTCTTTCTTTCTTTCTTTCTTTCTCTCTCCTTTCTGCTTCTTTCTTTTTTCTTTCTTGCTTCATCTTTCTTTCTTTCTTTCTTTCTCCTTTCTCTTTATTTCTGCTTCTTTCTTTTTTCTTTCTCGCTTGATCTTTCTTTCTCCTTTCTCTTTCTTTCTTCTTTTCTCTTTCTTTCTTTTTTTCTTTCTTTTTTCCTTCTCTCTCCTTTTTTATTTCTCCTTTGCCTTTCTTTCTTTCTTTCTTTCTTTCTTTCTTTCTTTCTTTCTTTCTCACTTTATCTTTCTTTCTTTCTCCTTTCTCTTTTTCTTTCTTTCTTCCTTCCTTTCTTTCTCTTTGTTTCTTTATCCTTCTTTCTCATTTCTCTTTTTCTTTCTTTCTTTTTTCCTTCTCTCTCCTTTTTTATTTCTCCTTTGCCTTTTCTTTCTCTTTCTTTCTTTCTTTCTTTCTTCTTTCTCACTTTATCTTTCTTTCTTTCTCCTTTCTCTTTCTTTCTTTCTTTCTTTCTTTCTTTCTTTCATGAATAGTGAAAAGTAATAGTGCCACATTAAGTCCACATATCACCTTCTGGTGCTAAGACTATATATCCATATACAGCTGCCTGATTTTATACCGCTCTATAGCGAAAACACTTAACTGTTATAAACGGTCCACATAATACAGTAATATAAAAACCAAAGTGACATCTTCAGCTGAATTATCACAATTTAGTGCTAAGTCAATATGGCCATACACAGCCAATGTAATGTCATACAGTGTAAAGATAGTGCTGCTATATACAGTCAGTATAATACCGCCATATAGTGCCAAATCAATGCTGTCCTGTTCAGCTCACTTACCGCCATTCAGTGCTAAGATATCGCCATATACAGCTCACCTAATACCACCATATAGTATAAATGCAGCACTGCCACATATATGTCCAACATAATACCGCCATAAAGTGTAAGGACAGTGCAGGGAAATATTGTCATATAATACCGCCATATAGTGCCGAAAAAAAATAAGACAGGAAGCATTTTCTGACTTGTTTTCCTTTAAGAAATGTGATTCCAGCCTCCGTACACCACAAAGGGGCTTCACTTGGGTCTGGTACGACGTTTTGTAGTAAGTTTCTCGTTCTCCGAACGCCTGAGGGTTGGCAGGTGTGTGCGGGCAAGGTGCCATCTCGCTTTCTTTCTGCTTCAAACAACATCTGCGGGCCACATGAAACACAAATCGCGTTCTCCACCTTTGATCCGGCCCTGGCGTTCTATACATCGCCTGTCAAATGTGGCGCTAACAAGAATCTATACACGAGGACGACTACTCCTCTGCGGGTAAAAGAGGCCCAGCCGGAGGCGACCGTCTTCCCGTATCTCGTAATAACCTCGTATTTTACACCAAAATTGCCTATTTATATTTCATTTTTATAGGGCAGGGTAAGAAAAAAAAAATATTTTTTTTGAAACCGCGCCACCTTAGGTTGTGTGTGGTATTGCAGTTTAGCCAGATTCACAAAAATTGGGAAAAAATGACAATATTTGCATAAGTCTCCCCTTTTTTGGCAAGTTAACATCCAGCTTAAACTTTGCATTAACATATTTATAATGGAATGAGCCTATATGGGTTTTTTTAAGGGTAACTAAACTGTAAAAAAAAATCATAATTTGTAGCCCCTGTTTCATAGTTTTGATTGGTAGGGGTCCGAGGACTGAGACCCCAATAATCGCTGAAAGAAAGGTGTAAAAGTCTGTTCGCAATCTGGTATCTTAATGCAGCTACATAGAGATTAATAATACAATTCTCAGTACCTGCAGCCACCACTAGAGGGAGCTTAGGAGCTTACTGCATACATCTGCAAGTAACTGCTCATTTGGTGAGCTCCATCTAGTGGTGGTTTCAGGCATTGAAAATTTTATAATTTAACTCACTTTTTATGCAGGAGATTTGGAGCTCTGCCTCAGAAAAAGGAGCTCTGTGGGATAAGTAAAATCAGTGCTATGGGTATGAGGGAAGCTTTTCTGAGGAAGCATAGATCACCGCTACCATTCAGGGGGGTCTGGTACATTTTGCTCCACTCCAAGATCCTCACGTAACATGCTACCGATGTGAGCGTATGCCCCGGCTCGCTGGCGTTGACCTACTTTACCTTATATTTACTCTGATTACAACACCTCCAGCTCATTAATCCTCGGCGGTGCCTTTTGCAGTTGTGTCCTCGTGTCATTAATTGAATTTAATCAACATCTCACTTGGATCTGTAAACAGGATGATGGCGGTACGTGGTACTACGATAGCGCTGAGCAGACCGTGCTGTGTGCTGTCAGCGTCCCTGCGGGGGAGACTCAGGCTCACGGGTTACCATATAATGAAGCATACATCATATGGAGAATAGACAATCAGATCGTAGCTTTCCGGTGATCTGATTGGTCACAGTGCCCTTATTACAGTATCAGCTAGTCACAGTGCCCTTACTACAGTAACAGCTAGTCACAATGCCCTTATTACAGTATCAGCTAGTCACAGTGCCCTTACTACAGTAACAGCTAGTCACAATGCCCTTATTACAGTATCAGCTAGTAACAGTGCCCTTATTACAGTATCAGCTAGTCACAGTGCCCTTATTACAGTATCAGCTAGTAACAGTGCCCTTATTACAGTATCAGCTAGTCACAGTGCCCTTATTACGGTATCAGCTAGTAACAGTGCCCTTACTACAGTAACAGCTAGTAACAGTGCCCTTATTACAGTATCAGCTAGTAACAGTGCCCTTATTACAGCATCAGCTAGTAACAGTGCCCTTACTGCAGTAACAGCTAGTCACAGTGCCCTTATTATTACAGTATCAGCTAGTAACAGTGCCCTTACTACAGTATCAGCTAGCCATAGTCCCCTTATTACAGTACCAGATAGTGACAGTGCCCTTATTACAGTTTCAGCTAGTCACAGTGCCCTTATTACAGTATCAGCTAGTAACAGTGCCCTTATTACAGTACCACCTAGTCACAGTGCCCTTATTACAGTATCAGGTAGTAACAGTGCCCTTATTACAGTATCACCTAGTAACAGTGCCCTTATTACAGCATCAGCTAGTAACAGTGCCCTTATTACAGTATCACCTAGTCACAGTGCCCTTATTATTACAGTATCAGATAGTCACAGTGCCCTTATTACAGTATCAGCTAGTAACAGTGCCCTTATTACAGTATCAGCTAGTCACAGTGCCCTTATTACAGTATCACCTAGTCACAGTGACCTTATTACAGTATCAGCTAGTCACAGTGACCTTATTACAATATCAGCTAGTCACAGTGCCCTTAGTAGAGTACCAGCTAGTCACAGTGCTTTATTACAGTATCATCTAGTAACAGTGCCCTTATTACAGTATCAGCTAGTCACAGTGCCCTTATTAAAGTATCGGCTAGTCACAGTGCCCTTATTACAGTATCACCTAGTCACAGTGACCTTATTACAGTATCAGCTAGTAACAGTGCCCTTATTACAGTATCAGCTAGTCACAGTGACCTTATTACAATATCAGCTAGTCACAGTGCCCTTATTAGACTACCAGCTAGTCAGTGCCCTTATTACAGTATCAGCTAGTAACAGTGCCCTTATTACAGTATCAGCTAGTCACAGTGCCCTTATTACAGCATCAGCTAGTCACAGTGCCCTTACTACAGTACCAGCTAGTCACAGTGCCCTTATTACAGTATCAGCTAGTAACAGTGCCCTTATTACAGTATCAGCTAGTCACAGTGCCCTTATTACAGTATCAGCTAGTAACAGTGCCCCTAACACAGTATTAGCTACTCACAGTGCCCCTAACACAGTATCAGCTAGTCACAGTGCCCTTACTACAGTATCAGCTAGTCACAGTGCCCTTATTACAGTATCAGCTAGTCACAGTGCCCCTAACAGTATCAGCTACTCACAGTGCCTCTAACACAGTATCAGCTAGTCGCAGTGCCCTTATTACAGTATCAGCTAGTAACAGTGCCCTTACTACAGTAACAGCTAGCCACAGTGCCCTTATTACAGTATCAGCTAGTCACAGTGCCCTTATTACAGTATCAGCTAGTAACAGTGCCCTTATTACAGCATCAGCTAGTCACAGTGCCCCTAACACAGTATCAGCTAGTCACAGTGCCCTTACTACAGTAACAGCTAGCCACAGTGCCCTTACTACAGTAACAGCTAGCCACAGTGCAGGGCCGGCTCCAGGTTTTTGAGGGCCCCGGGCGAAAGAGTCTCAGTGGGCCCCCCCCCCCTTTAACACAAACCACGATTCATGATGCCCAGATACAGCAGAGAAATATAGGTAGAGTACAATGCCAGATTTCACTTCTTACATGAGTGATAGCTATTGTAAATTCTGCAGTGTATATATACAGGACAGGAGGAGTGGTACTGTGCAGTGTATATATACAGGAGGAGTGGTACTGTGCGGTGTATATATACAGGGGAGAGGTACTGTGCGGAGTATATATAGAGGGGAGTGGTACTGTGCAGTGTATATATACAGGGGAGAGGTACTGTGCAGTGTATATACTTCAACAGCCGCCCAGCCCAGGCCCCCAGCACTTGTCCTGTATATATATTATATACACTGTATCTATACAGGGGGCCTGGGCTGGGTGGCTGCTGTAGTATATAATATACATATATATATATATATGTCAGCTGCAGCCACCCAGCCCATGGCCGCCCCAGGTCACCCAGACTGTCAGAACATACAACGATAGCATGGCACTCACTCAGGTGCCGGTAGCAGCTCCTCCAGTCCGGAATCTGCCTGTGCCTGATTAGTTCAGCACTGCACACAGCCAGGAGAGCAGCAGAGCAGGAGAACTCTCCGCCCACAATGTCATGCTGGCTGTGTCCTTAACCCCTATGTGCCTGGCCCTGCACTGACTGAGAAGATGCTTGTGCCAGGCAGGGCAAATTGAAAGGGTAGAAAGGGTTAAAGCGGACAGATGGATCTATGACTGCGTGAGTGGGCCCCCCTGTCTTGTCAGGGCCCCGGCACTTGCCCGGGTACGCCGGGTGCTGACGCCGGCCCTGCCACAGTGCCCTTACTACAGTACCAGCTAGTCACCTTTATTATAATATCACCCAACCACAGTACCCTCATTACAGTATCCGCCAACCACAGTTCTCCTATTACAGTACTAGCTGGCCACAGCACCTTTATTATAATATAATTATATATACCATCCAACCACAGTACCCTCAATAAACAATCAAATAGCCATATTGTCCTTGTTATAGCGCCAGCTAATGACAGTGCCCTCATATCAGTCAGCCATAGGACCCAGGCATATAATAGTATCAGTCAGTTACAGGATTCACGACAGTACCCAACAAAAGTGCCCTAATTACAGCAATAGCTAGCCTCAGCACCCTCAAAACTGTCCTTGCCCATTACAGTACCCTCATAACAGTATCGGCCAGCCACGGCACCCTTCTAAGAATACCAGCTACCCCTATGATATTGTATGTCCGGTCTATTCTATCCGTAGCTGAGGAATGGGTCTTATTTCAAACGGGCAAAGCTCATTCATCTGACTTGAAGAAAAAGCAATAGGGCTAGCAGCTTTCTAATGCAGCAAGCTGTCGCCCAGCCAGGGGTAAACTATCCTAATCCTTGGCCTTTTCCAAAAATTCTTGTGTCACCTGCTCAGGCACTGCGATATACATTATATATCTTATTTCACGTCTATGATGTCATCTACAGACAAACTCCGAGTCTGAAGCCACATTTTCCAATCGACTAGACACCCAATTATACCGACATTCAACCAACCGGGTAAACAAAGCCGAATTTCTGAAGGAAGATAAGAATAATTTAGACCTATGAATATTCATGTCCTCCGCTCCGAAAATAAAAAAAAATCTCAGCTCGGAGAGCCGGAGAAAATGATTACTGTTGATGTCCAGTATGAAATAGCATGTGATTGAGGCTGACATGGAAATAGCCGCTATGTGCAGAATGGCTGTCCCCCGTCACCTCGCTAAATGTCTTTTTACGAGATCTCGCAGCGTGACCTGCCAGCCCCGTCCTTTCACTCGTACATTTTAGTGTCTACATTTCATACTCGGCCTCATTACTGCCCTTCAAGCACATTGCTAATAAAAGATGCCAGGGAAATGCGTTGGATAACTGATAAAATCATCCCGAGGCCAGAAAATTATTTAAAGGGGAACATCTCATATATATGTATGAATATGGTTGCATTCATTAGATATGACCCTATAAAATAGGGTCCTAGTCCCTGATTTCCTAGTTTCAGGTGTCCATTGGTTTAGTGTCCTAGTCCCTGGTGGCTTAGTTCCAAGTCTCCATTGGTTTAGTGTCCTAGTCCCTGGTGTCTTAGTTCCAGTTGTCCATTGGTTTAGTGCCTAGTCCCTGTTGTCCTAGTTCCAGGTGTCCATTGGTTTAGTGTTCTAGTCCCTGTTGTCCTAGTTCAAGTTGTCCATTGGTTTAGTGTCCTAGTTCCAGATGTCCATTGGTTTAGTGTCCTAGTCCCTGTTGTCCTAGTTCCAGGTGTCCATTGGTTTAGTGTCCTAGTCCCTGTTGTCCTAGTTCCAGGTGTCCATTGGTTTAGTGTCCTAGTCCCTGTTGTCCTAGTTCCAGTTGTCCATTGGTTTAGTGCCTAGTCCCTGTTGTCCTAGTTCCAGATGTCCATTGGTTTAGTGTTCTATTCCCTGTTGTCCTAGCTCCAGTTGTCTATTGGTTTAGTGTCCTAGTCCCTGTTGTCCTAGTTCCAGGTGTCCATTGGTTTAGTGTCCTAGTCCCTGTTGTCCTAGTTCCAGTTGTCCATTGGTTTAGTGTCCTAGTCCCTGTTGTCCTAGTTCCAGTCGTCTATTGGTTTAGTGTCATAGTCCCTGTTGTCCTAGTTTCTGGTGTCCACTGGTTTAGTGTCCAAGTTCCTGTTGTCCTAGTTCCAGTTGTCTATTGGTTTAGTGTCATAGTCCCTGTTGTCCTAGTTTCAGGTGTCCATTGGTTTAGTGTCCTAGTCCCTGTTGTCCTAGTTCCAGTTGTCTATTGGTTTAGTGTCATAGTCCCTGTTGTCCTAGTTTCAGGTGTCCATTGGTTTAGTGTCCAAGTTCCTGTTGTCCTAGTTCCAGTTGTCCATTGGTTTCGTGTCCTATACCCTGTTGTCCTAATTCCAGGTGTCCATTGGTTTAGTGTTCTATTCCCTGTTGTCCTAGTTCCAATTGTCCATTGGTTTCGTGTCCTAGTACCTGTTGTCCTAGTTCCAGGTGTCCATTAGTTTAGCGTCCTAGTCCCTGGTGTCCACTTGTCCATTGGTTTCGTGTCCTATACCCTGTTGTCCTAGTTCCAGGTATCCATTGGTTTAGTGTCCTAGTCCCTGTTGTCCTATTTCCAGTTGTCTATTGGTTCAGTGTCCTAGTCCCTGTTGTTCTAGTTCCAGGTGTCCATTGGTTTAGTGTCCTAGTCCCTGTTGTTCTAGTTCCATGTGTCCATTGATTTAGTGTCCTAGTCCCTGTTGTCCTAGTTCCAGGTGTCCATTGGTTTAGTGTCCTAGTCCCTGTTGTTCTATTTCCAGGTGTCCATTGGTTTAGTGTCCTAGTCCCTGTTGTCCTAGTTCCAGGTATCCATTAGTTTAGTGTCCTAGTCCCTGTTGTCCTAGTTCCAGGTGTCCATTGGTTTAGTGTCCTAGTCCCTGTTGTCCTAGTTCCAGGTGTCCATTGGTTTAGTGTCCTAGTCCCTGTTGTCCTAGTTCCAGGTGTCCATTGGTTTATTGTTTTAGTCCCTGGTGTCCTAGTTCCAGGTGTCCATTGGTTTAGTGTCCTAGTCCCTGTTGTCCTATTTTCAGGTGTCCATTGGTTTATTGTCCTAGTGCCTGGTGTCCTAGTTCCAGGTGTCCATTGGTTTAGTGTCCTAGTCCCTGTTGTCCTAGTTCCAGGTGTCCATTGGTTTAGTGTCCTAGTCCCTGTTGTCCTATTTCCAGTTGTCTATTGGTTTAGTGTCCTAGTCCCTGTTGTCCTATTTCCAGTTGTCTATTGGTTTAGTGTCCTAGTCCCTGTTGTTCTAGTTCCATGTGTCCATTGGCTTAGTGTCCTAGTCCCTGGTGTGCTAGTTCCAGTTGACCATTGGTTTAGTGTCCTAGTGCCTGTTGTCCTAGTTCTAGGTGTACATTGGGTTAGTGTCCTAGTCCCTGTTGTCCTAGTTCCAGATATCCATTGGTTTAGTGTCCTAGTCCCTGTTGTCGTAGTTCCTGGTGTCCATTGGTTTATTGTCCTAGTCCCTGATGTCCTAGTTCCAGGTGTCCATTGGTTTAGTGTCCTAGTCCCTGGTGTGCTAGTTCCAGTTGACCATTGGTTTAGTGTCCTAGTGCCTGTTGTCCTAGTTCTAGGTGTACATTGGGTTAGTGTCCTAGTCCCTGTTGTCCTAGTTACAGATATCCATTGGTTTAGTGTCCTAGTCCCTGTTGTCGTAGTTCCAGGTGTCCATTGGTTTATTGTCCTAGTCCCTGTTGTCCTAGTTCCAGGTATCCATTGGTTTAGTGTCCTAGTCCCTGTTGTCCTAGTTCCAGTTGACCATTGGTTTAGTGTCCTAGTCCCTGTTGTCCTAGTTCCTGGTGTCCATTGGCTTAGTGTCCTAGTCCCTGTTGTCCTAGTTCCAGTTGACCATTGGTTTAGTGTCCTAGTCCCTGTTGTCCTAGTTCCAGTTGACCATTGGTTTAGTGTCCTAGTCCCTGTTGTCCTAGTTCCAGTTGACCATTGGTTTAGTGTCCTAGTCCCTGTTGTTCTAGTTCCAGTTGACCATTGGTTTAGTGTCCTAGTCCCTGTTGTCCACTTGTTTAGCTTCCCAATATGTATTAAGTGATTTAATGCCCTAGTTCCTGGTGTTTTGGGTTATCAGTTTAATAGGCTATTCCATTTTTTTTATTAGCACCCTAGTAGCTTATTGCCCCAGTCCCTGCTTTCCAGGACTTAAGACTACGGGTTCTACCTAAGACACATCATATTTCTACCAAATGCATCCTCTGATGCTCTAAATTAAAGTTGTCTGCCAGTTTCTTCGAAGCTGCTTGAGATATATTTGTGCTGTACTTTATACCTTAATATGGGGTGGCAGTTTAGTAAATAAAATTCTGGTCATCTGCGGCCACCACTAGAGGGAGCCTAGGAGCAAACGGAATACTGTTTAATCCTTCAGTTCAATGTGAGCTCCCTCTAGTGGTGGTAGCAGGAAGATAGAATTTTATCATGATACCTGAGACTATGCAGGGAATGTGGAGCTCTGTATCAGTAAAGTCACATCCGCTAAAAATATAAATGATGGATCTGATCTGTACAGAATAATGGACGTAGAGTAAATGCAAATGGTGTCACTTAGACAATCAGCCATGTCATTTACCCATTCATAGAGGAAAATTAAAAGGCTCCGTATTGCTTCGACCCGCCCTCCGAGACCCCTCGGTCCGCGTGCATTATGGTGATTACACGGCCTTGTCTTCTATTGAGGCGGGTTTCTGGCGGCGCTTATTTAAATGGATTTTCTTTTGTGCCGCAGCCTGTGAAGAAACCGCCATCCAGCTGCCAGTCACAATACACTGACAATTAGTGGGGTTGGCCCGATTCCGAAGACATCATAAACATATGTTTAGCTCGTGGCATCCAAGCTTTCAGTATTTGGCCATGCAATTGTCTGGATCCCATCTGTAGCCGAACTGGAAACTCCCTCGTTCTATCTAAATGGCTTCAGACCAAGTTTAGAAACTTACGGCAAGTTCAAGAAGAGACGTTTCATTAAATCCGTACGGTCTCCCTGCTTAAAGGCACGCTTACCTGAAAATGTAGATTATTATTGCATATTATCTCCTTAGTATTTCTCACTTTAACCATAATGTAATTTTTAAGAGTAAAATTCTGAGCTAATTAATTTCTGATTTCCCATCATTTTTTCCTATACATGCTGCAATTAGTGATAATGTTATATATATAATTCTGGCTTCATCCAGCCACCACCAGAGGGCACTCAAGAGCATAATGCAGACAGATCCTCCATTGAACTCAATGATAACTCAGTATGCAGTAAGCTCCTGAGCTCCCTCTACTGGTGGCTGCTGGAGGCTAAAATTTATATTTTGCCGCTTTTTAAAGTTTTGGAGCTTTGTATTAGAAAAGCAGAGTTCTGACAACTAGAATTTTTAGAAGTAAAATTCTGGATTAATTAATTTCTGATTTCCCATCACTTTTCCGATACAGCGCTCCAAATAGTGGTAATGTGAAGTATACAATTCTGGTTTTATCCAGCCACCACCAGAGGGAGCTCACAAGCATAATAATCTTTATTTATTTATTAATAATAATCTTTTTTTTATATATAGCGCTAACATATTCCGCAGCACTTTACAGTTTGCACACATTATCGCATAATGAAGACAGATTCTCCATTGAACTCAATGATAACTCAGTATGCAGTAAGCTCCTGAGCTCCCTCTAGTGGTGGCTGCTGGCAGCTAACATTTATATAATTGTAGCTTTTTTAAAGTTTTGGAGCTCTGTATCAGAAAAGCAGAGTTCTGACTACTAGAATGTTTAGACGTAAAATCCCAGGCTAATTAATTTCTAATTTCCCATCATTTTTTCCGATTTAGGGCTCTAAATAGTGATAATGTGAAATATACAATTCTGGCTTCATCCAGCCACCACCAGAGGGAGCTCAAGAGCATAATGCAGACAGATCCTCCATTGAACTCAATGATAATTCAGTATGCAGTAAGCTCCTGAGCTCCCTCTAGTGGTGGCCGCCGGAAGCTAAAATGTATCTATTGTAATTTTGTTAGGATTTAGAGCTCAGAAAAGCAGAGCTCTGAGCACTAGAAAGAAATATTAGGAATTTGATCAGTGAAGAAAATCTGAGTCTTTTAGAGTAAGGAAATAATTTACTTTTAAGTAGATTATTCCTTATTAACGGTATTAAGAGCTGTTATCACCGACTACATGACAAATATAGGATTACTGAGGCTTCTACCACCGGGTCCTCCATTTATTATAAATATTGGGGTCCTCATAAAGTGTGAATGGAGCACATGCGTGATTGTGGCTCCATTCACTTCAGTGCCAAAGTTCATACTGGGAACTTTGGGACCTCCATTCTCGTGATCGGTGGGGTTTCCTGTCTTCGCGGGGGTTACAAAATAGCTTATCGAAAAGAGGCTCCTCTAACACATACAAAGTTCTCTTTTAGATGGTACATGGGCACCAATTCTTGCCCCCGTCCCTGGTTTGACTCCTAAGACCCTCGAATATCTCTGGAATTTATGGAGCTGCCTACCTGCCCCTCATAGGTGGACAATTTAGAGGATGACATCAAGCCTACATGGATGCCCCGGTCTGGAGGGAACCGTTCATTACGGGGTGTCTGCTAATGTCAGCACCCAGCAGGCTCAGCACACGATGAGGATGAAATCCGCAAGGAAGACCGTGATTTTCTCCTGTGTGATATGATTTGATTATTGTTCCTTAGCCACAATATGTGGGAGTCATTAGTAATTTCTCATGTCAGCCGCCTCGGTGGTAGCCGCCCATCCCCTCCTGTGCAATTAGGGAAAGTGTAGATGTTAAACCTCCAGAGACAGACGTCTAATCTCTCTTTTTCGCCATTAATGACCCGACTCTCGGGGACGCACTTAATGTTTTGTTTTCGCCCTTTGATTACATTCACAAACGACAATCTGGAAGCCCCGGACATGCAAGGTAACGTAGGGGTGCAATCACCATACGTGTAATGCTGCTGCAGTGGAGTATAGCGCAACCTCCACCAGGGGATGCTGGTGAGGGAAGTGAGGTTGCACACACAGCGTAACACCACTGAGCAGCAGCACAAGCGCCACCAAGTGGCGAAAGAGTGGTCAGACGAGCCGAGTCAGAAACCATCAGGACAAGAAGTACCAGAGGTCACAGCAATACACGTGGTCAAATACAAGCCAGAAGTCAGAGCCAGACGGGAGCAGATATAACCGAAACGAGAGACAGTAAAACAGGTCAGAAGCCAAGCCGGGTCATATACCAAGGGGTCCAAGAACAGGGAACGAACACTAAGACAAAGCAGGAAGGCAGGAAAGAGAAGTCACAGGAACAGAGTATACGGACAGAGGACAAACACGGTATCAAAGGGTCAGCTGCTCTAGCCTGGAAGCATGAACTATCACTGACATTGGTCTGCAGGCCACAGCAGACTGAAATAGCCACACAGCACCCAAAACTAGGCAGAGAAGGTTAACCCCCGCATGACGAGACTGGGAAGAAAATAACAACAAACCTCGGCCTGGATCATGACAATACGTATATGAAGAAAACCCAATCACGGTGGATGTGATACGCCATGTATTTATTTATTGACGGCCTTTGGGTCAATCTCGAGCCATGGAAACTTGATGGATGAACAATCCGTAGGACGATCGATCTTGTCCAGCCCTAGATAGGTCCACTTCTCTACCATTCTCTTGATAGTATCAAGCCATCTCTGGTCTTCCTCTTCGGCTTGTTCCGTTTATTTCTTCATATATACAGAATGGAATTGCTTAAAGGGTTACTTTTATACTTTTAAATCCCCCCAGAATGTCCCTTTTAAGTCGTCCCCACTAGGACCATCTGGAACATTCTCCACCCTAGAATGACCACTTTTTGGCAGGATTTAGGACAACCCCTGTCCAAATATCAAGGCCAACGTGGAGAACAGTTACATTCCTGGATTACCTGTCCTGTCCAGCTATAAATGGGCACAGTGTAATTCCTCATTTCTCCTGGGGTGGTGCCGTAGGGAAACTGAACAGTTACTATAAAGTGATCGCACAGGTTACAGTTTATCAAGAGGGACATTTTATGATCTGCTGATTGTCAACAGACCCGTCTGTCAAGTGGAGGTTCTGCTTCTTAATTTCATTATCTTGACCCATCTTTTTTTTTTTCTGGAACTCGATGGCTTTGTTGCATTAGTAATCTCTAGGGCTGTCTAAAAATGAGATTAATGCAGTATTTCTAGGAAAGGTCATGATTATCAGAGTGATGAGGGTCAGACATCAGGCACCTTCACTGATCCCAGAAGTAGGAAGTTTACAAAGTCAGAAAAGTACAGCTCCATACACTGTGTAGTGGCCGTTTTCTGGTACTGCAGCCCAGCGTCCAGTCACTTCAATAGGAGCTGAACTGCGATACCCAAGAATTGCCACTTGGCAAGGAGCTGGAATCAGTTGATTGATAGAGGTGCTGTGTTTCGGACCCCCACAAATCTGATATTAATGGCCCATCCTAAAAATAGGGCATCAATATCTCAGCCCTGGACTATCCCTTTATGTTCTTCTTTAGCGCTCTAGATGGATAGCATGTAATACTTCTTTTCTCCTGTAGGGGCGCTGCTGAAAATCCAAACGCTTGTTGCTGGGTTTCCCTTACAGATTGCAGCTAAATACTAAGTGGACACCCAGCTCATTATCAAGGACCCTTCTATATATATACAAAAAAGACAACATCTCCTTTAAGACCATTCTAAAACACCTAATTATATTCCCTAAATTCTTAATGATTAACCTCTGAGTAATGTAAATTTTAAAAAAAAGTTATGCCTTAACCTAAACGATTTATTTTATCAGTGTGTAATACTCACCATAGCCTGTAGGTGTCACTATTGAGATGACAAATTTGCCTAAAGTTCAGCAAAGTAGAACTATAGGGATCCTAAATGTTATTCGTATGTAAAATATCTCTTGGTCCTTGGCATTTATTTCTTTTGGCCTGGTAATATTTCACGAAACAACTGTAGGCGTTGATAAGGAAATATTTCATACTGTACCAGGGGGGGATTTTATATTTTAGATGGCAAAAATAAAATAAAAAAATTGCTTCCAAAAGAATCTTGCAGCCGACTGATAAGGAAACATATCTCTTATGTAAGATATGGAAGTCATTAGATAGAATTTCTGTGGCGAAGGACCAAATATTGTAGTGAAAATTTCCTTTCAATTTAATAGGATCGCAGAAGAAATTAAACCCTAGTAGTGAGCGCTGTGAAATTTCCGCTGTAGTGGCCCCAGGGTGCGCTGGGTGACGGCTTTATAATGATAAATTTCCCGGCATTGGAGATTGTAAGAATTTCTCTTTATTAATATTTATTATACAGGGAATCAGAACCTAAAGGGCTTGTAAGGGATGCGAAAAACGTGAGCGCTTCCATCCAAAAACATCTGCAGCCGCAGTACCACCCGTAACCAGTGGACAGGAGTGGTGCTGTTTTATGAAGAATGCTTCCATTCAAAAAACAATTTATTCTACATGGAGGTGGGGACTACAATGGGGGCAGATACCACAGGTAGCCAGGTCTATGTGGGTGCAAAATGTTTCCCCTCACCTCCACTGTTAAGTGGCTGGCCTCAGCAAACACCACATTCTTTTGGGGCCGTGCACTAGCGCAGTGATTGCCTGTTCGTAGCTGCCTATGCAGAGCACAGCAGTCCAGATGAGTTTTATTGACAAACTCATCTCGACTGCATGGGCAGCAACAAAGGCTGAGTGGCTAATTAGTGAAGTACTGAATCATGTGTGGTGGAAATGATTCAGTATTGACTTCATCCATTAACAGCTGCTTTTACACACTTTTACGTACCCTAACTAGGGGTAATACTAGAGTTACAGTTAATGCTAGGGTTAGGGCTAGGGTTAATATTACGGCTAGGGTTATTACGCTAGTAAAGTTAGGGCTAGTGTCAGAAGTAGAGTTAGGACTAATGCTAGGGTTAGGGCTAGGGTTAGTATTAGAGTTAGGGCCAGGGTTACTACGGTAGTAGAGAAAGGGCAGAAAGGGCTAGTGTCAGTACTAGAGTTAGGGTTAATGGTAGAGTTAGGGCTAGGGTTACTACGGTAGTTAAGGTAGGGCTAGTGTCAGTACTGGAGTTAGGACTAATGCTTAAGTAAGGGCTAGGATTAGTATTAAAGTTAGAGCTAGGGTTACTGTGGTAGTAAAATTACGGTTAGAGTTAGGACTAATGCTAGGGTTAGTATGAGAATTAGGGTTAGGGTTACTACAGTAGTAGAGTTAGGGCTAGTGTCAGTACTCGATTTAGGGTTAATGCTATGGTTAGAGCTAGGGTTAGTATTAGTGTAATTGCTAGGGTTACTGTGGTAGTAAAGTTAGGGCTAGTGTCAGTACTAAAATTAGGACTAATGCTAGGATTAGGGCTAGGGTCAGTATTAGAGTTGGTGCTAGAGTTACTACAGTAGTAATATATAAACCTATAGAGAGGGCACTCCAAGTAAATGCTCCGCCATCAAAATATATAATAAACCAAAGAAAAAATGGACACCAAAGCTGAAAATAACAATTTATTGAAAACCATAAAACAGTACAAAACTACACAGATGAAGTATATATAAAGAAAAAAATAATAATACTATAATAGAAAGGCAACACTAGTGCCGCATACGTATATACCCTGCTAGAAGACAGAATAAGAACGGGGGAGGTGTACCACAACAAAATATGCAATAGGTAAATGGTAATACTATAGAATATTAATGGTAACACACAGCCAACGAAATATCTGACAGCAATAAAATAATTGCTCACAAAAATAGAAAGCAGGTACAGGGGGACAGTGAGTGTGCATGTAAGTCAAAAAATAGATAAAATGCCTCATGCAAAATATAATATGGCGAGAGAGCCCTATGTATCCATATTTATCTCAGTACATGTGTGCAAATATACCAGGGAAGATCCCATAAACATATATGAATAGAGCCATGTTATACTTACAAGAATGGAGAAGGTGTATGCACACGCAGAGTCCCACCCTGTAGCCGTACGCGGAAAAGAGGAGCCCTGACGCGCGTTTCGCAAATATTGCTTCCTCGGGGGGCGCTAGCTAGCTCTGCGTGTGCATACACCTTCTCCATTCTTGTAAGTATAACATGGCTCTATTCATATATGTTTATGGGATCTTCCCTGGTATATTTGCACACATGTACTGAGATAAATATGGATACATAGGGCTCTCTCGCCATATTATATTTTGCATGAGGCATTTTATCTATTTTTTGACTTACATGCACACTCACTGTCCCCCTGTACCTGCTTTCTATTTTTGTGAGCAATTATTTTATTGCTGTCAGATATTTCGTTGGCTGTGTGTTACCATTAATATTCTATAGTATTACCATTTACCTATTGCATATTTTGTTGTGGTACACCTCCCCCGTTCTTATTCTGTCTTCTAGCAGGGTATATACGTATGCGGCACTAGTGTTGCCTTTCTATTATAGTATTATTTTTTTTTTTCTTTATATATACTTCATCTGTGTAGTTTTGTACTGTTTTATGGTTTTCAATAAATTGTTATTTTTAGCTTTGGTGTCCATTTTTTCTTTGGTTTATTACTACAGTACTAGAGTTCGGACTAATGCTAGGGTTAGGGCTAGGGTTAGTATTAGAGTTGGTGCTAGAGTTACTACAGTAGTAGAGTTAGGACTAGTGTCAATTCTAGAGTTAGTGTTAAGGTTAGAATTAGTACTAGATTGAAGGATAAGGCTAGGATTAGTACTAGTTTAAGGGTTACAGCTGCGGTTAGTACTGGGGTTAGGGCTAGGGTAAGCATTACAGTTAAGGTTAGTACTATGGTTAGGGTTAGAGTTAGTTTTAGAGTTAGGGCTAGTGTCAGTACCAGAGTTAGAGCTAAGGTTAGGATTGGTACTAGGTTAAAGATTAAGGCTAGGATTTGTACTAGTTTAAGGGTTAAGGCTATGGTTAGTACTAGGGTTAAGGCTAAGGTTAGCATTAGCATTAGGGTTCAGCTTAGTACTATGTTTAGGGTTAGGGTGAATACTAGGGCTAGGTTTATTGCTAAAGTTAGGGCTAGGGTCAATACCAAAGTTAGGGTTAAGGTTAGAGTTAGTACTAAGGTTAGGGTTAAGGCTAAAGTTTGCATTAGGATTAGTACTAGGGTAAGGGTGAAGTCTAGTGTCAGTACCAGGGTTACGGCTAGGTTTACTATTAGAGTTAGGGTTAAGGCTACTAGAATTAGGGCTGTGGTTAATAGTAGAGTTAGGGCTAGGGTCAGGGATAGGGTCAGTGCCAGAGTTAGGGTTAACGATAGTGTTAGTGCTAGGGTTAGTGTAAAGGCTAAGTTTTGTACTAAGGTTAGAGCTAGGATTAACACTAGGGTAAGAGTTAACACTAGGGTTAGTTCTAGGGATGGGATTAAAAAAATAGTTATGGTACGTACAAAAATGTAAATGAAAATTTTAACAATGTTTTATTTTTAATTTTTTTTTTTTTTTCAGTACAAAACAGAAAAAAACTAGGGGGTCATAGGGCAAACTATAATTATATTTAGGACAGCCTAAACTACTCCATTCTGAATTGGGGCAAAATATCGCATTTTTTAATACCCTTAGCTGCAATAATACTATTACAAAAAAAGTAGACATTTTCTTTCTGATTTTAATGTGTCCATTCATCCTAGACCATTTGCACAGTAGAAATCTCCAGATTCGGGTGCGGTGCTCTGAGCGTCCATGGCGCAGCAAATCCTTCCTTTTAAAGTTGATCGCAACTATTAAAACATTTTTTTTAAATAATCTTTCGATTCACTTGACCCCATCCCTTTTAAAAATAATGAAATTTAAAAAAAAAATAATCATATGAAATTTGTTACGTTTCCGATCTACCATAATATAAAAATCAATATCAGAATTAAATTTTTTAGTCCCCCCAACAAAAATCAGTCAAAACAAGGTATGTATGTACTGCAATAAAAAAAAGTCAGGTTTCCACTCCAATAACAAGCCGGCAGCCAGCCCCATGGGCAGAAAAAAAATTTAAAAGTTAAGCTATGTGCACACGTTGAGTATTTGGATGCAGAAATTTCTGCACCATTTCTTGGCAGGAAAAAGCTTGTTTTGTGTTTTGCCACGTGTTTTAGTAGTAGTGGTAAAAACCAGTCCTGTAGAACATATAAGAGATCACAGCACAGTTACAGAAGTGTCTTACCGCTGACGTCCTTTCTTATGGAGTCGTTCACTGTTCCCGTGTTTTCCATCTGGCCCAGACCGACATGACAACTTCTCCAGCCAGGACTTGTCTGCAGAGAATACAACAAAGACATATTTGCAGCCGAGCCCCATCTATTCCCGACCTGCATAGTGTCGTCATTCTGCTGTCACCACAATACTGACCCGCTGCTGCCGTATGTGTCCCTATTACTGCACCTGCTGTGTGGTACAATAACAGCATTCCTCTTTGTGCCCCTCATAATAACGCCACCACTGTGCCCCTTACATAGTAATAATGCCTCCTCTGTGCCCTCTAGATAGACCCACAGCTCCCTTATAAACAGTATTATTGTCCCAAATGTCCTATACACAGTATGATGGACCCACAAGCTCCCCTATACACAGTATGATGGGCCCACAATTCCCCTATACACAGTATAATGGGCCCACAGCTCCCCTATACACAGTATGCTGGGCCCACAACTCCCCTATACACAGTATGATGGACCCACAGCTTCCCTATACACAGTATGCTGGGCCCACAGCTCCTCTATACACAGTATGAGGGGCCCACAGCTCCTCTATACACAGTATGATGGGCCCACAACTCCCCTATACACAGTATGATGGGCCCACAACTCCCCTATACACAGTATGATGGACCCACATCTTCCCTATACACAGTAAGCTGGGCCCACAGCTCCTCTATACACAGTATGATGGGCCCACAACTCCCCTATGCACGGTATGATGGGCCCACAGCTCCTCTATACACAGTATGCTGGGCCCACAGCTCCTCTATATATAGTATGATGGGCCCACAACTCCCCTATACACAATATGATGGACCCACATCTTCCCTATACACAGTAAGCTGGGCCCACAGCTCCTCTATACACAGTATGATGGGCCCATAACTCCCCTATACACAGTATGATGGGCCCACAGTTCCCCTATACATAGTATGATGGGCCCACAACTCCCCTATACACAGTATGATGGACCCACAGCTTCCCTATACACAGTATGATGGGCCCATAGCTGCCTTATACACACTGTAATGGGCTCATTTATTCACAGTGTGATGGACCTACTGCTCCCCTATATACAGTATGGTGTGCCCACAGCACCCCTATAAACATTATGATGGACTCACAGCTCCCCTATACACAGTATGATGAGCCCACAACTCCCCTATACACAGTATGATGGACTCACAGCTCCCCTATACACAGTATGATGAGCCCACAACTCCCCTATACACAGTATGATGGACTCACAACTCCCCTATACACAGTATGATGGGTCCACAGCTCCTCTATACACAGTATGATGGCCCTACAGCTCTCCTATACACAGTATGATGGGCCCATAGCTTCCCTATACACACTGTAATGGGTTCATTTATTCACAGTGTGATGGACTCACAGCTCCCCTATACACAGTATGATGAGCCCACAACTCCCCTATACACAGTATGATGGACTCACAGCTCCCCTATACACAGTATGATGAGCCCACAACTCCCCTATACACAGTATGATGGACTCACAACTTCCCTATACACAGTATGATGGGTCCACAGCTCCTCTATACATAGTATGATGGGCCTGCAGCTCCCTTATACACAGTATGATGGCCCTACAGCTCTCCTATACACAGTATGATGGGCCCATAGCTTCCCTATACACACTGTAATGGGTTCATTTATTCACAGTGTGATGGACTCACAGCTCCCCTATACACAGTATGATGAGCCCACAACTCCCCTATACACAGTATGATGGACTCACAGCTCCCCTATACACAGAAGTATTTGCTATGTAATCACTTCTTTCCTATACAAGACCTGTCCATATAGATAAGATGTGGTTTTACAGCATCTTTCTGTGGTTGTGCCGCCTCCTGGGCATCAGAAGCTGAGCTCTGTCGCTTTTTATGCCGTGCAGGATGATGATTTCCCATCCGGCTGTAACACTCCATAATTGTAAGCGTTTTGCATTCTGCGAATGTTGCATTTTTTATATTGAGTGGTTAAAAAATAAACATGAATCACGGCAGCCGGCCCGATAATATTAAATATTGATCGCATTGTTCTCATGTAAATTTGGGTTTTAACATTTTATAAGTCTCGTCTCGGTATTATCTGCAACGCATCTCCTCTCAATATTAGTAATGGTGGACAGGAGAGCACAATATGTGGAGGAATGGAAGGAAGGAGAGAGGGAGGGAGGAAGGGAGAAAGGAAGAAGAAATGGAGGAAAGAAGGAAAGGAAAGAAGGAAGAGAGGAAACAAAGTAAATTAAGAAGGAAGAAAAGGAGAGAGGAAGGAAGAAAGGGAGAGAGGAAGGAAAGGAAAGAAGGAAGGGAGACAACAAAGTAAATTAGGGAGGAAGAGAGGGAGGGAGGAAGGGAGAAAGGGAAGTGAGAAAGGAAGAAGGAATGGAGGGAAGAAGGAATGGAGAGAAGGAAGGGAGGGAACAAAGTAAATTAGGAAGGAAGAGAGGGAGGGAGAAAGGGAAGGGAGAAAGGAAGAAGGAAGAAGGAATGGAGGGAAGAAGGAAAGGAAAGAAGGAAGGGAGAGAGCAAAGTAAATTAGGAAGGAAGAAAGGGAGAGAGGAAGGAAGAAAGGAACAGAGGAAGGAAAGGAAAGAAGGAAGGGAGACAACAAAGTAAATTAGGAAGGTAGAGAGGGAGGGAGAAAGGGAAGGGAGAGAGAAAGAAGGAATGGAGGGAAGAAGGAAAGGAGAGAACAAAGTAAATTAGGAAGGAAGAGAGGGAGAGAGGAAGGAAGGGAGAGAGTAAGGAAAGGAAAGAAGGAAGGGAGACAACAAAGTAAATTAGGAAGGAAGAGAGGGAGGGATGTTGTGAATTTGGATTCTGGGCTCCCCCGGTGGCCGCTTGTGGAATTGGACTTGTCATCCTCTTTCCTGTTTCACCTGGTTCCATCAGTAGTGGGTGTCGCTATTTAAGCTCATTTCTCTGGTGGTTTCTTGCCGGTCAACAATGTTATCTGATGCCTCCCAGTGCTTGTTCCTGCTTCTAGACAACTACTAGATAAGTTGGACTTTAGTCCATGTTTTGTTTTGCCTATTTGTTCCAGTTCACAGCTGAAGTTTTGTTACTGTGTCTGGAAAGCTCTCGTTGATCAGGGATTGCTACTCTGGCGTTATGAGTTAATGCCAGAGTTTAAGGTAATCTCTGGATGGTGTTTTGTTAGTGTTTTTCTGCTGACCATGAAAGTATACTATCTGTCTTCTGCTATCTAGTAAGCGGACCTCAAATTTGCTAAGACTATTTTCCTGCTGCGTTTGTTGTTTCATCTGAACTCACCGTCATTATATGTGGGGGGCTACTGTCTTCTTTGGAATATTTCTCTAGAGGTGAGCCAGGTCTTATATTTCCCTCTGCTAGCTATTTAGGTCTTAGGCCAGAGCTGGGCATCTAGCGATAAATAGGAAATGCTACCTGGCTATTTCTAGTTGCGCGGCAGGCTTAGTTCATGGTCAGTATAGTTCCATCTTCCGAGAGCTTGTCCCTCTATAGGCTTGCTATGATCTCTGCCTGCAGAGATCATGACAGTTTGACCGGCCCATAAAGTGTTAAAGACCCAGGTTGAGAAAGGAGAGTTATAAGAAGTCTGCTGGAATTTTTTTTTTTTTTTTCCTCCAGTCTGCCTTGCTGCAGTCTTTTTTCTCTCTCTCCTCCTAATCTCTGTATGGCTCTGTGTGCACCTGACAATAATGGATCTCCAGAGTGTAACTGCGGGTTTGAATAATCTCATCACGAAAGTACAAAATTTACAAGATTTTGTGGTACATGCTCCGGTATCTGAGCCGAGAATTCCTTTGCCGGAGTTCTTCACAGGGAATAGAGCTAGCTTCCAGAATTTCCGAAATAATTGTAAGCTTTATTTGTCCCTGAAGTCTCGTTCAGCTGGAGACCCTGCTCAGCAGGTTAGGATTGTGATTTCCTTGCTCAGGGGTGACCCTCAAGATTGGGCCTTCTCATTGCCAGCAGGGGATCCTGCGTTACGGGATGTGGATGCGTTTTTTCTGGCCTTGGGCTTGCTTTATGAGGAACCTCATTTGGAACTTCAGGCAGAAAAAACTTTGATGGCACTATCTCAGGGGCAAGACGAAGCTGAAGTTTTCTGCCAAAAATTCCGTAAATGGTCTGTGCTTACTCAGTGGAATGAGTGCGCCTTGGCGGCAACTTTCAGAGAAGGTCTCTCTGATGCCGTTAAGGATGTTATGGTGGGGTTCCCTGTGCCTGCAGGTCTGAATGAGTCCATGACAATGGCTATTCAGATTGATAGGCGTCTGCGGGAGCGCAAACCGGTGCACCATCTGGCGGTGTCTATGGAAAAGACGCCAGAAAGTATGCAGTGTGATAGAATTCTGTCCAGGAGCGAGCGACAGAATTTTAGACGGAAGAATGGATTGTGTTTCTATTGTGGGGATTCTACTCATGTTATATCAGCATGCTCTAGGCGTACAAAGAAGCTTGATAAGTCTGTTTCCATTGGCACCATTCAGTCTAAGTTTATTTTGTCTGTAACCCTGATTTGCTCTTTGTCATCCATTGCCACGGACGCCTATGTTGACTCTGGCGCCGCTCTGAGTCTTATGGATTGGTCCTTTGCCAATCGTTGTGGTTTTGATTTAGAGCCTTTGGAGACTCTTATTCCTCTGAAGGGGATTGACTCCACCCCATTGGCTAATAATAAACCACAATACTGGACACAAGTAACCATGCGTATCAATCCGGATCACCAGGAGATTATTCGTTTCCTGGTGCTGTATAATTTACATGACGATTTGGTACTGGGATTGCCATGGTTGCAGTCTCACAACCCAGTCTTGGACTGGAGAGCAATGTCTGTGTTGAGCTGGGGATGTAAGGGTATTCATGGGGACTTACCTTTGGTTTCTATTTCGTCGTCCATTCCCTCTGAAGTCCCTGAGTTCCTCTCTGATTATCAAGACGTCTTTGACGAACCCAAGCTTGGGTCGTTACCTCCGCACCGTGAGTGCGATTGTGCCATAGATTTGATACCGGGTTGTAAATATCCAAAGGGTCGTTTGTTTAATCTGTCTGTGCCGGAACATGCTGCTATGCGGGAATATATAAAGGAGTCTTTGGAAAGGGGACATATTCGTCCATCTTCTTCTCCCTTGGGAGCTGGGTTTTTCTTTGTCTCAAAAAAAGACGGCTCTTTGAGACCATGTATTGATTATCGGCTTCTGAATAAGATCACTGTTAAGTATCAATACCCATTGCCATTGCTTACTGATTTGTTTGCTCGTATAGAGGGTGCTAAGTGGTTCTCTAAAATTGATCTTCGTGGGGCGTATAATTTGGTGCGGATCAGGCAGGGGGATGAGTGGAAGACCGCATTTAATACGCCCGAGGGCCACTTTGAGTATTTGGTCATGCCTTTTGGTCTTTCTAATGCCCCTTCAGTTTTCCAGTCTTTTATGCATGATATTTTCCGCGATTTTCTGGATAAATTTATGATAATATATCTGGATGATATTCTGATTTTTTCTGATGACTGGGACTCTCATGTCCAGCAGGTCAGGAGAGTTTTTCAGGTTCTGCGGTCTAATTCTTTATGTGTGAAGGGGTCTAAGTGCGTTTTTGGGGTCCAGAAAATTTCCTTTTTGGGGTATATTTTTTCTCCCTCTTCCATTGAGATGGATCCCGTCAAGGTGCAAGCTATTTGTGACTGGACTCAGCCTTCCTCTCTTAAGGGTCTTCAGAGATTTTTGGGCTTTGCCAACTTTTACCGCCGATTTATTGCTGGTTTTTCGGATGTCGTTAAACCACTGACTGATTTGACCAGACAAGGCGCTGATGTTGCTAATTGGTCCCCTCATGCTGTAGAGGCCTTTCAGGAGCTTAAGCGCCGTTTTGCCTCTGCCCCTGTGTTGCGTCAGCCTGATGTGAATCTGCCTTTTCAGGTTGAGGTTGACGCTTCGGAGATCGGAGCTGGGGCAGTGTTGTCGCAGAAAGGTTCCGACTGCTCCGTCATTAGGCCTTGTGCCTTCTTTTCTCGCAAATTTTCGCCCGCAGAGCGGAATTATGATGTTGGGAATCGGGAGCTTTTGGCCATGAAGTGGGCGTTTGAGGAGTGGCGCCATTGGCTCGAGGGGGCTAGGCATCAGGTGGTGGTATTGACTGACCACAAAAATTTGATTTATCTTGAGACTGCCAGACGCCTGAATCCTAGACAGGCGCGCTGGTCTTTATTTTTTTCTCGCTTTAATTTTGTGGTGTCATACCTGCCGGGTTCTAAGAATGTTAAGGCAGATGCCCTTTCTAGGAGTTTTGACCCGGACTCTCCTGGTAATTCTGAACCCACAGGTATCCTTAGGGAGGGAGTAATTTTGTCGGCCGTTTCTCCTGATCTGCGGCGGTCCTTGCAAGGGTTTCAGGCGGATAGACCGGATCGTTGTCCGCCTGATAGACTGTTTGTTCCGGATGATTGGACCAGCGGAGTCATCTCTGAGGTACATTCTTCTGCATTGGCAGGTCATCCCGGAATTTTTGGTACCAGGGATTTGGTGGCAAGATCCTTCTGGTGGCCTTCCCTGTCACGAGATGTGCGAGTCTTTGTGCAGTCATGTGACGTTTGTGCTCGGGCCAAGTCTTGTAGTTCTCGGGCTAGCGGACTGCTGTTGCCCTTGCCTATTCCTAAGAGGCCTTGGACACACATCTCGATGGATTTTATTTCAGATCTGCCTGTTTCCCAGAAGATGTCTGTCATCTGGGTGGTCTGTGACCGTTTCTCTAAAATGGTCCATTTGGTTCCTCTACCCAAGTTGCCTTCTTCTTCTGAGTTGGTTCCTCTGTTTTTTCAGAATGTTGTCCGATTGCACGGTATTCCTGAGAATATTGTTTCTGACAGAGGTACCCAATTTGTGTCTAGATTTTGGCGAGCATTCTGTGCTAGGATGGGCATAGATTTGTCTTTTTCATCTGCTTTTCACCCTCAGACTAATGGCCAGACCGAGCGGACTAATCAGACCCTTGAGACATATCTGAGGTGTTTTGTCTCTGCTGACCAGGATGATTGGGTTGCTTTTTTGCCATTGGCAGAGTTCGCCCTCAATAATCGGGCCAGCTCTTCCACCTTGGTGTCCCCGTTTTTCTGTAATTCGGGGTTTCACCCTCGATTTTCCTCCGGTCAGGTGGAATCCTCGGATTGTCCTGGAGTGGATGCGGTGGTGGAGAGATTGCATCACATTTGGGGGCAGGTTATGGACAATTTGAAGTTGTCCCAGGAGAAGACTCAGCGTTTTGCCAACCGTCATCGTCGTGTTGGTTCTCGGCTTTGTGTTGGAGATTTGGTGTGGTTGTCTTCTCGTTTTGTCCCTATGAGGGTCTCTTCTCCTAAGTTTAAACCTCGGTTCATCGGCCCTTATAGAATATTGGAGATTCTTAATCCTGTTTCTTTCCGTTTGGACCTCCCTGCGTCCTTTTCCATTCATAACGTTTTTCATCGGTCGTTATTGCGCAGGTATGAGGTACCTGTTGTACCTTCAGTTGAGCCTCCTGCTCCGGTGTTGGTTGAGGGTGAGTTGGAGTACGTTGTGGAGAAAATTTTGGACTCTCGTGTTTCCAGACGGAGACTCCAGTATCTGGTCAACTGGAAGGGTTACGGCCAGGAGGATAATTCTTGGGTCAATGCATCTGATGTTCATGCTTCTGATCTTGTTCGTGCCTTCCATAGGGCTCATCCTGGTCGCCCTGGTGGATCTGGTGAGGGTTCGGTGCCCCCTCCTTGAGGGGGGGGTACTGTTGTGAATTTGGATTCTGGGCTCCCCCGGTGGCCGCTTGTGGAATTGGACTTGTCATCCTCTTTCCTGTTTCACCTGGTTCCATCAGTAGTGGGTGTCGCTATTTAAGCTCATTTCTCTGGTGGTTTCTTGCCGGTCAACAATGTTATCTGATGCCTCCCAGTGCTTGTTCCTGCTTCTAGACAACTACTAGATAAGTTGGACTTTAGTCCATGTTTTGTTTTGCCTATTTGTTCCAGTTCACAGCTGAAGTTTTGTTACTGTGTCTGGAAAGCTCTCGTTGATCAGGGATTGCTACTCTGGCGTTATGAGTTAATGCCAGAGTTTAAGGTAATCTCTGGATGGTGTTTTGTTAGTGTTTTTCTGCTGACCATGAAAGTATACTATCTGTCTTCTGCTATCTAGTAAGCGGACCTCAAATTTGCTAAGACTATTTTCCTGCTGCGTTTGTTGTTTCATCTGAACTCACCGTCATTATATGTGGGGGGCTACTGTCTTCTTTGGAATATTTCTCTAGAGGTGAGCCAGGTCTTATATTTCCCTCTGCTAGCTATTTAGGTCTTAGGCCAGAGCTGGGCATCTAGCGATAAATAGGAAATGCTACCTGGCTATTTCTAGTTGCGCGGCAGGCTTAGTTCATGGTCAGTATAGTTCCATCTTCCGAGAGCTTGTCCCTCTATAGGCTTGCTATGATCTCTGCCTGCAGAGATCATGACAGAGGGAGGAAGGGAGAAAGGGAAGGGAGAAATGAAGAAGGAATGGAGAGAAGGAAGGGAGGAAACAAAGTAAATTAGGAAGAAAGAGAGGGAGGGAGGAAGGGAGAAAGGGAAGGGAGAAAGGAAGAAGGAATGGAGGGAAGAAGGAAAGGAAAGAAGGAAGGGAGGGAACAAAGTAAATTAGGAAGGAAGAAAGGAAGAGAGGAAGGAAGAAAGGGAGAGAGGAAGGACAGGAAAGAAGGAAGGGAGACAACAAAGTAAATTAGGAAGGTAGAGAGGGAGGGAGAAAGGGAAGGGAGAAAGAAAGAAGGAATGGAGGGAAGAAGGAAAGGAGAGAACAAAGTAAATTAGGAAGGGAGAGAGGAAGGAAGGAAGGGAGAAAGGAAGAAAGAAGGGAGACTTATTGACTCCGATATTTTGCCTTCACCTTTTAGTTTTTGAATGGTTTTTCATTTTGTATTCTTCCAGCTGCCATGGTGCTCACATGATGCAGTTTGGCAATTTTCTTGGCCAAGAGACCACTATCGATGAGCTGGATGATGCTGTTTCTCTTTTCTTGGGAAATCGTCTTCATGGCTGCTCCTCGATTCGAACCAGTGACCTTTTACTTGGGAATCAACCAAGTATTCAGGAAAAAAAATATTTTTTCGCGCACAGGAGCAAGACAGAAGAATGCAGTGACCTGACAAGAATCTGCATAACTAATCATACGCTAAATAGTCGCAAGTCAATGTATGAGATAGCCAAGATGATTGTCTAAACAATGATGGCAGTCTCACCTTCAAAGCTGCAGTGGATGGTGAGATATGGAGCCTGAGAGTCAAAAGTTCAAAGCGTTGTTCCCCTTTTGCTCTTCACTGTATCGATAGAGAACTTTGCTTTTGTGCACATTTTTTAATCACCTGGACACAATCTGCTTCTTTAGTGAGAATTGGATGAATAATGGACATTTTTTTTAATGTTCTATTCATGCATCGGCTCTGACTGCAGAACAGAAATCACTATTCAGGAGAATTGTTAAAGACCCCCACAGGAACGGGCGAATAATTTATGTGGGTAATTCTAAAGAAATCAGCCATTTCTATTACATTTGTAATCCTATCTCATTCTGGATGTATTAGGTCGGTGCCGGCTCAGCACATTGTTTCATCCTGCTGGACCTCCAGTCAGTATCTCTGCGTCGCTCCCGCCACCGAGTCCAATTACAGCGTCGAGTTAGTGGGTGGAGAAAAGATTTTCATGCTCGTCATATTAACTTGGACAGATTGATTATAGGTAACTAACCTGCCCAATTTGCCCTTGTGCCCTTTGAGACCATACAAAAGTTCCTAAAAATTGTAGGGTGCACCACCAATATGGGATTAAAAATAACCATCCATGCGCTCCCCAATCAACCGAGAAAATAATGCCATGTAATAATATCAGGTAATGCCCCACTAATAAAATTACATAGCCAAATACTGTTGAAATAATAGTGCCATCCAGCACAGAGGGAGTAGTGTCCTACAGGCAGCAAATAACAAGGCTGTATAGTGTGCCCATGATTTCTATAGATAAACTGAAGTGCCAAACCGAGTCTTAGTAATAGTACCAATTACGGTGATGTCTCACCCTAAAGCCTAGGGTGACTGCTTGCTTATATGTCCAGTGCCAGGTAATAACTGGCTTGTCCAGATGCTCAGGGCCAGAGAGTCTTCTACTTGTTCTGGCATCTACAAAGCACTACAGGCAACCAAAACCAGGCTCTAGTTCACTCATCCAGACATAAAGGATCATTCACACTAATCGAGACATCTAAAGTCTGGGGGTCACTCAGTCAACTAGACATCTAAGATCACATTTGCATAGATAAGCATCTGGTGGCAGGTATGAAACCGGAAAGGGTCAAACCTACACATTCGGAGTCTGGTGCTCACTCACTCATCCAGGCATTGAAGGTCACTCTCAGTCAACTAGACATCTACAGTCAGGACCTCACTTAATCATCCAGATCTGTAGAATCATGCTCACTCATCTAGAGTTAGGTACTAAAGCATTTGTAGTAGATATGAAGAGATATCCATATATTTTATCTAGAGTCAGATGCTCATTCACACAATGAGAAATCAAGAGGTAAACTCACACATCTAGACATCTGAAGGCAGGTTCTCACCTACTCATCCACACATTGAAAGTCACTAGAGGGAGATGGTCAGACGCTCTCTCACTCAGATATGAGAGATCGCTCTCTGTCAACTGGACATCTAGAGTCAGGTGCTCATTTACTTATGAAAATATGAAGGGTCAGACTTATTCATCTAGACATCTGGAATTAAGTGCTCGCTCACACATCCAGATATCAAGTGTGATACTCATCTAGACATCTAAAGTCAGGGGGTGACAAAATCATCTTGGCAACAAAGGTTGCATAGCTAGACATCTGGAGACAGGTACAAAATCAGAAATGGTTAAACCTACACATCCAAAGTCAGGTGTACATTCACTCTTCCACACATCGAAGGTCACGCTCCATCATCTAGACATCTATAGTCAGGTGCTTACTTAGGTACTAATGCACTCATCTAGAGTTAAGGGCTCATTCACACATCCAGATAGGGCTAGAGTCAGATGCTCGTGTACTCATTCAAATCTGAAGCGTTTGGCCCACTTATCTTAGATTTAAATGCCCACTCACATATCGAGAAATCAAGGGTCATACTCAGTCAACTAGACATCTATATCTACAGTCATATGCTCACTATCTCATCCAGACATCAGTTACTCTCACTAAACTACAGTAGACATCTACAGTCAGCTGCTCACTATCTCATCCAGACATCGAAGGGTACTCTCACTCAACTACACATCTAGAGTCAAGTGCTCATTTTACTCATCTAAATCTAAAGGATCATTCTCACTTATCTAGAATCAAATGCTCATTCAAACATCCATAAAACAAGGGTCAAACTCATTAATCTGAAGCCAGATACTCGCTAACTCACACAGACATCTACTGTCACGCTTACTCATCCAGACATCTAGCGTAAGGTACGAAGTAATTCAGCTAGATATGAAGGGTCATACTCTCTCATCTAGACATCTAAAAATGGTTGCTTGCTCACACATTCAGGTATCTAAGGGTAAGCTCACTCATCTAAACATCTACAGTCAGATACTCGGTCATCCTGAAGTCAAGGCATAATCTCACTCTTCTTGACTTCTGGGTGCAGGCTTTCACTCTTTAATCCAGATCTGAAGGGTCATCCTCACTCATCTAGACTTCTGGAGTCAGTTGCTCACTCATGCAGACATCGGTGGTCATGCTCAATCATCTAGACTTCTGGAGTCACTTGCTAACTCGTGCAGACATCGGTGGTCATCCTCACTCACCCAGACTTCTGGAGTCAGAAGTTCACTCATGCAGACATCGGTGGTCATCCTCACTCACCTAGACTTCTGGAGTCAGAAGTTCACTCATGCAGACATCGGTGGTCAATCTATAGTCAGATGCTCTCTCACTCATCTAGATATCAAGGGTCTCCCTCTCATCAAGACATCTATATAAACAATGGCGGCCATATTGGTTATAAAGCTGATCCCCCCACATAGTTGCTCTTGTGCCATCATACGTAGAGCGGTGCGATCTTCTGTCTAAATCCACACTTATTAATATTCGATCTGTAGCAGAGTGAGGGTTTTTTTTGCATTCCTTGATTGCAGATTCTCTGCCGCTTTATTTTCTATTTTTCCCACCTTTTTATGGGTTTTGCAGGACGGCTGCAAATTGCAGGATGTAAAATCAAAGGAGGCTTTGAGGAAGCATGACAAGGGATATGTTACTATGGTGACAGGGCCTGCTGGCTGGGTTACGAGCCAGACTGCCAATATGGGGGAGAATGATTATCTGCTTGTATGGAAGGAAGGCGAGAAAGCTGAAAGCGACAGATCTAGAGACAGAGGCTTTATATTCAGGAGTGACCTGTGCATTGGAGGTCTGGTGAATGAGAGGTCATCTGTGTGGAAGGCTTATTAGTGCATTAATATATAACTGGCACACATAGTACACATATATACACACACATACATAATCACCCTACACACAGATACCTGTACACATCATACATACACATACCTACTGTATATACCTACATACACATACCTACTGTATATACCAACATACACATACATACTGTATATACCTACATACACATACATACTGAATATACCTATATACACATACATACTGTATATACCAACATACACATACATACTGTATATACCAACATACACATACCTACTGTATATACCTACATACACATACCTACTGTATATACCAACATACACATACATACTGTATATACCTACATACACATACATACTGAATATACCTACTGTACATACATATATATATACTGTACCTACATACACATACATACTACATATAGCTACGTACACATAAATATATACCTACATACAAACTATATACCTACATACACATACATATATACCTACATACACATACATACCGTATATGCCGACATACACACTGTACATATCTATATACACATACATACTGTATACACCTAGATACACATACATACTGTATATATATACATACACATACTGTATACACCTAGATATACATACATACTGCATATACCTACAGTACATACTCATCCATACACATACATACACAAGTACATACAGTATACTGTATACCGACCTACCTATACATACACATATACATAAATATCTACACACACATTCGTATATACCTACTTCCACATAGATATACAAATACATATACATGCTTATACTGTACATACATATATGCCTACGTACACATACATACAAAAGTGCATATATATCTACATACACATACATATATACCTACATATTCATACATACACACATACAAACAGTGTTGGCACCCTTGAAATTGTCCAGAAAAAGAACTATTTCTCCCAGAAATGTATTTCAATGACATATGTTTTGTTATACACATGTTAACACACGTACACACAGACACTGATACCCACAATACACACAGGTGCTTCTCACAAAATTAGAATATCATCAAAAAGTTAATTTATTTCAGTTCTTCAATACAAAAAGGGAAACTCATAAACTCATATGTTATATAGATTCATTACAATCAGAGTGATCTATGTCACGTTTTTATTTCTGTTAATGTTGATGATTATGGCTTACAGCCAATGAAAACCCAAAAGTCATAATCTCAGTAAATTAGAATACTTTATAACACAAGCTTGAAAAATGATTGTAAAATCCAAAATGTCGTCCTCCTGAAATGTATGTTCAGTACATGCACTCAGTACTTGGTCGGGGCTCTTTTTGCATCAATTACTGCATCAATACAGTGTGGCATGGAGGCGTATAATGACTCTATATAATATGAGTGTCACTTTTTGTATTGAAGAACTGAAATAAAGTAACTTTTTGATGATATTCTAATTTTGTGAGATGCACCTGTAGATGCTCATACATATTTCATACATGCATACTCATATATACACATAGACTTATACGCACATACAGTGTTTACACACAAAGAACCACAACAGACAGACACAGGTATCCATGCAAATAGATCTGAATAATAATCACGTACTGTTTTGTTTTTTTACTTTCATTTTAAGTAATTTATGTAGTTTTTTTTGCTTTTTTTAAAGATACACTGCAGCAAAACAAGGGTGCAAAAATATACAAACCTTTTAAGGACTCAGGTAAAGCTCAGTGACACGTCTTTAGGTGACATTTTTGGTTTTCATTGTTAAACCGCAGCAGAACAGACATGAAGAAAGCCCTGTACTTCCCGGAATTTTTGACTTTTAGGTAGCTACCCACAGTAAGCGCCAGTTTTGAGCGCCGCTTTCATCCCTCCTCGGCCATAAAGTCCGGTCACGGTGCTGAGATTTGGTTTGGTCAGATCTTTATATCTTATCATAAAGGGCCAATTTCTTTTTGATAAAACGGCGTTTCTTGTAGAGGAAGACGGAGAGCGTGAGAGTCAGCGATGATAATACTGGTGGGTGTGCGAAAAGATGTGATAAATTATTTTTATGATATGAGCCAAGACGTCTTGTGTCGACTGGAGATTTAAGCTTCTAAAAATTGGTCTCAAGGAAAAATAGAAAGAAAGCGACATAAGGCAAGATGATTCTCGATACGTGAAGGCTTGAAGCTGCGTAGATGTGGATTTGCGTGACGCGGTTGTAAGAGTGGAGAAGAAAATGTCACTGACAATGGGGCAAAGTGATGGGACCCTAGGCCTAAATATCAATGGGGTAAGGCAGAATGCAAAAATTCCCTTCAAATAGGCCACACTTCCAAACACTCTCTACATCGCTAATGTACTTTATTCACATGACTCCAAGAGACCCAAAGCTTGACCTCCAGATCTCAAATAGGCCCTACAATGATCTCAGATCCTACAGGGAACGCAGACAGTAGATCCCATAAAGATTTTAGACCCAGCCAAGCCTCCACTGTGATCTAAGACCCTAGATCCCACAGTGATCTCGGACTTCACTGGGATTTCAGACCAAAGACCCCACATTAATTTCAGGTGGACACCACAAAGATTTTAAACCTCATTCAACCCCTCACAGCAAACTCAGACCCTTGAATCCACAGTTATTTCAAGGAGACCCCAAAACACTTTTAGGCTCCAATCAATCCCCCACAATAATCATGGAACCTAAACCTCACACCTCATAGTGATCTGAGACCCTCTACCCCAAAGCAGTGTCAAACCCTTGATCTCAGACCCCACTGCTGAAGCGATGTCCAGGGGACCACCACGGTGCAGGAAGATTACTGTACACAAGTTTAGGTGCAAACAACAAAGGGTAGATTTATTGGAAGGCAAGGAATGAAGTGGATGAGGAAGATGCAAACAGGGGTATGCTGTTGTGAATTTGCTTTTTGCTCCCTCTAGTGGTTACTAGTTTTTTGACTCTGGTTTTTCTGTCATTCCTTTTATCCGCACCTGGGTCGTTAGTTAGGGGTGTTGCTATATAAGCTCCCTGGACCTTCAGTTCAATGCCTGGCAACGTAGTTATCAGAGCTAGTCTGCTGTGCTCTTGTCTACTGATCCTGGTTCCAGTTATATCAGCTAAGTCTGCCTTTTGCTTTTTGCTATTTGTTTTGGTTTTGTATTTTTGTCCAGCTTGTTCCAAATCTACATCCTGACCTTTGCTGGAAGCTCTAGGGGGCTGGTGTTCTCCCCCCGGACCGTTAGACGGTTCGGGGGTTCTTGAATTTCCAGTGTGGATTTTGATAGGGTTTTTGTTGACCATATAAGTTACCTTTCTTTATTCTGCTATCAGTAAGCGGGCCTCTCTGTGCTAAACCTGGTTCATTTCTGTGTTTGTCATTTCCTCTTACCTCACCGTCATTATTTGTGGGGGGCTTCTATCCAGCTTTGGGGTCCCCTTCTCTGGAGGCAAGAAAGGTCTTTGTTTTCCTCTACTAGGGGTAGCTAGATTCTCCGGCTGGCGCGTGTCATCTAGAATCAACGTAGGAATGATCCCCGGCTACTTCTAGTGTTGGCGTTAGGAGTAGATATATGGTCAACCCAGTTACCACTGCCCTATGAGCTGGATTTTTGTATTCTGCAGACTTCCACGTTCCTCTGAGACCCTCGCCATTGGGGTCATAACAGTTTGCCAGGCCAGTATTAAATGTTTAATGCATTGCAGAAGAGGGATTATAAGAAAGAAGATTCTGAGTTTTTTTTTTTTTTTTCTTCTTCCCCTTTACCTCAGAGTGGCTATGCTTGCTGCAGACATGAATGTCCAGACCTTGATTACAAGTGTGGACCAGCTGGCTACTCGTGTGCAGGGCATACAAGACTATGTTATCAGAAATCCTAGGTCAGAACCTAAAATACCGATTCCTGAACTGTTTTCCGGAGACAGGTTTAAGTTTAGGAATTTCGTGAATAATTGTAAATTGTTTTTGTCCCTGAGACCCTGTTCATCTGGAGATTCTGCTCAGCAAGTAAAAATTGTTATTTCGTTCTTACGGGGCGACCCTCAGGATTGGGCTTTTTCGCTGGCACCAGGAGATCCGGCATTGGCTGATCTTGATGCGTTTTTTCTGGCGCTCGGTTTACTTTATGAGGAACCCAATCTTGAGATTCAGGCAGAAAAGGCCTTGCTGGCTATGTCTCAGGGGCAGGACGAGGCTGAAGTGTATTGCCAAAAATTTCGGAAATGGTCCGTGCTGACACATTGGAACGAGTGTGCACTGGCCGCTAATTTTAGAAATGGCCTTTCTGAAGCCATTAAGAATGTTATGGTGGGTTTTCCCATTCCCACAGGTCTGAATGATACTATGGCACTGGCTATTCAAATTGACCGGCGGTTGCGGGAGCGCAAAACCGCAAATTCCCTCATGGTGTTGTCTGAACAGACACCTGATTTAATGCAATGTGATAGAATCCTGACTAGAAATGAGCGGAAAATTCATAGACGCCGGAATGGCTTGTGCTACTACTGTGGTGATTCTACACATGTTATCTCAGCATGCTCTAAACGTATAGCTAAGGTTGTTAGTCCTGTCACCGTTGGTAATTTGCAACCTAAATTTATTCTGTCTGTAACTTTGATTTGCTCACTGTCATCTTATCCTGTCATGGCGTTTGTAGATTCAGGTGCTGCCCTGAGTCTCATGGATCTCTCATTTGCTAAGCGCTGTGGTTTTACTCTTGAACCATTAGAAAATCCTATTCCTCTTAGGGGTATTGATGCTACACCATTGGCAGCAAATAAACCGCAGTATTGGACACAGGTTACCATGTGCATGACTCCTGAACACCGCGAGGTGATACGTTTCCTGGTTTTACATAAAATGCATGATTTGGTTGTTTTAGGGCTGCCATGGTTACAGACCCATAATCCAGTCCTGGACTGGAAGGCTATGTCAGTCTCAAGTTGGGGCTGTCGTGGTATTCATGAGGATTCCCTGCCTGTGTCTATTGCTTCTTCTACGCCTTCGGAAGTTCCGGAGTATTTGTCTGATTATCAGGATGTCTTCAGTGAGTCTGAGTCCAGTGCACTGCCTCCTCATAGGGACTGTGACTGTACTATAGATTTGATCCCAGGCAGTAAATTTCCTAAGGGAAGACTGTTTAATCTGTCGGTACCTGAACATACCGCTATGCGTTCATATATCAAGGAGTCTCTGGAGAAAGGACATATTCGTCCGTCTTCTTCCCCTCTTGGTGCGGGATTCTTTTTTGTGGCAAAAAAGGACGGATCTTTGAGACCTTGTATTGATTATCGGCTTTTAAATAAGATCACTGTCAAATTTCAGTATCCTTTACCACTGTTGTCTGACTTGTTTGCCCGGATTAAGGGTGCCAAGTGGTTCACCAAGATAGACCTTCGTGGTGCGTACAACCTTGTGCGCATTAAGCAAGGTGATGAATGGAAAACCGCATTCAATACGCCCGAAGGTCATTTTGAGTACTTGGTGATGCCTTTTGGGCTCTCCAATGCGCCTTCAGTTTTTCAGTCCTTTATGCATGACATTTTCCGGAAGTATCTGGATAAATTTTTGATTGTTTATCTGGATGATATTTTGGTTTTTTCTGATAATTGGGATTCGCATATGGAGCAGGTCAGGTTGGTCTTTAAAATTTTGCGTGAAAATTCTTTGTTTGTCAAGGGCTCAAAGTGTCTCTTTGGTGTACAGAAGGTTCCCTTTTTGGGGTTCATTTTTTCCCCTTCTGCTGTGGAGATGGACCCAGTCAAGGTCCGAGCTATTCTTGATTGGACTCAGCCCTCGTCAGTTAAGAGTCTTCAGAAGTTCTTGGGCTTCGCTAACTTCTACCGTCGTTTTATCGCTAATTTTTCTAGCATTGTGAAACCTTTGACGGATATGACCAAGAAGGGCTCCGATGTAGCTAACTGGGCTCCTGCTGCCGTGGAGGCTTTCCAGGAGTTGAAACGCCGGTTTACTTCGGCGCCTGTTTTGTGCCAGCCTGACGTCTCACTTCCCTTTCAGGTTGAGGTGGATGCTTCAGAGATTGGGGCAGGGGCCGTTTTGTCGCAGAGAGGCCCTGGTTGCTCTGTTATGAAACCTTGTGCCTTTTTCTCTAGGAAGTTTTTGCCTGCCGAGCGAAATTATGATGTGGGCAATCGGGAGTTGTTGGCCATGAAATGGGCATTTGAGGAGTGGCGTCATTGGCTCGAGGGTGCTAAGCATCGTGTGGTGGTCTTGACTGATCACAAAAATCTGATGTATCTCGAGTCTGCTAAACGCCTTAATCCGAGACAGGCCCGCTGGTCATTGTTTTTCTCCCGCTTTGATTTTGTTGTCTCGTATTTACCAGGTTCAAAGAATGTGAAGGCCGATGCTCTTTCTAGGAGCTTTGTGCCTGATGCTCCTGGAGTTGCTGATCCTGTTGGTATTCTTAAAGATGGAGTTATCTTGTCAGCTATTTCTCCGGATCTGCGACGTGTGTTGCAGAGATTCCAGGCTGATAGGCCTGAGTCTTGTCCACCTGACAGACTGTTTGTCCCGGATAAGTGGACCAGCAGAGTCATTTCCGAGGTTCATTCCTCGGTGTTGGCAGGTCACCCGGGCATTTTTGGCACCAGAGATCTGGTGGCCAGGTCCTTTTGGTGGCCTTCCTTGTCAAGGGATGTGCGGTCATTTGTGCAGTCCTGTGGGACTTGTGCTCGAGCTAAGCCTTGCTGTTCTCGTGCCAGCGGTTTGCTCTTGCCCTTGCCTGTCCCGAAGAGACCTTGGACACATATCTCCATGGATTTCATTTCTGATCTTCCGCTATCTCAGGGCATGTCCGTTATCTGGGTGATATGTGATCGCTTCTCCAAGATGGTCCATTTGGTTCCTTTGCCTAAGCTGCCTTCCTCTTCCGATCTGGTTCCTGTGTTTTTCCAGAACGTGGTTCGTTTGCACGGCATCCCTGAGAATATTGTGTCAGACAGAGGATCCCAGTTCGTTTCCAGGTTCTGGCGATCCTTTTGTAGTAGGATGGGCATTGATTTGTCGTTTTCGTCTGCTTTCCATCCTCAGACTAATGGACAGACGGAGCGAACCAATCAGACTTTGGAGGCTTATTTGAGGTGTTTTGTCTCTGCTGATCAGGACGATTGGGTGACATTCTTGCCGTTGGCTGAGTTTGCCCTTAATAATCGGGCTAGTTCCGCCACCTTGGTTTCGCCTTTTTTCTGCAACTCTGGTTTCCATCCTCGCTTTTCTTCGGGTCATGTGGAGCCTTCTGACTGTCCTGGGGTGGATTCTGTGGTGGATAGGTTGCAGCAGATCTGGAATCATGTGGTGGACAACTTGAAGTTGTCACAGGAGAAGGCTCAGCACTTTGCCAACCGCCGCCGCGGTGTGGGTCCCCGACTACGCGTTGGGGATTTGGTATGGCTTTCTTCCCGCTTTGTTCCTATGAAGGTCTCCTCTCCCAAATTTAAACCTCGTTTTATTGGGCCTTACAAGATATTGGAAATCCTTAATCCTGTATCTTTTCGTCTGGATCTTCCTGTGTCGTTTGCTATTCACAATGTATTTCATAGGTCCTTGTTGCGGCGGTACATTGTGCCTGTAGTTCCTTCTGCTGAGCCTCCTGCTCCGGTGTTGGTTGAGGGCGAGTTGGAGTACGTGGTGGAGAAGATCTTGGATTCTCGCCTCTCCAGGCGGAGGCTTCAGTACCTGGTCAAGTGGAAGGGCTATGGTCAGGAGGATAATTCCTGGGTGGTCGCCTCTGATGTTCATGCGGCCGATTTAGTTCGTGCCTTTCATGCCGCTCATCCTGATCGCCCTGGTGGTCGTGGTGAGGGTTCGGTGACCCCTCACTAAGGGGGGGGGTACTGTTGTGAATTTGCTTTTTGCTCCCTCTAGTGGTTACTAGTTTTTTGACTCTGGTTTTTCTGTCATTCCTTTTATCCGCACCTGGGTCGTTAGTTAGGGGTGTTGCTATATAAGCTCCCTGGACCTTCAGTTCAATGCCTGGCAACGTAGTTATCAGAGCTAGTCTGCTGTGCTCTTGTCTACTGATCCTGGTTCCAGTTATATCAGCTAAGTCTGCCTTTTGCTTTTTGCTATTTGTTTTGGTTTTGTATTTTTGTCCAGCTTGTTCCAAATCTACATCCTGACCTTTGCTGGAAGCTCTAGGGGGCTGGTGTTCTCCCCCCGGACCGTTAGACGGTTCGGGGGTTCTTGAATTTCCAGTGTGGATTTTGATAGGGTTTTTGTTGACCATATAAGTTACCTTTCTTTATTCTGCTATCAGTAAGCGGGCCTCTCTGTGCTAAACCTGGTTCATTTCTGTGTTTGTCATTTCCTCTTACCTCACCGTCATTATTTGTGGGGGGCTTCTATCCAGCTTTGGGGTCCCCTTCTCTGGAGGCAAGAAAGGTCTTTGTTTTCCTCTACTAGGGGTAGCTAGATTCTCCGGCTGGCGCGTGTCATCTAGAATCAACGTAGGAATGATCCCCGGCTACTTCTAGTGTTGGCGTTAGGAGTAGATATATGGTCAACCCAGTTACCACTGCCCTATGAGCTGGATTTTTGTATTCTGCAGACTTCCACGTTCCTCTGAGACCCTCGCCATTGGGGTCATAACAGTATGCAATGGCAAAAGATAATTTACAAGAGTTATATTCTTTAGCTTGTCCGTAAAATAGCACAGTGCTCCAACTGTTACAGACTCTATATATGTCACACAAGTAAATGCAAACAATAAACAAAGAATTATTTTACTCTACGTATAACCTCCCTGGCCTTTACTAAGCAGGCCTCACGGCTCCCGCGTACTGACTATTGAGGGGTACACTAGGCCCTGACATGTGCACAAAACAGGAACAAACTCACGGTGATGTTGGGGACTCAGATCCAGTCCAGGGGGCCCCCCTACAGTCTAGTATGGTGGTGCGCACGGATTTCTGCCAGCTCCGTGAAACATGGTCTTCTCCTTGCTTCGGGGTCCGGGAGGTGCTCCTGGAAACTGTAAATCCCTTTCTCGGTATCTTCGTGGCTCCTCGAACTCACACAGGACAGCCACCCTCGCAGCACCCGGAAAAGTCTGTGAAATCTCACAAGTCCATTCCATTACAGGCTGGGGGTCCTCTCTTGCAGCTCTATCAGGACACAGTTCTCCTCTCTTGCAGCTATAAGCACAAAGTTCTCTCTGCAGCAGCCTCAGCTCACACACGCTGTTTAGGCTCCACCCCTGCCATCTGCACAGTCCAGTTCATTCACACCCTATATCCCAGGGGAGAAGCAGAACATTCCATCCTGCCAGACAAGGGGGTGCAGTCTCTCAAAGTAACAGCGTGTTCCTTACTGTCCATAACAGTGCCACCCTCCTACACTGCAGTTGTAGACTCTCTACACCCTACTGTGATTTCAGTAAGACCCCCACAGAGATTGTAAACCTCAGTCAAAACCCCTCCGCAATCTCAGACCAAACAGTAGACCCCCTAGCAATTTGACCTTAGATCCCACAGTGAGCTCAGATCCTAGACCTCCCCTGCAATTTCATACCTTAGATCTCACAGCAATGTTAGACCCTAGACCCTACATTGATCTCAGATCCTAGACCCTTACCCCAGAAATGTCAGACCCTAGACCTCACAGCTGACTCAGATGTTGGATATTAGTGAGCTCAGACCCTAGATTCTACATTGATCTCAGATTCTAGACCTCTTCAGTGATTTCAGGCCCTCGACCCCACATCAATCTTAAACCTCAGACTATTCCCCTTGCAATTTCACACCTTAAATCTCACAGCGATCTTAGATCCTAGGCTTTACATTGATCTCACATCCTAAACCTCTACCCCAGTGATTTCAGATCCTAGCTAACTCAGGTTCTGGACATTACAGCGAGCTCAGATCCTAGATCCTACATTAATCTCAGACCCTGGATCCTACATTGATCTCAGATCCTAAACTCCTCCCACCCCAGTGATTTCATACCTCAGACCCTAGATCACTGCTCCTGTAAATTCAGACCTTATACCTCACAGCAATGAAAAGACTGGGGGGGGGTTTAGGATCTAAGATCAATGTAGGGTCTAGGGTCTACCCTAGACCCTACATTGATCTTAGATCCTAAACCCCCCAGTCTTTTCATTCTCTAGACCCCATGACTCACTGTCATGATAGACATGACAGTGAGCTCAGACCCTGGATCCTACATTGATCTCAGATTTTAGACGCCTTCATTGATTTCCGACCCTAGATTCCACAGTATGCTCTGACCTTCGACCCCACATGGATCTTAAACACTAGACCACCCCCTCTGCAATTTCACACCTTAAACCTCACAGGGACGTTAGACCATAGACTCTACATTGCTTTCAGATCCTAGACCTCTACCCCAGTGATTTCAGACTCTACATGTCACAGCTAACTCAGGTTCTAGACATTACATTGATCTCAGATCCTTGACCCCCCACACTCCAGTGATTTCATACCCCAGACTCAGTCCCTAGACCACCCCCCTGCGACTTCAGACCTTACCTCACAGCGATGTTAGACCCTTGACCCAACATTGATCTCAGATCTTAGACCACCCCCACTGAAATTTCAGACCCTAGACACCACAGCGAACTCAGACCCTAGACCCCTTCAGTGATTTCAGACCCCAGACATCATAGCAAGCTCAGACTCTATACTCTTCGGTAAATTAAGGCAGACCACAAAGCAAACTCGCCTAACTCTCGAGTCATCTCCTAGGACTTAGCTTACGAGAATTAATCCTACAGGCAGAGAATTAGATTCAGCGTGTTTTTTTTTTTTTTTTTTAAAAAGGTTTTTTTTTTCTTTTTTTTTAAACTCTGCCCAATTTTCCTTAATTACTCAAGTTGTCAGAATTCTCGGATGGTGAAGTGTAATTTACATTATAATCTGATGGTGACTTACATTACCCGCGTGAATGCAAATAGATCTTATCAAAAAAGTGACAGACTGAAAAAAAATGTATAAGTCTCCCAAGCTGCTGTCCGTCGTCTGTAATATGGTGAACAAATAAGAACCTGGATGTAAAATTACCATGAACGCCAATTTATACTGACAGAAAAATATATCTAGAAGTAATTTTGCCATGATGGCCACCAGTGTCCTACAGCTGCCGGCAAATTCACACTGGTACTTTTCAACCTGGCTTCTAGAAAAATTATTACAAGGGTCTATCACCTTTGGTGACATCTATGTTGTACTTTTTGAGCACAGACCACATCAAACATCTTTTTTTCTATTCTGAGAGCATGACTTTCTTCGACAAATTGCAGTGTGCCACACAAAAAAATTATCTATCAGTAACCCTCTGTAAAAGTGGAAAAACCCTTACCTAATGCTTCGAGCCAGAAGGCCACAGCAAGGCTCATGGAACAGTAGCCAGTCCTACTTCCAACTTCTATCTACTGCCATCCTAGTGTCCACCAGAAACCAAAGTCAAGGCTTGGTTTCCACTCAATGGGGATTATCGATTACAGAACCTGATGCCACACACACCACCTCTAGACCTCCATGATGGAAAACCCATAAGGGCACCACACCCCTGAAAGATCCACATGGCACAAACTAGAGGATGAATGAGAATCAGTGAGGTTAAGGTCCCACCCTACGAGCCATGAGATGGAGGATAAACCATATGCGTGACTTACCACCACGTTATTCACAGTTTAGGGAGTGGTGGTCAAGCATGGTCATTACTATTCTCATAGACTCATATAAGTTAGCCGAGTGGTGGTCCCACACGTGCACTACCATTCCATTAAGTCATCCATGTGAGGGGTCTCTCTGCAGGGATCCTCACTGATTTCAAGAACGGCAGTCCCATAGTCCTGTTCGAATGGAGTTGTGTGAATGCATGACCACCACTTCAACAACACCCAAATAAGTGAATGAAGTCAGACACCTAGACTGTGGATTGGTGATAAATTTTGCTCAGAGGATAACAACTACGAAGGAGGAAGTGAAGAGTCTACCTGGTCTACAGTTTACAATGGTAAGAGTCATTCTTTACAGTTGTCCAGAATGATGGACGTCCAGAGCATTTGGATAATGGAGGACACCTTTCAAAGGGATCTCCAATTTGGACAATCCTCACCAGTTAGAAAGGTTCTCAGACTATAAACAGTTCATGGAGTGTCCTCCTGCTGAGAATCACAGTGATCATCTGGAATCTAAGAAGAAATCAGGCAGTAAGTGTTCAGTTTCCCTGCAGTGCCACCACAGGGGAAATTAGGTACTTCACCACATCCATTCTAAATCAATGGCTTGTCTGTGTTAAGCAGTATAGGACAGGTCCTCCAGAGCGAGAGATGCTCTTTATAACAACTGTACACTTCAGCCAAAAAATGAAGATTCCAAACAGCTCATGATTCCGAGCAACTCAGGATTCTGAGCAACTCAGGATTCTGAACATCTCAGGATTCCGAACAGCTCAGGATTCCAAACGTCTCAGGATTCCAAACATCTCAGGATTCTGAACATCTCAGGATTCCAAATAACTCAGGATTCCCAACATCTCAGGATTCTGAACATCTCAGGATTCCAAACAGCTCAGGATTCCGAACATCTCAGGATTCCGAAAAACTTAGTATTCCGAACATCTCAGGATTCCGAACATCTCAGGATTCCGAGCAATTTAAGATTCCGAGCAACTCAGGATTCCGAGCAACTCAGGATTCTGAACATCTCAGGATTCCGAACAGCTCAGGATTCTGAATATCTCAGGATTCTGAATATCTCAGGATTCCGAACAGCTCAGTATTCCGAATGTCTCAGGATTCCAAACAGCTCAGGATTCTGAACATCTCAGGATTCCAAATAACTCAGGATTCCAAACATCTCAGGATTCTGAACATCTCAGGATTCCAAACAGCTCAGGATTCCGAACATCTCAGGATTCCGAAAAACTTAGTATTCCGAACATCTCAGGATTCCGAACAGCTCAGGATTCCGAACATCTCAGGATTCCGAACATCTCAGGATTCCGAGCAATTTAAGATTCCGAGCAACTCAGGATTCTGAGCAACTCTGGATTCCCAACAATTTAGGATTCCAAACAACTCCTTATTCTGAGTAAGTCAATTAAAATCAACTTAGGATCCTGAACAACTCAGAATACCGAACAACTAAGGATCCTGAACAATTCATTATTACGAGCAACTCAGGATTATGAGCAACTCAGTATTACGAGCAACTATTAACTCAGAAACTGCAAAAAAAATTTAAGGATTTCTAATAAAACGTATTTCCAAGGTTTCTTCATTTTTCATTTTAGATTAATTAATGGAATAAGAAAAGGCTGTAAAAGTGCACATACCCTTTAAGAGAGAAGAGAGGTACCTAATTATTGAAAAAAAAAATCTTTTCACATAAGGAACAGTCTAAGCAGAGTAATAATAGAGAATAATGTATTGTACATCAGCACGTAATAGCCGTCTGCCTCTATTGACTCTCTTCATAATAAGTGGATTCTGTGCATAGCTGTTAATTGCTGTAATTGTGTGTGGCGCATATTAATGAGCTGGAGCGGCTACGCTGCATCTGATATCATGACTTATTCTACGGGCTGTGCACTGCGCACCCACAATTCATGGCATATGATTGGCATTCCCTTTAAACATGTCATCTATTCACATCAAACGGCATTGTGATTAAATTGTTTCCTCAGTTTTGGACGCCTCTTATCACCTCCGTCCTGAGACGTTAACCTTCAAAATAACTTAAAGGAGCTGTCAATTTTGGACAATCCCTTTTTCTTGAAGGGGTCTCCTGACTGTAAGCTGATCACAGGAGGTCTTGCAGCTGAGATCATTCATGATAAGCCATAATCAAGTGTTTTATCTCCCTGCAGCTCCTCCGCAGGTGAAATCAAGTATTACACAGTTCCAATTGAAATAAATGAACATGCCAGATCCTACGAAGAAAGAGAAACCCTCATTGTGTTTTATTCTGACGCAAAAAAGAGGGATTTCCCTCACCCAAGGCTACATTTTCTAACAGGATTCTGTCAGCTTGCTGCCACCACTAGGGGGAGCTTAATATTTACTGGTTATACATTGAGCTTAATGATAAAAAAGTATGCAGTGAGTTCCATCTAGTGGTGGTTGCAGGTTTTCAGAATTTAATTTAAAGGGGACCTGTCATTTTCCAATAATATTTAATTTTTTAAATTGGTGTAAATGCTGCTGTTCTCCTGAATCCGGCGATGTTTTTCTTTTGTTCCTGCTCCTCTCGGTTCCCGAGATATGGCCCCCTCTTCTGTGTGTCTAAATCCAGTCTTTTTAGCAAAGTGGGCGTGATCCTAAATTCTTCTCTGTGGGCGTTTTCTCCAAGTCCCCACCCACTTCGCTATCAAGACTATATTAGGAAGCAAGAAAGAGGAGGCCATTTATCAGGAACCGAGAGGCGCAGGAACAAAAGAAAAACATCACCGGATTCAGGAGAACAGCAGCATTTACGCCAAGTAATAAAATTACAAATTTAAGGCAAGTGACAGATCCCCTTTAATTTATGTCTATGCAGTAGATTTGGAGCTCTGTATCAGAAAAATAGATTTCTGTCCTCTTTAGAGATATTTTTTTTAATTAATCAGTACAGAATGTTGGATCCAATAATGACATTGGGAGAAAAGTGCCTGGGCCTGCGGCATTAGTTATCACAGGACTGTGTGAGCCAGCAAATTGACACTTGTGTGCAGACAGAATTAACCTAAGGGGATCAAAAACACTAATGTCATGGACAATGAATATTTACAAGCGGTGCAATTACTGAATATTTCTTTAAGGGGATTGTCAAGAAATAGAAAATAAAGGGCAGCTTTCTCCTAGGTACGCAGGTTTTGCCTGTAATTTGTAGCTCCACTCCACTAAATTGATTGGGACTGAGCTGCAATACCACACACAACCTGTGGAAATGAGTGGCGCTATTTTTAGGCTCAAGCAGCCATGTTTTCCTATTTCCGCCCAAATCCTTTAATTTTAGCACCAAGTCTTTGAAGTATCTTCCGTGGAACGAATTTCTACTCCATTTTCCTCAGCTCTATTGACCGTAAAGCCGAGCACACGGTTTATTTCAGATCTGAGATTGATTTATACATCATAAATATGAATTGCAGTCACCGGAGCTTTGCCTTCGCTTTTAGGACCTCGATTATTAAGGGCAATCCGAGCCCCAGCAGCAAATCCCTTTTTATTATTTTTTTTCAGAGTTTGGAATTTGATTTGCACAAATGTGCCGGGATTCTGACCGGAACGTGGGGATTTATGGCGCAAGATGGCGGAGATTGCAGAAGTATGAAATATGGCTGCTGCGGTGAGGGCTGACTTCTCTATATAGGAGCGAAACGAGGCTTGAGATGATTCTCCTGAGATCGGGGGGGATACCACCACACATATTAGTTGGAGACATGGTCCTGCCAAAATCTGAAGGCACCTTGAAAGTGAACCTTAGAGGCTGGGACATTTTACATTTTTCCCTCCCCTTGTTTCCAAGAGCCATAACTTTTTATTTTTCCCTCCCCGTTCCATCATATGAGGGTTTGTTTTTTAGCTTGGTGAGTTGTAATTTTGAATGACACCATTCTTTTTACCATATAAAGTACAGAAAAATGTAAAAAAAAAAAAAAAAATTAAATAAATAAAAAACAGCAATTCTGCCTTTATCTTTTGTGTTTTGTTTTTGCGACATTCACTGTATGGTAAAATTTACCTTAAAAACTACCAGTAATTCTTCATGTTGATATAATTATGGAGATACCAAACCTGTATATTTTTTTTTTTTTACTTGTTAAACAAAAATGTACAAAATCACTTGGCTTCAGTCGCCTTATTCTGAAAGCTGTAACTTTTTGTATTTTTCAACCTATATTTTTGCCTTGTTTTGAGCAACAAGCTGTAGATTTTCTTGCAAAATGGGGTCAAAATGATTTACTGTTTTCCTATTTTTTTTCTTCTTTTTTTTTTTTGTTGAGAAGAAGTTTAAAAAAAAAATAGCAATTCTGCCATTCTGATTTTTTTTTTTTTTTAATTTGGCGTTCACTTTATGGGATAAATATTTTTTTCTATTTTGATTTTTCAAGCATCTATGCACTGAATGATGCCAAATATGTCATTTTTAATTTTGACTATTTGCATTTAGGGACAAAAAAAGGGTGACCGATAGTTTCACATTTTTGCATCATTTTGAAATTTTTTTTTTTTCATTCTTTACACTCTTAAACCGTCCTTAGGGGACTTGAACCGCCGATCACCTATAGAATATTCACAGTGCTGTAGTATTGCAGTGTATTGGTAAGTTGACAATCCCTTATGTTGTCCAGTCACAGACTTCATGGTAGTTCTAACATGGTAGACACAGGTACATCAGTAGGAGAAACCATTGGCACCCCACACTCACTTTGTGAAGGTGTGCAAACAGCCATCCAATGCTACAGCCCCTCCTTTCTTCCTTCCCCTTCTAACTCCTTAAATGCCGAGGTCACAATCAACATCAGCATCTAAGAAGTTAAACAGGGGGGCCTCAACATCATGGCCCCTACGAGCCCCCCACTCAGTATTATGGCCCAGACCAGCCCCCCTTTCAGTATAATGTCTCATACCAGCCCCCCACTCAATATTATAGCCCCTACCAGCCTCCCCACTCAGTATTATGGCCCCCATTAAATTATTACTAGGGTCCCAGCCATTCATTGTTATTGCCACCACCAACCCCCTACTTAGTATTATGGCACCTACCAGCCTCTCACTTAGATTTATAGACCCTACCAAGCCCCCCAATCAGTACTATGCCCCCTCTACGTATTATGGCCCCTAACAGCCCCCCACTTAGTATTTTGGCCCCCACCTCCCCCCCACTCATTATTATTGCCCCAGCCAACACCCCACTAATTATTATGGCCCCCACCAATCCCCTACTTATTGTCATGCTGCAGCTCTGCAGGCAAATTCAACTAGGTGGCAGCAGTGCAGGAGAGGACTGAAAACGTGTTCAGAGCAAACCAGCAGAACTGCAGCGAGGCTACCACCAGGTGGCAGCAGAATAGTTAAACAAGCTGGGTCGATACCAGAGAGTAGCGTAGTACAAAGGGAAATATCAAACACAGAGTCAAATGAGCACTAAAAGGTCATTACCAGTCCGAAGCAGAAATACCAGGAGGAGGACACAAAGTCAGGTCAGAGCCGTAGCATAGTCGAGTACCGGGGAATCCAAACAAGAAGGAAAACACAGAGTCAGGGCAGGCAGAGAGGAATGGACAGACACAGGCTAAGTCAGCTAAATGCAGCAGGACAAATCAGGGTCTCACCAGAGTCAGCTACTCACTCCGTAAGCAGGAAGCATAACTGACACTGGCTGCAGGAAGCAGCACAGAGAAATAGCAGACCTGAAACCGAAATGAGGCAGAAAGTTAACCCCTGACATGACCAGACCAGGGAAAGGAGAGACAAAACCCAAAACCCGGTCTGGATCATGACACTTATTATCGCCCCTACCAGACTTGCAACCAGTGTGTTGGGTCCCCACTAGCCCCGTCCAATCAGTATGAGTGGCCCTCACAGTCCCTTATTCAGTAGAATGACCCCAGTTACTGATATAAAAAAGCTCTACTCGCCTCGCCCCATTCCCCTGCATGCAGCCCCGGTCTGGGCAGTGTGAGAGTACTGAGGCTCCACACCACAGTGATGTAATCGTGCCTGCAATGCACGGAGTCTCAGACTCACACGCATTGTGTGAATGGTGGATAATGAAGCCGCTGACTCCCTGCTTCACCATTGTCTTCAATGACATCTGCATCCTGAGGATACGGATACAGCTGAAATTGTGATGACCTGACTCAAAGGCCCCATAGTGGCTGCGTGGGCTGCTGTTGTGGATGGCACGCCCCTGTCCGCATTGTATGGAGCATGCTCAACTCCTGGGCCCACTCTTTCTGCAATACATGTAGAGATGTCATCAAGTGATTAAAGATATATATCTTGTGAACGTCCCCAAGTCTCCCTGATTATGCCGCTCTTTTCAGTTTTGCACTGTGCCACTCTAAACAAAGATATTCACATTTGTTGCTTTTTGAGAACAGTATGTGAAATCTCTGTTATGCAGTCCAACATGGTGTCTCTTCAGGGAACAGCTAATCACAACTCAGCAACATCTGAGACTGATGAACTGCTAGATCAGCTGCAGAGCTGTGGTTGGACATGTCTGGGAGGGAGAGGTGAAAGCGCACGCCCCCAGAGAAGACTCTGGAGAAACGCCCAGTTGTACTGCAAGTGGAGATTACGCATGCTGCTCTCCAGAAGAAACAAATGTGAATATCTCTGCAATGGAGCGACGTAGCACAAAATGGAAAAGAGCGGCAGAATCAGAGAAGCTCAGGGATTTTTACAAAACATTTAAATCTATTTTTTAAGGGTGTTTACCATATTCATAAGTAATCAGTATGTGTTCACTGAAACTGCTGGAGATTCATGAAACAACATATAGGTAAAAACTTGTCCACCATTTTCTCTTTTTTTTCTTTTACTTTACATTTTTTTACAATTTGAGTAAAAAAAATCCTTTAAATCAGTCACATTCAATCGCCTTATTCTAGAAATAGGCCGTCAACTATAAACCCTGTGAGTGCCTCAAGCAGGGTAAATATTATGTCTACCGGCAGCGGCCACAAGGGGGAGCTCACAGTCTGATACTGATATAATTGGATGGGAGGTTGAGGGCGACGTGCATGAAACTGGCATGTATGGGTGACAGGGAAAACAGCGAGTCCTCGGAGTTTATGAAGTTGCGGCCTCTCGCTTCCAGACATACAGGAAATTACCAGCCGATATCTGAGAAGTTTGGAAACAGTGGATGTGACGGCTGATAACATTGATGGATCTGTCATGTTTTTCGGTTTCCCAGTGACATGAGCAGAACATAATCTTCGGGTTTTCTGAGGGATATAATGAATCCGTGCGTGAAAAAAAAGGAGAAAAATAGGAAAAAGCGAGAGACATTAGTCCGCATTTCACTCTTCATTTGCAGTATGGTTAAAACAAAAGATGGAGGCAAGGAGGCTATTACCAATAGAAGAAGGCCGGGCTGCGAAAACGATAACTTTTTTGCCAACCACGCTGGCTTCTTTTCAAATTCTGCACTTCCTTTGTGTCAGTATTCACTGCTGTTCACAGATTCTGTTCATGGCCCCACTGATCCCGAGTTACATCTGGTAATATACCCCAGAGCTGCAATCAATATTCTGTATCTCAGCACCGTACTTCTGGACAAGTAAAAGAAAAGTAATGTAATGTGTATACTCTACCAGCAGAATAGTGAGTGCAGCTCTGGGGTATAATACAGGATGTAACTCATGATCAGTAATGTAATGTTTGTACACAGTGACTGCACCAGCAGAATAGTGAGTGCAGCTCTGGAGTATAATACAGGATGTAACTCATGATCAGTAATGTAATGTATGTACACAGTGACTGCACCAGCAGAATAGTGAGTGCAGCTCCGGGGTATAATACAGGATGTAACTCAGGATCAGTAATGTAATGTATGTACACAGTGACTGCACCAGCAGAATAGTGAGTGCAGCTCTGGGGTATAATACAGGAGGTAACTCAGGATCAGTAATGTAATGTATGTACACAGTGACTGCACCAGCAGAATAGTGAGTGCAGCTCTGGAGTAAAACACAGGATGTAACTCAGGATCAGTAATGTAATGTATGTACACAGTGACTGCACCAGCAGAATAGTGAGCGCAGCTCTGGGGTATAATACAGGATGTAACTCAGGATCAGTAATGTAATGTATGTACACAGTGACTGCACCAGCAGAATAGTGAGTGCAGCTCCAGAGTATAATACAGGAGGTAACTCAGGATCAGTAATGTAATGTATGTACACAGTGACTGCACCAGCAGAATAGTGAGTGCAGCTCTGCAGTATAATACAGGATGTAACTCAGGACCAGTAATGTAATGTATGTACACAGTGACTGCACCAGCAGAATAGTGAGTGCAGCTCTGGGGTATAATACAGGATGTAACTCAGGATCAGTAATGTAATGTATGTACATAGTGACTGCACCAGCAGAATAGTGAGTGCAGCTCTGCAGTATAATACAGGATGTAACTCAGGACCAGTAATGTAATGTATGTACACAGTGACTGCACCAGCAGAATAGTGAGTGCAGCTCTGCAGTATAATACAGGATGTAACTCAGGATCAGTAATGTAATGTATGTACACAGTGACTGCACCAGCAGAATAGTGAGTGCAGCTCTGGAGTATAACCCAGGATGTAACTCAGGATCAGTAATGTAATGTATGTATACGCAGACTTTTACAGGAAGTTCCTAACTTCTGACAACTTATTCTCTTTATACTATAGAAACTTTCAGAAAGTTTTGAAAGAATTAGATAAATTTAGTAACGATTGAGAAGAAAAAAAAAAAACAACAACTTGGTCTGTGGAATGCAGATACAATGAGCCGTGATGTGATGAGCCTTAGGATGGGGCGAGAGGGGCGAAAGATAAATCCGAAATTCAATTTCTGTTGAAAAAAGGCTGACGGCAAAACTTCAAATTAAACTAATTAAGCATTCGCCTGATTCCCGGAGGAGAGAACTTCACACTCCATTTATGACTCTTTTTCTTTGTTTTATTTGTTTGCGTTGATGAGGTTTTGTTACAATGTGAGGTGTATATATAATAATGAGCCCCCGGCCGGCCGGGGACATGTCAGGATCTGTCTCTGACCTTCAGACTCCTCCATGACTGCACACTGATGTCTATTCCAGCATTTTACCTGAAATTCTTACTTTTTTAACGACTTGAGACGTTCCCGTCTTCAGAACTTCTTGTCTCTTCTCCTCCCACCGCAGCCACCATGAAGAAGTGACCCGTCCGCTCCACCGTCTGTGAAATATCCGGAAATTCACTCCTCGGCTCAGTCCTTGTTGAGGCTACTTTCACACTAGCGTTAACTGCATTACGTCGCAATGCGTCGTTTTGCCGAAAAAACGCATCCTGCAAAAGTGCTTGCAGGATGCGTTTTTTCTGCATTGACTAACATTAGCGACGCATTTGCGACGCAATGACACACGTCGCAACCATCGTGCGACGGTTGCGCCGTGCTGTGGCGGACTGTCGGGAGCAAAAAACGTTACATGTAACATTTTTTGCTCCCGACGGTCCGCTTTTTCCGACCGCGCATGCGCGGCCGGAACTCCGTCCCCACCTCCACGCACTTCCCCGCACCTCACAATGGGGCAGCGGATGCGCTGGAAAAATGCATCCGCTGCCCCCGTTGTGCGGCGGAGACAACGCTAGCGTCGGGGACCTCGGCCCGATGCACTGCGACGGGCCGAGCCCGACGCTAGTGTGAAAGAAGCCTGACCCTCATCCACATGTGCGGCCACAAGTTTTATAAAATATTCCAATATTTATTTGCCAAAATGGCGCAATTAAGGTACCACAAGTTCTTAAAAAATGGCGCCCAGCAGTGAGAAGTTCAAGAACGACACTAAACCCTCTGGGAGTGCACCACGGACCTGATGAGATTTATTATTTAAAAGGTTTGGGGACACTGTGACTGTCATTATTTTATTGGGGACACTGTGACTGTCACTATTTTATTGGGGGCACTGACCGTCATTATTTTATTGGGATCACTGTGGCTGTCACTATTTTATTGGGGACACTGACTGTCACTATTTTGTTAGGGACTCTATGGCTGTCACTATTTTAATGGGGACACTATGGCTGTCACTATTTTATTGGGGACACTGTGGCTGTCACTTTTATTGGGATCACTGTGGCTGTCACTATTTTATTGGGGACACTGACTGTCACTATTTTATTGGGGCACTGTGACTGTCACTATTTTATTGGGGACACTGTACCTGTCACTATTTTATTGGAGACACTGACTGTCACTATTTTATTGGGGACACTGACTGTCACTATTTTATTGGGGCACTGTGACTGTCACTATTTTATTGGGGACACTGTACCTGTCACTATTTTATTGGAGACACTGACTGTCGCTATTTTATTGGGATCACTGTGGCTGTCACTATTTTATTGAGGACACTGACTGTCACTATTTTATTGGGATCACTGTGGCTGTCACTATTTTATTGAGGACACTGACTGTCACTATTTTATTGGGGACACTGACTGTCACTATTTTATTGGGATCACTGTGGCTGTCACTATTTTATTGGAGACACTGACTGTCACTATTTTATTGGGGACACTGACTGTCACTATTTTATTGGGGACACTGTGACTGTCACTATTTTATTGGGGACACTGTGACTGTCAATATTTTATTGGGGACACTGTCACTATTTTACTGGGGACACTGACTGTCACTATTTTATTGGGGCACTGACCGTCGCTATTTTATTGGGGTCACTGTGACTGTCACTATTTTATTTGGGACACTGACTGTCACTATTTTATTGGGGACACTGTGACTGTCACTAATTGGCAGTCTCGCTGTTTCTCTTAAGGGAGCATTGAGGCTTTCACAAATTAAAGGGCACCTTGGCTGTCACTTTTCTACTTCCACTGCGGCTGTCATTGCTATGGGGGGCACTGTTCCTGATCATTTTAAGGGGGCAGTGTGTTTGTCATTACTTTAGTGGCTGCCTCTCTTATGGGGGTACTGCGGCTGTCAGGTTAAGAAGCGCGGGTGGTGGAGTGTGAAGAGGCTGCGGACGGGCGCTGAGCCTTGTGCTCCGGTGCGGCTAATAGATGAATGCCATGATTGATGGCGGATAGACTGGGGAAGCTGCATTATGTCGGCTTCTGAATCATATTCTTCCCAGACCGCCATCACCTTGCCGGGAAGAACGAATATATGACCCGTCAGTGCCCCGAGAATGGAGGCCGATATTTTATGAGCCATATTTGGAGAAGGGCAATTTGGCAAAAGCACAGAAAGATATAATGTACAGAGCCGGAATTCAACCCTGGGAATCACAATGCACTTTTGTATTTTTTTTTTCGTAATAATGTGGCCACTAGGTGGCAGTGTTGCTAACTTGTTTTAATCCTTTATGAGACAACCTGTTTAAGAGGGAATATTTATGAGACAACCACTTTGAGAGTGTGTCCCCCTTAAAAAGGGATTAGGTGCCTTCCTTTAATTGTGATCACGCCACCATCTTTATGGGGTGGTATCTTTCTGCAACAACTCTTTTAAGAAGGTATACGACTGAGAAAACCCCTTTAAGGCCGGCGTCACACTAGCATGTTTTACGGACGTATGAGAGGTGCTGAAAATACGGATTGCATATGGCCCAATGATTCTCTATGTCCCAGCTCCTATCTGCCGTATTTTACTGATCCGTATTATACGGTCTTGTACGGCCGTAGAAAATCGCAGCATGCTGCGTTTGTCACCGTATTGCGCAAAAAAAATCGCCAATGAAAGTCTATGGGGGCGAGAAAAATACGGATTCCACATGGACCAGCAGTGTGACTTGCGAGAAATACGCAGCGGTGTTCTATAGAAAATCCGGTAATTCAGTGCGGTGTACAGTAAAATCACACTGACAGAATAGAATAGATAGAATAAATGTCTACACATAGAATAGGCATATATATATATATATACAGTATATATATATATATATATATGTCAGTGAGACACACATATATATATATATATATATATATATATTTATATTTCATACAGCGCTAGATATCATAAAAGACGGTAATTCAATTGCCGGCTTTTTCTTTCTCCTTCCCAAACCCGACAGGATATGAGACATGGTTTACACACAGTAAACCATCTCATATCCCTTTTTTTTCTGCATATTCCACACTACTAATGTTACTAGTGTGTATGTGCAAAATTTGGGAGCTGCAGCTTGAAAAATAAAGGGTTAAATCGCGGTAAAAATTGGCGAGGGCTCCCGTGCAATTTTCTCCGCCAGAATGGTAAAGCCAGTGACTGAGGGCAGATATTAATAGCCAGGAGAGGGTCCATGGTTATTGGCCCCCCTGGCTACAAACATCTGCCCCCAGCCACCCCAGGAAAGGCACATCTGGAAGATGCGCCTATTCTGGCACTTAGCCACTCTCTTCCCACTCCATGTAGCGGTGGGATATGGGGTAATGAAGGGTTAATGTCACCTTGCTATTGTAAGGTGACATTAACCAGATTAATAATGGAGAGGCGTCAATTATGACACCTATCCCTTATTAATCCAATCGTACGAAATGGTTAATAAAACACACACACACATTATTACAAAGTACTTTAATGAAATAAAGACACAGGGTGTTGTAATATTTTATTATACTCTTAATCCACCTGAAGACCCTCGTCCTGTAAAAAAGGAGAAATAAAAAATCAACAATATCCCATACTTTCCGTCATTCTGGTCACGTCCCACGATGTAAATCCATCTGAAGGGGTTAAATCATTTTACACCCAGGAGCTCTGCTAAAGCAGCAGTGCTCGTGGCTGTAAAAATACGGGGAATGAATGGAGTGCAGGGGAATGTCCTGTAGTTACCTCGAGTCGCGGTGATGCATCCCCTGCTGGATGTCCTCATATGAACTCGAAAAATTCCCACGCTCGAGTTCATATGAGGACATCCAGCAGAGGACGCATCACCGCAACTCGAGTTAACTACAGGTCATTCCCCTGCAATCCATTCATTCGTATTTTTACAAGCACGAGCACAGCTGCTTTAGCAGAGCTCCTGGGTGTAAAATTATTTAACCCCTTCAGATGGATTTACATCGTGGGACGTGACCAGAACGACGGAAGGTATGGGATACTGTTGATTTTTTCTTTTTTCTTTTTTATAGAACGAGGGTCTTCAGGTGGATTAAGAGTATAATAAAATATTAAAACACCCTGTGTCTTTGTTTCATTAAAGTGCTTTGTAATAATGTGTGTGTGTTTTCTTAACCATTTTGTACTATTGGATTAATAATGGATTGGTGTCATAATTGACGCCTCTCCATTATTAATCTGGCTTAATGTCACCTTACAATAGCAAGGTGGCATTAACCCTTCATTACCCCATATCCCACCGCTACACGGGAGTGGGAAGAGAGTGGCCAAGTGCCAGAATAGGCGCATCTTCCAGATGTGCCTTTTCTGGGGTGGCTGGGGGCAGATGTTTGTAGCCAGGGGGGGCCAATAACCATGGACCCTCTCCTGGCTATTAATATCTGCCCTCAGTCACTGGCTTTACCATTCTGGCGGAGAAAATTGCGCGGGAGCCCACGCCAATTTTTACGGCGATTTAACCATTTTTTTTCAAGCTACAGCACCCAAATTTTGCACATACACACTACTAACATTAGTAGTGTGGAATATACAAAAAAAAAGGGATATGAGATGGTTTATTGTATGTAAACCATGTCTCATATCATGTTGGGTTTGGGAAGGAGAAAGAAAAAGCCGGCAATTGAATTACCGGCTTTTCTGCTATCTTGCGCTGAATTAAATATAAATACAGTATATATATATATATATATATATATATATATATATATATGTGTGTGTGTGTGTCTCAATGACATATATATATATATATATATATATATATATATATATATATATATATATATATATATATATATATATATATATATATAGACAGAAGAGGCAGCGCTGATCGAGGACTCTTGCAACTGAGAACCTGCTGATCGCCGCAGGTTTGTCTTCTCTATGGTTGGACGTCTGGCTAGACATTTTTTCTGTAGTGACCACTACAGGTGAAAGGTAGTATTACATGGAGGCATTCACTCCATGCACAGGGTAGTCAGAGTCCCGACCTGAGGAATAGGCATATAGGCAGGGGTTGTGGTCATGAAAATCCGCTTCGAAGGGATAGTCCAGAATGAGTTAAACCCAATTATTTTGTCCTTTAACTTATATCATACGTATCAGTCAAAGGGTTGAGTTTTTTTCTTCGTCATCTGTTCGCTTCCTTAGAAGGTTCCTGGATAATGCAGAACATCTGCTATTCGTAGTAGTAAAAGGTGTTGTTTTCTTGCCTAAAATATCCCTAAGCCATTGTTTGTATCCTGTCTTTGCACACAAATTGACACAATGCTGGCGCCCCGGATCAGAGCGTAGAAGTCCTTAGAGACATCACTGAGATTCACTGCAACAGAAACGGATCATCTGATGACAAAACCCTCCAGATGTGTGCGCAAGTCGCGTCACAGACAGTCCTTAGTGAAAAATTCAGATGAGACCACCCTTTATTCATGGTTTGATCCCCAGGTGGTTACCAGGCACCCGAAATAAATACTGAGCCAAAACCAGGCCCCAATACTGACCCCAGACAAAAAAAAACCCTGAATAAATAGACTAGACCCCTAATTAAATACTGACCCCAGACCGGACCCCTAATGCTGACCCCAGATCTAAATAAATATGAGCCCCACAGACCAGACCCTTAAAGAAAAATTGACCCCATACCAGACCCCTGATTAAATACTGATCCCAGAACCACTAAATACTAATCTCAGACTAGACCCCTAAATAAATACAGACCCCAGACCATACCCCTAAATAAATACATACCTCAGATGAAACCCCTAAATACTAACCTCATTCCAGACCCTAAATACTGACCTTAGACTAGACCCCTTAAACAAATCCTGACCCCAGACCAGACCCCAATATAAACACAAACCTCAAATAAAGTCAGAGCTTAGATGAGACCCCAAAATAAATACTGACCCCATTCCAGACTCCTAATTAAATGCTGACCCCACACGGACTTCAGATTAGACACCCTAAAGAAATACAGACCCCAGACCAGACCCCTAAATAAAAACTGACCCCATAGTTCATAACTAAATATTGACCTCAGACCAGAACCATAAATAAATAATAACTCTAGTTCCCCTAAATAAATACTGGCCACAGACAAAAACTAAATAAATGTAGTCCCCAGACTAGACCCCTAAATAAATACTGACCCCGGATGCTCTAAATAAATGCAGTCCCCTGACTAGACCCCCTAAATAAATACAGACCTCAGAGCCGCTAAAGAAATACTGACCGCAGACCAAATCCCTTAATTATTTACAGACCACAGCTCAGATCCCTCAATAAATCCTAAAGCCAGACCAGACCCCTAAATAAATACTGACCCCAGAGCCCCTAAATAAATACTGACCCCAGAGCCCCTAATAAATACTAACCCCAGAGCCCCTAATAAATACTAACCCCAGACCAGATACTTAAATAAATTCAGACCCCAGTCCAACCCCATAAATAAATACTAACACCAGTCTCCTAAATATAAAAAGACTCCAGACTAGCCCTCTAAATAAATTCTGACCCCAGACCACACGGTGTTTCCCTTTTCTGGCTCGGCTCCCTCACGGTCTCCATTGTTTCCATACATTATGGTCTCACTGACGTCATCAACTGTAGCGCTTCTCTCGCTGATTTGCTAACTGCTGAGTTACAATATAAAAAGGAAATATGAAATGTCCGGGGCACGACAATAGGATCCTCATCACCGACGCGCGTCTGTCTTTGGAGGTTACTTTTACATTATAAATTAGCCTGAAGACAGAGCCTGAGCCTAACGGTGCGGAGTGTCACTTCCATATATTCCTGTAATGAGAGCTGTCTGTGATGGCGCCCAGGTTGCTGATATTAATCAGGATAATACAGATATCACCGCAGTCAGATTTGCATAGTTATGTAAGCAGAATTAAAGTGTCAGCAGCCGATAGATGCGGGAAATGCAGATTCTCACATTCCCTTTATCGACAGATCAAAAAATACCTGTACGCGGGTGCGTGTTAATGAGCAAGTGAATTTATAGCCAACTTTTAAGACGTGGCAACACATTTACTATATGTCCCTCCCATTTATATAGGACACACCCCCAAGTTAAAGGGAAAGTGTTGTAAAAAAAGTTACCTATTGTTTAAATCAGGTTTTTACATTACATAAAAGTATTTTTTTAATATAAATATGTATCACAATCTTTATTAAAAAGCAAAATTGGTAAACTTGCAATTTGGGGTCTTTTTTAGATTCATACTTGCCAAAAGAGTTTTCAGCAGTCTCCTTATCATCAGAGACAGGTTTACATTGACAGGTATACACGGCTGATAAAACAGGATCCACAATTCACAATAGGTGGTGCCACAGCTGACCCTGATCCCCCTCGCATCAAAATTACCTTTATGCACGCTAATTAGATGTTTCGGTACAAGAGCTAGGATCAATGTCTGTTCATTGCTGCTAATGTACATGTGTTGTTTCCTGAAATAGGAAGTGAAAGACATTCAGAGCCCTGACCAGACCTCCTATATAACTGCAGACCGCTGACCAGATCCCCCCAATTAAACAGAGAACCCAGACAAGGTCACAACATATAAACCCCAGATCAGACCCCTAAATATATACATACCTTAGATTTGAAGTTTATTCATGGTGGTTAGTACATGTATTGTTTCCTGAAACAGCAAAAAGTTAGTTACTCAGAACCCTGAATAAGTACAGCGGTCTGAATAAATATATTTCACTAATGTTCAAAACTTTATACCTGTGTGATTTCTCACTATTACACATCATTTGTGGACATCTATGGATGATGTCTTTGCCTGTGTGGATTGAATGGGCTGTTACCGACATCCAGTGAGAATTTCATGTCAATAGCACCTTTAGAAATAGATTTACTTGGAGAATTGGTGACGTGTTCAATCCTTATTTCACCGGCTGTATATTATATTACTGCATATTATTACTCTACGCACCCCGGTGTGAGCATTTAGTGTCGCTCTCCATATTCTTGAGCCCTCGCCGGCTCTCTGTTTTTCTCTGAATCGTTTGCTCGCTCGCCCCTTATCACTGTCAACAGCTTGTCGTTAATGAACATCTTCAACCATGGGGGTTGCCATAGTTACCATGGCCGTGTCCCTGGGATGTGACCGCATCTCGGTAATCATCTACAGACACTGTACTGATTGCCTGATGCCTTATCAGCAACATAGTGCCGTGGCCGACCGGCCGTTGTGTAGTGTCCTGCCGTCACCTCCCGACTGAGAAGCCAGATGAGGAGAGAGCAAAATTGTGCTGACATGTAATGCTTGAGATGGAAGCTGACAAAAAAAAAGCCTTCTCCGTACACTAAAAATGTGAAAACCGCTTATTAATATCTTTCTTCTACGCTCAGATGTGATGACTTTAAGTTATAGGCCTGAAGCCTGAGGCTGCACTACAGAGAGTGACATGTTAGGGCGTTTCTATGGAAACTTATGTGGATTCCAATCACTCAATACATTAATATCTACATGCTACCTGACTAGTGGGTATAGATTACGTGGGTGGAGGTTTATCGGGAGCCTGTCTGTTAACTAAACCATCTTCAGCATCGGTAGGAGACTTAAAGATTTTAAAGTGTCACTGTTGTGACACTTTAGAGGCAAACAAACATTCTAAGGAGGAGCTAGAGGCAGACACAGGCATTCTAGGGAGGAGCTAGAGGCAGACACAGACATTCTAGGGAGGAGCTAGAGGCAGACACAGGCATTCTAGGGAAGAGCTAGAGGCAGACACAGGCATTCTAGGGAAGAGCTAGAGGCAGACACAGACATTCTAGGGAGGAGCTAGACACAGACATTCTAGGGAGGAGCTAGAGGCAGACACAGACATTCTAGGGAGGAGCTAGACACAGACATTCTAGGGAGGAGCTAGAGACAGACACAGACATTCTAGGGAGGAGCTAGAGGCAGACACAGACATTCTAGGGAGGAGCTAGAGGCAGACACAGGCATTCTAGGGAGGAGCTAGAGGCAGACAGATTCTAGGGAGGAGCTAGAGACAGACACAGACATTCTAGGGAGGAGCTAGAGGCAGACACAGGCATTCTAGGGAGGAGCTAGAGGCAGACACAGACATTCTAGGGAGGAGCTAGACACAAACATTCTAGGGAGGAGCTAGAGGCAGACACAGACATTCTAGGGAGGAGCTAGAGGCAGACACAGGCATTCTAGGGAGGAGCTAGACACAGACATTCTAGGGAGGAGCTAGAGGCAGAGACAGACATTCTAGGGAGGAGCTAGAGGCAGACACAGGCATTCTAGGGAGGAGCTAGACCCAGACATTCTAGGGAGGAGCTAGACACAGACATTCTAGGGAGGAGCTAGAGGCAGAGACAGACATTCTAGGGAGGAGCTAGAGGCAGACACAGGCATTCTAGGGAGGAGCTAGACACAGGCATTCTAGGGAGGAGCTAGACACAGGCATTTCTAGGGAGGAGCTGGAGGCAGATACAGACATTCTAGGGAGGAGCTAGAGGCAGACACAGGCATTCTAGGGAGGAGCTAGACACAGACATTCTAGGGAGGAGCTAGAGGCAGAGACAGACATTCTAGGGAGGAGCTATAGGCAGACATAGACATTCTAGGGAGGAGCTAGACACAGACATTCTAGGGAGGAGCTAGAGGCGGACAGACATTCTAGGGAGGAGCTAGAGGCAGACACAGGCATTATAGGGAGGAGCTAAAGGCAGATACAGACATTCTAGGGAGGAGCTAGAGGCAGACACAGGCATTCTAGGGAGGAGCTAGACACAGACATTCTAGGGAGGAGCTAGAGGCAGACAGAGACATTCTAGGGAGGAGCTAGACACAGGCATTCTAGGGAGGAGCTAGAGACAGAACAGACATTCTAGGGAGGAGCTAGACACAGACATTCTAGGGAGGAGCTAGAGGCAGACACTGACATTCTAGGGAGGAGCTGGAGGCAAACACAGAAATTCTAGGGAGGAGCTAGGGGCCGACACAGACATTCTAGGGAGGAGCTACAGGCACAGACATTCAAGGGAGGAGCTAGAGGCAGATACAGACATTCTAGGGAGGAGCTGGAGGCAGACACAGACATTCTAGGGAGAAGATAGAGGCAGACACAGACATTCTAGGGAGGAGCTAGACACAGACATTCTAGGGAGGAGCTAGAAGCAGACAGGCATTCTAGGGAGGAGCTAGAGGCAGACACAGACATTCTAGGGAGGAGCTAGAGACAGACACAGACATTCTAGGGATGATCTAGAGGCAGACACAGACATTCTAGGGAGGAGCTACAGGCAGACACAGACATTCTAGGGAGGAGCTAGAGGCAGACACAGACATTCTAGGGAGGAGCTAGAGACAGACACAGACATTCTAGGGAGGAGCTAGAGGCAGAGACGGACATTCTAGGGAGGAGCTAGAGGCAGAAACGGACATTCTAGGGAGGAGCTAGAAGCAGACACAGACATTTTAGGGAGGAGCTAGAGGCAGACACAGATATTCTAGGGAGGAGCTTGAGGCAGAGACAGACATTCTAGGGAGGAGCTAGAGGCAGACATTCTAGAGAGGAGCTAGAGGCAGACACAGACATTCTAGGGAGGAGCTACAGGCAGACACAGACATCCTAGGGAGGAGCTACAGGCAGACACAGACATTCTAGGGAGGAGCTAGAGGCAGAGAGACATTCTAGGGAGGAGCTAGAGGCAGACACAGACATTCTAGGGAGGAGCTAGAGGCAGACACAGACATTCCAGGGAGGAGCTAGAGACAGACACAGACATTCTAGGGAGGAGCTAGAGGCAGACACAGACATTCTAGGGACGAGCAACAGGCAGACACAGACATTCTAGGGAGGAGCTAGAGGCAGACACAGACATTCTAGGGAGGAGCTACAGGCAGACACAGACATTCTAGGGAGGAGCTAGAGGCAGACACAGACATTCTAGGGAGGAGCTAGAGGCAGAGACAGACATTCTAGGGAGGAGCTAGAGGCAGACACAGACATTCTAGTGAGGAGGTAGAGGCAGAGACAGACATCCTAGGGAGGAGCTAGAGGCAGAGACAGACATTCTAGGGAGGAGCTAGAAGCAGACACAGACATTCTAGGGAGGAGCTGGAGGCAGAGACAGGCATTCTAGGGAGGAGCTAGAGGCAGACACAGTCATTCTAGGGAGGAGCTAGAGGCAGAAACGGACATTCTAGGGAGGAGCTAGAGGCAGACATACATTCTAGGGAGGAGCTAGAGGAAGACACAGATATTCTAGGGAGGAGCTAGAGGCAAAGACAGACATTCTAGGGAGGTGTTAGAGGCAGACACAGACATTCTAGGGAGGAGCTAGAGGCAGACACAGTCATTCTAGGGAGGAGCTTGAGGCAGACACAGACATTCTAGGGAGGAGCTAGAGGCAGACACAGTCATTCTAGGGAGGAGCTAGAGGCAGAAACGGACATTCTAGGGAGGAGCTAGAGGCAGAGACAGACATTCTAGAGAGGAGCTAGAGGCAGAAACGGACATTCTAGGGAGGAGCTAGAATCAGACAGACATTTTAGGGAGGAGCTAGAGGCAGACACAGATATTCTAGGGAGGAGCTTGAGGCAGAGACAGACATTCTAGGGAGGAGCTAGAGGAAGACACAGTCATTCTAGGGAGGAGCTAGAGGCAGACATACATTCTAGGGAGGAGCTTGAGGCAGACACAGACATTCTAGGGAGGAGCTAGAGGCAGACACAGTCATTCTAGGGAGGAGCTAGAGGCAGAAACGGACATTCTAGGGAGGAGTTAGAGGCAGACAGACATTCTAGGGAGGAGCTAGAGGCAGACACAGACATTCTAGGGAGGAGCTAGAGGCAGACACAGATAATCTAGGGTGGAGCTAGAGGCAGAGACAGACATTCTAGGGAGGAGCTAGAGGCAGAAACGGACATTCTAGGGAGGAGCTAGAGGCAGACATACATTCTAGGCAGGAGCTAGAGGCAGACACAGATAATCTAGGGTGTAGCTAGAGGCAGAGACAGACATTCTAGGGAGGAGCTAGAGGCAGAAATGGAAATTCTAGGGAGGAGCTAGAAGCAGACAGACATTTTAGGGAGGAGCTAGATGCAGACACAGATATTCTAGGGAGGAGCTTGAGGCAGAGACAGACATTCTAGGGAGGAGCTAGAGGCAGACACAGTCATTCTAGGGAGGAGCTAGAGGCAGACATACATTCTAGGGAGGAGCTAGAGACAGAACAGACATTCTAGGGAGGAGCTAGACACAGACATTCTAGGGAGGAGCTAGAGGCAGACACTGACATTCTAGGGAGGAGCTAGAGACAGACACAGACATTCTAGGGAGGATCTAGAGGCAGACACAGACATTCTAGGGAGGAGCTACAGGCAGACACAGACATTCTAGGGAGGAGCTAGAGGCAGACACAGACATTCTAGCGAGGAGCTAGAGACAGACACAGACATTCTAGGGAGGAGCTAGAGGCAGAGACAGACATTCTAGGGAGGAGCTAGAGGCAGAAACGGACATTCTAGGGAGGAGCTAGAAGCAGACACAGACATTTTAGGGAGGAGCTAGAGGCAGACACAGATATTCTAGGGAGGAGCTTGAGGCAGAGACAGACATTCTAGGGAGGAGCTAGAGGCAGACACAGACATTCTAGAGAGGAGCTAGAGGCAGACACAGACATTCTAGGGAGGAGCTACAGGCAGACACAGACATTCTAGGGAGGAGCTAGAGGCAGAGAGACATTCTAGGGAGGAGCTAGAGGCAGACACAGACATTCTAGGGAGGAGCTAGAGGCAGACACAGATATTCCAGGGAGGAGCTAGAGACAGACACAGACATTCTAGGGAGGAGCTAGAGGCAGACACAGACATTCTAGGGACGAGCAACAGGCAGACACAGACATTCTAGGGAGGAGCTAGAGGCAGACACAGACATTCTAGGGAGGAGCTACAGGCAGACACAGACATTCTAGGGAGGAGCTAGAGGCAGACACAGACATTCTAGGGAGGAGCTAGAGGCAGAGACAGACATTCTAGGGAGGAGCTAGAGGCAGACACAGACATTCTAGAGAGGAGGTAGAGGCAGAGACAGACATCCTAGGGAGGAGCTAGAGGCAGAGACAGACATTCTAGGGAGGAGCCAGAAGCAGACACAGACATTCTAGGGAGGAGCTGGAGGCAGAGACAGGCATTCTAGGGAGGAGCTAGAGGCAGACACAGTCATTCTAGGGAGGAGCTAGAGGCAGAAACGGACATTCTAGGGAGGAGCTAGAGGCAGACATACATTCTAGGGAGGAGCTAGAGGAAGACACAGATATTCTAGGGAGGAGCTAGAGGCAAAGACAGACATTCTAGGGAGGTGTTAGAGGCAGACACAGACATTCTAGGGAGGAGCTAGAGGCAGACACAGTCATTCTAGGGAGGAGCTTGAGGCAGACACAGACATTCTAGGGTGGAGCTAGAGGCAGACACAGTCATTCTAGGGAGGAGCTAGAGGCAGAAACGGACATTCTAGGGAGGAGCTAGAGGCAGAGACAGACATTCTAGGGAGGAGCTAGAGGCAGAAACGGACATTCTAGGGAGGAGCTAGAATCAGACAGACATTTTAGGGAGGAGCTAGAGGCAGACACAGATATTCTAGGGAGGAGCTTGAGGCAGAGACAGACATTCTAGGGAGGAGCTAGAGGAAGACACAGTCATTCTAGGGAGGAGCTAGAGGCAGACATACATTCTAGGGAGGAGCTTGAGGCAGACACAGACATTCTAGGGAGGAGCTAGAGGCAGACACAGTCATTCTAGGGAGGAGCTAGAGGCAGAAACGGACATTCTAGGGAGGAGTTAGAGGCAGACAGACATTCTAGGGAGGAGCTAGAGGCAGACACAGACATTCTAGGGAGGAGCTAGAGGCAGACACAGATAATCTAGGGTGGAGCTAGAGGCAGAGACAGACATTCTAGGGAGGAGCTAGAGGCAGAAACGGACATTCTAGGGAGGAGCTAGAGGCAGACATACATTCTAGGCAGGAGCTAGAGGCAGACACAGATAATCTAGGGTGTAGCTAGAGGCAGAGACAGACATTCTAGGGAGGAGCTAGAGGCAGAAATGGAAATTCTAGGGAGGAGCTAGAAGCAGACAGACATTTTAGGGAGGAGCTAGATGCAGACACAGATATTCTAGGGAGGAGCTTGAGGCAGAGACAGACATCCTAGGGAGGAGCTAGAGGCAGACACAGTCATTCTAGGGAGGAGCTAGAGGCAGACATACATTCTAGGGAGGAGCTAGAGACAGAACAGACATTCTAGGGAGGAGCTAGACACAGACATTCTAGGGAGGAGCTAGAGGCAGACACACATTCTAGGGAGGAGCTGGAGGCAAACACAGAAATTCTAGGGAGGAGCTAGGGGCCGACACAGACATTCTAGGGAGGAGCTACAGGCACAGACATTCAAGGGAGGAGCTAGAGGCAGATACAGACATTCTAGGGAGGAGCTGGAGGCAGACACAGACATTCTAGGGAGAAGATAGAGGCAGACACAGACATTCTAGGGAGGAGCTAGACACAGACATTCTAGGGAGGAGCTAGAAGCAGACAGGCATTCTAGGGAGGAGCTAGAGGCAGACACAGACATTCTAGGGAGGAGCTAGAGACAGACACAGACATTCTAGGGAGGATCTAGAGGCAGACACAGACATTCTAGGGAGGAGCTACAGGCAGACACAGACATTCTAGGGAGGAGCTAGAGGCAGAGGCAGACATTCTAGGGAAGAGCTAGAGGCAGACACAGACATTCTAGGGAGGAGCTAGAGGCAGACACAGACATTCTAGGGAGGAGCTAGAGACAGACACAGACATTCTAGGGAGGAGCTAGAGGCAGAGACAGACATTCTAGGGAGGAGCTAGAGGCAGAAACGGACATTCTAGGGAGGAGCTAGAAGCAGACACAGACATTTTAGGGAGGAGCTAGAGGCAGACACAGATATTCTAGGGAGGAGCTTGAGGCAGAGACAGACATTCTAGGGAGGAGCTAGAGGCAGACACAGACATTCTAGAGAGGAGCTAGAGGCAGACACAGACATTCTAGGGAGGAGCTACAGGCAGACACAGACATTCTAGGGAGGAGCTACAGGCAGACACAGACATTCTAGGGAGGAGCTAGAGGCAGAGAGACATTCTAGGGAGGAGCTAGAGGCAGACACAGACATTCTAGGGAGGAGCTAGAGGCAGACACAGACATTCTAGGGAGGAGCTAGAGACAGACACAGACATTCTAGGGAGGAGCTAGAGGCAGACACAGACATTCTAGGGACGAGCAACAGGCAGACACAGACATTCTAGGGAGGAGCTAGAGGCAGACAGACATTCTAGGGAGGAGCTACAGGCAGACACAGACATTCTAGGGAGGAGCTAGAGGCAGACACAGACATTCTAGGGAGGAGCTAGAGGCAGAGACAGACATTCTAGGGAGGAGCTAGAGGCAGACACAGACATTCTAGAGAGGAGGTAGAGGCAGAGACAGACATCCTAGGGAGGAGCTAGAAGCAGACACAGACATTCTAGGGAGGAGCTGGAGGCAGAGACAGGCATTCTAGGGAGGAGCTAGAGGCAGACACAGTCATTCTAGGGAGGAGCTAGAGGAAGAAATGGACATTCTAGGGAGGAGCTAGAGGCAGACATACATTCTAGGGAGGAGCTAGAGGAAGACACAGATATTCTAGGGAGGAGCTAGAGGCAAAGACAGACATTCTAGGGAGGTGTTAGAGGCAGACACAGACATTCTAGGGAGGAGCTAGAGGCAGACACAGTCATTCTAGGGAGGAGCTTGAGGCAGACACAGACATTCTAGGGAGGAGCTAGAGGCAGACACAGTCATTCTAGGGAGGAGCTAGAGGCAGAAACGGACATTCTAGGGAGGAGCTAGAGGCAGAGACAAACATTCTAGGGAGGAGCTAGAGGCAGAAACGGACATTCTAGGGAGGAGCTAGAATCAGACAGACATTTTAGGGAGGAGCTAGAGGCAGACACAGATATTCTAGGGAGGAGCTTGAGGCAGAGACAGACATTCTAGGGAGGAGCTAGAGGAAGACACAGTCATTCTAGGGAGGAGCTAGAGGCAGACATACATTCTAGGGAGGAGCTTGAGGCAGACACAGACATTCTAGGGAGGAGCTAGAGGCAGACACAGTCATTCTAGGGAGGAGCTAGAGGCAGAAACGGACATTCTAGGGAGGAGTTAGAGGCAGACAGACATTCTAGGGAGGAGCTAGAGGCAGACACAGACATTCTAGGGAGGAGCTAGAGGCAGACACAGATAATCTAGGGTGGAGCTAGAGGCAGAGACAGACATTCTAGGGAGGAGCTAGAGGCAGAAACGGACATTCTAGGGAGGAGCTAGAGGCAGACATACATTCTAGGCAGGAGCTAGAGGCAGACACAGATAATCTAGGGTGTAGCTAGAGGCAGAGACAGACATTCTAGGGAGGAGCTAGAGGCAGAAATGGAAATTCTAGGGAGGAGCTAGAAGCAGACAGACATTTTAGGGAGGAGCTAGAGGCAGACACAGATATTCTAGGGAGGAGCTTGAGGCAGAGACAGATATTCTAGCGAGGAGCTAGAGGCAGACACAGTCATTCTAGGGAGGAGCTAGAGGCAGACATACATTCTAGGGAGGAGCTTGAGGCAGACACAGACATTCTAGGGAGGAGCTAGAGGCAGACACAGGCATTCTAGGGAGGAGCTAGAGGCAGAAACGGACATTCTAGGGAGGAGTTAGAGGCAGACAGACATTCTAGGGAGGAGCTAGAGGCAGACACAGACATTCTAGGGAGGAGCTAGAGGCAGACACAGATAATCTAGGGTGGAGCTAGAGGCAGAGACAGACATTCTATGGATGAGCTAGAGGCAGAAACGGACATTCTAGGGAGGAGCTAGAGGCAGACATACATTCTAGGCAGGAGCTAGAGGCAGACACAGATAATCTAGGGTGTAGCTAGAGGCAGAGACAGACATTCTAGGGAGGAGCTAGAGGCAGAAATGGAAATTCTAGGGAGGAGCTAGAAGCAGACAGACATTTTAGGGAGGAGCTAGAGGCAGACACAGATATTCTAGGGAGGAGCTTGAGGCAGAGACAGACATTCTAGGGAGGAGCTAGAGGCAGACACAGTCATTCTAGGGAGGAGCTAGAGGCAGACATACATTCTAGGGAGGAGCTTGAGGCAGACACAGACATTCTAGGGAGGAGCTAGAGGCAGACACAGTCATTCTAGGGAGGAGCTAGAGTGTTGTGAATTAGACTTTTTGGCTCCCTCTTGTGGTTACTAGTGATATGACTCTGGGATTTTCTTCCCTCAGTTTGCACCCACCTGGGTCGTTAGTCGAGGGGTGTTGCTATATAAACCTCCTGGATCCTTAGTCCAGTGCCTGGCATCGTTGTAATCAGATCCTTTCTGTTTGCTCCTATCTGCTGGTCCTGGTTCGTGCAAAATTAAGCTAAGTCCTGCTTCTTTGTTTTTTTGGGTTATTTGCTTGCTCTCATTTTTGTCCAGCTTGTACTAAATGTGATTCCTGACCTTGCTGGAAGCTCTAGGGGGCTGGTGTTCTCCCCCTGGGCCGTTAGACGGTTCGGGGGTTCTTGAATTTCCAGCGTGGATATTTTTGATAGGGTTTTTGCTGACCATATAAGTTATCTTACTATATTCTGCTATTAGCTAGTGGGCCTCTCTTTGCTAAATACCTAGCTCATTCTTACGTTTGTCTTTTCCTCTTACCTCACCGTTATTATTTGTTGGGGGCTTGTATCCAACTTTTGGGGTCTTTTCTCTGGAGGCAAGAAAGGTCTTTCTTTTCCCTTCTATTGTTAGTTAGTTCTCCGGCTGGCGCGAGACGTCTAGAATCAACGTAGGCACGTTCCCCGGCTGCTGGTATTTGTGGTGCTAGGATTAGATATATGGTCAGCCCAGTTACCACTGCCCTATGAGCTGGTTTTTGTGTTTGCAGACTTAGTAATTATTTTTGAGACCCTCTGCCATTGGGGTCATAACAGTATGCCAGGCCAACATTGAATGTTTAATGCATTGCAGAAGTGGGATAATAAGAAAGGAAATTCTGAGTTTTTTTTTTTTTTTTTTCCTCTCTTCCTCCCCTTTGCCTTTGAGTGGCTTGTGCTTGCTGCAGACATGAATGTCCAGACCTTGATTACAAGTGTAGACCAGCTTGCTGCTCGTGTGCAGGGCATACAAGATTTTGTTACCAGTAGTCCTATGTCTGAACCTAAAATACCTATTCCTGAACTGTTTTCTGGAGACCGATTTAGGTTTTGGAATTTCAAGAATAATTGTAAATTGTTTCTTTCTCTGAGACCCCGTTCATCTGGAGATTCAGCTCAGCAAGTTAAAATTGTTATTTCTTTTTTACGGGGCGACCCTCAGGATTGGGCTTTCTCGCTAGCGCCAGGAGATCCGGCATTGGCAAATATTGATGCGTTTTTTCTGGCGCTCGGATTGCTTTACGAGGAACCCAATCTTGAAGTTCAGGCAGAAAAAGCCTTGCTGGCTATTTTTCAGGGCCAGGATGAAGCTGAAGTGTATTGCCAAAAATTTCGGAAATGGTCCGTGCTTACTCAGTGGAATGAGTGTGCTCTGGCCGCAAATTTCAGAAATGGCCTTTCTGAAGCCATTAAGAATGTGATGGTGGGTTTCCCCATTCCTACAAGTCTGAATGATTCCATGGCGCTGGCTATTCAAATTGACCGGCGTTTGCGGGAGCGCAAAACCGCTAATCCTCTGGTGGTGTTGTCTGAACAAACGCCTGATTTGATGCAATGTGATAGAATTCAGACTAGAAATGAGCGGAAAAATCATAGACGTCAGAATGGGTTGTGTTTTTACTGTGGTGATTCTACACATGTTATATCAGCATGCTCTAAACGCCTGACCAGGGTTGTTAGTCCTGTCGCCATTGGTAGTTTGCAACCTAAATTTATTTTGTCTGTGACTTTAATTTGCTCATTGTCTTCTTGCCCTGTTATGGCGTTTGTGGATTCAGGTGCTGCCCTGAGTCTTATGGATCTGTCATTTGCCAAGCGCTGTGGTTTTGTTCTTGAACCGTTGGTAAATCCTATTCCTCTTAGAGGTATTGATGCTACGCCATTGGCGGAAAATAAACCGCAGTTTTGGACGCAGGTAACCATGTGTATGACTCCTGAACATCGGGAGGTGATTCGTTTTCTTGTTCTGCATAAAATGCATGATTTGGTCGTTTTGGGTCTGCCATGGTTACAGACCCACAATCCAGTCTTGGATTGGAAGGCAATGTCTGTGTCAAGTTGGGGCTGTCAGGGAATTCATGCTGATTCCCCGCCGGTGTCTATTGCTTCCTCTACTCCTTCGGAAGTTCCTGAGTATTTGTCTGATTATCAGGATGTATTCAGCGAGTCCAGATCCAGTGCTCTGCCTCCTCATAGGGACTGTGACTGCGCCATAGATTTGATTCCAGGTAGTAAATTTCCTAAGGGAAGATTATTTAATCTGTCTGTACCTGAGCATGCCGCAATGCGTTCGTATATGAAGGAGTCTCTGGAGAAGGGGCATATCCGTCCATCCTCTTCCCCTCTTGGTACTGGATTCTTTTTTGTGGCCAAGAAGGACGGATCTTTGAGACCTTGTATTGACTATCGGCTTCTGAATAAAATCACTGTTAAATTTCAGTATCCTTTGCCTCTGTTGTCGGACTTGTTTGCCCGGATTAAAGGTGCCAAGTGGTTCACCAAGATAGATCTTCGTGGTGCGTACAACCTTGTGCGCATTAAGCAAGGAGATGAATAGAAGACTGCATTTAATACGCCCGAAGGTCATTTTGAGTACTTGGTGATGCCTTTTGGGCTCTCTAATGCTCCCTCAGTGTTTCAGTCCTTTATGCATGATATTTTCTGGAAGTATCTGGATAAATTTATGATTGTTTATCTGGATGATATTCTGGTTTTCTCTGAAGATTGGGACTCACATGTGGAGCAGGTCAGGATGGTGTTTCAGGTTTTGCGTGAGAATGCTTTGTTTGTTAAGGGCTCAAAGTGTCTCTTTGGAGTACAGAAGGTTCCCTTTTTGGGGTTTATTTTTTCCCCTTCTGCTGTGGAGATGGACCCAGTCAAGGTCCGAGCTATTCATGAGTGGACTCAACTCACGTCAGTTAAGAGTCTTCAGAAGTTCTTGGGTTTTGCTAACTTCTACCGTCGTTTTATCGCTAATTTTTCTAGCGTTGTTAAACCTTTGACGGATATGACCAAGAAAGGTTCTGATGTTGCTAACTGGGCTCCTGCAGCCGTGGAGGCATTCCAGGAGTTGAAGCGCCGGTTTACTTCGGCGCCTGTTTTGTGCCAGCCTGATGTCTCACTTCCCTTTCAGGTCGAAGTGGATGCTTCTGAGATTGGGGCAGGGGCCGTTTTGTCACAGAGAGGCCCTGGTTGCTCGGTAATGAGACCATGTGCTTTCTTCTCTAGGAAGTTTTCGCCTGCTGAGCGGAATTATGATGTTGGCAATCGGGAGTTGCTGGCCATGAAGTGGGCATTTGAGGAGTGGCGTCATTGGCTCGAGGGTGCTAAGCACGTGTGGTGGTCTTGACTGATCACAAAAATCTGATGTATCTCGAGTCTGCTAAACGCCTGAATCCTAGACAGGCCCGCTGGTCATTGTTTTTCTCCCGTTTTGACTTTGTGGTCTCGTATTTACCAGGTTCAAAGAATGTGAAGGCTGATGCTCTTTCAAGGAGCTTTGTGCCTAACTCTCCTGGAGTCGCAGAACCAGTTGGTATTCTTAAAGAGGGAGTTATCTTGTCAGCCATTTCTCCTGATTTGCGACGCGTGTTGCAGAGATTTCAAGCTGGTAAACCTGACTCTTGTCCACCTGACAGACTGTTTGTTCCTGATAAGTGGACCAGCAGAGTCATTTCCGAGGTTCATTCCTCGGTGTTGGCAGGTCATCCGGGAATTTTTGGCACCAGAGATCTGGTGGCTAGGTCCTTTTGGTGGCCTTCCTTGTCACGAGATGTGCGGTCATTTGTGCAGTCCTGTGGGACTTGTGCTCGAGCTAAGCCTTGCTGTTCTCGTGCCAGCGGGTTGCTCTTGCCCTTGCCTGTCCCGAGGAGGTTTTGGACACACATTTCCATGGATTTCATTTCTGATCTCCCGGTGTCTCAGGGTATGTCTGTCATCTGGGTGGTATGTGATCGCTTTTCGAAAATGGTCCATTTGGTGCCTTTGCCTAAGCTGCCTTCTTCTTCCGATCTGGTTCCTGTGTTCTTTCAGAATGTGGTTCGTTTACACGGCATTCCTGAGAATATTGTGTCTGACAGAGGATCCCAGTTTGTTTCCAGGTTCTGGCGATCCTTTTGTGCTAGGATGGGCATTGATTTGTCGTTCTCGTCTGCCTTTCATCCTCAGACTAATGGACAAACGGAGCGAACTAATCAGACTCTGGAGGCTTATTTGAGGTGTTTTGTTTCGGCAGATCAGGATGATTGGGTGACCTTCTTGCCGTTGGCTGAGTTTGCCCTTAATAATCGGGCTAGTTCCGCTACTTTGGTTTCGCCATTTTTCTGCAACTCTGGTTTCCATCCTCGTTTTTCCTCGGGACATGTGGAGCCTTCTGACTGTCCTGGGGTAGATTCTGTGGTGGATAGGTTGCAGCAGATCTGGAATCATGTGGTGGACAACTTAAAATTGTCACAGGAGAAGGCTCAGCATTTTGCCAACCGCCGCCGCGGTGTGGGTCCCCGACTTCGTGTTGGGGATTTGGTGTGGCTGTCTTCTCGATTTGTTCCTATGAAGGTCTCCTCTCCTAAATTTAAGCCTCGCTTCATCGGTCCTTACAATATATTGGAAATCCTTAATCCAGTGTCCTTTCGCTTGGATCTTCCGGTTTCGTTTGCCATTCACAACGTGTTCCATAGGTCTTTGTTGCGACGCTATGTTGTGCCTGTGGTTCCTTCTGCTGAGCCTCCTGCTCCGGTGTTGGTTGAGGGCGAGTTGGAGTACGTGGTGGAGAAGATCTTGGATTCTCGTCTCTCCAGACGGAGGCTTCAGTATCTGGTCAAGTGGAAGGGCTATGGTCAGGAGGATAATTCCTGGGTGGTTGCCTCTGATGTGCATGCGGCCGATTTAGTTCGGGCCTTTCACGCTGCTCATCCTGATCGCCCTGGTGGTCTTGGTGAGGGTTCGGTGACCCCTCCTTAAGGGGGGGGTACTGTTGTGAATTAGACTTTTTGGCTCCCTTTTGTGGTTACTAGTGATATGACTCTGGGATTTTCTTCCCTCAGTTTGCACCCACCTGGGTCATTAGTCCAGGGGTGTTGCTATATAAACCTCCTGGATCCTTAGTCCAGTGCCTGGCATCGTTGTAATCAGATCCTTTCTGTTTGCTCCTATCTGCTGGTCCTGGTTCGTGCAAAATTAAGCTAAGTCCTGCTTCTTTGTTTTTTTGGGTTATTTGCTTGCTCTCATTTTTGTCCAGCTTGTACTAAATGTGATTCCTGACCTTGCTGGAAGCTCTAGGGGGCTGGTGTTCTCACCCCGGGCCGTTAGACGGTTCAGGGGTTCTTGAATTTCCAGCGTGGATATTTTTGATAGGGTTTTTGCTGACCATATAAGTTATCTTACTAGTTGGAGCGCCCCCACACCGCCGCAGGGCCGAGGGGTACCCGGAGCCGGGCCTCTGAGTCTCTGCTCTGGGGTTGTCACGGTGGCTAGACCCGGTCCGTGGCCCTGTCTGTCAGTGGGGGACGTCCGGTGCAATAAGTGGTGTTGTAACGGTGCAGTTGTGGGGTGCAGGTCGCGGTAAATAACGAGGACACCAGGTTGCAGTCTCTTTACCTCTTTACTGAAGATCTCTGAGTCCTCAGTCCAGAATACGGCTCACCAGGCTGCGCAAGTCCGGCCGGTCCAATGACACTTCCAGAGTTCTCTTCACAGGAGGAAATCTGTGCCTTCCCCCTAGCGCTATGTGTTGTAGTCCTTCCCTGCTGTGCTTACGGAAAGTACCCCACAACTGTTGTGTCTGTTTCTTAGTTCCCTCACAACTCGACTAGATGATGTTCTGCTAATCCTCCGTCCCTCCCTGAGGTTCGGGTAGGAACGGCACCCGTTTGACGGGTAGGCCTGGAGTTCTTCCGGGACCCTAGAGACGCCCCTCTCCCACAATTGCCTCCCAAGACTTCATAGGTGATTTGAGTTAGACAGCCCGCCTGAGACTGACTGTCCTGCCGCTGTTTGGAGTATTGCTTGAAGCTGAATGTTATTCTACTCCCTCGGCGTTCCGGCCACCGGTAGTGCGCCTCAGTAGGATGTTGCTTCGATCTTACAGCACGACTCCTACTGGTATTTCTCCTTTGCGTGATCCCGTTTCTCACTCAGCACAATCTATCTCTCTTCTAATCCTTTCTTGGGTACCGCCGCTACCCGGAGCAGGCACGGTCCCGTTACGTTCGTTCTCGTTGCCAAGCCTCTGTCAGGATCCCACCCCTGACAGAGACCCTACTGTATCTTCCCCTACAACACCCTCTGCCACAAGGTGTTGCCTGGTTCCAACCCAGTCAGCTTTCTGATCTAACTTCCTGCCTGACCCCCAGTTTACCCACTATGGTGGGGAGTGGCCTAATGAATAGCACCCTTAGCTCCCCCCGGAGGCCCGGCTGTGAAATGTATTGGTGTCTGTGATACCTGATCAGATGAACTCCTTCAGTGCCATCAGACGCACCATAGCTCCCCATAGTGGCGGAGCCACAGTACTGCAACGACCAGGACTCTGGGGCGCTGCACTCCCCCCTGGTTAAACACAGTACTCCGGGACTGGGAAGAAAACAACAATACAAGTTTAGCAAAAAGACATACAATTTTGTTGAGTGCAATAACAATAAGTATACTTGAACAGGCTTCCCTTTATGGGAGGTAAGGACACTTGAACGTTACAAACATGGTTAAATAACATAGCAACATGCTATAAATAACTCTTCTTACCCAACCGGGTATTCTACTAAGTGCAAAAACTGCTGAACAATACTTTAACGTTGCCTTTAAGGACATACACTCTGTATCCACTAAAGACCTTCCTATAATCACATTATAAGGTAATTTTAACTTTTTCATTCTCCTTCTTTAAATCTGCAGGACCGCCTGTCCTATCGGCACCAGACCTACTGCATCTCCTTTCTGTTACAGGACCGCCCCGTTCAGCCGGGGCCTACCGCCTTTTCAACTTCTATACACAGTATAGATCATAACATCACTTTCATTTTTAGAAGCACTGAGCCATCTAAGTATGGCTCCTAGGAGGACTCACTTCCTAACCCCTACGGGTTCACTTTCTGTCCTCTGTAACACATTATTAACTCTTTCTTTACAATAAACTAACTTTCTATGGAGGACTCAGGGTTTACCTTCTATCCCCACTTTCTATCAACATTATCAATCATTCCCCCTTCTTTCGAGAAACATCATCATTTCTTCACAATTAACTGGTTGGATACATATAACTTTCTCATATACACATTATCATCACTTTCTTTCATCAAACATTATTGCTACCTATCTTAAAGCAATATCACCGTTTAAGTGCAACAATTGAACATCCCCTTTAAGAAGGGACCAAGTCTCTATGAGGTAGCATTTCTCCTCAAGCTACCAGTCCTTACTCAGCAAAGGTTCCAGTGTGGTATCTTCACAAAGAGTCCTTTTTGAAGTAAAACCAGTAGGGAGCGCCTTTAAGAAGGTGCAACTATTTACAATAAGTTCGTATCATGCACTGTTCATGATTGCGGCAGTTCTTGATAACAGGAAACAAAAAGTGGAAAAACAAACCAAACAATTGGGATCCCGGGTCAACAAAGGGATCCCTTTAAAAGTTAACCCTAGACGGGTTCAGCAGCAAAACAGGAAGAAACAGTTAAAGGGAAGAACTATTTACATTATCATGGTTTCGAGGTTTATTCTTGTTCTGGCGGTCTTGGTCCCTGACCTCTGACCGCTGCGGCATCTGCGCCGGTAGCAGGTCCCGCAGGGGCCATCAGACCACCCGGTGTCTGGATCTGAAGGCTGACCTTGCTTGCGAGTTCAGTAGCCGCTACTACGCGTATGGTGGTGATGGTCACAAGATCTGGCAAATCTGGATCTGTCATGATCGGGGCAGCAGGTGACGCCCCCTCAGGCTCACATCGCCGGACATCCCGAGCACACCATCCTTGTGCGCTCCTATGACGGGTGTACGTCACCTGGTCCCCCCTTCGTAGTGGATCGCCATTCCGGTCGCAGCAGGGAGTTTTCACGTTATAACTTGTAACAAAGACGTCAGTGGGTAGCCCCGGCTCCTGTATGGAACCCCATCCCCTCTTCGGGTGGAAGGCCAACACAGTCCCCCGCTTTACCACGCCTTTCCTGCCCTGCACAGACTTTCTGCGTTGCGTATCAGGTTGTTCAACCTCGTCTCGATCCTTCCAGTGGTGGATTAGACATTGCTTATATTGCTCCCAAGTGAGCACGGCAAGGGTGAGGCCGTCCTCCCGGGCTCCATCCGGCCCGGTCCAGGGGGTGTCCCACCGGAGGACCACCCCGTCTGGGCCCACATCTATGGGTTCTCCCATCTGGGTTGGTAGCGGAGGCACTAGCTTCCCCATCGTGTTAGAGGTGAGGATCACCCGCTCCACTGAGAAGAAACGATTATTGCTGGGGTGAGGAGCGCTCACAGGAGCGGGATCGGTCGGGGGAACCGGACCGGTCAGGGGAGCAGAATCGGCTGGGGGAGTAGGGGCGCTTTCCATACCTGCGCCTGATGTGATTCCACCGGTGTCGATCCGTTCCGCCGACAGGGACACTGGAATCGGCTGCAGCCCGGACCGCCGCTCCTCCGAGATGGTCTCTTGTGGTGGCTCCGCCCTCCATGGCTCCGTGGTCGGGATAGGTAGGCTCGGCTCCTCCGTCGGCGGCTCTAAGGAGTTCAGATCCTTCACCGGCGGTGGACGCGAGTCCGTCTCTGATGGGTAAGGGCAGGCCGGGATCACCCCGCTGCTGCTCGAGCACTCGCTGCTCATCGTCGCTGTCGGGCATTCGGCGGCAACGCATGCACCTGGCTCCGCCATTTCTCCGAGGTCGGGCTCCATCTTCTGCTTCCCGCCGTTGCAAATCAGGGGGTCGTCCTCTGCTTGAAGGCAGGTCCTCACTTTGCAGCCAGAAGCGCAGGGGGCGGTAGCCATTTCTCGCGCCACTCTGGTAGTCTCCTCCCATGGCACGCCCTCCTTCTTCTCTGGCGTAGCAATGGCGGCGGCTTTTGGCGGGAACTCCTCTGGGTCAATGGCAATACACAGTCTCTCAATAAAGTACAGTCCAAGCACAACAAATCACAGTTCCAAGGCACACATGACCTGATTCTTCAGGCTTAAGTAGATCCTGTTCGTGACGCCAAGTTGGAGCGCCCCCACACCACCGCAGGGCCGAGGGGTACCCGGAGCCGGGCCTCTGAGTCTCTGCTCTGGGGTTGTCACGGTGGCTAGACCCGGTCCGTGGCCCTGTCTGTCAGTGGGGGACGTCCGGTGCAATAAGTGGTGTTGTAACGGTGCAGTTGTGGGGTGCAGGTCGCGGTAAATAACGAGGACACCAGGTTGCAGTCTCTTTACCTCTTTACTGAAGATCTCTGAGTCCTCAGTCCAGAATACGGCTCACCAGGCTGCGCAAGTCCGGCCGGTCCAATGACACTTCCAGAGTTCTCTTCACAGGAGGAAATCTGTGCCTTCCCCTTAGCGCTATGTGTTGTAGTCCTTCCCTGCTGTGCTTACGGAAAGTACCCCACAACTGTTGTGTCTGTTTCTTAGTTCCCTCACAACTCGACTAGATGATGTTCTGCTAATCCTCCGTCCCTCCCTGAGGTTCGGGTAGGAACGGCACCCGTTTGACGGGTAGGCCTGGAGTTCTTCCGGGACCCTAGAGACGCCCCTCTCCCACAATTGCCTCCCAAGACTTCATAGGTGATTTGAGTTAGACAGCCCGCCTGAGACTGACTGTCCTGCCGCTGTTTGGAGTATTGCTTGAAGCTGAATGTTATTCTACTCCCTCGGCGTTCCGGCCACCGGTAGTGCGCCTCAGTAGGGTGTTGCTTCGATCTTACAGCACGACTCCTACTGGTATTTCTCCTTTGCGTGATCCCATTTCTCACTCAGCACAATCTATCTCTCTTCTAATCCTTTCTTGGGTACCGCCGCTACCCGGAGCAGGCACGGTCCCGTTACGTTCGTTCTCGTTGCCAAGCCTCTGTCAGGATCCCACCCCTGACAGAGACCCTACTGTATCTTCCCCTACAACACCCTCTGCCACAAGGTGTTGCCTGGTTCCAACCCAGTCAGCTTTCTGATCTAACTTCCTGCCTGACCCCCAGTTTACCCACTATGGTGGGGAGTGGCCTAATGAATAGCACCCTTAGCTCCCCCCGGATGCCCGGCTGTGAAATGTATTGGTGTCTGTGATACCTGATCAGATGAACTCCTTCAGTGCCATCGGACGCACCATAGCTCCCCATAGTGGCGGAGCCACAGTACTGCAACGACCAGGACTCTGGGGCGCTGCACTATATTCTGCTATTAGCTAGTGGGCCTTTCTTTGCTAAATACCTAGCTCATTCTTACGTTTGTCTTTTCCTCTTACCTCACCGTTATTATTTGTTGGGGGCTTGTATCCAACTTTTGGGGTCTTTTCTCTGGAGGCAAGAAAGGTCTTTCTTTTCCCTTCTAGGGTTAGTTAGTTCTCCGGCTGGCGCGAGACGTCTAGAATCAACGTAGGCACGTTCCCCGGCTGCTGGTATTTGTGGTGCTAGGATTAGATATATGGTCAGCCCAGTTACCACTGCCCTATGAGCTGGTTTTTGTGTTTGCAGACTTAGTAATTATTTTTGAGACCCTCTGCCATTGGGGTCATAACACTAGAGGCAGAAACGGACATTCTAGGGAGGAGTTAGAGGCAGACAGACATTCTAGGGAGGAGCTAGAGGCAGACACAGACATCCTGTTGCAAGTTCCCTGAAATGACAGCTACAGTTCTCCATAGAACTTTGTGAGGACCAAAGGTCATATAGTTCAGTAATGGGAAAATTAAAAATGTTGCAATTTTCATAGTGGCCACTGAGACTTTTTTTTAGACTAATATTTCTTGTACTTTTCCTAATTTTTTTTCAGCCGTTTCCTTATCATTAGAGGCATAATTGCAATGACAATTGACTCCTGTGAACATAGGTAATAAGGATCCACCAATCACAACAACAGGTGAAGCTACAGCTCACCTCTTCCCTTTCTAATGACCTTTGCACACGCTTATTAGATACTTTAATACCAAAGATAGAGTCTGAGTTTGGTCATTGCTGCTAATGTACATGTGAATTTACCTGAAACAACAGGAAGTTAGAGTTTAAAGAAGCCCCAGTGGCCGGTGTGACAATTGTAAGACTACTACATTTTAATAAAGACTGTGAGAGAAAAAGAACATTGACAAGTAATGTTTAAAACATTTAACACAAAAGCCTAATTTAAACATGATGTCAGTATTATATATATATATATATAACATCATCACACCGCAGTCCAGGCACCTAAATTAATACAACCCCCAGGCCAGAACCCTAATAGAACCCAGATCAGACCCTTACATAGATACAGACCCCAGACCAGAACCCTAAATAAATACAGACCCCAGACGAGTCTCCTTCACTAAATAAATACAAGCCCCAGACCAGACAACTAAATGAATACAGATCACAGACCAGAACCCTAAATAAATAGACCCTAGATCAGACCCTTACATAATTATAGACCTCGAACAGAACCCTAGATAAATATACCCGGCCAGATCATTACATAAATTCAAACCCCGTATATATATCTAAAGATATACAGACCCCAGACCCCTAAATAGAGATCCTGACCAAATGCCTAATTAAATATAGAACCCAGATCAGACCCCTAAATAAATCCAAAATCAGACCAGTCCTCTAAGTGAAAACAGACCACTAAATAAATATAGACCCCAGTCCAGACCCCTATATAAATATAGACCCCAGAACAGGCCTTAAAATAAATATGGGTCCTCAACCAGGCCCCCTAATTAATATAGAACCCAAACCAGACTCCGACATAAATATGGATCTAAGATAATACCATTAAATAGATACAGACCCCAGAATCGAAGTCTATTCATTGTGGTTCATGTACATGTTCACTTCCTGAAGCCACAGGAAGTTAGAGCTTAAAAAAGCCCCAGTGGCCAATTTGAGAATTGCAAGATTATTAAATTTTATTTTTAATACTGATTGTGATATGAGAAAAAAAACATTGCCAAAAACTTTAACATACATGTAACACAAAAATATTTACCTTAAATAATAGCTAATTTTCGGGATGGTGGGGTTTACATAAAGGAACAAACTTGATTTTCTCTGTATTGATAAATCAATCTGCGGCCACACTGATGTTTTAGTAAGCAAACCATCTGTCAAACTCCAATTAAAGGGTCTTTTCCAAGATTGAACATTATCCCTTATCTCTAAGCAATGCTCCATTAAGACAAACCTCGATCTAGGGAATGCTGGGGTTCCTAGAGGTAGGACCACAAGCGATCCATAAATTATCCCTTATGCTTTGGATAGGGGATAATTTTTAGACGTGGGAAAAAAAACACTTTAAATCCGGCCAAAATCCACTTTTCTATTACTATTTTCAGGCTGAGTCGGAATATCAGGAATATTGATGGGAATGATGACTAATTAACGGTAAGACTTTGGTTAACAATTCGATGTTGTGATGGTTATGTAAGCTTCAATTTAGCACCTGGGAAAAGAGAAGAAAAAGAAAAAAAACGGACGCCATATTTGGCTTTTCCGCTCCCCTAATATACAAATCCCATAAGAGCCGCAGTGAGTTAGTTCCATCTGTTCTGCCTTTTTAGCGGTAGAGTCTGAGGTGCTTTATCTCAAATGCCGCCGTTACAAGCTGGGTCTCTACACCTTAAGGAGCCATAAAAAAATTAAAACAGCCATAAAACTATTGAGATATCCTTGGATTCTCCTTAGCAGACGGACGGAAAATGAACAGAGATGTCAGATTTGACATCGCAATTATCCCCGAGTTCGGCGAAGATTCCCCTCTAGACCGTTTAGGTTTTGTCACATTTGATTGCGAAGTTCAACAAAGTAATACGAAAATATTAATAAGATCGGTATTTATGGCTAATACACTCGGAGGATTAAATCTTGGGGGTGGAGAAGGGTAAGACATTGATGGAAAGTCACATAATAAGGAGCCGTTTCACTTTTAAAGGTCCCATAACCCGAAAGTAAATGGAACCGGGTTGTAATATTAGTCACTGCCAATAAACAAGGGGGGCGCTGTTTCTAAAGGAGAAAAAAAGTATAAAAAAAATTTAAGACTGTTTTAAAGGTCTAATTTGTTTTTACTTTAGAGCAAATTTTGGTTAAAAGGTCGTCCTAATTGATTAATTTTAACCAAAAGATACTAGGGTCATAAACATGGTGGATACCGTATCACAAAAGGATCTAAATAATATAATATAATAGTAATATAATATAAAATAGGTCCACGAATTGCTCCATTTTTCAAACGAAGAATTGGAAGGGAAGTAAAAAATAAATCTGCTTTCCAGCAGCCACCACTAGGGGGAGCCCAGCGTATACAGTTTTGTCATTGAGTTCAATGTATAATCAGTCTGCACTGAGCTCCCTCTAGTGGTGACTGTGAGCAGCTAAAATGCAATCATTAAATTATACAACAATGCTGTGGATTTGCAGCTCTGTATCACAGAAAATGGATTCTACAAAGGTATAGAAAGAAATTAATTGCTAAAAATGTGGAAAAATCACTTAAAAGTGGATATAAAGAACCAATAGAATAACATGTATGGCCAAAAGTAAGTGGACTCCCCTTTCCAAATTTGGACATTTCAGCCGACTCCAATGAGAAAAAGTCCATAAACATAGCAGATGGCCAAGTTGTATTGAATCAATGGAACTGGACGATTTTTTGGAGAAGGTCTCCACCCATTTGGTTATGACAGTGCCCCTGAGCACCCAATCGCCATGTTTGGTGTGGGAAAGGTCTGACTGATCAATTGGTCAACTGGAATGCCACAAGTTTCCGATGAACCAAAATCCCTACAGATATGTCCTAAAAGTTGGGTGGAAAGCCTACAAAGAAAAGTGAAAGCTGCTAAGGCAGCAAATGGGGGACCACCCATATAAATACCCATAGTTATATATTGAGAAGATGCACAAGGACGTGTCATGGTCACCATATGGTCACCACACACTTTTGCCTTTATGTTGCCTCTAGGGTTACTGACAATTTCACTCGCGTCTAGTGAATACATAGTTACTGTTGTTCTGCCTCTAGTAACATTGTATCTCCGAGGACTGTTGCAGAACTCACAAATTCCCCATCGGACCTTTAAACATAAGCAATAACGGTAATAATTGCTGCCATATTTAGATTACCGAGAACCAAACATGAGTGTCCTGAAAAGAAGCTTCCATGTAAGGAGACTGGAGAGGTCTATACTGGTCTAAATGGCCAATTTTCGGCCCTTGCTATGTACAAGTTGATCCGCGCCCGTTTGTGGTGTTTACGGGGGCAGAACGATCGATAATACTGCACCCATACAGCCTGCGTGTTCTCGGCACCACATGTGGATTTTACCTGTTCGTGGGCCTTATGTCACAGGAGAGGCAAGAGACCGTGCTCTGTGCAGCAGCACGCAGCATGTCACAGGCCATGTACCAGCTCCAGCCCTCTGCAGGGGAGGCGCAGATATCAGCTGACAATGGCCTTACCTATTCTACAGAAGTGACAAGAGACTGTGCCCTTAGTTTTTTTTTATTAATAAGTGTATAGGATGTGTGCCCATATTTATGGGCTATATAAGGCCCATAATGTATTTAGGTTGCTATGGGTGGTTCATACCATATATAGGGACTTATGTAGGGGCTTATACTGTATATAGGGGGCTATGTGGGGCTCATACTGTATATAAGAGGATTTGTGGGGGCTCATACTGTATATAGGAGGCTATGCAGGGGCTTATACTGTATATAAGGGGCTATATGGGGGCTCATACTGTATATAGGGACTTATGTAGGGGCTCATACTGTATATAGGAGGCTATGTGTGGGCTCATACTGTATATAGGATATGTGTGGGCTCATACTGTATATAGGAGGTTATGTGGGGGCTCATACTGTACACAGGCTATATGGGGGCTCATACTGTATATAGGCAGCTATGTGGGGGCTCATACTGTACACTTGTGGCTATATGGGGGCTCATACTACATAGGCAGCTATGTGGGGGCTCATACTGTACACAGGAGGCTATATGGGGGCTCATACTGTACACAGGAGGTTATGTGGGGCTCACACTATATATAGGCAGCTATGTTGAGGCTCATACTGTACACTGGAGGCTATATGGGGGCTCATACTGTATATAGGAGGTTATGTGGGGGCTCATACTATATAGGCAGCTATGTGGGGCTCATACTGTACACAGGAGGCTATATGGGGGCTTATACTGTACACAGGAGGTTATGTGGGGCTCACACTATATATAGGCAGCTATGTTGAGGCTCATACTGTACACTGGAGGCTATATGGGGGCTCATACTGTATATAGGAGGTTATGTGGGGGCTCATACTATATAGGCAGCTATGTGGGGCTCATACTGTACACAGGAGGCTATATGGGGGCTCATACTGTATATAGGAGGTTATGTGGGGGCTATGCTATATATAGGCAGCTATGTAGGGATCATACTGTACACAGGAGGTTATGTGGGGGCTCACACTAGGGAGCTATAAAGGGCTAATACTGTATCTAGGAGGTTATGTGGGGGCTCATACTGTACACAGAAGGCTATATGGGGGCTCATACTGTATATAGGCAGCTATGTGGGGGCTCATACTGTATCTAGGAGGCTATGTGGGGGCTTACAGTGTATGTAGGGGGCTGACTGACACTGGCTCAGCATTAAGGCCAGCTTTCAGTCAGGGACAGTAGCGTAGATACAGTCGTTGCTTTGTATACTCAGCAGGGGAACTGAACCAGCGCTGGTGCCTCCTCCATGACTGAAACCGAATGCTGGCGGGGACAATAAAGTTAATTTTCTCCCGGCTGCATTCGGCTATGTGCAGGCTCCAGGCCGGTTAGTAACGCTATTAACCTGCAGATTAACCGCATATCTTCAGGTTAATAGCGTTATTTCTGGAGACAGGTTCCATTTAAATAATCTACAGGAGAGGTAAGAGACAGTGCAGCAGCTCGCAGCCTGTCACAGGCCAGGTACCAGCTCCATCCCGCTGCGGTACGGGCAATAGCCTGACATGATCTACACAGAACAAAAGTGCAGGAGAATGGCCGACGGCAGAACATACAAGGATTAGAGGACGCGTGGTCGTCACTTGGCTCGTTCATGGATTCTTGTTGTAGAAAAATGGGGCCTTATATGAGCAGGAGGTCCGAGGACCAGCAGATGTCTCATCCGTTGCCAGTGTCCATGAGGCATCTGCTACGTAGGTGAGATCCATACAATGTGGTACTTAAAGGGTTTAATAATAGGATCCAGCGATGAGATCTGCCGGTGACGTCATCATCGCCATATTCTAACCAGCCCCCTGACATAGTAAAGATGTTCTTCCCCCTCCTTTTCTGCTGTGTAATTCTCGTTCTTCATGAAAATCTGCTATTCTCATCCTAACATGCATCATCCTTGGCTTTCATACGAGATGCCAGGGGGCAAAGTGCCAGCGGGCCCATCTGCATCTTGTTGGCATTGGAGCGTCTGGGTTGTTCTCAGGGGTCGGTGCAGATTAATCAGATGGCAGCGCTGCCCATGAATGCCGAGACATGTGACTCCACCACCTGGGCCGTAACCCTTTTATTACCGAACTCTCTCCTCCGCCTGGCATTGTCTTGATCCGCTGACATTCTGTGAGGAAGGGATGGAATATCTATAGCAAAAGAAAAAAATGAAAACAGAACTCGCCCCTTTAGATAATTTTTTTATCAGATCACAGCCACGTTGTCCCCCCCAGCTATAATTCACATTGACATTTAGGCCATTGCCTACGGCGGCAATCTCATTAGTGGCTAATGAGCACCCCTTGTGTCCCTAATTGCATACCCCAAAATAGTGATATTGCTTGGGATCTGGGGTTGGGATAATGTAGGAGTCTTGTCTGGGGTCTGACTTTTGATATGTCTGGTCCAGGGTTTGAAGTTTTTTAGGGCTCTGATTATTTAAGGATTTGAAATAATTTATTTGGGGGGGTCTTTTTATTTGAGGAGCCTGATGTAGGGTCTAATTCAATAAGGTAGTCTGGAGTTTGATGTTTGATTGGAGGTCAAACTTTATTTAGAGTTCAAACTTTGATCGGAGGTCAAACTTTAATTGGAGGTCAAACTAGGGGGTCTGGAGTTTGAGTCACATCTGACTTCTTAAGGAACTTTGGGGTCTGAAAAATGTAAAGATTTGGTCTGGGGTCTAAATTTCAACCCTGGTTCAGGGGTTGAATCAACTAGGGTTATGTTCCCACGTTGCATTTTTTATGCAAATTAAAGCTACTTTTTACTGTACCAATAAAAGCTCTGCGATTTCGGGAACCTCATGCATACATTGTTTTTTTCTTTCCCTGACTGAATTAGAAAACTGCTGCTTTTTTGAAAACTGCAGCACGTCACTTCTTTCAGAATTTTTACACCCATAGAACGCAATGGGTAAGGGCAAAAATGCAGCAAAAAAGTCATCAGTTTTTGCTGTGTTTTTAGTGAAAAAAGCAGGTACAGCAGGATGGGTAACCCATGTATTTTTGTGATTTTCTCAACTTTAAGCAAAAATGTCTTGGTCTCCTCACCTGAGAATGAAAGGTAGGATTAGTAAAGTTTAATTAAATTAGTGATATGTGTAAAGTAAACACTGCCCGACCAAGGTGTGAAAGTAAACAATACCTGACCTGCTCAATGGCTATGACCAAGGTGTAAAAGTAAACACTGCCCGACCAAGGTGTGAAGGTAAACAATACCTGACCTACTCAATGGCTATGACCAAGGTGTGAAAGTAAACAATGCCTGACCAACTCTATGGCCCTGACCAATGTGTGAAAGTAAACAATATCTGACCTACTCAATGGCCCTGACCAAGGTGTGAAAGGAAAAATGCCTGACCAGCTCAATGGCCCTGACCAAGGTGTAAAAGGAAACAATGCTAGACCAACTAAATAGCCCTGACCAAGGTGTGAAAGTAAACAATGTAGAGTCTGATTATTATAGGGGTGTGATGTGGGATCTGATTATTATAGGGGTGTGATATGGGTCTGATTCATCTACTTACAGGATGTGGGGATTAATTGTAGGATTCGCGTCTGGGATCTGAAATAATATTGGGGTCTGATATATTTAATTTAGGGTTTGGTTTGGGGTTTACACCAGAATTTAAATAACAATATTTTGGGGTTCTTGTCTGTGGTCTGATTATTTATGTGATTATTTTAGGGGGCTGGTGTGGGGTCTAATTCACTTATGGGGTACGAGGTTTGAATTTAAGATTTTTCTATAGGATCTTAAATAACTTTGGGATCAGGGGTCTAAGCACATGGTCAAGGGGTCTTAATTAAGTTGGGGACAGAGCGCATGGGCAGGAGTCTTAATTTATTTAGGGGCAGAGCGCATGGTCAGGTGTCTTAATTTGAGGGGAGAGCGCATGGTTGGTAGCTTTAATTAATTTGGGGGCAGAGTGCATGGCCAGGGGTCTTAATAAATTTAGGACAGAGTGCATGGTCAGGAGTCTTAATTCATTTAGGGTCAGAGTGCATGGTCAGGAGTCCTAAGTCATTTAGGGTAAGAGTGCATGGTCAGGGGTCTTAATTAATTTAGGGCCAGAGCGCATTTTCAGGAGTCTTAATTCATTTAGGGGCAGAGTGCATGGTGAGGAGTCTTAATTAATTTTGGGGCAGAGCGCATGATCAGGGGTTTTAATTAATTTGAGAGCAGAGCGCATGGTCAGGAGTCTAAATTAATTTGGGGCAGAGTGCATGGTAAGGGCCCTAGGGGTTTTAATTAATTTAGTGGCAGAGTGCATGGTCAGGAGTCTTAATTTAGGGGAAGAGCGCATGTTCAACGATCTTTATTTAGGGTCAGTGTAGCTAGGAATATGTAATATGGTCTTGTAGTTGCTCTGTGCTGCTATACAGTGTCCATACATGCTGCAATCTGGTGTTAATAGACCCTACTTTTATGATTACAGGTGTTCACTTCTATAATTTGGCTAAATGATAAATACAGCTCTGCTACATTTGTATCTTGCCCATATATTAGTTTGTTAGCGTATGGGGTGATTAGATTTCCACACGTGCTCCCTGCCAGTCCGCCTGCTGTTACCCATCCTGCACTTCGCTGTTATTTTTATCTGTTGGTAGATGCATAATTTATATAAACACAACGTGAAGCAAAGCAGCAAAGCCGCTCTCAGGATCAGGGATTTCATTCACTGTCTTCTGTCTGTGGACTCCCAAAAATGACCTGAAGGTTATCATAGAATAATTCAGTCACCTGTCATACAAAAAAGCAAAAGGGAGGCAAGAAGACATCGTGTGCTGGGGAATAAACCCGATATGTACCACATTGTTTATACTGTACAAGTATAATAGCAGCTAGATTCCTGTACATAGGGGCAGTATTATAGTAGTTATATTCTTTTACATAGGGGGCAGTATTATAGTAGTTATATTCTTGTACATAGGGGCAGTATTATAGTAGTTATATTCTTTTACATAGGGGGCAGTATTATAGTAGTTATATTCTTGTACATAGGGGCAGTATTATAGTAGTTATATTCTTGTACATAGGGGCAGTATTATAGTAGTTATATTCTTGTACATAGGGGCAGTATTATAGTAGTTATATTCTTGTACATAGGGGCAGTATTATAGTAGTTATATTCTTGTACATAGGGGCAGTATTATAGTAGTTATATTCTTGTACATAGGAGCAGTATTATAGTAGTTATATTCCTGTACATAGGGGCAGTATTATAGTAGTTATATTCTTGTACATAGGGGCAGTATTATAGTAGTTATATTCCTGTACATAGGAGCAGTATTATAGTAGTTATATTCTTGTACATAGGGGGAAGTATTATAGTAGTTATATTCTTGTACATAGGGGCAGTATTATAGTAGTTATATTCTTGTACATAGGAGCAGTATTATAGTAGTTATATTCCTGTACATAGGGGCAGTATTATAGTAGTTATATTCTTGTACACAGGAGCAGTATTATAGTAGTTATATTCTTGTACATAGAAGCAGTATTATAGTAGTTATATTCTTGTACATAGGAACAGTATTATGGTAGCTATATTCTTGTACATAGGGGGCAGTATTATTGTAGTTATATTCCTGTACATAGGGGCAGTATTATAGTAGTTATATTCTTGTACACAGGAGCAGTATTATAGTAGTTATATTCTTGTACATAGGGGCAGTATTATAGTAGTTATATTCTTGTACATAGGGGGCAGTATTATAGTAGTTATATTCTTGTACACAGGAGCAGTATTATAGTAGTTATATTCTTGTACATAGGAGCAGTATTATAGTAGTTATATTCTTGTACATAGGAGCAGTATTATAGTAGTTATATTCTTGTACATAGGGGGCAGTATTATAGTAGTTATATTCTTGTACACAGGAGCAGTATTATAGTAGTTATATTCTTGTACATAGGGGCAGTATTATAGTAGTTATATTCTTGTACATAGGGGGCAGTATTATAGTAGTTATATTCTTGTACATAGGGGGCAGTATTATAGTAGTTATATTCTTGTACACAGGAGCAGTATTATAGTAGTTATATTCTTGTACATAGGAGCAGTATTATAGAAGTTATATTCTTGTACATAGAGGGCAGTATTATAGTAGTTATATTCTTGTACATAGGAACAGTATTATAGTAGTTATATTCTTGTACATAGGGGGCAGTATTATTGTAGTTATATTCCTGTACATAGGGGCAGTATTATAGTAGTTATATTCTTGTACACAGGAGCAGTATTATAGTAGTTATATTCTTGTACATAGGGGCAGTATTATAGTAGTTATATTCTTGTACATAGGGGGCAGTATTATAGTAGTTATATTCTTGTACACAGGAGCAGTATTATAGTAGTTATATTCTTGTACATAGGAGCAGTATTATAGTAGTTATATTCTTGTACATAGGAGCAGTATTATAGTAGTTATATTCTTGTACATAGGGGGCAGTATTATAGTAGTTATATTCTTGTACACAGGAGCAGTATTATAGTAGTTATATTCTTGTACATAGGGGGCAGTATTATAGTAGTTATATTCTTGTACACAGGAGCAGTATTATAGTAGTTATATTCTTGTACATAGGGGCAGTATTATAGTAGTTATATTCTTGTACATAGGGGGCAGTATTATAGTAGTTATATTCTTGTACATAGGGGGCAGTATTATAGTAGTTATATTCTTGTACACAGGAGCAGTATTATAGTAGTTATATTCTTGTACATAGGAGCAGTATTATAGAAGTTATATTCTTGTACATAGAGGGCAGTATTATAGTAGTTATATTCTTGTACATAGGAGCAGTATTATAGAAGTTATATTCTTGTACATAGGGGGTCAGTATTATAGTAGTTATATTCTTGTACATAGGGGGCAGTATTATAGTAGTTATATTCTTGTACACAGGAGCAGTATTATAGAAGTTATATTCTTGTACATAGGGGCAGTATTATAGTAGTTATATTTTTGTACATAGGGGCAGTATTATAGTAGTTATATTCTTGTACATAGGAGCAGTATTATAGAAGTTATATTCTTGTACATAGGGGCAGTATTATAGTAGTTATATTCTTGTACATAGAGGCAGTATTATAGTAGTTATATTCTTGTACATAGGGGCAGTATTATAGTAGTTATATTCTTGTACATAGGAGCAGTATTATAGAAGTTATATTCTTGTACATAGGGGCAGTATTATAGTAGTTATATCCCTGTACATAGGGGGCAGTATTATAGTAGTTATGTTCTTGCATATAAGGGCAGTATTCCAGAAGTTATATCCTTATCTGTACAGATGTCTATTGTAAAATACGTAAATCAGAGGTATTTTCGGTGTCACCCCTGTGACTATCCAGTGTGACTCTTGTTGCCCTTTACAATCCTGCTTTGGTAAATTTGCACTAGATCCCACAGCCGCTGAGTTATAACAGAACATTACAATCTATTTTATATTAATCCTTTCTGCTGTGCAGGATCTTTTAGTCATAGACTAGTGAACCATAGTAACAAGAGTGACCCCTTACCATGCAATGAGAAAGGATCATACGCAACCGTTAATAAAAGGTTACAAACCGTCCCCCCCCAAAAAAAAAAAAAAACAGGCAGAAAGCACAAGTTGGTACGTTTTAACCTGTATACGGTACTTATAGCCCACCCAAACTTTTTAATAGTTAGAATGTGAGACTTAGAGCGGATCTATCAGCGAATTTCACAATGCGAAACAGCATACAATATTGCCTAGATCACTTAGACCTGATGAAGCTGATGAACTTACTATGAAAATGTTAAATCCTATTTCATCCTCTTCCAGCTAATGTTAAAATGCTATAACTGAACTGCAACAATGCTCATATTAACCTCAAGATTATATAGCCATTCTAACGAGGTGGTTTTTTTTTCAAAGTAAGTACATCAGACTCATCAGGTCTAAGATATTTATTTATTTTCTTCTATTCATACGGTGGATTCATGATTTTCTTCTTTAGATTTATTTAGAACCTGGTAAGAACCAGTGACAGAGCATCGCACGGTGCAGCTGTAGTATGAGGAGTCACGGCATAATTCCTCTGGATGACTATACTCGCTGAGCAGGAAACCATGGGGTAATTAAATATGCAAATATAAAGATAAACATGGATGCCGGAGCACATCTGGGAGTGCGACAGTATGGGACAAGCGTCTGTGCCAGAGACTAATGAAAATTGCAGTTTGCTGACACCCGCGGTAATTGTGATTAGCATTTCCCATGGCTGCTGGAGACAGACCGGATTGCTACGGCTCTGCCAGCGCGCAACAGTGAGAGTATCTACCGTACATGCTCCATGAGGCAGCGAGGTCTGCAGTAATGATGAAGCTCACCAAGGACAGTGTACAGCGGGGGCGCACTGAGAAGTGCGAGGAGACAGTAAAATATTTATATTCCTGTACATCGGGGGCAGTATTATAGTAGTTATATTCTTGTACATAGGGGCAGTATTATAGTAGTTATATTCTTGTATATAGGGGCAGTATTATAGTAGTTATATTCTTGTACATAGGAGCAGTATTATAGTAGTTATATTCTTGTACATAGGGGCAGTATTATAGTAGTTATATTCTTGTACATAGGAGCAGTATTATAGTAGATATATTCTTGTACATAGGGACAGTATTATAGTAGTTATATTCTTGTACATAGGGGCAGTATTATAGTAGTTATATTCTTGTATATAGGGGCAGTATTATAGTAGTTATATTCTTGTACATAGGAGCAGTATTATAGTAGATATATTCTTGTACATAGGGACAGTATTATAGTAGTTATATTCTTGTACATAGGAGCAGTATTATAGTAGTTATATTCTTGTACATAGGGGCAGTATTATAGTAGTTATATTCTTGTACATAGGGGCAGTATTATAGTAGTTATATTCTTGTACATAGGGGCAGTATTATAGTAGTTATATTCTTGTACATAGGGGCAGTATTATAGTAGTTATATTCTTGTACATAGGGGCAGTATTATAGTAGTTACATTCTTGTACATAGGAGCAGTATTATAGTAGTTATATTCTTGTACATAGGGGCAGTATTATAGTAGTTATATTCTTGTACATAGGGGCAGTATTATAGTAGTTATATTCTTGTACATAGGAGCAGTATTATAGTAGTAATATTCTTGTACATAGGGGCAGTATTATAGTAGTTATATTCTTGTACATAGGAGCAGTATTATAGTAGTTATATTCTTGTACATAGGGGCAGTATTATAGTAGTTATATTCTTGTACATAGGAGCAGTATTATAGTAGTTATATTCTTGTACATAGGGGCAGTATTATAGTAGTTATATTCTTGTACATAGGGGCAGTATTATAGTAGTTATATTCTTGTACATAGGGGCAGTACTATAGTAGTTATATTCTTGTGTATAGGAGCAGTATTATAGTAGTTATATTCTTGTATATAGGGGGCAGTATTATAGTAGTTATATTCTTGTACATAGGGGCAGTATTATAGCAGTTATATTCTTGTACATAGGAGCAGTATTATAGTAGTTATATTCTTGTATATAGGGGGCAGTATTATAGTAGTTATATTCTTGTACATGGGAGCAGTATTATAGTAGTTATATTCTTGTACATAGGGGCAGTATTATAGTAGTTATATTCTTGTGTATAGGAGCAGTATTATAGTAGTTATATTCTTGTACATAGGAGCAGTATTATAGTAGTTATATTCTTGTACATAGGAGCAGTATTATAGTAGTTATATTCTTGTACATAGGAGCAGTATTATAGTAGTTATATTCTTGTACATAGGGGCAGTATTATAGTAGTTATGTTCTTGTACATAGGGGCAGTATTATAGTAGTTATATTCTTGTACATAGGGGCAGTATTATAGTAGTTATATTCTTGTACATAGGGGCAGTATTATAGTAGTTATATTCTTGTACATAGGGGCAGTATTATAGTAGTTATATTCTTGTACATAGGGGCAGTATTATAGTAGTTATATTCTTGTATATAGGGGCAGTATTATAGTAGTTATATTCTTGTACGTAGGGAGCAGTATTATAGTAGTTATATACTTGTACATAGAGGCAGTATTATAGTAGTTATATTCTTGTACATAGGGGCAGTATTATAGTAGTTATAGTCTTGTACATAGGGGCAGTATTATAGTAGTTATATTCTTGTACATAGGAGCAGTATTATAGTAGTTATATTCATGTACATAGGAGCAGTATTATAGTAGTTATATTCTTGTACATAGGGGACAGTATTATAGTAGTTATATTCTTGTACATAGGGGCAGTATTATAGTAGTTATATTCTTGTACATAGGGGCAGTATTATAGTAGTTATATTCTTGTACATAAGAGCAGTATTATAGTAGTTATATTCTTGTACATAGGAGCAGTATTATAGTAGTTATATTCTTGTACATAGGGGCAGTATTATAGTAGTTATATTCTTGTACATAGGGGCAGTATTATAGTAGCTATATTGTTGTACATAGGGGCAGTATTATAGTAGTTATATTCTTGTACATAGGGAGCAGTATTATAGTAGTTATATTCTTGTACATAGGGGCAGTATTGTAGTAGTTATATTCTTGTACATAGGGGCAGTATTATAGTATTATATTCTTGTACATAGGAGCAGTATTATAGTAGTTATATTCTTGTACATAGGGGACAGTATTATAGTAGTTATATTCTTGTACATAGGGGGCAGTATTATAGTAGTTATATTCTTGTACATAGGGGCAGTATTATAGTAGTTATATCCTTGTACATAGGAGCAGTATTATAGTAGTTATATTCTTGTACATAGGGAGCAGTATTATAGTAGTTATATTCTTGTACATAGGAGCAGTATTATAGTAGTTATATTCTTGTACATAGGGGCAGTATTATAGTAGTTATATTCTTGTACAGAGGGGCAGTATTATAGTAGTTATATTCTTGTACATAGGGAGCAGTATTATAGTAGTTATATTCTTGTACAGTTCGGAATATATATAATTTTCCTGCATTTTTCCCAAAACTTTTCTGCCACACATGAATTTGGAAACTGCTGCTGTTTCGATGATTATGTGTAATGATCTCTTATATGGCGCAATGTTGATATTGGTTTACGATTCCCCGTATGAAGGAACTTTGCGCCCGAAGGTGACAAACCCATTATGTTCCCATCTCAGCTGCAGACTGATGATACAATAATTTTATTGTAACGACTTCATTAACAAACCTGTAAAAGTGATGGGAGATGATACAATGCCGGGACACAAACAGTAAATGGTTCGGCTAAGTTGTTTGGGTAGAAGACAAGTTAATTGAATGCTGTGTTTTTGCTATTAAAATGACCATAAAGCCGTTATTTCGATTCCTTCCATAATGTCAGCATATTAGGGAAATAAGATCATCGCTTACCTCCAGGTGAATCAGTAGATCGTCCTCATTATTAGTTTTTATTAGCAGTTCATTGCCACCACTGCAGAAGGGTATTTGTGAGTGGCGGGGTTCCCAATGACCAGACCCCCAGCGATTAGCCAGTTTTCACCTATGCAATAAAGTAACACATCCGCCTGCAGTCTCTGCTGGTTCAGTGTCTGTCTCCCTACAAAGTTCGGCTGAGATTCTGCTCCTCAGCGTCAGGCAGTTGCTGTAAAGCCAGGAAGATTCTGACGCACTAATTGACAGTTCAGTTTTTGGTGATATTAGTTAAAATTAATTATTTATGTCGTCAGAAATGGCCACAAGAAGTAACTAGAGAAGGTCTATGCACTTATAAGATATATTAAAAAGTTTCTAATATTCACTTCTAAGAAAATTCTGCTTTTTTTCTCAACTTATGAGCAGTGGCGCAACTAGAGTCTGATGCGATCCAGTGCAAGATTTAAACCGGGGTCCCCCCATATCTTGGTATATATATATATATATATATATATATATATATATATATATATATATATATATATATATATATATATTTGCCTTCCTCACCCCATCCTGGTATGTACAGCTCTGGCAAAAATAAGGAGACCACTGCAAAATGTTCAGTTTGTCTGATTTCTCTCTTTATAGGTATATTTTTGAGTACAATGTAAATTGTTCTTTTATTCTATAAACTACTGACAACATGTCTCCGAAGTTCCAAGCAATAAATTTTGTATTTTTTTTTCTGAAAATGAGAAATGGTCAAATTTTTTTTAAAAAAGCAAAAAACAGTGCTTTCAGACCTCAAATAATGCAAAGAAAACAAGTTAATAATCATTTAGAAACAACAATACTCAGGAAGAGTTCAGAAATCAATATTTTGTGGAATAACCATGATTTTTAATCACCGCTGTCATGCGTCTTGGCAGCTTTCCTCCAGTCTTTCACACTGCGCCTGGTACAATAATGTCAGCAGATCTTCTTTGTGTGATGGCTTGTGACTATCCATCATCCTCTTGATTACATTCCAGAGGTTTTCAGTGGGGTTCAGGTCTGGAGATTGGGCGGCCATGACAGGGATTTGATGTGGTGGTCCTTCATCCACACCTTGATTCACCTAGCTGTGTGGCATGGCGCATTGTCCTGCTGGAATAACCAGTCCTCAGAGTTGGGGAACATTGACTGAGCAGGACAATGCGCCATGCCACACAGCTAGGTCAATCAAGGTGTGGATGAAGGACCACCACATCAAATCCCTGTCATGGCCGCCCAATCTCCAGACCTGAACCCCTTTGAAAACCTCTGGAATGTAATCAAGAGGAAGATGGATAGTCACAAGCCATCAAACAAAGAAGAACTGCTGACATTATTGTACCAGGAGCAGTGTGAAAGACAGGTGGAAGGCATGCCAAGACGCATGACAGCGGTGATTACAATTCATGGTTATTCCACAAAATATTGATTTCTGAACTCTTTCTGAGTTAAAACATTTTTATTCTTGTTTCTAAATGATTATGAACTTGTTTTCTTTGCATTATTTGAGGTCTACAAGCAATGCATTTTTTTTGTGTTTTGACCATTTCTCATTTTCAGAAAATAAATACAAGATTTATTGCTTGGAAATTTGGAGACATGTTGTCAGTAGTTTATAGAATAAAAGAACAATTTGCATTTTACTCAAAAATATAAAAAGAAAAATCAGACAAACTGAACATTTTGCAGTGGTCTCTTAATTTTTGCCAGAGCTGTATGTCCCCCATCCTGGTATATATATCCCCCATCCTGGTATATATCCCCCATCCTGGTATATATGTCCCCCATCCTGGTATATACGTCCCCCATCCTGGTATATATGTCCCCCATCCTGGTATATACGTCCCCCATCCTGGTATATACGTCTCCCATCCTGGTATATATGTCCCCCATCCTGGTATATATGTCTCCCATCCTGGTATTTACGTCCCCCATCCTGGTATATATATCCCCCATCCTGGTATATATATCCCCCATCCTGGTATATATACGTCCCCCATCCTGGTATATATACGTCCCCCATCCTGGTATATACATCCCCCATCCTGGTATATATGCCCCCCATCTGGGTGTATATATATGTCCCCCATCCTGGTATATATGTCCACATCCTGGTATATATGTCCACATCCTGGTATATATCCCCCATCCTGGTGTATATATATACCCCCCATCCTGGTATATATGTCCCCCATCCTGGTATATATGTCCCCCATCCTGGTGTATATATATCCCCTATCCTGGTATATATGTCCCCCATCCGGGTATATATATATACCCCCCATTCTGAGACATATGTCCCCCATCCTGGTATATATGTCCCCCATCTGGTATATATCCCCCATCCTGGTATATATATCCCCCATCCTGGTATATATATCCCCCATCCTGGTATATATGTCCCCCATCCTGGTATATATGTCCCCCATCCTGGTATATATGTCCCCATCCTCGTATATATGTCCCCCATCCTGGTATACAGTATATATCCCCCATCCTGGTACATGTCCCCCATCCTGGTATATATGTCCCCCATCCTGGTATATATGTCCCCCATCCTAGTATATATGTCCCCCATCCTGGTATATATGTCCCCCATCCTGGTATATATGTCCCCCATCCTGGTATATATGCCCCCCATCCTGGTATATATGTCCCCCATCCTGGTATATATGTCCCCCATCTGGTATATATGTCCCCCATCCTGGTATATATGTCCCCCATCCTGGAATATATGTCCCCATCCTCTTATATATGTCCCCCATCCTGGTATAGAGTATATATCCCCCATCCTGGTATATCTGTCTACCATCCTGGTATATATGTCCCCCATCCTGGTATATATGTCCCCATCCTGGTATATATGTTCCCCATCCTGGTACATGTGCCTCATTCTGTCCCTGTTCTTTAATGCATAGAAAAAAAAATATACAATTATACTCGCCTTCCCTCCGCTCCCCCACCATGTGACGTCCTTTTCTGAAGCCGGCAGCTCACTTCAGCGTGCAAGCGGTGGGACAGCATGACGTCCCTGCTATGCCCGCCCAGTCCCGTGCACACCAGAGTTCGCTACTGGCCTTTGATTGGCCGACTGCATGTTTTTCCGCTCACGGACCAGACGGGTTTCTGTGCGGCAATACACTTCAGCTGAATGTGTGTACGAGGGCTCACATCCAGTTGAAGATTGTGCTAGCACTGGCAGGCCCTTCACAACCTTTGAAACCGTGATCATTAATTACGCCCCTGCTTATCAGCCACTTCTGCTCCTCCTTCTGCCTCCTAAACTCATGAGTCACTCTAAAAAGCAACTAAAATACATCTTGGTCAAAACAAGACGGATTGCCAGTTCACTGAAGGATCAGATTACAGCTGCTTATTAAAGGGAACATGTCAGCAGGTGTTTGCAGTGTAATCTGAGAGCGACATGATGTAAGAGCTGAGACCCTGATTCCAACGATGTTTCACTTACTAGGCCCGTGATGGTGAACCTATGACATAGCCATTTTCAATGACATGTGGCCACATACAGAGAATTATGGGGCTGCATGTCAAGAAGGGCGTTTCATCCTCGGCTCCTGCACGGCCAGATGTAGTAGCCGAGGATAGAGAGGGGAGATCCCGGACAGTGCTTGCTTCTGATTGGCGGTGAAGTCATCCTCGCCGGTCAGAGAGCCGCGGCTGCCAAGCTGTCAAAAAGACAGCGTGAGCGCTCCGCTGTGATCGGAGGTATAAAGTTCACCTCTGGTCACTGATGTTAGTTGGTGGGACAACTGATCCCATCATCCGACACCTGCTGCCGCTAATGACAGTGACAGCAGGAGCGGCGGATGGGAGTATTCATCCGCCGCTCCTGTGCTCTAAATAAATAATTTAAAAAAACGGCGTTGGTTCCCCTGTATTTTTGATAACCAGTCAGGCAAAAGTCACAGCTGGGGCTGCAACCTTCAGCTGTCAGCTTTAACAAGGCTGGTTATCAAGAATATATATATATTTTTTTAATTATTTAAATAAATTATTTAAAAAAACGGTGTAGGGTCTTCCCCATTTTTGACAGCCAGCCTTGCTAAAGCAGACAGCTGGGGTCTCTTATTCTCAGGCTGGAAAGGGGCCATAGATATTGGCCCCCGCAGCCTAAAAATAGCAGCCCAGATAAGGCACATTAGGTGCGCCAATTCTGGCACTTTGCTTAGTTCTTCCCACTTGCCCTGTAGCGGTGGCAAGTGGGGTTAATATTTGTGGGGTTGATGTCACCTTTGTATTGTCGGGTGACATCAAGCCCACGACTTAGTAATGGAGAAGTATCTATAAGAACCTATCCATTACTAATCCTAGATAGAGTTGCATGGTAAACAAAGACAGGCTGGGAGAGGCGAGGGCCTCTGCTATGGGTGCCGTTCCCCGCCATTAGAAATAGCGGCAGCCATCTTATTTACCTAAGGAATGCCATATTGCAGCATAGTGCAGGCTCCATTTCACCACTATTACTGTTGTGCATCCTTATTAACCCCTATTTCTGCTTATTGACCCTGCCCTTTCCTAAAAGACAGTTAGGCCAGTTGTGGTCAGTTAGGCTAGTTAACCCCTAATTGCCTGCAGGGCTAACAGGCTATCTATAATTACATCTTCTGTCACTGCCCCCCTGATGGAGAACCCAAAAAATAAAAAAACAAGGGGAAGTAAAGGAAGTTTAACACAAGTTAAATAATATCAAGACCAACAAAAGAAACCGACTGACGGATGAACAAACACACCAAGCTCAAAAGGTTGCCCATCACTATACTAGGCTGCTTGTTCTCATTATGATGCAGTCACTGTTTTCTCTGCTGCAGATCTAGCAGAGCTCAGAATGCTTAGGGCTGTATAACCCCGCCCACACCACTCATTGGCAGAAAGCTGCTAATCAGAGGTGGGGGAGTGGTTGGACCAGGAGGCACAAGACACCTAGTCATGAAGTGATAATCTGATGATAAAAAATGATTGTATTGAAACAGCAAAATACAGCCCAGCAAGAGACACATTGCTGAAATCAGCGTCTCTGCCTCTACATCATGCCACTCTCAGATTACATAGGAAAAACTTCTGACAGATTCCCTTTAAAGTCTATAAAGAGGGGAGAGAGGAGCAGAGTGAGAACGGGAAGGAATACAGGCAGACACCTGATTTTGCTTTCTAGTAACTGTTTTATTTCACCCCTGAGCTACACTGTTCGGTACTGCTATACAATGCCCTCCAGAGCTGGATTCTCAGTTGTACTGGTTAGTACTCATGTATAATGCCTTTCAGTACTGGATTCACAGTTACCCTGCTCAGTACTGCTGTTTAATGCCCTCCAGTGCTGGATTCACTGTTACCCTGCTCAGTACTGCTGTATAATGCCCTCCAGTGCTAGAGACATAGATGCACTGCTCAGTACTGATGTATAATGCCCTCCAGTGCTGGATTGACAGCTACACTGCTTAGTATTGCTGTATAATGCCCACCAGTGCTGGATTCACAGCTGCACTGCTCAATACTGCTGTATAATGTCCCTTATGTTGCTGCTGATTCTGTTCTTGTGCTGCATATAGTTAAGAAAGCAGGAATCCCTCATGTCTTTGTGTACTGATTATAGGAGACATCATAGTATCAAGTCTTCACCTACTGAAAAATTGACATAGAGCCTGCAGTGGGGAAAGCTGGTGAAAAATGCCATATGCATGTCATATCATGGCTAGAAATAATGATATTCCTCATGTACAAACACAACAGCTTATTCTGAGCAGTGCCCTGACACGACATGATGCAATTCTTCCTGCTGTCCCTAGAGGACGCTCCCTGCATAATGTTTTGTCTTAGTAATTCTTTTGCAGTGATCTCCCCCTAGTGGTGGCTATTGGCAGCCTGAAAAAAAAACCCATTTCACTTGCCCTTGATTGCTGCATTGTACAGTATATGGCCCAAGGCTTATGTAATACAGTTATAATAATGTAAAATTAAACCAGGGCGGATTCAGCCCCTTTAAGTGCGAGCAGGCGGCGGCCAGCTAACTCTTCATTGCCACTGATTTCATTTTCCTAATCTCCACATAGGACACTAGCCTGCTTATGACTATAGCCGGCTTCCCACTGTGAGTAGCCTGAGCGGAGATTTACCGGCTCGGAGCGCTGCGTATTGACTGTGTCTGCTGATTGTTTGCTCTCTACGCAGAAAAAACAATTGTAGAAAATACGTTTTGCAAATTCAGACGGGATTTATAAATAATTTGTGTCTTTGATAAAAGAGACGGTGGAAGCTTCCGAGAGGATGTTCTATTCTTTTCTTCTTATTCTGGGCCATCCAGTGTTGTATTGGGGTTCCTCTGACCCAACAACGGGAATGACTGGGTGCCACTTTCCATCAACCTGAGCACCCAAACTCCAAGCAACGAGCTCCTTTACCTGGGGTGTAGCTGTAGTGAGTGTTGGGTTTACTTTACCGTAGCCTTTGGTCCATACGTGAAGACCAACACAGTCAAAGTTGAGGACCCTACTCTAAATTTTGTATGGGGTCCTGTTATGAACTATACTTCTGGGCTCCCTCTTGTGGTCACTCGCGGTATGGCTCTTGGATACTCTTTCCCCAGGTTGGTAGTCACCTGGTTCGTTAAGACTCTGGGTGTTTCTATTTAAACTTCCTGGAGTCTTAGTCCATTGCCTGGCATCCATGTAATCAGTCCTTGTCTGGTTGCTCTTGTCTACTGGTCCTGATTTTTGCAACATAAGCTAAGTCCTGCTTTCTTGTTTTTTGTTTATTTGTATTATTCTGTTTTTTTGCCCAGCTTGTTCATAATGTGATTCCTGATTTTGCTGGAAGCTCTTAGGGGGCTGATATTCTCCCCCCATACCGTTAGTTGGTACGGGGGTTCTTGGATATTCAGCGTGGATATTTTTGTAGGGTTTTTCGCTGACCACATAAGTCCGCTTTCTATATTTCTGCTATTATTTAGTGGGCCTCTCTTTGCTGAATCTAGTTCATACTTACGTTTGTCCTTTCCTCTTACCTCACCGTTATTATTTGTTGGGGGCCTGTATCTACTTTGGGGTACCTTTCTCTGGAGGCAAGTGAGGTCTGTATTTTCTCTGAAAGGGTTAGTTAGATCTCCGGCTGGCGCGAGACGTCTAGAACCAACGTAGGTACGTTCCCCGGCTGCTATTAGTTGTGGGCTAGGATCAGGTATGTGGTCAGCTCAGTTACCACCTCCCTAAGAGCTAGTTTTTATGTTTGCAGACTTTGCTGAAGACCCTGAGATCCTCTGCCATTAGGATCACAACAGGGTCCACAATCTTCTGCCTTTTGCCTTGACCAGAGTTAGAGGCCAGAGCATTTGACTGACCCTTCGTCCTTGGAAGTTAGTCTGACCTCAGGGGCAAACGATTGCCTCCACAGTGAGGGATGTCTTCTGCTGGAACCTATGGAGCCCATAATTATGGTATAAGAATCTACTATGGGATCCCTTGGTACTTTCAACCTTGGAGGTAGGAATAAGGTATAAGAAATAAACTCTACCAGGGCCGATGGGTTCTAAATGGTGGTAGATCCCCATGTGAGAGAGGAGAGCCATTGAAAAGGATGATTCCACCTCTGGAGGACCTATTGGACAGACGAACCTCTGATTTCGAGAGGAAGCATCCCTAGGGGTTCCAGAAAACTCAGTCAATTAAATCCCACTGGAACCCTTACCTGACCAATACCAGTACGGGGTCCACAATCTTCGAATTACACCACTGCCTTTTGCCTTGACCAGAGTTAGAGGCCAGAGCATTTGACTGACCCTTCGTCCTTGGAAGATAGTCTGACCTCAGGGGCAAACGATTGCCTCCACAGTGAGGGATGTCTTCTGCTGGAACCTATGGAGCCCATAATTACGGTATAAGAGTCTACTATGGGATCCTTTGGTACTTTCAACCTTGGAGGTAGGAATAAGGTATAAGAAATAAACTCTACCAGGGCCGATGGGTTCTAAATGGTGGTAGATCCCCATGTGAGAGAGGAGAGCTATTGTAAAGGATGATTCCACCTCTGGAGGACCTAGTGGACAGACGAACCTCTGATTTCGAGAGGAAGCATCCCTAGGGGTTCCAGTCAACTCAGTCAATTAAATCCCACTGGAACCCTTGACTGACCAATACCAGTGCAGACCCCAATTGGTATTCCTGCGGATGAGATTGTGCCCACTGGTTACAAGGTTTGTCCACAATTCTTATTTTTGCTTTTGTTAGAAGACTACAATAAGCTGACCACCATCAAGTCATCCCTAGCGATCAGGCAGAGAACTCAACAGCAAGTGTTCGTTTATCCTGCAGCACAACCGCAGTTGAAATGAAGTATTACACCGTCAACTCAAAGGAATCAACAGGTCATCGATGTATGGACATGTCGGGACCTCCACAATGGGAGTCGTCCGTTCTACTCAGACTTGGATCCTGAACAATGGACCTTCATTTTTCCTGAATCGAGAGTAGGGGTATATGATGAGGGGCTTTCCCAAGCTCAAACATATTAAATTTGATAATGGAGCTTGTATGAGGGTCACATATTGGCAGCAGCTTCTCTTTAGCCTCCGGATACGCCTTGTTTTTTTTGTGTTTTTTTTTCCATGGCTTTTCTCGTAATCCGCCCTTCCCCTCCTGTCTCCAGGCTCATCCTTCTTCGCCTTTCTTCATTAATTTGCTGTCTATTTGTCTTTGGCTGTTTCTCCTCCAAATCTCTCTGCGGAATAAATTTTGTGCAAACTGTAATTGGCATGAAAGGGGTGACTTAATGCTGCCTTGCTTCGGTCGGGTTACTAGCTGTCACTGCGGTATTAGAGAAATCCCTTCTTTCCTGATCACTCGCCGCCATCAGACTCCAGATCCGACATTAGCGTTAAAAATTCATGGGAGATTTTCCTGATGCTTTCCCTTAACATTTGATGTGCAGAATTAATCTGTTGCTCTGTGCAAATTCTATTTGGGACTGATGATGGGCGAAGGCAGGGATCGGTGATTTTAGATACGTGTCAAGATATAAAAAAACCTACTTCTCTGCATTTCGAAAAGATTGACAGCAGCGGGGGACGAGTCTGTTGATCTTGTAAGCGGCAGTGACCTGTCCACTCATATTAGGATAAGTTTTCTTTTCTGTAAATGTAACAATGCTCAAAATGCGGAGCTGTGTATAACCCTGCGCACACCCCTGATTGGCAGATTCCTGTGTATACTGTCAGCAAGCAGCCAATCAGTGGTGAGGGTGGAGTCACGCAGATTAGCTGGACTACCTGGCATGCGACGCCTAGTCAAGCAGTGATAATCTCAAGGTGATAAAACACTGATTGTACTGAAACTACAGCCTAATAAGTGACACATCCCTGGAATCAGGCTCTCAGCCCCTATTCATGCTGCTCTCAGATTAAATTGCAATACCTGTAGACAGATTCCCTTTAAGATCTAGATTATTAAAATAAGTACTAGCCACTACATCAAATTCAATGCAGACCCCAGAGCTGACCTTCTTAAAAATAGAGACCATAAACTAAACTCAGCCCAGACCCCAGACCTGCCTCCCTTAACATATATATATATATATATATATATATATATATATGTATATATATATATATATATATATATATATATATATATACCCCAGAAAGTGTCAAGGGCCCACCAGTAACATTGACTTTGGGGGGCCCATTTTTCACCTTCATACAAATATTACACTATCCTTGTTCACAAATTTACCTATATCTCCTTATAATAATAAACTGGGTAGATTAGTTAATGAATGATGAGATGCTGCTTTGGGTTAGGGACCCAGATCTGCATGCGGCCCACCGGGGGATTCCCCTGTTCCCCCATGGGCCAGTCCGAGCCTGACCCCAGACCTCCTAAAGAAATAGGGACCTCAGATAAGTCCCTTGAATAAATCCTTCATAGACACCAGACCTACTAATGAAATACAGACCTCAGATAAGACCCTTGAATAAATTCTGTACAGACATCAGACCTCCTAAATAATTATAGACCCTCTAAACTATTTCAGATCCCAGAACAAACTACCAAAATAAAAAAAAGACCCCAGTCCAGACCCCTCTAATCAAGCACGGACTGAAAATCCAAGATTCTCACCTTTCGTGGTTCCTACAGCTAGTAATCCTTTTTTATTTTTACTTCCGGGTGCTCTTTTTTCTATCATCAAGGGTCACCCGGACGTTCCAAAAAAGTTGCCATACGAATACTACTGTATGTCTAGATATAGTCTACTATACCACTAGGATAGTTTCCAACCACAATGTTCACTAGGTTGCCCCAGCCAGAGGGATGTTCAAGCTTCATCTCTGGTGGCTTCCAACCATACGTCACATACTGAGGATCAATGGCGACGGGCAGGTTAAGTATCTCTATTATAGATGCTGAGGAGGACATTTCTTCATTGACCAATTGATGCAATAATATCTTAGTGCATACAGGCTCAATTACACAGACAAGATCACAGTGCAGATGCTTCATGCAATATCCAGAAGATAAAAATGGCAATTCAGACGAGTCGAGGAAATGGATAGAAGATAGAGATAGAAAGACAGAGAAGGCGGCGAGTAAACACACTGAATTAATTTTGTCCAGGAGGTATAGAATGATAAGGGAAATTGCTCATTTAACTTGACAGCCTGTCAAGCAAACGTAATACACAGATTAATGCCACCTCCCCAGAAGTTATCCCTTGAGGGCTGCACCAAAACTTCACAGCTTTTCAAAACGCTCATATACGATGCCAGACGCTGCGCTCTCGCGCTCTCTCTCCCCAACTGATCTGCACTCTCAAGAACAGAGGAAGATTCCATGAAAGACAAATGAAGATATCATATTTAGACATCTCAATGTACATACATAGGTTATAGGGGTGTCAGACATGTACAGGGCATGAGACTAGAGTATCTCCAAGGGAAGGTGTCTTGTAGTTTACGTAAAATGTCAGGATTAATTGTTACTCACCTCGCCAGACTCTAGTGTCAAATCCTGGTGAACGACTATGGCTCAAGCGTACAGGCAAATCAATGTCGTCCACAACCTTGCTGTATTCGAATATGTCTCTATTCTTAACCCAATGGATCTCTCAAAGAGAGCAAGCATCATGCTCCTCAACCTCCAACCCACGCCCTCTCCTGCCGTGGACAAGCCTCTCCTGCCACTAATGCTTTACCCAATGAACAAGCCCATTCTGGCTGCCAGTTCACCAACCCACCCCAAAAAGACAGGCTTTGAAGCACCTCAAAAAGACAAGCTTTGGATTTACCACTTAATAGTGGACCAACTAGGCCAGGACTCCAGTGACAAGTCCTGGTGAGCAACCATAGCTCCAGCCAACAGGCACCAGGACACCTCCTCCTGGCTCAATATCAGCCACAGCCTTAATGTATTCGAATTTCCTCCTACTCCTATCCAAATGGGTTCCTTAATGAAAGCAGACATCATGTTCTTCAGCCTCTGGCCCACCTTCCCTCTTGGTCTCCATCCATCGATGAACAAGCCCTCTCTGGCCTCAGATTCCCCGATTCTCCTCTGACAGAAAGGCCCAAAATTACAACTCAACACAAAACTGAACCAACCAGGCAAAGAGTCCAGCTACAAGTCGTAATGGGTGACCTTGGCTCCAGCCAACAGTTAACAAGACACATTCTCTACTAGTCACTTTGTCAGGTGCAACCTTGCTCTACTCAAATGTCCCTTAACTCATTACTCAATGGACCTCTTAAAGAGAGAATGCATCATGTTCTGCAGCCTCCAGCCCACCTCATCTTCTGTAATGGATAAGCTTCTCCTGCCTGCGTCTACTGCTGCTTCCCCCAATGACTAAGCTCGCTCTGTCCTCCAGTTCACCTACACTACTTGAACAGACAGCCCTTAGTTTTACCACTCAATATAAGACTGAACCAACCTGGTCTCCCTATAGGCATTGGGATGGTCCCTTACAGAATTATCAGTCTGATTCTAGAAGCATCTAGCACCATCCCTTGAAGACTACCAAAAATTAATACCTTTCCAAGTTGGCAGCGCACTTTGCCCATAATGTTTTATCATCAGACCACACAGAGATTTGCAGACTTTCCTCTTCTGTTTCTGGACTTTTCAAGCCCACTTTTTAAAGCAGCAACTCTGTAGGTCAACACATCATCTGCTCTGCCATCATCAGCACTATCAAGAGAATAACTCTCACCCAATGGTTCTCTCATACTCGAGTGCCACTGTCTCCAGCCTACAGTCCACCTCCTCCGATGCAGGGGACAAGCCGATCCAGACTGCATTCATTGATGTTCCCCGATGAACAAGTCCACTGGTCGTCTCCAGTTCACCAGCAATGCTTCATTGGACAGGCATCTAAGTTAGTACTCAAAACAAGGTCTGGAAAAAGCATACCATGATATAGGCCTCAGGGTAACCCCTGATGGACTCAGCAGTATACTTCACGGATTTGAGTCTAGCATCACCCAACCGTCTCAGGCCAATGTCTCTCACAAACCCTTCAGACTCCTCAGAAATTATGTCTTCACAGGCTGACAACACGCCACCTCCATCCTGAACCTACTGATGCTATTCTGATGATGAAGCCCACTCTGGCCTCCAAGTGAATGACCCTCCTCCAATGGACAGGTTTAACACTCAACATGAACCGACTGCATGATCGCTTTACAACGCACATAGACTATCCACACACTGCCACCTTTGTTGGCGCCAAACTTCTCCATTCTGCTCCTCTGCATCCAGTTTAGTGTCAGGTTCTTCTTGTGTTTACATTACTACTTACTCCATCTCCTATTAGCCAACAGTCCAAAAAACAAACATTTCCACTGCTGGCTATGGTGACACGTCATGGCAGTGCCCTCATTTATATGAATAGTAGAAATTGATTTGTACTTGAATACTAAAAAAAAAGTTGGTAATTTACTTCCATGCGGATTAACAAAGTGGCAGCTGCTGGATCCAATTTTTAAACCTGAAAGGACCATCAAAAGGTAGAAATGAAAGAAAAATACACACCTCACCGCCCATGTCTCGGCCCCTCTGCTTCTCAGCATCAACCTTCCGATCTTCACCGCATCTTCTGATCCTTGCCGCTCAGGCTGACCCTGTGCCTCTCACACTTGGCCAGGTCTTCCAGCTTTAATGAGGCTCCAGACTGTTTTGCCCATGTGCTCCTAAGGTTACAGAGCATGACATGACCTTACAAGTGCTTGCACAGAACCATCAGGATTTCAGAAGCAGTGGAAGTGATCAGAAGATGTGATAAAGATGTGAGAACCTGAAGGGTGACCTTGAGTAGTGAAGGAGTCAGAAAGGTGAGCGTGAAAGTGAGTAAAGGGACTTGGAAATGGATCTTCTAAAGTCGATATCTCCTTCAAGAATAGGAGTTTAGCAATTTATGAAGTCAGTTTTCGAAAGAAAAAAAATAACATAAAATTGTAGAAGTTTTGAGCTAAACAAATTGAAAAATCAGTGAGAAGGAACCCTCATAGTCCGGATGTAAGGCCTTTAATCGTATCATGGAGGTTCCTCTCTGCTACAAACATGTTTTCTTTCTGTATTAAATTGGCTGTTTCATGTGAGGCCGTGAGGCTTCTGAAGCCAAGATGAGCGAGATTCGTTCCGAGCGAGCGAGACAAGATATGGCGCGTTACTTTCTACGCTCTGATATCCTCCGTGTTTCTCTCCGCTGCACTGATCCCGGAGGTGGGGGAGGAGAAGGTTGTCTCCGATGACTTTGTGAGATCCACACTGCCCTGAAAGTGAAAGGCTTTGGTCAAAAAAAAATATTTCAGTACCATATAATTGAAATAAAGGATGGATTTTAAAGCTTCTTTCACCGATTTCAATTATGTGAAAGCCGAGTGATAACCAATATCAAAGTCCCACCATCTGAGAGTCCTAAATGGCGGATCTCCAGGCTGATTGATATGTTGGATCTAAGCTTGTTTTCCAGGGATGGATTGACCATTTGGACATTAGACGTCCAAGTCCATAGTTGGCCCTGGGTGTAGGGCTTGAAAAACCTGCTTGACAATTTTTCAAAATTGGCGTCTGGGAGGGAAGAGATCTTTGTGAACATAGACACCCTTCTTTTTTTTGTCTACGCCCTCTCTGTACCCTATGCATGTGTAGCGCCCCCACTGCCACAGGGCCGAGGGGTACCCGGTGCCGGGCCTCTGAGTCTCTGCTCCGGGGTTGTCACGGTGGCTAGGCCCGGTCCGTGACCCTGTCGTGGGGCGCACAGTGTAATAGGTATAACGGATGATGGTGATGAGGCTGTAGTGGTGCAGTGCAGTAAATAACGAGGACACCAGGTTGCAGTCTCTTTACCTCTTTACTGAAGATCTCCGGGTCCTCAGTCCAGAATATGGTTCACCAGGCTGCGCAAGTCCGGCCGGTCCAATGGCACCTCCAGAGTTCCCTTCACAGGTGGAAATCGGTGCCTTCCTTCTAGCGCTATGTGTTGCGGTCCTTCCCTGCTGTGCTTACGGAAAGTCCGCACAACTGTTGTGTCTGTTTCTTAAGTTCCCTCACAACTCAATTAGATGATGTTCTGCTAATTCTCCGTCCCTCCCTGGTGTTCTGGTTGGGACGGCACCCGTTTGACGGGTAGGCTCGGAGCTCTTCCGGGACCCTAGAGTCGCCCCTCTCCACAAGTTGCCCCCCAAGACTGCATAGGTGATTTAGGTTAGATAGCCCGCCTAAGACTGACTGTCCTGCCGCTGTTTAGAGTATTGCTTGAAGCTGAATGTTATTATACTCCCTCGGCGTTCCGGCCACCGGTAGTGCGCCTCAGTAGGATGTTGCCTCGGTCTTACAGCACGACCCCTACTGGTATTTCTCCTTTTGCGTGATCTCGTTTCTCACTCAGCACAATCTATCTCTCTTCTAGTCCTTCCTTGGGCACCGCCGCTACCCGGAGCAGGCACGGTCCCGTTACGTTCATTCAAGTTGCCAAGCCTCTGTCAGGATCCCACCCCTGACAGAGACCCTACTGTATCTTCCCCCCACAACACCCTCTGCCACAAGGTGTTGCCTGGTTCCAACCCAGTCAGCTTTCTGATCTAACTTCCTGCCTGACCCCCAGTTTACCCACTATGGTGGGGAGTGGCCTAATGAATAGAACCCTTAGCTCCCCCCGGAGGCCCGACTGTGAAATGTATTGGTGTCTGTGATACCTGACCAGATGAACTCCTTCAGTGCCATTAGACGCACCATAGCTCCCCCTTAGTGGCGGAGCCACAGTACTGCAACGACCAGGACTCTGGGGCGCTGCACTCCCCCCTGGTTAAACACAGTACTCCAGGACTGGGAAGAAAACAACAATACAAGTTAGCAAAAAGACATACAGTTTTGTTGAGTGTAATAACAATAAGCATATTTAACAGGCTTCCCTTTATGGGAGGTAAGGACACTTGAACGTTACAAACATGGCTAAATATCATAGCAACATGCTACAAATAACTTTTCTTACCCAACCAGGTATTCTACTAAGTGCAAAATCTGTTGAACATTAATTTAACATCGCCTTTAAGGACACACACTCTAAATCCACTAAAGACCTTCCTATAATCACATTATAAGGTAATTTAACTTTTTCATTCTCCTTCTTTAAATCTGCAGGACCGCCTGTCCTAACGGCGCCAGACCTACTGCCTCTCCTTTCTTACAGGACCGCTCCTTTCAGCCCGAGCCTTCTGTCTTTTCAACTACTATACACAGTATAGAACATAACACACTTTCAATTTTAAGAGCACTGAGCCACCTCTGTATGGCTCCTATGAGGACTCAGGGTTTACTGTTATGGTTACCCCAATGACCAGGGGAATAAAAATACAAAACAGACTAGCTCTCGGGTGATGGAAACTAAGGTCGACCGTGACCTGAACCTGACCCAACACTTACAGTAGCCGGGGGATGTACCTACGATGCCCTAGACACCACGCGCCAGCCGGAGATCTAACTACCCCTATAAGAGGAATATACAGGCCTGCCTTACCTCCAGTGAGGAACCCCAAAAGATGATAGTAGGCCCCCACAGATATTGACGGTGAGTTCAGAGGAAATGACATACGTAGGATGAACAGCAGATTTAGCACAGTGAGGTCCGCTTACTAGATAGCAGAAGGACAGGAAAGTGTTACTTCACGGTCAACCTAAAAACACTATTCAAAAACACCATCCAGAAACTACTTTAAACTCCAGTGACAACTCATGCCACTGGAGTAGTAATTTTCTGTCCACAAGAGCTTCCAGCACTGAAAGGTCACATTGCAGATAGCTGGACAAAAATAGCAAAACAAGAAACAAAAATTCAACTTAGCTGAACTGGGACTTGAAGCAGGTGAATGCAACAGAATGCTACTAGCACATTGTTGGCCGGCATATGACTAACAGCCAAGCAGCCTTAAATAGGAAACTCCCCTAGAGGGTGGCGACAGGTAATCAGAGATGGAGGAAGGCACATAAGAGACACTACCATAACAGACCACCGGGGGAGCCCACAAACCGAATTCACAACAGTACCCCCCCCTTAAGGAGGGGGCACCGAACCCTCACCAGAACCACCAGGGCGATCTGGATGAGCACTATGAAATGCACGAACCAAATCGGGAGCATGAACATCGGATGCTGTCACCCAAGAATTATCCTCCTGGCCATAACCTTTCCACTTAACCAGATACTGAAGTTTCCGTCTGGAAACACGGGAGTCCAAGATCTTTTCCACCACATACTCCAATTCACCCTCAACCAACACAGGAGCAGGTGGATCAGCAGAAGGAACAACCGGTACCTCATACCTCCGCAATAATGACCGATGGAAAACATTATGGATATTAAAAGATGCTGGGAGGTCCAAACGAAAGGACACAGGATTAAGAACCTCCAGGATCCTATAAGGGCCGATAAACCGAGGCTTAAACTTAGGAGACGAGACCTTCATAGGAACAAATCGAGAAGACAGCCACACCAGGTCCCCAACACAAAGACGAGGACCAATACGCCGATGACGATTAGTGAACTGTTGAGTCTTCTCCTGGGACAACTTCAGATTGTCCACAACCTGTCCCCAAATCCGATGCATCCTATCAACCAGAGCATCCACTCCAGGACAATCCGAAGACTCCAATTGACCGGACGAAAACCGAGGGTGAAACCCTGAATTACAAAAAAATGGAGAAACCAAAGTGGCAGAACTGGCCCGATTGTTAAGGGCAAACTCTGCCAACGGCAAAAAGTCAAGCCAATCATCCTGATCAGCGGACACAAAACACCTCAAGTAAGTCTCCAAGGTCTGATTAGTACGCTCAGTCTGGCCATTAGTCTGAGGATGGAATGCAGACGAAAAAGACAAATCGATACCCATCCTGGCACAGAACGTCCGCCAAAATCTAGACACAAACTGAGTACCCCTGTCAGACACTATATTCTCAGGAATACCATGCAAACGCACCACATTCTGAAAAAATAGAGGAACCAACTCAGAGGAGGAGGGCAATTTGGGTAAAGGTACCAAATGAACCATCTTAGAAAAACGGTCACAAATCACCCAGATGACAGACATCCTACGAGAAACCGGAAGGTCAGAAATAAAGTCCATAGAGATGTGCGTCCAAGGCCTCTTAGGAATAGGCAAGGGCAACAACAACCCACTGGCCCTAGAACAGCAGGGCTTGGCCCGAGCACAAACATCACAAGACTGCACAAACATGCGCACATCTCGAGACAAAGAAGGCCACCAGAAGGACCTAGACACCAAATCCCTGGTGCCAAAAATTCCAGGATGACCTGTCAACGCGGAAGAATGAACCTCCGAGATAACTCTACTGGTCCAATCATCAGGGACAAACAGTCTACCAGGCGGACAGCGATCAGGCCTATCCACCTGAAACTCCTGCAAAGAACGCCGCAGGTCTGGGGAGACAGCTGACAATATCACCCCATCCTTCAGGATGCCGGTAGGTTCGGAATCACCAGGCGAGTCAGGCTCAAAACTCCTAGAGAGGGCATCCGCCTTCACATTCTTGGACCCAGGCAGATATGACACCACAAAGTTAAATCGGGAGAAAAACAACGACCAGCGCGCCTGTCTAGGATTCAGACGCCTGGCCGACTCAAGATAAATTAGATTCTTGTGGTCAGTGAGGACCACCACCTGGTGTCTAGCACCCTCAAGCCAATGACGCCACTCCTCAAACGCCCACTTCATGGCCAGAAGTTCCCGATTTCCCACATCATAATTTCGCTCAGCGGGCGAAAACTTTCGGGAGAAAAACGCACATGGTCTCATTACTGAGCAGTCAGGATCTTTCTGCGACAAAACTGCACCTGCTCCGATCTCTGAAGCATCCACCTCAACCTGGAACGGAAGTAACACATCAGGTTGGCGCAACACAGGAGCGGAAGAAAAGCGGCGCTTAAGCTCTTGAAAGGCCTCCACAGCCGCAGAGGACCAATTAGCAACATCAGCACCCTTTTTGGTCAAATCAGTCAAAGGTTTAGCAATGGCAGAAAAACCCGCTATAAATCGGCGATAGAAATTAGCAAAACCCAAGAACTTTTGCAGACTCTTCAAAGAAGTAGGTTGCATCCAATCACAAATAGCCTGGACCTTGACAGGGTCCATCTCCATAGATGAAGGGGAAAAAATATATCCCAAAAAGGAAATTCTCTGAACTCCAAAACTACACTTTGAGCCCTTTACAAAAAGAGAATTAGCTCGCAAAACCTGAAAAACTCTCCTGACCTGTTGAACGTGAGATTCCCAGTCCTCCGAAAAAACAAGAATATCATCCAAATACACAATCATAAACTTATCCAGATATTCACGGAAAATATCGTGCATAAAGGACTGAAAAACGGAAGGGGCATTTGCGAGACCGAAAGGCATTACCAAATACTCAAAATGGCCTTCAGGCGTATTAAATGCGGTCTTCCACTCATCCCCCTGCTTAATCCGCACCAAATTATACGCACCACGTAGATCGATCTTAGTGAACCACTTAGCCCCCTTTATGCGAGCAAACAGATCAGTCAGTAAAGGTAACGGGTACTGGTATTTAACTGTAATCTTATTCAAAAGTCGATAGTCGATACAAGGTCTCAATGAACCATCCTTTTTACCTACAAAGAAAAATCCTGCCCCTAGTGGAGACAACGAGGGGCGAATATGACCCTTTTCCAAGGATTCTCTGATATACTCCCGCATAGCAGTATGTTCGGGCACAGACAAATTAAACAAGCGACCCTTAGGAAACTTACTACCGGGGATCAATTCAATAGCGCAGTCACACTCTCTGTGGGGAGGGAGAGAATCAACTTTAGGCTCTTGAAAGACATCATAAAAATCTGACAGAAATGCTGGGATCTCAGAGGGAGTAGATGAAGAAATAGGAACCAAAGGTGCATCCCCATGAATACCCCGACATCCCCAGCTCAACACAGACATAGATTTCCAGTCCAAGACGGGATTATGAATCTGTAACCATGGTAATCCAAGCACCAAGACATCATGTAGGTTATATAATACAAGGAAACGAATAATCTCCTGATGGTCTGGGGTAAGACGCATAGTCACTTGTGTCCAATATTGTGGTTTATTGCTAGCCAAAGGTGTAGAATCAATACCCTTCAGGGGAATAGAAACTTCCAACGGCTCCAAATCAAACCCACAACGCTTGGCAAAGGACCAATCCATGAGACTCAGAGCGGCGCCAGAATCCACATAAGCATTCACAGTAACAGATGATAAGGTACAAATCAATGTCACGGACAAAAGAAATTTTGACTGCAAGGTACCTGTAGAAAAAGATTTATCAACCTTTTTATCAACCTTATTTATACGTTTAGAGCATGCTGATATAACATGAGCTGGATCTCCACAGTAGAAGCACAATCCATTTTTGCGCCTGTAATTTTGACGTTCGCCTCTAGACAAAACACGATCGCATTGCATATGCTCTAATGCCTTTTCAGAGGTCACCGCCAAATGGTGCACAGGTCTTTGCTCAGAAGACACCGCCATATGGTGCACAGGTTTTTGCTCAGAAGATACCGCCATATGGTGCACAGATTTTTCCTCAGAAGACCCCGCCATATGGTGCACTTTCAAACACAGAAAAAAAAAAAACCTTTTCTTCTCCTTCCTACTTTAGTGCATATTTTAACACATAGATTTTTTATTGGCCGGCCAAACTGTTATGGTTACCCCAATGACCAGGGGAATAAAAATACAAAACAGACTAGCTCTCGGGTGATGGAAACTAAGGTCGACCGTGACCTGAACCTGACCCAACACTTACAGTAGCCGGGGGATGTACCTACGATGCCCTAGACACCACGCGCCAGCCGGAGATCTAACTACCCCTATAAGAGGAATATACAGGCCTGCCTTACCTCCAGTGAGGAACCCCAAAAGATGATAGTAGGCCCCCACAGATATTGACGGTGAGTTCAGAGGAAATGACATACGTAGGATGAACAGCAGATTTAGCACAGTGAGGTCCGCTTACTAGATAGCAGAAGGACAGGAAAGTGTTACTTCACGGTCAACCTAAAAACACTATTCAAAAACACCATCCAGAAACTACTTTAAACTCCAGTGACAACTCATGCCACTGGAGTAGTAATTTTCTGTCCACAAGAGCTTCCAGCACTGAAAGGTCACATTGCAGATAGCTGGACAAAAATAGCAAAACAAGAAACAAAAATTCAACTTAGCTGAACTGGGACTTGAAGCAGGTGAATGCAACAGAATGCTACTAGCACATTGTTGGCCGGCATATGACTAACAGCCAAGCAGCCTTAAATAGGAAACTCCCCTAGAGGGTGGCGACAGGTAATCAGAGATGGAGGAAGGCACATAAGAGACACTACCATAACAGACCACCGGGGGAGCCCACAAACCGAATTCACAACAGTTTACCTTCTATCCTAATTATCTACCAACGTAATTAACCATTTTCTTTTCACAACATCAAACCTTCTCATTATTTTTCTCACTACCATGCATGCTGGACACCACGTCTACCCCTACGGGCCCACTGCATCCCTCTACTATCTTTCACCTTTCCTTTTTAGAGAACATCATCAGCATTTCTTCACAATTAACTAGTTGAACACATATAACTTACTCATGTAAACATTATCATCATTTTCTTTCGTCGAACATTGTTGCTACCTGTCTTAAAGCAATATCACCATTTACGTGCGACAAGTGAACATCCCCTTTAAGAGAGGACTAAGTCTCTATGAGGTAGCACGCTTTCTCAGGCTACCAGTCCGTACTCAACAAAGGTTCCAGTGTGGTATCTTCACAAAGAGTCCTTCTTTAAGTAAAACCAGTAGGGAGCACCTTTAATAAGGTGCAAACTATATACAAGAAGTTCGGATCATGCACTGTTCATGATTTCAGCAGTTCTGGAAACTTTGTGCAAAACTTTAGAAAAATCAAACAAAAGCAAAACAATAGGGATCCCGGGTCAACAGAAGGATCCCCTTAAGAGTTAACCCTGGACGGGTTTTAGCAGCATCAGAAATCAACAAACCAACAGTTAAGAACTATGTACATTCCAAGCAGAGTCTTAAAATCTTACTCGTTCTTCGGGGAAGGTGGTTTCCTCCCGGGCCTCACCAGACCAACGGGTCGTCCTGCCGATTCAAGGATCGGGTCCCGCCCCAACAATGACAGGATCCCTCGCCGGGATGTTCTTCTCACCGAGGCTCCGGCACGCCCCCAAGGTACATGGTGGGTCCGGGTTCCCCGCTGTTCTTCAGGGCCAGGTTCTGCGGCTTCTTCAGTAGGAGACTTATCCTCTGCTGTTCTGGCAGCGGCTTGGAGTGCGACACACCGCTGGACGCCCTGCGCCATCCAGCCAGCCTCTCCCGTAGCCCTCCTCCATCTGGTATAAGTTACCGCATCACCTGGCTCCAGGTCGCGAGGGAATCTTCCTTCGCAGGGCTCCACCTCCTCCCGGTCCATGTGGACTTGTAGCGGCTCCCCAATCTCTTGTATAACCCCGCGTCCATATCGGGGGTTGAAGGAGACCACTACACCCCAGTGGGACAAGGGGACCTCCGCAACGGTGGTTAGATCAACCTGGGTTGCCGGTTGTGGTCGGGCTCGCCATGCAGCCATCAAGCGCTGTAGGTGTTCGGCCTCGGGCATGAGCTTCAGGCCCTGTGTCTGCAGCGCACCTTCAGCCGCGACCGGGTTGGGAGGAGCAGGGGACACTGGAGACAAGCAGACCTCCGTGGGCTGGCCCAGCCGAGCGATCACGCGGCATCGGCCTCCAAACGGGCAGCGATCCGCCGGGCCTCGGCCATACTCTCTTCCGACGGCGGCCGGGGAGGTTGGCCCATCGTTGGCTCTGCAAGGGTCAGCTCCCGCAGCGACGGCGTACCCTGGGCCACATCGGGCTGTTCAGCCTCTCTCCGAGTCCGATCATTCCCATGCGGTGCTTCCGGCGTCGCCATCTTTATCTCCTCTCCAGTGTCTTCTTCCCGCGGTCTCTTTCGTGGGCGGCCCCGTCTCCATGGTCTCCACCCTCCAAACAGGATCAGGAGGCGGACCTCGGCTGTTGACGGACACGTCCTCAGTACACAGAAATATTTAGACTGGGCGGCCATTGCTGTTCGCGCTCTCCAGCTTGCCCACGCCTACTCCACGCCTCTTTTCTTCTCCTGCGCTATAATGGCGGCGGATTTTGGTGGTAAATGGCGCAGCACAGTCTTTGTCATAAAGTACAGTCCAAGCACAACAAATCACAGTTCCAAGGCACACATGACCTGATTCTTCAGGCTTAAGTAGATCCTGTTCGTGACGCCAAGTTGTAGCGCCCCCACTGCCACAGGGCCGAGGGGTACCCGGTGCCGGGCCTCTGAGTCTCTGCTCCGGGGTTGTCACGGTGGCTAGGCCCGGTCCGTGACCCTGTCGTGGGGCGCACAGTGTAATAGGTATAACGGATGATGGTGATGAGGCTGTAGTGGTGCAGTGCAGTAAATAACGAGGACACCAGGTTGCAGTCTCTTTACCTCTTTACTGAAGATCTCCGGGTCCTCAGTCCAGAATATGGTTCACCAGGCTGCGCAAGTCCGGCCGGTCCAATGGCACCTCCAGAGTTCCCTTCACAGGTGGAAATCGGTGCCTTCCTTCTAGCGCTATGTGTTGCGGTCCTTCCCTGCTGTGCTTACGGAAAGTCCCCACAACTGTTGTGTCTGTTTCTTAAGTTCCCTCACAACTCAATTAGATGATGTTCTGCTAATTCTCCGTCCCTCCCTGGTGTTCTGGTTGGGACGGCACCCGTTTGACGGGTAGGCTCGGAGCTCTTCCGGGACCCTAGAGTCGCCCCTCTCCACAAGTTGCCCCCCAAGACTGCATAGGTGATTTAGGTTAGACAGCCCGCCTCAGACTGACTGTCCTGCCGCTGTTTAGAGTATTGCTTGAAGCTGAATGTTATTATACTCCCTCGGCGTTCCGGCCACCGGTAGTGCGCCTCAGTAGGATGTTGCCTCGGTCTTACAGCACGACCCCCACTGGTATTTCTCCTTTTGCGTGATCTCGTTTCTCACTCAGCACAATCTATCTCTCTTCTAGTCCTTCCTTGGGCACCGCCGCTACCCGGAGCAGGCACGGTCCCGTTACGTTCGTTCAAGTTGCCAAGCCTCTGTCAGGATCCCACCCCTGACAGAGACCCTACTGTATCTTCCCCCCACAACACCCTCTGCCACAAGGTGTTGCCTGGTTCCAACCCAGTCAGCTTTCTGATCTAACTTCCTGCCTGACCCCCAGTTTACCCACTATGGTGGGGAGTGGTCTAATGAATAGAACCCTTAGCTCCCCCCGGAGGCCCGACTGTGAAATGTATTGGTGTCTGTGATACCTGATCAGATGAACTCCTTCAGTGCCATTAGACGCACCATAGCTCCCCTTAGTGGCGGAGCCACAGTACTGCAACGACCAGGACTCTGGGGCGCTGCACATGCCCTCTGAAAGTTTGTATGGTGCCACCAAAACCTCTGAACCCTTATTTCCAAGAGGTTTTAGAACAATTTGGTTGCATAAATTTGGAGAGTGTGGGAGGTCTCTCTTTTTTTTATTTTGGGAGCCTCCAAACTAAAGGCCCCCCATACAATTTAGTCTAATTTTGGCCGAAACTGTCTATATCAATGGGTTTAGAAGGGAGTCTAACGTGTTTGGGGTTCCCAAATAAAAGATCATCATTGAAGATGTATATCAACCATGTCCAACTTTGGACTGAAGAATCTCTTTGTTCTCCTGGAGATAAGTTGTCACTGAACATGGGTGGTGACGGCTTTCTCAAAGAGAACACAAGAGAGCATGAGAGAGCCATCGGAATTGGTTGTCAACCCAACCATCGGCTGAAGCATCGTCTGATAGCCATCTAACGTGTGTGGTGGACTTAAGTTCTTGCATATTTGGGTATCACGGATGACCCATTTCTTGTCCTTAGAAACCATGGGCCATGTTTTGTACATGATCATAGTAGAAGTCTTCAATTTTGGCCTAACAAAAAACCAATGATAGAGCACATGGAGCTCCTATATGTGTAGCTAAAAATGTCTACTAGGCCTAGTAAAGAGACAATAAATCTGTATGATGTATGGTTTAAGAACTCAATCTTGATGTCTGGCCACATACAGCTACAAGCCTCGTATATGTAGCCGTGATTGTTGGTTCAGTCAATTACAGTGGGAAGCTCTGGGCACGCTATAATGTCTCATGTTTTATTTACATCGTCTTTCTGCTTTCAGCCTGACTATAGAATTAAGTCTCCGGGGGCCTTAGGAAGTCAGACAAATAAGTAGGACATGCCACTCTGTCTGGGAGAGAGTACGAGTCCCCGTCATCAGTACTCAAACCGAAAACCGATATACATTGATTTACCCTAGAGATCCTTTACAAAAATCTTTAAAATGGTATTGACGAGAGGGAAAAACATCAACAAAACCAGACAATGGTGGAAAGAATGGAACTTCATGGGGAAGGTAATCGGAATTATATATATACAGTATATGCACACATAGAGTTTGCCTAAAAATATTAGACATAATATAGCTTGATTTTGCAGAATTTTTTGGACTATAAGCCCTACTCCAAAAATAAGCCCTAGTTACAGTCAGGGCCGGCATTAGGGAGGGCACCCTGGGCCCACAGCATTTACATAACCCTTGGTACCATCACGGTCATGTGACCACGACCGTGAAGAGAAGATGTCAGAAAAAAAATAAAAATATCCCCAGAAAATAAGCCCATCTTTTGGAGCAAAAAGTAATTTAAGACATGGGTGAGTCCACATCATAGTTACCATGGTGTCCCACTGCACTTTTTATTACAAACAAGGCAATAAATTACCGGTATTTATGAGAAATTCGATTCAGGCTGCCTTGCCCCGATGTCCCATCCAGTCCTCTGTTGCAGCCGGTCTTCATTTTTGCAAAAGGTCATACATGGAAAGAGGGATTCTTCATCTACACAAAGTCTCCTTATTTTGCCATAAAGCAGTCATCAACCTAAACTGGACTTGTAACAATAAAAAATTAGATTAATCACTTAAATAAACCCAAAACAAAAAAAAAAGTGCAATGAAAAAAAAAAATTGCACTCTCTCCTTTAGGCTCCTCCATTTTTATTCTATACAGTCTCCAAAAAAAAAACAAAAACAGGAATATATAAGTACTGATGTCCTGTGTAAGACAACTGACTGGAGCAGGAGCCGCCTCCCCCTACTGCCCTGTCTGCAATTGGATGAAAGATTGCCAAGCTTTGCCTTATTTGGTAGAGGGGGTGGAGCCTTATCCGCCAACACACCAAATAGGGAACTGATCAGCAGATTAGCGGCCCATCTCAGTCAGCGCTCCCTTTAGAAGGATGGCTAGTTTGTCCTGTGTTCTCTAGCAGTGAAGAATAAAGAGATGGTCAGTCTGAAATCGAACATGCCCTATTGATATCTTCCCTGACCATCATCAGTCCGGGGACTATTTTCCGAACCTGTGGATATTATTGGTGGGTTTGGATGGCATTAGTATAATTTGTATGGGGATTTTAGCACCCCTAGAATTAGAGAGATCTGATGCCTCCATTTGAAAGGTGAGGCAATCACACCTTACCCAATTGTCCATCCCGCCTACCCATTATATGGATCTTGCCTGATATACATCCCTAAATGACTACGTCTAAAACTAACATAATGGATATTGTAAAAATTCAAGATTCTGAAGATTGGCAAACCAGACGGCTCGTTTGGTCTTTGAATAGGTAAAGCAAAGATTTTTCTCATTTTTAGCCTCTCCATAGTCACAACCCAGGTGATGGAGACAATATAGGAATCCGATGCTCCGCGGAGAGAAATGCCTGGGGATCAGATAGGATTATTGATGAGGACGATTACAATTGCAGAGGCCACTGCTATCGAAATGTAAAAAGATTGATTTCCCACCCAGAAGACTTATCTCTGCTCGGCTGAACGCTCCGCTGCCCGCCCCACGGTCCCAAAGCCTAATAGACGGGGAAGAAGGGACCCCCCACTCCTTCTCCTTGCACCAATATTTGCATTACATACATTATTCAGAAAGGTCTGGCTGCTTATTCTGTTAAAAATATAACAATTCTGTACATTGCACTTGTGATAATGGCGCTGCTGAACGGTATGACATGTACAAATCTTCACAAGTGATATTAGAAATCCCCAATTCATATTATTTAGTCTGAAACGACACATGTGTGTTGTATATAATCAGACCAGTAAATCAGCTCCAAATAGCATTTTTAAAAATAGGAGAAACCGGAGCATATTTATGTATAAAAAATATATTTTATTGTAACATGAAATGAAAAAACAACAATGACACTAAACAGCGTATAGTAAGTACCAAAATACATAGATATAAGGGGCATCCACCCCTCTATCAAATCCCCATATATGTGCAAATGTAGGAGGGAAATCCCTTCCATATAATACAGCCCGGTTTAATGGCCAGTTGGGGGTCTGTTCTCTCTGGCGGGACTCCACGCCTCTGTTCCCCTCTCTGCACCCCGGTAAGCTGACCAGGTCTTATTTATTTAGCACATAAATTGTGTTTCTATGCTTTTGCTTTGATTACTGACCATCCAACTGGCCATTAAACCGGGCTGTATTATATGGAAGGGATTTCCCTCCTACATTTGCACATATATGGGGATTTGATAGAGGGGTGGATGCCCCTTATATCTATGTATTTTGGTACTTACTATACGCTGTTTAGTGTCATTGTTGTTTTTTCATTTCATGTTACAATAAAATATATTTTTTATACATAAATATGCTCCGGTTTCTCCTATTTTTAAAAAATCTTCACAAGTGTCTGATGGGCTCTTTATGTGTAGTGAAAATGTGGTAATGATATTACATTGGGCCAGGGGGCAGCTGCAGATGTGCAGGGGTAGCAGGTAGCATACCCAGTCCATAGCATTATACCAGACCCTTTGACTCGTTTTACAAGCCATGCCATCTCCATTGCCAATTTCTCACCCCCTGAATTTGGGTTTGGATGCGAAGGCTCCGTCTCATGAGGAAGCAACCCAGTGTCCAGCACCAGAAAAGGTCTGGAGGAAGGTGTAAATGGCTGAACTTAAGCTACAGGGCACGGTGTAAACTGTGACTCCCCCTTGGGCAACATACAGCTCCCCAATAATCACGTCATATTGTACAGGGCCATATAATGTTCATACATTGCTGACACATAGCATGCAGGTGACAGTGTCCAAACACGCCCTACCATACAGTGCCAAACATTGCTACAAACAATGCTGAAATAATACTGCCTTACACTGCCCAAATAATATCCCCATATACAGTGCCGAAACATTAATGCTATACAATGCTGAAATATTACTGCCTTACACTGCCCAAATAATACTACCATACAGTGCCAAACATTACTACAAAAAATTGCTGAAATAATACTGCCTTACACTACCCAAATAATGCCACCATACAGTGTCCAAACATTAATGCTATACAATGATGAAATATTACTGCCTTATTGTGCCCAAATAATAGCACCACACAGTGCCAAACATACTCATACAAAGCTGAAATAATACTGCCTTACTCTGCCTAAGAAATGCCATTATCCAATGTCCAAAAATTACTGTCATACAATGCTGAGATAATACTGCCTGACACTGCCCAAATAATATCACCATACAGTGCACAAATATTAGTCTCATAGGCTACTTGTTCCAAAGACAGGTCTTCTAATTAAGTGTCCAAATAATACTGTCATACTATGTTCAAATAATTCCTTAATGTGCCAAAATATTACCACCATACAGTGTCCAAATAATACTGCCATAATATGTCTAAACAATGTCTTACAATGCCTGATCATTACCACTAAACAGTGATCAAATAATACTGCTATATGTCCAAATAATGCCTTACAGTGCGCAACTATTACCACTATACAAACCGAAATAATACTGCCATATTATGTCCAAATAATGCCTTACAGTGCCCAAATATTACCACCATACATTGTTCAAATATTACCAGTATACAAACCCAAATAAGACTGCCATTCTGCATCCAAATAATGCCTTACAGTGCCCAAATAATGCTGCCATACCATGTACAAATAATGCCTTACATTTCCCAAATATTACCACCATACAACGTCCAAATAACACTGCCGTATGATGGACAAATAATGCCTTACAGTGCCCAAATGTTACCCCCATAGTGTCCAAAAATACTGCCATACTATTTCCAAATAACGCCTTGCTCAAATATTACCACCATATAGTGCCCAAATATTACCACTATACAAACCCAAATAATACTTCCATACTGTGTCCAAATAATGCCTTACACTGCCCAAATATTACCACCATACAGTGTCCAAATAATACTGCCATACTATGTACAAATAATGCCTTGCAGTGCCCAAATATTACCACCATACCTGAATTTTGCCATCATGTAATACCCAAGTATCCCTATTTAAAAGTTTTTTTGTCCTTGGAAATATTCACTCTGTTGCATTTATTACCCCTCTGTAATAATCCTATAATCCAGCACCTACGGTATTATATTTCCTAAATTTCCAACTAAAGGAGTTGTACTTCCCTACGCTGACACATAAAACACTCCCTGTATAATCGCACTCCCCTGTACGATGTACACGTGGATTCGGCCATTGTACCTGTGTCAGGCGGATGGCGGTACAGTATTGCGGTAATAGCTTCACACACAGGGTCACTATGTGTCAGTCATATCTGCAGACTTACTGCTCAGTCAGGACAGATTTAATTTCTGGCCTGAAGACAGTTCACAGCTAAATGAATCTGACAGCCACTTCCAGAGCGGCATTTCTAAAAATGGGAAAATAAAAAAAGCAGATTCCAATTCTCAAAAATGATTAGTGCTTCACACAAGGTCTATGCTCTGGTTGTCTATAAAGTGTCATGGTATCTCACCACTGCAACAACCACTGGTCGTCTTGTGGCCCCCCGCTATCTTTCTGCACTGCTGTTACGCTGTGCACCAGGATATCATAGCGAACCTCCACCATCTCTCCCAAAAAAGTTTATCGCTTGTGGCCGTGCAAATGTCTGGTTCTGAGTTCCTTTCTGGTTCTGAATCAGCTTCTATCCTGACCTTGATATTTACCTGCCGCCTGCCCTGACCATCTGATAGTCTACTGTCTTAAATTCTGCCTGCCTGGCCTTCTGCTTGTCCATGGTCTTGAATGAACTCTGCCTGTAATGACTCTTTACTTGTCCATAGTCTCGAATTAAATCTGCCTGCCCTGACCTGCTTGTCCAAATTATTGAATGAACTCTACCTGCCCTGACCTGCTTGTCCATGACCTTAAATGAACTCAGCCTGCCCTGACCTTCTGCTTGCCCAAGGACTTGAATAAACTCTGCCTGCAATGATTCTCTGCTTGTCCATAGTCTCAAATGAAATCTGCCTGTCCTGACCTTCTACTTGTTCAACTTCTTGAATGAACTCGGCCTGCCCTGACCTTCTGCTTGCCCAAGGACTTAAATAAACTGCCTACAATGACTCTCTGCTTGTCCATGGTATTGAATGAACTCTTCCTGCCCTGACCCTGTGCTAGTCTACGAAATTAAATAAATTCTGCCTACCTTGACCTTCTGCTTGTCCGTGGTCTCGAATTAACTCTGCCTACCCTGACCTTCTGTTTGTCTGAGATCTTAAATGAATCTGCCTGCCCTGACCTTCTGCTTGTCCAGCTTGTCCATGGACTTGAATGAACTCTGCCTGCCCTGACTCTCTGTTGTCGATCCTCTTGAATGATTTCTGCTTGACCATAGTATTGAATTAACTCTGCCTGCCTTGACCTTCTACTTGTTCGTGATCTTAAATTAACTCTGCCAGCCCGGACTCTCTGCTTGTCCATGGTATTGAATGAACTCTTCCTGACCTCACCTTCTGCTTGCCCATGGTTTGAATGATCTTGGCTTGACCACAGTATTGACTGATCTGTCTTCCCTGACCTTCCACTTGTCCATGGCATTGAATGAACTTGGTCTGCCCTGATCGTCTGTTTGACCACGCTATTGAATGAGCTCTGAGTGGCCTGACCTTCTTCTTGACCATGCATGCTGTTGAATGAACTTTGTATGCCTTTACCTGCTTATCCATGGTCTTGAATAAACTCGGCTTTCCCTGACCTTCTGTTTGTCCATGGTCTTGACTGAACGCTGCCTACCCTGAAGTACTGCTCATCAGTGGTCTTGAATGAACCCTGCCTGCCCTGAACTTCTGCTTGTCCATGGCGTAGTAGTCCAAATCACTTGGCTGCACACGGAGGTAGAAAACAGGAACACTGTCTTTGTAAATCTTCGGTTGGTTTATTATATGGCAGCATAAACCAACAAGATGGGGAAAGTAAACACAGCCCTTCAGGCAAAAACAGAAAAACAACAAAGAAAACAAAATGCTGAAACAGAGTCCATACGTTAGTGGGTAGCAGCTCGCTCTGGAGCAACACAAGTTCAGTCTTTCCTCCTCAGGAAACCAAACATCCGGAGATCCTCTCTCCAGTCCTGCTGAACAACGACTGCCTCTAGAGCCCAGCTATTTAAGTTCCAGACCATGTGACTCCTCCCCCATGTGACATCACACAGGTCCTGTTAGCAGACGGCAGTGCCAGCTCTGCAGGTGGAGATAAGGTGGACATCCTCCCACCCACTTTATGGATGTCCACATAAAACCAGCCCATTTATGCAACTTAGCATAATCCTCACAACACTTAGTGTGTTGGAGGAAAATACTGTGGGTTTCACATCACTGACGCCATTAAGCCTCCCCTGACCTTCTGCTTGACCATGGTAATTTTGTGAGTACAGTTACTTTAAAGGGATTGCTCAGGACAGATAGGCAGGTAAAACACCTGGCATCCCATCGATCAGCGGATCCTAAAAGATACATTTATAGGGAGCCAGAACACCATAGTGCCTTGCGCCTTATAGTGGCCGTTCTCAGGTAATACAGCTCACACTCTAAACTGCAGTTCCTGGGGATGGCCACTACCCAATGTATGGCGCTGTTCTAGCTCCATATACAGTGCAGGACCTGCTGATTAGTGGCGGTGCCGGGTGTCGGATCGGCACTAACCCTATGTCATAGTACTTTAGTCCTGAGGCCAAATAAATTATTTCCCGATGTTGTGTACGTGATACTGTACGACGACGCAGAGAACAAAGCCGAACATAAGTGGAAGCAGAAGTCAGCGATTTGTAGATTTCTCCTGCTGGAGTGGCGCCCCTTGGTTTTGAAGAATATTTCCCTATAATACCTTTAGATCAAAAGCCGGTGGGCTAAAAGGGACTTTAAAGGCGCCAGCGCCTTTAAACAAACAAAAAAGCTCAACTTTGTCTGCACAATCGTTCCGGTGGAATACAAAACAGCCGACGGTACGTGAGATATATCAGATGAGTACGGCCGAGCGCTCGCTGCTGCTGCTGCTCACTTCCCGCAGCTTCTTCCAGGCACAAAGCGTAAAGCAGAGGAGCAGAGGCCGCCGCACAAACGCTGAAGTCGCTTGTGAATATTTTAAGTCCATTTATTCTGTATGAAGCTGCAGGAGAACAGTTACTTAATGTACTGAGCAGGAGCGCGGGATAGTGAGGACCGAAATAGTCAACACAACAGAATGCCGGCCCAGGGTGACAACGTGCCTAGTACTAGGACGGCCATAAATAGCCCCGATGTCATTCCTCGCACCCAGCAATAGTCACTAGCATCTATCAAGTCTTAGTCCTCCTCCTCTCTGAAGAGACTATTTGCATATTTAATTTCCCAGAGGAGCATGCACGGCCCATAAGTCTCCTCACTCTGACATGCCAGGCCTGGCTTGTCACTCTACACAAAGAGAAATGTTACCCTCCTTAGACACCTGATGTCAACCCTGAAATCCCAAACTAAAAATACAAACAACACATTTTTATGGATTCTCCACACATTTTTTTTCTTTTACTTCATTTTTCCTTCATGTGAAGCTGAACTGGAAGAAGATGAAAGAAGTCTGTGCAAAATAAAGAGGCAGTATGTAGTAGGAGAGGCAGTATGTAGTAGGAGAGGCAGTATGTAGTAGGAGAGGCAGTATGTAGTAGGAGTGGCAGTATGTAGTAGGAGAGGCAGTATGTAGTAGGAGAGGCAGTATGTAGTAGGAGAGGCAGTATGTAGTAGGAGTGGCAGTATGTAGTAGGAGAGGCAGTATGTAGTAGGAGAGGCAGTATGTGGTAGGAGAGGCCGTATGTAGTAGGAGAGGCAGTATGTGGTAGGAGAGGCAGTATGTAGTAGGAGAGGCAGATGCACAGAATAGGAGTCATTGGTTGGGTTTCTGGTTCTGAGTCCAGTTCCAAACCCAATTCTGAGTCTGTTCTAGGATCAGCTAATGATTGGGATTCTGGTTTTAAATTATTTGTAGCCAAACAATGAGATCGATCCTCCCGTTCTACTCATGGGAAGGAAGAAAGGATAATAGATAGATATATAGATAGATAGATAATAGATAGATAATATATAAAAAGATAGATAATAAATAGATAACAGATAGATAATGGATACATAATAGATGATAGATAGATAAGACAGATAGATAATAGATAGATACGGTAGATAATATAGACAGATAATAGCTAGATATAGATAATAGATATATAGATAATAGATAGATAATAGATGCAGTAGATGGTCGGACACTCGGCTCCTGGAGGTGACGGCCGCCGCTTCCCCTCCACAATGATCTTCTCCGGTGATTCGGCCGCTTGTGTCGGATCCTTGCAGCTCTCGCCTCTAGAACTTCTCGGCGGATGATGACGGCACCCGTGAGCAGACAGTAAATGAGACACATAATTAAGAGAAAGACGCTCGGGGAAGCAGGTCTAAAAAAAGAGAAAATTGTGGAGGCAGAGAAGAAACCGGAAACTGCACAGAGCTCTTCGGGAGAGGTTTGAGTGGCAGCGTAATCGTTTCCCTAAAGGATAAAAAACTCAAAGCAATTTCCTCCTATTTATAGACGGTGAGGCGTGTGGTAGCGGGTTTATAATACAATGAGGTGGCGGCATTACACATGCGGAAGAGCGGACTGCATGTGGTGACGGGGAGCGGCTGTTCCCGTATACAGTGAGCACGCCGCTACGTATGCTCCTTACAGCTCAGCTGCGGATATAATTAGTGATGAAATATCTTCTTTGTAGCCGGCTCAGTGTCCTCCGCACTCCTCCCGCCACTCGGTGCAGATTGCACATCGCTCATAATCTCCGTCATTATCACTTCTTGTTACCAGAGACATATTCACTTCTGTCCGCCTGCAGTCACCACTAGAGGGAGCTCAGCATTATTTATAGTGGCTGCACTGTCAGCAGAGCTGGTGCCTGAGATCAGTACGACCCGACAGTGATGGAAATGCAAGCACTGAAAGCAACAGGATCAGTCTTTCTGTGCTAAGCAAGTCTTCTGCATGGGAGACATTATACAGCAGTACTGAGCAGTGTAGATGTGAATCCAGTATAAACACTTACTAGAAAGAAACAACTCCTTGTCTAGGTGGCACTGCCCATTCCCTTCTTCTCCCTTCCTCTTTCCATAGACTTGAATAGGCAGCTGTAATCTGATTCCTCAGTGAGCTGGTAGTCCATCTAGCTTTTTTATATCCGTTTATTCTATTGATTTTGCTAGTGGAAAGTGACTTGCTGTTATGATATCTTCCATACATAGCACACATACACATAAAGGATTCCTGCTCTTTTGTTTCTATGTAGTGCATGGTTAAAATTAGCAGCAGCATTGAACACATTATACAGCAGTACTAAGCAATGTAGATGTGATTCCAGCATAAACACTTACTAGAAAAGAAGAACTCTTTCTTTAAGTGTCACTGCCCCTCCATGTCATTCTGCTCCTCTCCCTTCCTCTCAGTAGACTAATAAAACGCAGCTGTAATCTGATCCCTCAGTGAGTTGCTATGTCTGCTTATACCACTGATTTAGCTAGCGAATGGGACTAAAGGTACCGTCACATTTAGCGACGCTGCAGCGATCTAGACAACGATGCCGATCGCTGCAGCGTCGCTGGAGAGCTGTCGCATGGACAGCTCTCCAGCGACCAACGATGCCGAAGTCCCCGGGTAACCAGGGTAAACATCGGGTTACTAAGCGCAGGGCGGCGCTTAGTAACCCAATGTTTACCCTGGTTACCAGCGTAAACGTAAAAAAAAAAAAACAGTACATATTCACATTCCGGTGTCTGTCCCCCGGCGTTCTGCTTCCCTGCACTGTAAGCGCCGGCCGTAAAGCAGAGCGGTGACGTCACCGCTGTGCTCTGCTTTACGGCCAGCCGGCTGTCATGGTTCCCAATGGCAAGGGAACGTAAGAAACATATAAGTAACGAACGAGCTCTCGGGTGATGGAAACTCGAGTTGACCGTGAGCTAAATCTACCACACAACTAACAGTAGCCAGGGAGCATACCTACGGCTTCCTATATGCCACGCGCCAGCCGGAGGACTAACTATGCCTGGTAGAGGAAGAAACAGACCTGGCTTACCTCTAGGGAAATACCCCAAAAGATGATAGCAGCCCCCCACATGTAATAACGGTGAATTAAGAGGAAAAGACATACACAGTATGAAAGTAGATTTAGCAAAGAGAGGTCCACTTACTAGATAGCAGAAGGATACAAAAGAGGACTTCACGGTCAACTGAAAACCCTTTCAAAAACCATCCTGAAATTACTTTAAGACTCCTGTGTCAACTCATGACACAGGAGTGGCAATTTCAGCCCGCAAGAGCTTCCAGCTACAGAGAATTACAAAAACTGCAAACTGGACAAAAGGTACAAAACAAAAGGACAAAGTCCACTTAGCTGATCAGCAGACTAGTAGCAGGAACATGCAACCGAAGGCTCTGGTTACAATGATGACCGGCAAGGAAATGACTGGAGAGCAAGGCTAAATAGGAAACTCCCAAACACTGATGGAAGCAGGTGAACAGAAGAAGCAAAGTGCAAACAAGTCACCAGTACCACCAGCAACCACCAGGGGAGCCCAAAAAGCGGATACACAACAGTACCCTCCCCTTAAGGAGGGGGCACCGAACCCTCACAAGAACCGCCAGGGCGATCTGGATGAGCCCTATGAAAGGCACGAACCAAATCCGAGGCATGAACATCAGAGGCAGTTACCCAAGAATTATCTTCCTGACCATAGCCTTTCCATTTAACCAGATATTGAAGTCTCCGTCTGGAAATACGGGAGTCCAAGATCTTCTCTACGACGTACTCCAATTCACCCTCCACCAGCACAGGAGCAGGAGGTTCAGTAGAAGGAACCACCGGTACCTCATATCTCCGCAACAACGACCGATGGAACACATTATGGATAGCGAAAGATGCCGGGAGGTCCAAACGAAAGGAAACAGGGTTAAGAATCTCCAAAATCCTATAAGGACCGATGAACCGAGGCTTAAATTTGGGAGAAGAAACCCTCATAGGGACAAAACGGGAAGACAACCACACCAAGTCCCCAACGCGAAGGTGGGGACCAACACGACGACGTTAGCAAACTGCTGAGTCCTCTCCTGGGACAATTCCAAATTATCCACCACTTGTCCCCAAATCCGATGCAACCGATCCACCACCGCATCCACTCCAGGACAATCCGAAGATTCAACCTGACCAGATGAAAAACGCGGATGAAACCCTGAATTGCAAAAGAAAGGAGAAACCAAAGTGGCAGAACTAGCCCGATTATTAAGAGCAAACTCCGCCAACGGCAGAAAGGCAACCCAATCATCCTGATCCGCAGACACAAAAAACCTCAAATAAGTCTCCAAAGTTTGATTAGTTCGCTCCGTCTGGCCATTGGTCTGAGGATGGAATGCAGACAAAAAGGACAAATCAATGCCCATCCTAGCACAGAACGCCCGCCAAAATCTAGACACGAACTGGGTACCCCTGTCAGAAACGATGTTTTCCGGAATACCATGCAAGCGAACCACATTTTGAAAAAACAGAGGGACCAACTCAGATGAGGAAGGCAACTTAGGCAATGGCACCAAATGAACCATTTTAAAAAAACGGTCACACACCACCCAGATGACAGACATCTTCTGAGAAACAGGGAGATCCGAGATAAAGTCCATAGAGATGTGCGTCCAAGGCCTCTTCGGAATAGGCAAGGGCAACAACAACCCACTAGCCCTAGAACAACAAGGCTTGGCCCGAGCACACACATCGCAAGACTGCACAAAAACACGCACATCTCGAGACAGGGAAGGCCACCAGAAGGATCTAGCCACCAAATCTCTGGTGCCAAAAATTCCCGGATGACCTGCCAGAGTAGAAGAATGAACTTCCGAGATGAGTCTAGTGGTCCACTCGTCAGGAACAAACAGTCTACCAGACGGACAACGATCAGGTCTATCCGCCTGAAATTCTTGCAAAGCACGTCGTAAATCTGGAGAGACAGCAGACAAAACCACTCCATCCTTAAGGACACCAGCAGGTTCAGAATTCCCAGGAGAGTCAGGCTCAAAACTCCTAGAAAGAGCATCTGCCTTCACATTCCTAGAACCCGGTAAGTACGAGACCACAAAATTAAACCGGGAAAAGAACAACGACCAACGTGCCTGTCTAGGATTCAGGCGCCTGGCAGACTCCAAATAAATTAAATTCTTGTGATCAGTCAAAACTACCACCTGATGTCTGGCACCCTCAAGCCAATGACGCCACTCCTCAAATGCCCACTTCATGGCCAAAAGCTCCCGATTACCAACATCATAGTTTCGCTCGGCGGCCGAAAATTTTCGCGAAAAGAACGCACAAGGTCTCATCACTGAGCAGTCGGAACTTTTCTGCGACAAAACCGCCCCCGCTCCGATCTCGGAAGCATCGACCTCAACCTGAAAGGGAAGAGAAACATCAGGCTGGCGCAACACAGGGGCAGACAAAAAGCGGCGCTTAAGCTCCCGAAAGGCCTCCACGGCAGCAGGGGACCAATTGGCAACATCAGCACCCTTTTTAGTCAAATCCGTCAGAGGTTTAGCAACGCCAGAAAAACCAGCTATAAATCGACGATAAAAATTAGCAAAGCCCAAGAATTTCTGGAGACTCTTCAGAGAAGTAGGCTGCGTCCAGTCGCAAATAGCCCGAACCTTGACAGGGTCCATCTCAATAGAAGAAGGGGAAAAAATATACCCCAAAAATGAAATTTTTTGATCCCCAAAAACACACTTTGAACCCTTTACACACAAAGAATCCTCCCGCAAAACCTGAAAAACCCTCCTGACCTGCTGAACATGAGACTCCCAGTCATCAGAAAAAATCAAAATATCATCCAAGTACACAATCATAAATTTATCCAAATATTCACGGAAAATATCATGCATTAAGGACTGTAAGACAGAAGGTGCATTAGAAAGGCCGAAAGGCATTACCAAATACTCAAAATGGCCCTCAGGCGTATTAAATGCGGTCTTACACTCATCCCCCTGCTTAATTCGCACCAAATTATACGCCCCACGAAGATCAATCTTAGAGAACCACTTAGCCCCCCTTATGCGAGCAAACAAATCAGTCAGCAAAGGCAACGGATACTGATATTTGACTGTAATTTTATTCAGGAGACGATAATCAATACAAGGCCTCAGAGAGCCATCCTTTTTAGAGACAAAGAAAAAACCGGCTCCTAAAGGTGATGAAGAAGGACGAATATGTCCCTTTTCCAGGGACTCCTTAATATACTCGCGCATAGCAGCATGTTCAGGTACAGATAGGTTAAACAAACGACCCTTTGGAAATTTACTGCCAGGAATCAGATCTATGGCGCAATCACAATCCCTGTGAGGAGGGAGTGAACCAATCTTAGGCTCTTCAAAAATATCACGATAATCAGACAAAAATGCCGGAATCTCAGATGGAATAGATGACGAAATGGACACCATAGGAGTGTCCCCATGAGCCCCCCGACATCCCCAGCTTAACACAGACATAGCCTTCCAGTCAAGGACTGGGTTATGAGACTGTAACCATGGTAATCCAAGCACCAAAACATCATGTAAATTGTACAACACAAGGAAGCGAATCACCTCCTGATGGTCTGGAGTCATACGCATAGTCACTTGCGTCCAGAACTGTGGTTTATTACAAGCCAAAGGTGTAGAATCAATACCCTTCAGAGGTATAGGGACTTCCAGAGGCTCTAAATCAAACCCACAGCGCCTGGCAAAGGACCAGTCCATAAGACTCAGAGCGGCGCCAGAGTCCACATAGGCATGCACGGTAATAACTGATAATGAACAAATGAACAAATCAAGGTTACAGACAAAATAAATTTGGACTGTAAAGTGCCAATTGAAATGGACTTGTCAACCTTCCTAGTACGCTTAGAGCATGCCGATATAACATGAGCAGAATCACCACAATAGAAGCATAACCCATTTTTACGCCTATAATTCTGCCGCTCGCTTCTGGACATAACTCTGTCACATTGCATTTTCTCTGGCGTCTCTTCAGAAGATACCGCCAAGTGGTGCACGGGTTTGCGCTCCCGCAAACGCCGATCAATCTGAATTGCCATTGTCATGGACTCATTCAGACCTGTAGGCGCAGGGAACCCGACCATAACATCTTTAACGGCATCAGAAAGGCCCTCTCTGAAATTTGCCGCTAAGGCGCACTCATTCCACTGAGTAAGCACAGACCACCTACGAAATTTTTGGCAGTATATCTCCGCTTCATCTTGCCCTTGAGATAGGGCTATCAAAGCTTTTTCAGCTTGAATCTCCAAATTAGGTTCCTCATAAAGCAACCCTAAAGCCAGGAAAAACGCATCCACATTGAGCAACGCAGGATCCCCTGGTGCCAATGAAAATGCCCAATTTTGAGGGTCACCTCGCAGCAAAGAGATTACAATCTTAACCTGCTGGACAGGATCTCCTGAGGAGTGAGGTCTGAGAGAAAGGAATAATTTACAATTATATTTGAAATTCAAAAACCGAGATCTATCTCCGGAAAACACCTCTGGTGTAGGGATTTTAGGTTCAGAAATAGGAGCATGTATAACAAAATCTTGTAAATTTTGAACCTTCGTAGCAAGATTATTTAAACCTGCAGCCAAACTCTGAGGATCCATCTTTTGAGGTGAGCTCAGAGCCATTCAAGGATTATAAGGAGAGAAAGGCAAAGGCTGTAATTAAAGCTGAAATACAACAGATCCAACTATGGAGCAAGCATAGAGGAAAAAGGGAAAAAAAAATAAAAAAAATTTACAGACTTCTTTTTTTCTCTCCTTTCTTCTGCCAATAAGTTTAACACTGGCCGGTCATACTGTCATGGTTCCCAATGGCAAGGGAACGTAAGAAACATATAAGTAACGAACGAGCTCTCGGGTGATGGAAACTCGAGTTGACCGTGAGCTAAATCTACCACACAACTAATAGTAGCCAGGGAGCATACCTACGGCTTCCTATATGCCACGCGCCAGCCGGAGGACTAACTACGCCTGGTAGAGGAAGAAACAGATCTGGCTTACCTCTAGGGAAATACCCCAAAAGATGATAGCAGCCCCCCACATGTAATAACGGTGAATTAAGAGGAAAAGACATACACAGTATGAAAGTAGATTTAGCAAAGAGAGGTCCACTTACTAGATAGCAGAAGGATACAAAAGAGGACTTCACGGTCAACTGAAAACCCTTTCAAAAACCATCCTGAAATTACTTTAAGACTCCTGTGTCAACTCATGACACAGGAGTGGCAATTTCAGCCCGCAAGAGCTTCCAGCTACAGAGAATTACAAAAACTGCAAACTGGATAAAAGGTACAAAACAAAAGGACAAAGTCCACTTAGCTGATCAGCAGACTAGTAGCAGGAACATGCAACCGAAGGCTCTGGTTACAATGATGATCGGCAAGGAAATGACTGGAGAGCAAGGCTAAATAGGAAACTCCCAAACACTGATGGAAGCAGGTGAACAGAAGAAGCAAAGTGCAAACAAGTCACCAGTACCACCAGCAACCACCAGGGGAGCCCAAAAAGCGGATACACAACAGCCGGCGCTGACACAGTGCAGTGAAGCAGAACGCCGGGGGACGCGACAGACACCGGAATGTTAGTATGTAGTGTTTTTTTTTTTTTTTACATTTACACTGGTAACCAGGGTAAATATCGGGTTACTAAGCGCGGCCCTGCGCTTAGTAACCCGATGTTTACCCTGGTTACCAGTGAAGGCATCGCTGAATCCGCGTCACACACACCGACTCAGCGATGACAGCGGGTGAGCCAGCGACGAAATAAGGTGCTGGCCTTCTAGCTCCGACCAGCGATATCACAGCAGGATCCTGATCGCTGCTGCGTGTCAAACACAACGATATCGCTATCCAGGACGCTGCAACGTCACGGATCGCTATCGTTATCGTTGTTAAGTTGTTCAGTGTGAAGGTACCTTAACTGTTGCAATGTCTCCAATACACAGCACACTTACACATAAAGGATTCCTGCTCTCTTGTATTTATGTAGCCACATGTTCAGAATTAGCAGGAGCATGGAAGACATTATAAAGCAATAATGAGCATAGCAGATGTGAATCCAGCATAAACACTTACTAGAAAACAACAGCTCCTATTCTAGGTGTCACTGCCCCTCTCTTTCATTCTGATTTTATCCTCTCCTCCCTTCCATAGACTTCAATAGGCAGCTGCAATTTTATTCATCAATAGGCCAGAAGTCCATCGTGCTTTGAACAAAATTGATTTTAGCTGAAGAAGTCACATTTTAGTGGAGAAAGTAAGTTTCTCAGATGAGCTATATTACAAAATGTCTTAAATGCGCTTGTACAATTGCTTTAGCTAGTAGAAGGAGACTAGCTGTCATGATGTCTCCTATATGCAGCACACATAAAGTAGTGCAGTTTAGAATTAGCAGAACCATGAAAGACATTATACAGTATTACTGAGCAGTGCAGACGTGAATCCAGCATAAACACTTACTAGAAAACAACAGCTCCTTTTCTCACCTTCCTTCCTCCATAGACTTCAGTAGGCAACTGTAATCTGATCGTTCAGTGATCCAGTAGTACATCTTCCTTTGACCAAGATAGATTTTAGCTGAAGAATTGACTTTTAAGTAGAGAAAATAAGTTTCTCTAATAATTAATATTCCAAAATGTCTTATATTCACTTGCACTATCGATTTAGCTAGATGTGGCCTAACTGTTATGATGTCTGCCATACATAACACACAAAGACATGCTCTCTTGTCTCTACGCAGAAGTAGCAGAAGCATGGAACACATTCTCGCCCATTCAGTACTGAGCAGTGTAGACTTGAATCCAGCATAAACACAAGAAAGCAGCAGACCCTTCTCCGGGTATTTCTACTCCCCCTCTGACTCTGACTCCTTTCTCCATAGACTCTAATCTAATCACTTAATGAGCCAGAAGTTCATTTTGCTTTGACAAAGATGGATTTCAGATGAAGAGGTGGCTTATAAGTGGAGAAAGAAGAATATTTCTCCGATAAGATATATTACAAAACTTCTTATAGTCGCTCATACTATTAATTTAGGCAAGGTGTGTTAAAATGGGGGAGCGATGAGCGCCCCCTAGTGGCAGCTGCAGGCAAATACTATGACAAGAAGAAGAAAACACAGTTCCGTACCATCTTTTCTGTAGCCACGGGCCCCGCAGCATTCATGTGGTCATACTCTATGTGCCTTATATACCCCCTCGAGTGCTAATATTTTTTTTACTGTTTTTTAAGGAAACTGCATAGGAGGAAAGTTTCCGATACACCATATTAGTCGATGTCGCCAATTTCCATAGCGGTGCGAATTCTTTTCTTCTTCTCCGCAGTCGCCCTTTTCTCCTTCACCGCTCGTCTGTCTGCAGCCGTCCATCCTCCTCCGCTCCCACCTCCTCCGTCCGTCCCCTATCTTTCTTCTCCATGCGCTCTCACTGTAGCCCTCGTTCCCCCTTTTCACAAAAATGCAATTTCATGCCTAATGCATTTTAAGATTCCATCAAGAAGTTTGGTCTTTGATCAGCGGGACAGACGCCCTGCTGGGCTATTTTTTGCTGGCAAAACGCAATTCTCTTAATTAACACAGCGTGTCTGTTTATCGCTAAATAGAATCAAGCTGAGCGCTCTTCATTTTAGTGCCGTATGCCCCCCGTTAGCCGAACCTCGACCATGCCAACGGAAAAAGGCTCCTGCCTCCAATAGTCTGACTTTTCTCCTACTGTCTGACCTCTAACTTTTGGAGTCGGGTTTTGGAAAATAACTGTCGCACTCTCTTTGTGAATTTTTTTTTTTTTTTTAATAAATGATTTTGGAGGACCCGGAGTGTACATTCATTTTAATAGGAGCTGTGTAATACCGCATTTCACCTGTGGTGGCCACTGTAGGGAGACGCAGCACTCCCCAGAAATAGCGGGTTCTGCGCTCAATTAATCCACCAGGGAACCATAAAGTATTTTTCTTTATAGCCAAAATCCATTTAAAGGGACTGCATGACAAAAAAAATTAGATATTATTCATAACAGGTTTTTTAAGTATGACATATGTGAAACAAATATTGCCAATATTAAAAGAATAATAATAGAAAATAATTAAAAATTATATATATATATATATATATATATATATATATATATATACACACACAATATATATATATATATATACAGTGCCTACAAGTAGTATTCAACCCCCTGCAGATTTAGCAGGTTTAATAAGATGCAAATAAGTTAGAGCCTTCAATCTTCAAACAAGAGCAGGATTTATTAACAGATGCATAAATCTTACAAACCAAAAAGTTTTGTTGCTCAGTTAAATTTTTATAAATTTTAAACATAAAAGTGTGGGTCAATTATTATTCAACCCCTAGGTTTAATATTTTGTGGAATAACCTTTGTTAGCAATTCCAGCTAATAATCGTCTTTTATAAGACCTGATCAGGCCGGCACAGGTCTCTGGAGTTATCTTGGCCCACTCCTCCATGCAGATCTTCTCCAAGTTATCTAGGTTCTTTGGGTGTCTCATGTGGACTTTAATCTTGAGCTCCTTCCACAAGTTTTCAATTGGGTTAAGGTCAGGAGACTGACTAGGCCACTGCAACACCTTGATTTTTTGCCTCTTGAACCAGGCCTTGGTTTTCTTGGCTGTGTGCTTTGGGTCGTTGTCTTGTTGGAAGATGAAATGACGACCCATCTTAAGATCCTTGATGGAGGAGCGGAGGTTCTTGGCCAAAATCTCCAGGTAGGCTGTGCTATCCATCTTCCCATGGATGCGGACCAGATGGCCAGGCCCCTTGGCTGAGAAACAGCCCCACAGCATGATGCTGCCACCACCATGCTTGACTGTAGGGATGGTATTCTTGGGGTCATATGCAGTGCCATCCAGTCTCCAAACGTCACGTGTGTGGTTGGCACCAAAGATCTCGATCTTGGTCTCATCAGACCAGAGAACCTTGAACCAGTCAGTCTCAGAGTCCTCCAAGTGATCATGAGCAAACTGTAGACGAGCCTTGACATGACGCTTTGAAAGTAAAGGTACCTTACGGGCTCGTCTGGAACGGAGACCATTGCGGTGGAGTACGTTACTTATGGTATTGACTGAAACCAATGTCCCCACTGCCATGAGATCTTCCCGGAGCTCCTTCCTTGTTGTACTTGGGTTAGCCTTGACTCTTCGGACAAGCCTGGCCTCGGCAAGGGAGGAAACTTTCAAAGGCTGTCCAGGCCGTGGAAGGCTAACAGTAGTTCCATAAGCCTTCCACTTCCGGATGATGCTCCCAACAGTGGAGACAGGTAGGCCCAACTCCTTGGAAAGGGTTTTGTACCCCTTGCCAGCCTTGTGACCCTCCACAATCTTGTCTCTGATGGCCTTGGAATGCTCCTTTGTCTTTCCCATGTTGACCATGTTTGAGTGCTGTTCACAAGTTTGGGGAGGGTCTTAAATAGTCAGAAAAGGCTGGAAAAAGAGATAATTAATCCAAACATGTGAAGCTCATTGTTCTTTGTGCCTGAACTACTTCTTAATACTTTAGGGGAACCAAACAGAATTCTGGTGGGTTGAGGGGTTGAATAATAAATGACCCTCTGAAAATACTTTTCCCAATTTAAAAAAAAAATAAACAAAGAAATAACATTCCTTTTTGCTGCAGTGCATTTCACACTTCCAGGCTGATCTACAGTCCAAATGTCACAATGCCAAGTTAATTCCAAATGTGTAAACCTGCTAAATCTGCAGGGGGTTGAATACTACTTGTAGGCACTGTATATATATATATATATATATATATATATATATATATATACACACACACACAAATATATACAGTATATATATATATATTTTAAAAATATTTATATAGAAAAATGTATATACATAACATTATATATATATATAATTTTAATTATTAGTAGTATTATACATTTATAAATATAAATAATGCTAATAAAAATAATTAAACATTTTATGTATATATATTTTTAATTTATTTATTTTAGTTATTTTATTATTATTTTAATATTGACAATTTTTATTATTATTATTATTATTATTATTATTATGACTTTAAAATTGACAATATTTTTTCACATCACAATCTGTATTAAAAACAAAAAATTTACATCTTGCAAATTTTCACACTAACTTCCTGTACTTTACAGAAGACTTTTCATCAGTCTCATTACCGTCACAGGCAGGATTACAATAACACCTCTATATAGAGCTGATAGTACAAGATCCGCCATTCACAATAGGCGATGTCACAGCCACTCCGCCTCCCCTCCCTTGATAATGACGATTGCTCATTAGATATTTTAGTCCAATAGATAGAGTCGGGGACTATTGCTGCTAATGAACCTGCGGAGTCTAGACTTACCCTAGTGGCGAGAGTGAAAATTGCAAGATTTCACTACATATATTTCCGAACAGTTATCGTGATGTAAAAATAAATAAATAAGTATAACATGAAAATATGAGATAAGGGGTGGGGTTTGGTATGGTCCTATACCTATAAGGGTTGTGTAAGCCCCTCCCCTAACTTTTTCCGGTAGTAAGTGGCACTAGTAATGCCACGACCTGTGTACACCCATAAGGTGCATTCACACCTTTAACACTCATTTGTCAACGGCCCATAGTGGCCTACTTGTGACATCTCAGAAAACCAGAGATATCATCCCCCAAAAAATGACAAAAAAGTAGTGAAAACTAAAATTTGGAGGGTGGTAAGGAGGGAGATGCAGCTGCAGTCAGTGTCTGAGTGACACTCATGCTGTGAGAGAGAAGAGGGAAGAGCAGAAGGAGGCAGCTGACTGGTTAAGAGCACAAAGAAAAAAGAGGGAGGAGCAGAAGGAAGCATCTGATTGGTTAAGAACACACTGTAAGAAGAGAGAGGAGCTGAGGGAAGCATCTGATTGGTAAAGAACACTGAAAAGAGGGAGGAGCAAAGGGAAGCATCTGATTGGTTCAGAGTGCACAGTAAAAAGAGGGAGGAGGAGAGGAAAGCATCTGGTTCAGAGCACACAATAAGAACAGGGAGGAACAGATAGAAGCATCTGATTTGTTAACAACATACATCATTGCATCACAACAAAAAGAGATATTCAAGGGATATCAAAATGGAGGTGTCCCACAAACCGTCTTTAAGCAATATAGATTATAAAAAGTATGTACGGCGGTGGCCCAACTACTGGGACCCTGACTGATCTGGGGTAAGTGATCATAAAGTGTAGTGTGAACGGAGCGGCAGAAATTGAACGGAGCGGCAGAAAGTGGACGGAGTGGTAGAAAGTGAACGGATCGGCAGAAAGTGAACGGAGCGGCAGAAAGTGAACGGAGCGGCAGAAAGTGAACGGAGCGGCAGAAATTGAATGGAGCGGCAGAAATTGAATGGAGCGGCAGAAAGTGGACGGAGCGGCAGAAAGTGAACGGAGAGGCAGAAAGTGAACAGAGCGGCAGAAAGTGAACACAGCGGCAGAAAGTGAATGGAGAGGCAGAAAGTGAATATAGAGGCAGAAAGTGAATGGAGAGGCAGAAAGTGAACGGAGCGGCAGAAAGTGAATGGAGAGATAGAAAGTGAACGGAGAGGCAGAAAGTGAACGGAGCAGCAGAAAGTGAACGGAGGGGCAGTAAGTGAACCGAGCGGCAGAAAGTGAACGGAGAGGCAGAAAGTGAACGGAGAGGAAGAAAGTGAACGGAGCGGCAAAAAGTGAACGGAGAGGCAGAAAGTGAACGGAGAGGCAGAAAGTGAACGGAGCGGCAGAAAGTGAACGGAGAGGCAGAAAGTGAACGGAGAGGCAGAAAGTGAACGGAGAGGCAGAAAGTGAACGGAGCGGCAGAAAGTGAACCGAGCGGCAGTAAGTGAACCGAGCGGCAGTAAGTGAACCGAGCGGCAGAAAGTGAACGGAGAGGCAGAAAGTGAACCGAGCGGCAGAAAGTGAACGGAGAGGCAGAAAGTGAACCGAGCGGCAGAAAGTGAACGGAGAGGCAGAAAGTGAACGGAGAGGCAGTAAGTGAACCGAGCGGCAGAAAGTGAACCGAGCGGCAGTAAGTGAACCGAGCGGCAGAAAGTGAACGGAGAGACAGAAAGTGAACGGAGCGGCAGAAAGTGAACCGAGCGGCAGAAAGTGAACGGAGAGGCAGAAAGTGAACCGAGCGGCAGAAAGTGAACGGAGAGGCAGAAAGTGAACGGAGAGGCAGAAAGTGAACGGAGCGGCAGTAAGTGAATGGAGCGGCAGTAAGTGAACGGAGAGGCAGTAAGTGAACCGAGCGGCAGAAAGTGAACGGAGCGGCAGAAAGTGAACGGAGAGGCAGAAAGTGAATGGAGAGGCAGAAAGTGAACGGAGCGGCAGAAAGTGAACCGAGCGGCAGAAAGTGAACGGAGAGGCAGAAAGTAAACCGACCGGCAGAAAGTGAATGGAGAGTCAGAAAGTGAACGGAGAAGCAGAAAGTGAATGGAGAGGCAGAAAGTGAATGGAGAGGCAGAAAGTGAACGGAGAGGCAGAAAGTGAACGGAGAGGCAGAAAGTGAACGGAGAGGCAGAAAGTGAATGGAGAGGCAGAAAGTAAACCGAGCGGCAGAAAGTGAACGGAGAGGCAGAAAGTGAACGGAGCGGCAGAAAGTGAACGGAGAGGCAGAAAGTGAACGGAGCCGTAGAAAGTGAACGGAGCGGCAGAAAGTGAATGGAGAGGCAGAAAGTGAATGGAGAGGCAGAAAGTGAACGGAGAGGCAGAAAGTGAACGGAGAGGCAGAAAGTGAACGGAGAGGCAGAAAGTGAACGGAGAGGCAGAAAGTGAACGGAGAGGCAGAAAGTGAACGGAGAGGCAGAAAGTGAATGGAGAGGCAGAAAGTGAACCGAGCGGCAGAAAGTGAACGGAGAGGCAGAAAGTGAACGGAGCGGCAGAAAGTGAATGGAGAGGCAGAGAATGAATGGAGAGGCAGAGAGTGAACGGAGCGGTACACATTTCCATAAAGGACACAAAATCTCTGATCTCATGATTGTTGTGCTTTATCATGTTAGACCCCACGGATGATAGTCATCACATATCCTGCGGGTGAGATGACCCCTTTAAGTCGTAGCTTAATAAGTGTAAGGTGATTTTTGGGAAATGGCGACTTAGTCTTATGTGTTAGTGACAGGGGCCGCGCATTGACAACCTGCCATTCACATCACACCCGTGACTGGAGCGGATTCAGGGTGTCAGGGCAGATGTGTAAAACTCCTTTTCTTCCAAGATAAGAATAAAGGCTGTGACTTCACACTTGAAGAAACGTCTTAATAATTTCCTCGGAAGTGACAAATGACAAGTGTCAAAAAGGGACTTGATGAAAGCCGTGGGGTGTAAGAAATAAGCACAATTAAATCAACCATATATAACTGTGAGAATGACACTTTTCCTGGAGATTTCCTGGTATTCATTGGAGTATGAAGTCACTTTCCCTGCAGCGCCCCCGCAGGAAAAAAAAAGCACTACACAGTGGCTGCTGAAACCAATAGGCTGTAATGCATGGGCATAGGGTCCTTCAGGAGCTGCCCTTAAACAGTCGATCCTCCGCCCCATTTTATATCTAAAATTACCATTTTGATCTTGTTTATATTTTAGTCTGAGCAGTAATTTTGATCCAAAACTCCAAATTCTCTTTCACAGACAAAGATTGAAACCATAAACATTGTGGCTGCCTGTAGCCACCACTAGAGGGAGCTGAGGAGTTTAGTGCATACTGATCACACATTGAACTCAATAATAAATCTGTATGCAGCGAACTCCGAAGCTCCCTCTAGTGGTGGCAATTGGAAATGACATTTTCTCTGGATTTCAGCTTTAATCCTTTCTTGATATATAACTGATTGATACATTTTGATCGCTGCAAATTGGACTGAGCTGGACAATCAGGTTTCCAGGTCACTATTACTGCACAATGAACGCTGTAAAAAAAAAAGATCCCCTCAAAAAATTTGAAAAATTACAATTTAACCCCCAATAGGAGTTTTTGGTTCCACATTAAAGGGGTGGTGGGGTGTGCAGAGGGGGTCTTCCTTTTGGGACCCTCATTGCAGGGACTGGTTACAGACTCTCACGCAATCGGGTGGGCTGAGTTGCAATACCAAACATGGCCAATGTGCAAAGGTGGCGCTATTTCTATAAAAAAAATATATAAAAATCCCTTTAAACTCCTCCATAATCCAAAACACAATGAATCGCAGTAATCCCTGGTACCTAGAAGCTCCGGATCAAGGAGTTAATACAAAGATTCTCCCTGCGAGGCGGCTTTTTCTTCTCCTTTTAACTAGTTTCTATTTAAATGCAGATGCCCTGTCTCTTCCTATCTCTTTCTTCCCTTCTCCGGAGTCGTCCGCTGGAAAAGACGTCTTCAATTTAAATGTTAATACGAGACAAACCTTCAAAATGGAGCCGGTGTAGCCGAGCGGGGAGGGAGGGCCGCCGACACTATTTAATATCTCTTTATAACTTATTCCTCCTATTAAGCAGCACTTTATGTAATGGGCGCGCGCCATCCAGAAGGGGCGGAAAAGATGGCGGACGGACAGATTGTACCGAGGATTTCTCCAGCATAAAACGGACAGTGCTGCCGAGCGGACGGCGCAACTGTGGGCGCAAGTACGGTGTATGGTGAGGTACTACAGAAACAGGTGTCAGATCGATGGAGAAATAGAGGGATGAGAGAGAGAAAGAGGGAGAAAGAGAGGGAGAGAGAGACAAGAGAGCGATGAGAAAACAGAGAGAGAAAGAGGGAGAGAGAACAATGAGAGAAAGAGAGGAGAGAGGGAGAGAGAAGATGGGTGAGAGAGAAAGGGAGGGGAGAGAGGGAGAGAAAGAGGGAGAGAGAGAGAAAGGAGAGAGGGAGAGAAAGGGAGACAAGAGAGCGATGAGAAAACAGAGAGAAAGAAAGAGGGAGGGAGAACGATGAGAGAAAGAGAGAGGAAGAGAGAAAGAGGAGAGAGGGAGAGAGAGGAGAGGAGAGAGAGACAAGAGAGCGATGAGAAAACAGAGAAAGAAAGAGGGAGAATGATGAGAGAAAGAGGGAGAGGAGAGAGGGAGTGAGAAGATGGGCGAGAGAGAGAGGGAGAGAGAAAGGGAGGAGAGAGGGAGAGAAAGAGGGGGAGAGAGAGGGAGAAAGGGAGGAGAGAGAGAGAAAGGGAGAGAAAGGGGGGAGAGAGAGAGAAAGGGAGAGAGAGAAAGGGAGGAGAGAGAGAGAGAAAGGGAGAGAAAGGGAGGAGAGACAGGGAGAGAAAGAGAGAGGGAGAGAGAAAAAGAAAGAGGGAGAAAGAGAGGGACAGAGAGAGAGAAGAAAGAATGCTGAGAGAACAGAGAGAAGAGAGAGAAAGAGAGGGAGAGAAAGGGAGAGGGAACGATGAGAGAGGGAGAGAGAGAGATGGAGAGAGGATGAGAGAACAGAGAGAAAGACAGGGAGAGAAAGAAAGAGAAGAGGAGAGAGAAAAGAGACGAGAGAAGAGAGAGAGAGAGAAAGAGGGCGAGAGATGAGAGAATAATGAGAGAACAGAGAGAGAGAGAGGGAGAGAGAAAGAGAGAGGAGAGAGAAGAAAGAGGAGAGAGAAGAGAGGGGGAGACGAGAGAACAGAGAGAGAGAGGGAGATGAGAGAACAGGAAGGGAGAGAGAAAAAGAGACAAGAGAACGATGAGAGAACAGAAAGAGAAAAGCCAACAGTGAGAAAGAAAAAGAAGATAGAAAGAAAAAGCAAGAGGAAAGAAAAGAAAGTACAGAAAGGAAATTAAAGACAATAAAGTAATAACATTAACAGAGAAGAAATGAAAGCTGATAGTGAGAAAGAAAAGAGAAATAACAAAACAAAAAGAGAATGAAAAGAGAAAGAGTAAGGAAAGGAAGAATATAGACAGGGATTGCATGAAAGAAAGAAAGGATAAAGGCTGATAGGGAGAGAACAAAGTAAATAATATAGTCAGGCAAGGAAGGAAAAATAGGAAGGAAGGAAAGAAACACTGACAGTGAGAAAGAGGAAGGAAGAGCGGCCGCACGTGACCTGGTTTATCCATGATGCATGGAGAGGAATGTAGACAAGTAGTAGATCCATGAGAGGCGTGGGGCCTTCCAGCAGCACAGAGTGTTTCAGCTGCAGATCTCGTGTAAGGCTCTGACGATAGTGAGAACAGCGCTGTATAGAGGGGAAGAGGCATTTACATAGGTGACCTATAGACCATTCAGCCCTGGACAGCAGGTGATGCCTCACACAGCGGACATGGCAGCTCCCCCATAATATTTCCCTCCCTTTCCTGATCTCTAGGAGCCATGGACCGGGCCGGATTGTGAGGCGCACGGAGCGTACAATGTCCATGTGTCCGCCGACGGCCCACAAGCTGCTGCCGATTTTGATCCTGTGAATGTTGTGTTCACAGCAGGCCTCGGCCAGGCACAGACAGAGGCCGGCCATTGCTGGGGCCATTGGTGGGGTCACTGGTGGGGCCATTTCTGGGGCCATTGCTGGGGTCATTTCTGGAGCCATTGGTGGGGTCATTGCTGGGCAAGAGGAAACTGTGCAGCCAATCTCAAGGAGAGTAACTAGTTGTGACTCGGCCCCCGAGGGGAAGCTTTACACGTACGTACATACTTTGCCTAAATCAGCGGCTATCTGTGACAATACTTGTGAAGAGCAGGGATCGGCATGTAGACGTAGCCCCCCAGAGTGGCATATTCTGGGTGTGGTTTCAGGGTATATCTGAACTTGTATCTACTTCCACTTCTTCTGTCACATCAAGAGCTGAACTCAAACTTCTGCTGCTTCCAGTTAACTCTCAGAAACTCAGATTACACCTCCATATGGAGCTACCTGAAGGCACCACCAGGGGGAGCAAGGGACTGTGAAAAAAAGATCATTGACTAAATAGTATGCAGTGAGCTCCCTCTAGTGGTGGCTGCAGGTAGACAGAATATTATCATTTCGATCTACGTGCAGCAGAGTATTTGGAGCTCTGTGTTAGTAAAACAGCACAGAAAGTGTTAGAGTGGACACTAATTCTCCTACTGTTTGATTTGCCGTACTGCAGGGAATTGTGGGAGATGTAGTATTTGCTGTTATACGGTGGCTGGTGGAGTAAAATAAATCAATCTCAAAGCACAATGCGCCTGAGTGCACCACGTAATGGGATCTCGCATGAAAGCAAATGGTCCTCAGGAGTGCGGCAGACCTAGAACATCTGGACTATCGGAGGATGACGCCCCAATGTCGCCTTCCCCATCATACTAATGTTGGCCGGAGGTCCCTGCACCATGGACAGCACCTGCTATACAGGGGGTCAGAGGACGGAGGCGGATGTCCTACATGGCAGAGGATCTAGATGGCTGACCCGATTCAGCTCGTCCCTCCGAAATCTCTATATGTAATCATCTAAGGTCCACTTCCGTCTGTTTGTCTGTCACGGAAATGCCACGTCACTGATTGGTCGTAACCGGCTAGGCGTGACCAATCAGCGACAGGCACAGTCCGGCCGCGAATTGGCCCCTCCCTACTCCTCTCCAGTCAGTGCTCCCTCCATACTCCCCTCCAGTCAGTGCCCACATAGCGTTTTAGCAGTCCGTTAACGCTGCCATTAACCCTGTAAGTGTGCCAAATTTTTACTATTGATGCTGCCTATGCAGCATCAATAGTAAAAACATATAATGTTAAAAATAATAATAATAAAAAAAAATCATTATATTCTCACCTTCCGGCGTCCGCGGCAGCCTTTCCCACTCCTGGTGATGGTCCGGACCACTACATCATCCCGGGTTATTGCCGCAAGGCATTACTGGGAACGGAGCGTCGCAAGGAGCATAGCAAAAGGCCTGGGCTGGATCTGGGGGCCACCGGAAGGTGAGTATACAACCATTTTTTATTTTAATTCTTTTTTGTAACAGGGTTATGGTGCCCATATTGCTATATACTACATTGGCTGTTATATACTATGTGGGCTGTGTTATATACTGCATTGGCTGTTATATACTGTGTGGGCTGTATTATATACTAAGTGGCTGTGCTATATACTATGTGACTGTGCAATATACTATGTGGCTGTGCTACATACTACGTGGGCTGTGCTATATACTACGTGGGCTGTGATATACACTGCGTGGGCTGTGATATATACTGCGTGGGCTGTGATATATACTGCGTGTGCTGTGCTATATACTACGTGGGCTGTGATATATACTGCGTGGCTGTGCTATACACGTCACTGTGCAATATACTATGTGGGCTGTGTTATATACTGCGTGGGCTGTGCTATATACTACGTGGGCTGTGTTATATACTGTGTGGGCTGTGTTATATACTGTGTGGGCTGTGCTATATACTACATGGCTGTGCTATATACTACATGGACTGTGCTATATACTATGTGGGCTGTGCTATATACTGCGTGGGCTGTGCTATATACTATGTGGGCTGTGCTATATACTACGTGGGCTGTGCTATATACTATGTGGGCTGTGTAATATACTGCATGGGCTGTTATATACTGCGTGGGCTGTGCTATATACTACGTGGGCTGTGCTATATACTGTGTGGGCTGTGCTATATACTACATGGCTGTGCTATATACCACGTGGGCTGTGCTATAAACTACGTGGGCTGTGTTATATACTGCGTGGGCTGTGTTATATACTACGTGGCTGTGCTATATACTATGTAGCTGTGCAATATACTACGTGGCTGTGCAATATACTATGTGGCTGTTATATACTACGTGGCTGTGCTCTATACTACGTGGGCTGTGTTATATGCTATGTGGGCTGTGAGACTCTTTCGCCTGGGGCCCTCAAAAACCTGGAGCTGGCCTTAGCTTCACTGATTGGTCGCGCCCGGCCAGGCGCAACCAATCAGCGACATGCGCAGTCCGGCCATGAATTGGCGCGGGATTTGAACCACGCTTCGCTAATTGGTCGCGCCTGGCCAGCCGAATCCTGTGTATTCATTGCAGTATTCTGAAATCTTCATAAATGACATACATATTCTAGAATACCCGATGCGTTAGAAACGGGCCACTGTTAATATGTGTCAGGAAAAGTTAAAACCTCATCACCACTAATCTACAGAGGACGATTATCAGGGAGGAGGCGGCCTGAAAAAAAAATATTATAGTAGTTATATTCTTGTACATAGGAGCAGTATTATAGTTATATTCTTGTACATAAGGGCAGTATTATAGTAGTTATATTCTTGTACATAGGAGCAGTATTATAGTAGTTATAGTCTTGTACATAGGGGCAGTATTATAGTAGTTATATTCTTGTACATAGGAGCAGTATTATAGTAGTTATATTCTTGTACATAGGAGCAGTATTATAGTAGTTATAGTCTTGTACATAGGGGCAGTATTATAGTAGTTATATTCTTGTACATAGGGGCAGTATTATAGTAGTTATATTCTTGTACATAGGAGCAGTATTATAGTAGTTATATTCTTGTACATAGGGAGCAGTATTATAGTAGGTATATTCCTGTACATAGGGGCAGTATTGCAGTAGTTTTATTCTTGTACACAGGGAGCAGTATTATAGTAGTTATATTCTTGTACATAGGAGCAGTATTATAGTAGTTATATTCTTGTACATAGGGGCAGTATTATTGTAGTTATATTCTTATACATAGGAGCAGTGTTATAGCAGTTATATTCTTGTACATAGGGGCAGTATTATAGTAGTTATATTCTTGTACATAGGAGCAGTATTATAGTAGCTATATTCTTGTACATAGCGGCAGTATTATAGTAGTTATATTCTTGTACATAGGGGGCAGTATGATAGTAGTTATATTATTGTACATAGGGGTACTATTATAGTAGTTATAATTTTGTACATAGGGGCAGCATTATAGCAGTTATATTCCTGTACATAGGGGCAGTATTATAGTAGTTATATTCTTGTACATAGGGGCAGTATTATAGTAGTTATATTCTTGTACATAGGAGCAGTATTATAGTAGCTATATTCTTGTACATAGGGGCAGTATTATAGTAGTTACATTCTTGTACATAGGAGCCAGTATTATAGTAGTTATATTCTTGCACATAGGAGCAGTATTATAGTAGTTATATTCTTGTATATTGGAGGCAGTATTATAGTAGTTATATTCTTGTACATAGGAGCAGTATTATAGTAGTTACATTCTTGTACATGGGGCAGTATTATAGTAGTTACATTCTTGTACATAGGGGCAGTATTATAGTAGTTATATTCTTGTACATAGGAGCAGTATTATAGTAGTTATATTCTTGTACATAGGAGCAGTATTATAGTAGTTATATCCTTGTACATGGGGCAGCATTATAGTAGTTATATTCTTGTACATAGGGGCAGTATTATAGTAGTTATATTCCTGTACATAGGAGGCAGTAGTATAGTAGTTATATTCTTGTACATAGAGGCAGTATTATAGTAGTTATATTCTTGTACATAGGGGCAGTATTATAGGAGTTATATTCTTGTACATAGGAGCAGTATTATAGTAGTTATATCCTTGTACATGGGGCAGCATTATAGTAGTTATATTCTTGTACATAGGGGGCAGTATTATAGTAGTTATATTCTTGTACATAGGAGCAGTATTATAGTAGTTATATTCTTGTACATAGGGGCAGTATTATAGTAGTTATATTCTTGTACATAGGGGCAGTATTATAGTAGTTATATTCTTGTACATAGGAGCAGTATTATAGTAGTTATATTCTTGTACATAGGAGCAGTATTATAGTAGTTATATTCTTGTACATAGGGGCAGTATTATAGTAGTTATATTCTTGTACATAGGAGCAGTATTATAGTAGTTATATTCTTGTACATAGGGGCAGTATTATAGTAGTTATATTCTTGTACATAGGAGCAGTATTATAGTAGTTATATTCTTGTACATAGGAGCAGTATTATAGTAGTTATATCCTTGTACATGGGGCAGCATTATAGTAGTTATATTCTTGTACATAGGGGCAGTATTATAGTAGTTATATTCCTGTACATAGGAGGCAGTAGTATAGTAGTTATATTCTTGTACATAGAGGCAGTATTATAGTAGTTATATTCTTGTACATAGGGGCAGTATTATAGTAGTTATATTCTTGTACATAGGGGCAGTATTATAGTAGTTATATTCTTGTACATAGAGGCAGTATTATAGTAGTTATATTCTTGTACGTAGGGGCAGTATTATAGTAGTTATATCCTTGTACATGGGGCAGCATTATAGTAGTTATATTCTTGTACATAGGGGCAGTAATCTAATAGTATTAGAAGATGAATAATACAGTGGTTATGTCATTACGTCACACAGGGAATGACCTCATTTACAATTGGTTATGTCCTGTGTATACTAGCCGCACCTGATGTGTACAGTATACTGCAGGATAGTAGAAATGCTCTGCACTGGAATGGAAAGGTTGAGTTCTTCTTCCCATGTCCACTATTCATCTCTGCAGAGCTGTAGACAGCAGCGTGTTGTGTTGTCAGACCCCGGGCTGCAGTGTGCTGAGCGCTGAATGCATTCATTAATATATAATGTGCTTATAAAGCCTTGAAAATACCTAGTCAACCTGCGCTTAAGGCCGGAGACACACTGGTGCGAGAGACGGCCGAGTCTCGCTGGTTAAAAGCAAGCTGTGGCACCTGCATTCCGGAGCTGAGCGTGCAGCTCCATGTATTGCTATGGAGCCGCACGCTCAGATCCGGAATGCAGGTGCCACAGCTTGCTTTTAACCAGCGAGACTCGGCCGTCTCTCGCACCAGTGTGTCTCCGGCCTTACCCTTCCCTGCCGCACACAGCAGCATTCAACAATGCACAAGGAAAAAGAGGGTTATCAGTCACAAACGCCAATTAAAGGGCTATTATATTTAAAGGGAATGTGTAATCAGAAAATCACCTATTAATATTGTTTAAATTGGATTTTTGTGTTACATGTATTTTTTTTTATTTTCCGCACTAGTTCCTTACAGGTTTAAATATCTCTGCATGCTGCCAGTGAATGGAATCCTTCATTGGTTAATGTCAGAGGGTGAAAATCTGTCTTTGATGGACACACAGGTCTAATATTTAGCAGTATTAGGCCGGCCTCACACTAGCGAGTTTTACGGACGTATGAGTGCATAATCTACGTCCGTAAAATACGCATAACACACGGCCCAATGATTCCCTATGTCCCAGCTCCTATCAGCCGTATTTTACGGATCCGTATTATACGGTCTTGTATGGCCGTACAAAATCGCAGCATGCTGCGTTTGTCGCCGAATTGCGCAAAAAAATCGCCAATGAAAGTCTATGGGGGCGAGAAAAATACGGATTACACACGGACCAGCAGTGTGACCTGCGAGAAATACGCAGCGGTGTTCTCTAGAAAAGCCGGCAATTCAATTGCCGGCTTTTCATTTCTCCTTCCCAAACCCGACAGGATATGAGACATGGTTTACATACAGTAAACCATCTCATATCCCTTTTTTTTGTGCATATTCCACACTACTATTGTTAGTAGTGTGTATGTGCAAAATTTTGGCGCTGTAGCTGCTAAAATAAAGGGTTAAATGGCGGAAAAAATTGGCGTGGGCTCCCGCGCAATTTTCTCCTCCAGAGAGGTAAAGCCAGTGACTGAGGGCAGATATTAATAGCCTAGAGAGGGTCCATGGTTATTGGCCCCCCCGGCTACAAACATCTGCCCCCAGCCACCCCAGAAAAGGCACATCTGGAAGATGCGCCTATTCTGGCACTTGGCCACTCTCTTCCCACTCCCGTGTAGCGGTGGGATATGGGGTAATGAAGGGTTAGTGTCACCTTGCTATTGTAAGGTGACATTAAGCCAGATTAATAATGGAGAGGCGTCAATTATGACACCTATCCATTATTAATCCAATAGTACGAAATGGTTAATAAAACACACACACATTATTACAAAGTCCTTTAATGAAATAAAGACAGAGGTTGTTGTAATATTTTATTATTCTCTTAATCCAGCTGAAGACCCTCGTTCTGTGAAAAAGTAAAAATAACAAATCAACAATATCTCATACCTTCCGATGATCAGTCACGTCCCACGAAGTAAATCTATCTGAAGGGGTTAAATCATTTTACAGCCAGGAGCTGTGCTAATGCACTCGCTCCTGCCTGTAAAACCCCGGGTACTGAATGGAAAGCAGGGTGATCTGTAGTTACCTTGAGTTGCGGTGATGCGCCCTCTGCTGGATGTCCTCATGAACTGGAGCCTTGGAAAAGTTCCCACGCTCAAGTTCATATGAGGACATCCAGCAGAGGGCGCCTCACCGCAACTCAAGGTAACTACAGATCACCCTGCTTTCCATTCAGTACCCGGGGTTTTACAGGCAGGAGCTACTCCTGGCTGTAAAATGATTTAACACCTTCAGATGGATTTACATCGTGGGACATAACGACGGAAGGTATGGAATATTGTTGTTTGTTTTTTTAACTTTGTTTCAGGACGATGGTCTTCAGGTGGATTAAGAGTCTAATAAAATATTACAACAACCTGTGTCTTTATTTCATTAAAATACTTATAAATAATGTGTGTGTGTGTGTTTTATTAACCATTTCGTACTATTGGATTAATAATGGATAGCTGTCATAATTGACGCCTCTCCATTATTAATCTGGCTTAATGTCACCTTACAATAGCAAGGTGACATTAACCCTTCATTACCCCATATCCCACCGCTACACGGGAGTGGGAAGAGAGTGGCCAAGTGCCAGAATAGGCGCATCTTCCAGATGTGCCTTTTCTGGGGTGGCTGGGGGCAGATGTTTGTAGCCAGGGGGGGCCAATAACCATGGACCCTCTCCTGGCTATTAATATCTGCCCTCAGTCACTGGCTTTACCACTCTGGTGGAGAAAATTGCGCGGGAGCCCACGCCAATTTTTTCCGCGATTTAACCCTTTATTTTACAAGCTACAGTGCCCAAATTTTGCACATACACACTACTAACATTAGTAGTGAGGAATATGCAAAAAAAAAAGGGATATGAGATGGTTTACTGTATGTAAACCATGTCTCATATCCTGTCGGGTTTGGGAAGGAGAAATGAAAAGCCGGCAATTGAATTACCGGCTTTTCACATATATCGCGCTGAATTAAATATAAATACAGTATATATATATATATATATATATATATATATATGTGTGTCTCAATGACATATATATATATATACACTGTATATATGTTTTAATGAACATTTGAGCACATAAATCCATTAGATGTCGGTTTTGCAAGCCTGCGAGAAAATATCGCAGTACGGATGCCATACGGATTACATACGGAGGATGCCATGCGCAAAATACGCTGACACACCCTGCCTACGGATGACATACGGATCACTATTTTGGGGACTTTTCTGCGTATTACGGCCGTAAAAAACAGACCGTATTTACATACGCTGAGTGTGACGCTGACCTTAGAATGAGCCATGCGCCTATTTAACCAGGTCAGGACCAGGATAGAATATGATTGGACTTAAACAGTGAAGGTTTCCATTCAGTGTCATCAAACAGGGATCATTAAAAAACAACAAAAAAAAGAATTTATGTACCAAAATTCCAGAAAATTCAAGATAAAATGTATTTTCATGTAAATACCAGTGTTCTATGTCCAGGGATTGTCCCAGTTTCTATGCTCTTGCAACCGATTATTTTAGTTGGGCAGTTGCTCTTCATCAGCACTCTGCCAGCACTGTAGGTGCTATAACTTACTTTTGCTTACTTACCAGCATCCATTGCTCTTGCCCTGAACTGAAAGCAGGCATTTCAATTATTCCTGCATGGAGTGTGACAGTCAGGTGAGCAGGGAAAAAGAGAGACAAAGACCCAACCCTTCTTCCTTTAGAAATCCAAAAACCTGCCTCCACTTTCTAAAATGATTAAGACCCACCACCACTTCCAGTTGAGAGACTAAAGCCAGTTCTGCTTCCTTTAGCAAGACAAGCCCACCCTGACTTCATCTAGAGAATCAAAGACCCACCCCCGCTTACTGTAGAAAGACTAAGATCCGCCCCCACTTACTGTATAAAGACTAAGACCCGCCCCACTTACTGTAGAAACATTAAGACCCACCCCCACTTACTGTAGAAACATTAAGACCCACCCCCACTTACTGTAGAAAGACTAAGACCTGCCCTCACTTCATTGAGCAAAAGAAAACCACCCCCACTTCATCTAGGGAGATAAATACTTGCCTTTACTAATAGAGATAAATACCCGCCCCATTTACTTTGGAGAGACTAAAACGTGCCCCCACTTACTGCAGAAAAAACTATGACCCTTCCCCACTTTATCTTGAGACAAAGACGTGCTCCACTTCCTTTAGTGAGACAAACCCACCCCCACTTCATTTAGCAAAACAAACCTGCCCCAATTTCATCTAGAGAAATAAAGACCCATCCCCACTTATTGTAGAGGGATTAAGTCTCGCCCTCACTTACTGTAGAGAGATTAAAGACTCACTCCCTCTTACTGTAGATACTAAGACCCACCCCCACTTACTGTAGAGAGAGTAAGACACACCTCCACTTACTATAGAGATTAAGTCTCACCCCACTTACTATAGAGATTAAGTCTCACCCCACTTATTGTAGATTACGATATGCCTCCACTTACTGTAGAAAAATTAAGACACGCCCCCACTTACTGTAGAGTAAGTACCACCCCCACTTACTGTAGAGTAAGTACCACCCCCACTTACTGTAGAGTAAGACACGTCCCCACTTACTATAGAGACTAAGATAAGCCCCCACTTACTGTAGAGAGAGTAAGACATGCCCCCACTTACTGTAGATACTAAGACCCGTCCCCTCTTACTGTACAGAGTAAGGCACGCCCCCACTTACTATAGAGATTAAGTCTCACCTCACTTACTGTAGAGATTACAATATGCTTCCACTTACTGTAGAAAAATTAAGACACGCCCCCACTTACTGTAGAAAGAGTAAGACTCGCTCCCACTTACTAAAGAGACTAAGACCCGCCTCCACTTACTGTAGAGAGATTAAGACACGCCCCCACTTACTGTAGAGAGTAAGACCCGCCCCCACTTACTGTAGAAAGAGTAAGACTCGCTCCCACTTACTATAGAGACTAAGACCCGCCCCCACTTACTGTAGAAAGAGTAAGACTCGCTCCCACTTACTATAGAGACTAAGACCCGCCCCCACTTACTGTAGAAAGAGTAAGACTCGCTCCCACTTACTATAGAGACTAAGACCCGCCCCCACTTACTGTAGAGAGATTAAGACACGCCCCCACTTACTGTAGAGAGTAAGACACACCCCCACTTACTGTAATCCATCTCGGTGTCTCTGCTGGTAAGGACAAATTACACTTGACAAAAGGCAGTGGTCAGGAGTAGTGTTGAGCGATACCTTCCGATATCGGAAAGTATCGGTATCGGAAAGTATCGGCCGATACCGTCAAAGTATCGGATCTAATCCGATACCGATACCCGATCCCAATGCAAGTCAATGGGACGAAAATATCGGAATTAAAATAAACCCTTTATACACTTGTAGGTTCATTCTACATGAAGGAAAACAACTAAGAATAATGTAGGATGTATTGGGGGACGTGGCGGAGACATTAAAGGCACAGAGGTTTAGCCCAATGTAATAGAATAGCAGGATTTTGCGTTTTTTTTTATGACGTTCGGCGTTAGAAAGAATTTGACTATGTTAATTTTTTTTTTAATGTCAGATATTGATGTTTCACTGCTTCCACGCCCTTCACCTTTTTTTTTACTTCTCCCACGCTTTCTTCTTAATTATCCTCATCATCAGCTTCTTTGACATCAACTTCTTCACCTTATTCATCTTCTTCTTCATCTTCTACCTATTATTTTTTGGGTTACATTGTTCATATTGTTTTTAGTTAACTATTATCTTCATCATATTCTACTTCATCATATTCTTATTTGTGACAGGCATTCCCGTAGTTGTTATCTATAAAAGTTTGAAGATTACACCTTCCGTTCTGCCTGTCACAAAACAGTTACATTTGTCCGCGTTCAGTTTGGCCTGCAGCATCAGGCTTTATCCAGGGGCACCACGAGGAGGAACGGACTCACCCCCATACACTGCTTAGTCTTCTTCTGCTTATAATTTACATAATATTTTTTGCTCTGATATTTTGTGTTATGCTTAATGTCCTTCTGCTCTTTGTTCTGCAGCCTCTTGTTCTTCTGCTTCTCGGTCTTCCAGGTCGTCGTCGTCTCCAGGGTCGTCGTCTCCGGGGTCGTCGTCATCGGGGTGGTCTCTGGGGTCGTCGTCATCGGGGTGGTCTTCAGGGTCATCGTCTCCAGGGTCGTCGTCATCACGGTGGTTGTCGTCTCTGGTGTCGTCGTCATCTTAGGGGTGGTCTTCCGGGTCATCGTGTTTAGTCTCTTGAACTTGGAAATGTAGCAGAAGGTACAAGAAGGCTGAGAAAATGCCGAGAACCAGCTGATGGAACTGGAACTCGGATGGCTACCCGAAGGTCCAAGAGCCAATGGAACGACCGAGGACCAGCTGACGTTACTGGAACCCGGTTACTAAGCAGGAGGTACCTGTGCTGAAAGCACTACCAAGGACCACCTGACGTTGGTGGAACTCAGATACCCAGAGGGAGGCACCTAAGCCAAAGGCTCTGCCCAGAACCAGCTGACGGTACTGGAACCAGGATGGGGAGCAGAAGGTACAAGAGCAAAAGACACTGCCGAGAACCAGCTGACGGTGCTGGAACCCGGATGGGTAGCCGAAGGTCCAAGAGCCAATGGAACTACCGAGGACCAGCTGACGTTACTGGAACCCGGTTACTAAGCAGGAGGTACCCGTGCCTGAAAGCACTACCAAGGACCACCTGACGTTGGTGGAACTCGGATACCAAAGGGAGGCACCTAAGCCAAAGGCTCTGCCCGGAACCAGCTGACGGTACTGGAACCAGGATGGGGAGCAGAAGGTCCAAGAGCAAGTGTCTGCGTGGCTTTTGCAGGACACGTTGCCGGCTGCACAGCAGGGGAACAGCTGGCGGTGCTGGACCCCACTGACACATTGGCGAGGTGTTTGGCTCTGTGCAGCCAGCACTTCCGGACAGCAACTAGCGGTGTTGGAGCCCGGGCTCTGCAGGGGGAGCAGAGTGTAGGCCGAAGCCTACTTGAACCAATTTCAAAGGTAACCTTTAACCCCCCCTCAGGGGTTACAAAGTAGAAGAGCCACAGCTTATGCAGCAGTAGTGCTGCACAAGTCAAAGGTTGCTCTTTTAATTTCGCTCCTTGCACACGCTGAATGAAACACGTATAACATTTAGCCCTTTATACAGTCAAACTGTGTTGGAGGTGCGAGTTCCCTTTGTAATGAGACGCAGCACAGATGTCAAGAATCCCACCTTGGTGCTGGGTGCAGCCTCCTGAGCGTTGTTATTTGCTGTACAGGAGTCTGCGCTGTCGTGTTATCCCCTGGCCTAGCGCTGTTAGCGCTGCCCATCTTCTGACATCATTTAATGTCGGCCGGTGCGTTTCGCGATGACCATGAATCCCAGCCCCGCAGTGTCTTAACATTGTCAAAACACTGCGGGGCTGGGATTCAGGGCCTGGCGCAGCACATATGTTGGCCTCTCACACTCGGGTCCTTACACCCGCTTCAGACTGTGCGGCGTCATCTGATCCCTTATCGCATGCCACGGCCATGAAGCCGCACAGTCCGAAGAAGGCGGAAGGAGAGGAGGGACAGGCGAACTGATGCACTGATCCTGCCCATCAATCACACCCTCGCAGTCCCAATAAATAAGACACCGAGGGGCGTTGTGTGGGTCAGGGCGGCCGCAGAGGCGCAGCCAGCCAAACAATGATGCCAGAAGACGGGCAGCGCTACCAAGGGGGTTGCAGCGTGTCATTACAAAGGAAAGTCACACCACCGGGACGGTTAAATGGTCACACAGAGGACACATTGCAGACGTGTTTTCAGTTCCACATGTGCGAGGAGAATACGTTTCTGAGCCACCTTGCACACATGCAGCATTACCGCTGTACAAGGTGGCTGGATAACGTAAAAACGCCTGGGGGAGGGGGGACAGGTTCCCTTCAATTTCAGTTCTTGTGTCTGCGTGGCTTTTGCAGGACACGTTGCCGGCTGCACAGCAGGGGAACAGCTGGCGGTGCTGGACCCCACTGACACATTGGCTGGTGTTTTTCTCTGTGCAGCTAGCACATCTGGGCCCCAACTGGCGGTTTGTTAGAGCCCAGGGTCAGCAGGAGGAGGAGGAGCAGGAGCAGGGGGAGGGGAGTGTAGGCCGAAGCCTGCACTGGCGGCAGCTTTGGGTCTGTTGTGTCTGCGTGGCGGTCGCAGGACACGATGCCGGCTGCACAGCAGGGGAACAGCTGGCGGTGCTGAACCCCACTGACACATTGGCTGGTGTTTTTCTCTGTGCAGCTAGCAGTACCGGGCCCCAACTGGCGGTGTTGGAGCCCAGGGCTCTGCAGGGGGAGCAGAGTGTAGGCCGAAGCCTAATTGAACCAATTTCAAAGGTAACCTTTAACCCCCCCTCAGGGGTTACAAAGTAGAAGAGCCACAGCTTATGCAGCAGTAGTGCTGCACAAGTCAAAGGTTGCTCTTTTAATTTCGCTCCTTGCACACGCTGAATGGAACACGTATAACATTTAGCCCTTTATACAGTCAAACTGTGTTGGAGGTGCGAGTTCCCTTTGTAATGAGACGCAGCACAGATGTCAAGAATCCCACCTTGGTGCTGGGTGCAGCCTCCTGAGCGTTGTTATTTGCTGTACAGGAGTCTGCGCTGTCGTGTTATCCCCTGGCCTAGCGCTGTTAGCGCTGCCCATCTTCTGACATCATTTAATGTCGGCCGGTGCGTTTCGCGATGACCATGAATCCCAGCCCCGCAGTGTCTTAACATTGTCAAAACACTGCGGGGCTGGGATTCAGGGCCTGGCGCAGCACATATGTTGGCCTCTCACACTCGGGTCCTTACACCCGCTTCAGACTGTGCGGCGTCATCTGATCCCTTATCGCATGCCACGGCCATGAAGCCGCACAGTCCGAAGAAGGCGGAAGGAGAGGAGGGACAGGCGAACTGATGCACTGCTCATGCCCATCAATCACACCCTCGCAGTCCCAAGAAATAAGACACCGAGGGGCGTTGTGTGGGTCAGGGCGGCCGCAGAGGCGCAGGCAGCCAAACAATGATGCCAGAAGACGGGCAGCGCTACCAAGGGGGTTGCAGCGTGTCATTACAAAGGAAAGTCACACCACCGGGACGGTTAAATGGTCACACAGAGGACACATTTTAGACGTGTTTTCCGTTCCACATGTGCGAGGAGAATACGTTTATGAGCCACCTTGCACACATGCAGCATTACCGCTGTACAAGGTGGCCTTAAAAACGTACAAACGCCTGGGGGAGGGGGGACAGGTTCCCTTCAATTTCAGTTCTTGTGTCTGCGTGGCTTTTGCAGGACACGATGCCGGCTGCACAGCAGGGGAACAGCTGGCGGTGCTGAACCCCACTGACACATTGGCTGGTGTTTTTCTCTGTGCAGCTAGCAGTACCGGGCCCCAACTGGCGGTGTTAGAGCCCAGGGTCAGCAGGAGGAGCAGGGGGAGCGGAGTGTAGGCCGAAGCCTGCACTCGAGCAAGTTGAAAGGAAACCTTTAACCCCCCCCCCCCCCAGGCGTTTGTAGCTGAAAGAGCCATTGTGTACAGCACTAATGCTGGAAAAGGTAAACTTAGCTCTTTTAATTATGGTCCTTGCACATGCGGAACCTAACAGTTATGAAATGTGTCCCCTCACAGCGTTAAACCGTCCGGTAGGTGGAACTTTCCTTTGTCGTGTGACGCAGCACAGCCATCATTTTTACCCCCTTGGCGCCGTGCGCCGCCTCCTCAGCGTTGTTTGAATCTGTCCCGGAGCCTGCGCTGTTAGGTTAGCCCTTGGCCATGCACACATTTTGCGCTGCCCGTCTTCTGACATCATTTGGTGTCAGGCTGGCTGCGCCTGTGCGGGTGCGCTGGCCGAGATCCCGCCTCGCAGTGTCGTCTAATGTAATCCCACCGCGGGCCTGTGATCCGTGCCCGTGCGCAGTGCATATCCTCGCCTCTCACTCCCCTCCCTACGGCTTTTTCAGACTGTGCGGTGTCACGGCCGTGGCATGCTATTAGGGACCAGCTGACATCGCACAGTCTGAAGAAGCCGTAGGGAGGGGAGTGAGAGGCGAGGATATGCACTGCGCACGGGCACGGATCACAGGCCCGCGGTGGGATTACATTAGACGACACTGCGAGGCGGGATCTCGGCCAGCGCACCCGCACAGGCGCAGCCAGCCTGACACCAAATGATGTCAGAAGACGGGCAGCGCAAAATGTGTGCATGGCCAAGGGCTAACCTAACAGCGCAGGCTCCGGGACAGATTCAAACAACGCTGAGGAGGCGGCGCACGGCGCCAAGGGGGTAAAAATGATGGCTGTGCTGCGTCACACGACAAAGGAAAGTTCCACCTACCGGACGGTTTAACGCTGTGATGGGACACATTTCATAACTGTTAGGTTCCGCATGTGCAAGGAGCACCACGAAAAGAGGCACTTTTTCCCTTTGCATCATTACTGCTGCACAAGGTGGCTCCTTCAGTAACAAACGCCTGGGGGGGGGGGGGGACAGGTTCCCTTAAAGTAAACTTGTTGTGACTGCGTGGCGGTCGCAGTACACGTTGCCGTATACACAGCAGGGGAACAGCTGGCGGTGCTGAACCCCACTAACACATTGGCGAGGTGTTTGGCTCTGTGCGTACAGCACTTCTGGACGGCAACTGGCGGTGTTGGAGCCCAGGGACAGGTGGAGGAGGAGGAGGTTGGAGGAGGTTGGAGGAGGTAGGAGGGATTGCCACACACACAGCAGGGGAACAGCTGACGTTACTGAACCCCAATAACAGAGGAGGGACTGTTGACTGTGCGTACAGCACTTCTGGACGGCAACTGGCGGTGTTGGAGCCCAGGGACAGGTGGAGGAGGAGGAGGAGGTTGGAGGAGGTAGGAGGGATTGCCACACACACAGCAGGGGAACAGCTGACGTTACTGAACCCCAATAACAGAGGAGGGACTGTTGACTGTGCGTACAGCACTTCTGGACGGCAACTGGCGGTGTTGGAGCCCAGGGACAGGTGGAGGAGGTTGGAGGAGGTAGGAGGGATTGCCACACACACAGCAGGGGAACAGCTGACGTTACTGAACCCCAATAACAGAGGAGGGACTGTTGACTGTGCGTACAGCACTTCTGGACGGCAACTGGCGGTGTTGGAGCCCAGGGACAGGTGGAGGAGGAGGAGGAGGTTGGAGGAGGTAGGAGGGATTGCCACACACACAGCAGGGGAACAGCTGACGTTTCTGAACCCCAATAACAGAGGAGGGACTGTTGACTGTGCGTACAGCACTTCTGGACGGCAACTGGCGTTGTTGGAGCCCAGGGACAGGTGGAGGAGGAGGAGGTTGGAGGAGGTAGGAGGGATTGCCACACACACAGCAGGGGAACAGCTGACGTTACTGAACCCCAATAACAGAGGAGGGACTGTTGACTGTGCGTACAGCACTTCTGGACGGCAACTGGCGGTGTTGGAGCCCAGGGACAGGTGGAGGAGGAGGAGGAGGTTGGAGGAGGTAGGAGGGATTGCCACACACACAGCAGGGGAACAGCTGACGTTACTGAACCCCAATAACAGAGGAGGGACTGTTGACTGTGCGTACAGCACTTCTGGACGGCAACTGGCGGTGTTGGAGCCCAGGGACAGGTGGAGGAGGAGGAGGAGGTTGGAGGAGGTAGGAGGGATTGCCACACACACAGCAGGGGAACAGCTGACGTTACTGAACCCCAATAACAGAGGAGGGACTGTTGACTGTGCGTACAGCACTTCTGGACGGCAACTGGCGGTGTTGGAGCCCAGGGACAGGTGGAGGAGGAGGAGGTTGGAGGAGGTTGGAGGAGGTAGGAGGGATTGCCACACACACAGCAGGGGAACAGCTGACGTTACTGAACCCCAATAACAGAGGAGGGACTGTTGACTGTGCGTACAGCACTTCTGGACGGCAACTGGCGGTGTTGGAGCCCAGGGACAGGTGGAGGAGGTTGGAGGAGGTAGGAGGGATTGCCACACACACAGCAGGGGAACAGCTGACGTTACTGAACCCCAATAACAGAGGAGGGACTGTTGACTGTGCGTACAGCACTTCTGGACGGCAACTGGCGGTGTTGGAGCCCAGGGACAGGTGGAGGAGGAGGAGGAGGTTGGAGGAGGTAGGAGGGATTGCCACACACACAGCAGGGGAACAGCTGACGTTACTGAACCCCAATAACAGAGGAGGGACTGTTGACTGTGCGTACAGCACTTCTGGACGGCAACTGGCGGTGTTGGAGCCCAGGGACAGGTGGAGGAGGAGGAGGAGGGATTGCCACACACACAGCAGGGGAACAGCTGACGTTACTGAACCCCAATAACAGAGGAGGGACTGTTGACTGTGCGTACAGCACTTCTGGACGGCAACTGGCGGTGTTGGAGCCCAGGGACAGGTGGAGGAGGAGGAGGTTGGAGGAGGTTGGAGGAGGTAGGAGGGATTGCCACACACACAGCAGGGGAACAGCTGACGTTACTGAACCCCAATAACAGAGGAGGGACTGTTGACTGTGCGTACAGCACTTCTGGACGGCAACTGGCGGTGTTGGAGCCCAGGGACAGGTGGAGGAGGAGGAGGTTGGAGGAGGTTGGAGGAGGTAGGAGGGATTGCCACACACACAGCAGGGGAACAGCTGACGTTACTGAACCCCAATAACAGAGGAGGGACTGTTGACTGTGCGTACAGCACTTCTGGACGGCAACTGGCGGTGTTGGAGCCCAGGGACAGGTGGAGGAGGTTGGAGGAGGTAGGAGGGATTGCCACACACACAGCAGGGGAACAGCTGACGTTACTGAACCCCAATAACAGAGGAGGGACTGTTGACTGTGCGTACAGCACTTCTGGACGGCAACTGGCGGTGTTGGAGCCCAGGGACAGGTGGAGGAGGAGGAGGAGGTTGGAGGAGGTAGGAGGGATTGCCACACACACAGCAGGGGAACAGCTGACGTTACTGAACCCCAATAACAGAGGAGGGACTGTTGACTGTGCGTACAGCACTTCTGGACGGCAACTGGCGGTGTTGGAGCCCAGGGACAGGTGGAGGAGGAGGAGGAGGTAGGAGGGATTGCCACACACACAGCAGGGGAACAGCTGACGTTACTGAACCCCAATAACAGAGGAGGGACTGTTGACTGTGCGTACAGCACTTCTGGACGGCAACTGGCGGTGTTGGAGCCCAGGGACAGGTGGAGGAGGAGGAGGTTGGAGGAGGTTGGAGGAGGTAGGAGGGATTGCCACACACACAGCAGGGGAACAGCTGACGTTACTGAACCCCAATAACAGAGGAGGGACTGTTGACTGTGCGTACAGCACTTCTGGACGGCAACTGGCGGTGTTGGAGCCCAGGGACAGGTGGAGGAGGTTGGAGGAGGTTGGAGGAGGTAGGAGGGATTGCCACACACACAGCAGGGGAACAGCTGACGTTACTGAACCCCAATAACAGAGGAGGGACTGTTGACTGTGCGTACAGCACTTCTGGACGGCAACTGGCGGTGTTGGAGCCCAGGGACAGGTGGAGGAGGAGGAGGAGGTTGGAGGAGGTAGGAGGGATTGCCACACACACAGCAGGGGAACAGCTGACGTTACTGAACCCCAATAACAGAGGAGGGACTGTTGACTGTGCGTACAGCACTTCTGGACGGCAACTGGCGGTGTTGGAGCCCAGGGACAGGTGGAGGAGGAGGAGGAGGTTGGAGGAGGTAGGAGGGATTGCCACACACACAGCAGGGGAACAGCTGACGTTACTGAACCCCAATAACAGAGGAGGGACTGTTGACTGTGCGTACAGCACTTCTGGACGGCAACTGGCGGTGTTGGAGCCCAGGGACAGGTGGAAAAGCAGAGGAACACAATGTAGGCCGAAGCCTGAGAAAGTCGAAAGGGAACCTTTAACCCCCCCCAAGGCGTTTGTAGCTGAAAGAGCCAGCTTGTGCAGCACAAAAGATGCAAAAGGAAAAGGTGGCTCTTTTCATCATGCTCCTTGCACACGCAGAACTAAACACTTATAAAATGTGTCCCCTGAAACCGTGAAACCGTCCCGGAGGTGGGACTTTCCTTCGTAATATGACGCAGCACAACCGTCATTCCTACCCCCCCGGCGCCGCGCCCCGGCTCCTCAGCGTTGTTTGATTCCGTCCCGGAGCCTGCGCTGTTATGTTATCCCGTGGCCAGGCACACTTAGCGCTGCCCATCTTCTGACATCATTTGGTGTCAGGCTGGCTGCGCCTGTGCGGCCGCGCTGGCAGAGAGCCCGCCTCGCAGTGTCTTCTGATTTAATCCCACTGGGGGCCTGGGATCCATGGACATGCGCAGTGCATATCCTCGCCTCTCACTCCCCTCCCTACGGCTTCTTAAGACTGTGCGGTGTCACGGCCGTGGCATGCTATTAGGGACCAGCTGACACCGAACAGTCTGAAGAAGCCATAGGGAAATGAGTGAGAGGTGGAGGTTCAGATATGCACTGCGCATGTCCATGGATCCCAGGCCCCCAGTGGGATTAAATCAGAAGACACTGCGAGGCGGGCTCTCTGCCAGCGCGGCCGCACAGGCGCAGCCATCCTGACACCAAATGATGCCAGAAGACGGGCAGCGCTAAGTTTGCCTGGCCACGGGATAACATAACAGCGCAGGCTCCGGGACGGAATAAAACAACGCTGAGGAGCCGGTGCGCGGCGCCGGGGGGGTAGGAATGACGGCTGTGCTGCGTCACATTACGAAGGAAAGTCCCACCTCCGGGACGGTTTTACGGTATCAGTGGACACATTTTATAAGTGTTAAGTTCTGCGTGTGCAAGGAGCTAAACAAAAATAGCTACCTTTTCCTTGTGCAGCATTACTGCTGCACAAGGTGGCTCTTTCAGTAACAAACGCCTTGGGGGGGGGGGACAGATTCCCTTACATTTCAGTTGTTGTGTCAGCGTGGCGGTCGCATGACACATTGCCGGCTACACAGCTGGGGATCAGCTGACGTTACTGAAACCCAATAACACTGGGTCGTATGTTTTGACTGTGCAGACGGCACTTCTGAGCCTCAACTGGCGGTGTTGGAGCACAGGAATTTAAGTTCAGGTGGTAGAAAGATGAACACAACAGGAGACCTGGATAACGTATACAGTGACCTAATTATTTAATCAGGAGGAGGAGTGGCAAATTCCTGCGAGATCCAGGCCTTGTTCATTTTCAGGAAAGTAAGCCGGTCAACGTTATCGGAGGATAGTCGCATGCGACGGTCAGTTAGTACACCACCTGCAGCACTAAAGACACGTTCCGATAATACACTGGCCGCAGGGCAAGACAGCACCTCCAATGCATACTGGCTTAGCTCTGGCCATGTATCCAGCTTTGAGACCCAAAACTTGAAAGGGGAAGAGCCGTCTGGGAGTACAGCAAGAGGGCAAGACATGTAGTCTGTCACCATCTGACGGAACCGTTGCCTCCTGCTGACTGGAGCCGTCTGTGATGGTGTAGACTTTTGTGGGGGGCACAGAAAACTGTGCCACAGTTGGGCCATACTGGTCTTGCCTTGGGCAGAGGCACTGCTTCTGCTCCCTCTTTGTGCAGAGCCTCCACCACTGCCTGGACGCACTGAGCTGCTTTGGAATGCACTAGCAGCACTTCTCTCAGTTGGAATGGAGAAGATGATGGAATTGACCAGTGTGTCTTGGTACTCCCGCATTTTTCGCTCACGGTTCAACGGTGTGATGAGGCTTTCTACGTTGTCCCGGTAGCGAGGATCGAGGAGGGTGAACACCCAATAATCAGACATGTTGAGAATGTGGGCGATGCGGCGGTCGTTTCTCAGGCACTGCAGCATGTAATCCACCATGTGCTGCAGACTGCCAACTGCCCAAGAAACGCTGTCCCCTGCTGGAGGCGTGATCTCTGCCCGCTCGTCATCACCCCACCCTCGCTGTACACACTGAGTACTGGACAATTCGGTAACTCCCTCCTCTGGACGGACGTCTTCCTCCTCCATTGACTCCTCCTCATCCTCCTCACAAACTGTCCCCTGCCTAAGCGTTTGTGAGGAACCACGTGGCGCTGACTGTCCAGAAGATGATGGAAATGGTGAATCCTCATCCTCCACCTCTTCCACAACATCATCCCTTAGCGCTTGCAGTGATTTTTCAAGCAGGCAGATAAGGGGGACAGTCATGCTGACTAGTGCATCATCTGCACTCGCCATCCGCGTGGAATAATCAAAGGGACGCAAAACCTGGCAGACGTCATTCATAGTGGCCCACTCTGTGGTTGTGAAGTCTGTACGGCGCTGAGTGCGACTTCTTTGCGCCTGAAGCAGCTGGTACTCCATTACAGCTTGCTGCTGCTCACACAACCGCTCCAACATATGTAACGTGGAATTCCACCTGGTAGGTAGGTCACATATGATGCGATGTTCCGGCAGGCGGTGTCGGCGCTGCAGAGCCGCAATGCGCGCTTTTGCCGTGCTGGAACGCCGCAAGTGAGCACACTCTAGGCGGACCTTGTGCAGCAGTGCATCAAGATCCGGATAGTCCCTCAAAAAGCTCTGCACGACCAAATTGAGCACATGTGCCAGACATGGGATGTGAGTGAGGTTGCCGAGGCCCAGAGCTGCCACCAGATTTCGGCCATTATCACACACTACCATGCCTGGCTGGAGATTCGCTGGCACAAACCACACATCGCTCTCCTGCTTGATGGCATTCCAGAGCTCCTGCCCTGTGTGGCTACGATTCCCAAAAAAAATTAATTTCAACACGGCCTGTTGACGTTTGGCCACGGCTGTGCTCATGTCGGTCGTAACAGGTACACGTTCATCACGGGTCCATGTGGAGGTGGACTGTGACGGCTCCTGCAGCGATGATTCTGAGGAACTGGTGTAAGAGGAGGAGTCAATGCGTACAGAATGGATTCCTGCAATCCTTGGAGTGGGCAGGACACGTCCTGCGCCACTCGCACGGTCTGTACCCGGCTCAATGACATTAACCCAATGGGCAGTGAGGGAAAGGTATCGCCCCTGTCCATGTTGACTGGTCCACGCATCGGTGGTGAGGTGGACCTTGCTACTGACGGCGTTCAGTAGCGCGTGTTTTATGTGTCCCTCCACATGCTTGTGCAGGGCAGGGACGGCTTGCCTGCTGAAGTAAAAGCGGCTGGGCACATTGTACTGTGGGACTGCCAATGACATCAAGTCACGGAAGCTGTCAGTCTCCACCAGCCTGAATGACAGCATTTCCAGTGACAGAAGTTTGGCAATGCCTGCAGTCAGAGCCTGTGCTCGTGGGTGGTTTGACGAGAAAGGCCGCCTTTTCTCCCATGCCTGTACTACCGATGGCTGTAGACTGGGCTGGGAGTGTGTGGATGACTGGGAAAGTGGCGCTGCGGGTGGAATTACAGCGGGTCTCTGGACAACAGGGCCAGAGGTTCTTCCACGGCGATCCTGGGAGGAAGCCGAACCAGCTGCGTGTGAGCTAGAGGAAGAGGCAACACGAGCTGAAGAGGTGGTAGCTGCCGCTGTTGGTTGGCCTACCTCTTCAGTGTGTTTTTCTAACAACGCCGGGTGCCTGGTGCGCACATGTTTCCACATGTTGGAGGTATTGAGGCTGCTGACATTTCGACCTCTTTTGACTTTGTGATGACACACGTTGCATCTGACATAGCAAATGTCATCTGCAACTGTGTCAAAAAAGGACCAGGCACTGCAAGTCTTGGGAGCGCCCTTTTTGGCTTTTGGAAGAGACATGCTCCTAACGGGTGCCAAAGCGGAGGCTGCAGGATCCGCAGTCTTCCCCCTCCCTCTCCCTCTTTGGGCCGTACGGGGAATCTCTTCCTCAGAGCTGCTCCCACCACCTTCCTGTCCCTCACGCCAAGATGGGTCGAGGACCTCATCATCTACACTACCCTCTGCCCCCAACTGCTCCTCCTGGGTAGTCTCAGCAGCAGAGCACGCACCAGTAAGTGGCACCTGAGTGTCATCATCAGCTGATGCGGCCTGCGATGTGGTGACCGGAGCCACTGGCCCACCCGCCTCTTCAGAGGAAGACAGAAAAAGCTGTTGGGCATCACTGCACCCTGCCTCTTCTTCCATTTCTCCAATGCTGCTTGGCTGGCCCCCTGTTTCCAAGCCAAGAGATTCAGAGAACAGAAGTAGAGACGGCTCCTGTCCTGGGCTCTCTGTCTGCCTGGGCAATTTGGCAGGTGGTGAAGAGACAGATGGCTGCTCTCCAGTGCTCTGTGTCTGAGAGGATGTGGCACTAATGGAAGTTGATGCATTAGCTGCCATCCATCCGACAACGGCTTCAATTTGGTCTTCACGCAGCAGCGGTGTACGGCGCTCTGACACAAAGCTGCGCATGAACGACTGTTGCCTGGTGAAAGTGGGTGCTGATGAGTCACCGGTGCCCGCAGCAGGCACAGAATCCCCACGTCCCCTCCCTGCTCCGCGCCCACGCCCACGTGCCTTACTCACTGCCTTCTTCATCTTGGTTGACTGATAAAGATAAGCAGAAAAGTACTAACGGATTTGTGTGCTTATTCCTGAGCAACTCCTCCTAACAGGTATAAGAAACACTAATTTTCTAAAGCGTGGACTAGACTTTAATATGAGCTAATGTGGCCTACACAAATGTAAAGTGGTGTAACTGGTGTGTTTGGTGAACTTTATTATTTATTTCTTTTTTGGGGGCTGAACTGACAACAGATAGAGCTGCAGTCACACAGAGACCGTGCAGACAGACGTAAACGGCGCTGCAAGGCCCAAAAACCCTCCTCTACTTTATCCTATGTAGTGTTTTTCCACAAATTAGCTGGAGACGGGTGGAAAGACACTAATAGGATTTTTTTAAATTAATTAGCAGCAGACTACACTACTTGAAAAAAAATAAAAATTGATTTGGCGGTATGACGCAGTGAACAACCCTGAGCTGCAGACAACCAGGCTACGGCTGCTCACAGACTACAGGGCGAGCTGCAGTCACACGGAGACCGTGCAGACAGCCGTAAACGGCGCTGCAAGGCCCAAAAACCCTCCTCTACTTTATCCTATGTAGTGTTTTTCCACAAATTAGCTGGAGACGGGTGGAAAGACACTAATAGGATTTTTTTAAATTAATTAGCAGCAGACTACACTACTTGAAAAAAAATAAAAATTGATTTGGCGGTATGACGCAGTGAACAACCCTGAGCTGCAGACAACCAGGCTACGGCTGCTCACAGACTACAGGGCGAGCTGCAGTCACACGGAGACCGTGCAGACAGCCGTAAACGGCGCTGCAAGGCCCAAAAACCCTCCTCTACTTTATCCTATGTAGTGTTTTTCCACAAATTAGCTGGAGACGGGTGGAAAGACACTAATAGGATTTTTTTAAATTAATTAGCAGCAGACTACACTACTTGAAAAAAAATTAAAATTGATTTTGCGGTATGACGCAGTGAACAACCCTGAGCTGCAGACAACCAGGCTACGGCTGCTCACAGACTACAGGGCGAGCTGCAGTCACACGGAGACCGTGCAGACAGCCGTAAACGGCGCTGCAAGGCCCAAAAACCCTCCTCTACTTTATCCTATGTAGTGTTTTTCCACAAATTAGCTGGAGACGGGTGGAAAGACACTAATAGGATTTTTTTGAATAAATTAGCAGCAGACTACACTACTTGAAAAAAAAAAAAAAAAAAAGAACAGTATGAGGCAATGAACCACCCTCCCTGAACTGAATACAACCAGCTATGGATGGCCTATGTGGCTGCACTCAGACTAGAGAGTGGGCTGCACTCACACACACACACACACACACAGACCCTGCAGATCGCTGTGAAAACAGCGCTACAAGGCAAAAGCAAGGTGAATAGTAGGTGAACACAGCGGTTGCTAAATTAGCCTTTGGAAAGCACAAAGAAGCAAATCGCTATCTCTAAACTGTCCCTCAGTCAGCAAACAGCGTCCTGTCACTAACTGAATTCACAGCAGAGTGATCGGAAAATGGCGCCAGCGACTTTTAAACTGCATCATGACATCATTTCAGCAGCCAATCACAGCCTTGCCAGTAGTTTCATGCCCTCCATGCTAAACAGGATGTGCCCACACTTGGAATCATTCTCATTGGCTGAATTTCTGAATTTTGAATCTTGGAACTTCCGATTCCGGTATCCGATACGCGGCAAGTATCGGAATACCGGTATCGGAATTCCGATACCGCAAGTATCGGCCGATACCCGATACTTGCGGTATCGGAATGCTCAACACTAGTCAGGAGGTTACATGAAAAGATGACACTTAGTCGTCGCCACTTTAAAGGGATTTTTCAGGAGTAAGACAACATAATTTATGAGTAAAGTTATTTGCATTTTGTCTTTTTATAACATTATTAAACAAAATGAAGTTGTCTAGAAGCTCAGGGACCTTGTATCCACTGGCCCACAAGATTCTAGGGAACAGAGGATGCTACATATATGAGATGTAATTCTGTACATACATATATTAATGATTTATTGATAGAATTAACAACTATTGAATCTTGTTTTTATTTCTTCAGATTTACGCAGGATGACAGCTGGATTTATGGGAATGGCCGTCGCCATCATTCTGTTCGGCTGGGTCATCGGAGTGCTGGGCTGCTGCTGGGACCGGGGTCTCATGCAATATGTCGCTGGTCTACTCTTCCTCATGGGAGGTACGTGGGCTCAACAAATTATAACCTGCCAAAATGCTAGGCAATGTCTAGAAAAATGATGACCCTGTCGGCAAAAAAAAAATAGATGGTATATCCTAAACTTTTAGTCCCTTCTGCCTGAAAATAGTCCAGGTCTTTGCAAACTAGACTGTAAAAGAGGTGTGCTGTAAAAAGAAGCATTTCCAGTTTTGAGGGTGTTTCCCATTTTGTAGGGTGGGACACACAACCCTGGGGAAATAGTGATCCAAAATACAATGCTACCTTCAAATATTTGATTTTTATGTACCGAAGAACTTTTTAGTTGAATTTTTACTGAGAATTTGTCTTGAGTAGATTCCTTCTTCTGCAGGAACAGGTAGAGGAACATAGGTCAAGTCTGGAAAAATGTTGACCAAGTAGGTAAAAGAGGGCAGGATCTCAGGGGAAATGTTCTCCTCACCTCATAGAAGTTAGACCCTAGACATTAAGTCACTGATACCTGAATGGGTTTTAACAGACCCGACCCTAAAACAGGCTTGGTTTATGAATGCAATGGTTCTTAGAAAGAGGCATTTCGAGCTGTTTTGTGGGCGTTTCGGGTTGGGATTATGGCCATAGACAAATTTTGGTGCCAAATGTAAACTCACCTTAAAATTGGTATTGGACTATACCAGAAAGTCTTTGTTGAGAATTTGTGTTCAGCAGGTTCCTTCTTCTCCAGGAACAGGTACAGGAACAAAGTCATGTCTGAAAAAAGGCTGACCTTGTAGGCAAAAGAGGGCAGCACCTCAGGTGAAAAGCTCTCCTCGGAAGTACATAAAAAAAAGAAAATGTATTCCAGCTCATTATCATTATGATTGTCATTATGGCCCTAGTCAAGTCATGGTGCCAAATATTAACCAACCTCAAAATTGGTATCAAACTGTACCAAAAAGTCTTCGTTGAGCACGTTCCTTCTTCTACGGGAACAGGTGCAGGAATATGTGAAATGTCCACAAGGCTGACCCTGTAGTCAAAGTGGGCAACACCTCAGGTAAAATGTTCTCCGTGCCTCGTAGAGGGGACACCTTGCTCTTAACCCACCTTAAAATTGATATTGGACTATACCAAAAAGTCTTCATTGAGAATTTGCGTTGAGCAGGTTCCTTCTTCTACAGGGACATACCGTAATTCAAGTCTGGAAAAGTGCTGATCCTGTAGGCAAAAAAAGGTCACTACCTCAGGTGGAATGACCACCACACCAGACTGTATTTGTTGAGAATGTATGTTGTTGTATATTTTCTAATCCTTAAATGTCATGTCTTTCCACAGGCACTTTCTGTATCATTTCACTGTGCACTTGTGTAGCGGGGATCAACTTTGAGCTCTCACGTTACCCTCGATTCCTGTACGGGCTACCTGATGACATCAGCCATGGTTATGGATGGTCCATGTTCTGTGCCTGGGGTGGCCTGGGCCTAACGTTAATCTCAGGCTTCTTCTGTACCTTAGCACCTTCAGTACAGCCTGTCCTGAGGACCAACTGCCCCAAAACACGCCCTGAGAATGGAACAGTGTGCTAAAAACCCTCTACAGATCAAAAACGAGAAAGAGACGGGCCACTCTAACATATACTAATGCCTGGACTACAAAATATCTCTTCGTCACCCATTTCTCATTCATTACAAGGTGGCCATATTTGGATGCCACTAAAGGGTGATGTGGGCAATGGGGAGTCAATGGTAATATTAGCTCCTCGTGATGGTAGAGTCCATGTCAAGGACTATGTATATATCTCATTCATCAACGCTTTTGTTTTATTGGACCGTATACTAGATATCATGGGGAACTTTTATCATGATGACCTTCCATGTTTTTCACAATGTTTTATTTAACATCTACATTTCGTCACTAGACCTATAAAGTGGAACGCAGACCACCTCAGTAAGACACCTTCTAAAAATGACTTTGGGACCTAACAAGGAAATAATTTTTAACACTCATCTCGCAAACCACCATCGACCCAGAATCATAAAAAAAATTTCCAGAAGAAAAATGTATTTTTGAATTAGACAAAATTAATAAAAACTAATAAAAAAAACAACCACTACCCACATCGACTTACGGAATGAGTACGAACCAATAAATTAAAGTCCCAACTTGTTGTTTTCCGTTAATGATGACAGTGAAGTCTGTGAACATGTGGCAAAAAAAAAGAAGGAAGCGTAAGCCGATTCCTGCTTGCTCAGTTGTGGGTCTCTGCTGCCTTAGCACGTGCCTGGTCTATAGGATGGACTGAAAACTAATGGCAGAAGCACAAGGCCTAATGGCAAAGACTTTTCTCTCCGTGCCAGTCCTTTACGAGTCATTAAGACTTTGGGTTGACTTTTGTTCAATTTTTGTTTTCATTTTTTAGGAATTCTAAGAGTCCAGTTCCGTCGTCCCGTTGAGTTCTCCATGGATAAGAAGTATGACTTGGACTATATAAAGGGACTCAGAGGCGTTTACCATGCCTGGGTTACAGGTCAAAGAGATTATCAACAGTGGTGGATGTAATGCTACTGTTAAGAGTCACATGGTACTCAAAATTAGCCTAAAATATCGAGAGAGAAAAAAATCAATATAAACTGTTTTCCTGTAAATTTACTTTTTTTTTTACAATGTTGATTTATCTTTTGTTTGATGTAAGATGTCATAACTTCCATCAATGGAGCACTGGAAGTAAGCGCAAAGTAAGTAGGCCCTTTCCCTTACGGTATTTTGCACACAAAATACTGCAGCTTTTTGTATGGAAATCTCGAAAGCAAATATATCCTGGTTTCTGCCTTTTGCTCAAAAAGGCACGCTTAGACGTACGGGTGTCTCTGTAGCAATAATGGTTGACTAGTTTGTTGAGAATTACAAAACTCCTTCGACAAAGTACCTAAACAAAAATGGCGAACTCCCTTGTGTCCTTGGACCCTGGACTCCCGGTTTGTATATGTTCTACTATAGAGCAATGTAATTCCACTCGCTCTCAGCTGTTCAACACTATAATGTTTGAGAGCAGTACACCAATACAAACAACATTACTATACATGTTAAACGTCAGGAGTTCACCAAATAATCCTTTAAGCATATCTGTGTTTCTTAGATGGGACAGCTCACATTTTTCAAAAAAATTAATCATCGATATATCTTACATCTCTAAAAGCAAAATGTAATTCTATTGGATTTAAGGAACTGGATGGTATAATTCTTTCAAAATTATTTATAATTTACAGTAGCAAAAATAAAATAAAAAACCATGCAAACCCACATACCATATCATGGTAGTTTATAAATTTGATTAGACAAATGTAATTATCACCAGCAGAAAATAAATTGGGGCATAATGGGCTATGACCAAAATGTTCTAACTGTGACCCTTTTTTAAGACGAGGGGCTTCCACTATTTTGAAATGGCATTTAACAGTGACACAGCCATGACTTTTTGCTGAATCCATCCATGACAGATCAAATTTGTCCCCATTGACCCAAAAGGGGGGCCCGTTAGGGCTCCCAACAAAATCCAAGAATATTTGACTACAAGAATAATTACAGAAACCCCAAAGGAAAAATGGATGAAAGCCTCGCAAGCTCATGTGAAGAATGCTTAAGAGCATGCCTGCCATCAATCTACCCGTGGAATTTGTCCAATAACTCAAGATCCTTTTCCGGGATCGAATTTATAACATGGCGTAAAATATTTATTATTCCACATTTGACATAATTGTAATATAATCCTTTTAGATTAATATTCTTAACATTTCCATAATGGTTGAGATACAGTACATAAAAGCTGCAGTGTTAGTGGCAAATGGGAAGGGTACCGCAATGGGTACGGTTGTTTGTCATGCTGTCCTTGAATGTACTTATATTGTAGCAAGACTTAAATGGCCTACATACTCGACTGATTAATTATCTCCAAATGTAATAAAGATCACTTATAAACTCGATAACATTTCAAGTTGCAAGAAAATGATGCACACAGGTCCATTCGACTGCCGTAATACATTCTCCAAGGAAGATTAGTCGAACGTAGTAAATCTCTCTCAAGAAGCGTAAAGAACCTTAAAAACACATTTCAAGTGGACCCTTAGGAGCTTGTTATTCTTATCAAAATGTGATCAGCCACAATCTTACCTTAAATCTTCCCAACCACTAATTACTTATCTGAGATCTCAAGTGCATAAATAACATGTTTACAATTAGTGTTCGTAGAAACAGGTCTTAACAGATCAGCAACACAACTGGGTCTAAAAAATCAGTCAAGTTAAAATGAAAGGACCTTACAACGAAAAAAATAAACAAATACAACATTATGGTGTTCCAACACTTATTGTAAAAAGTTATATATTTTATCCCAAAGGTGGATAGGATCAGTGAAAAGTAGGAGCAGCTCAGGCTAGCATACGCCCTTCTTGGTAGCATACGCCCTTCTCAGAATTTGGTTGAACCTAACAAAGACGCTCTTTCTCCACAGACATCCCAATCAAGTTTTCTCTACCTAATTTCCAAGTGACGTTTCCAAACTGACCACCAGAACATTAAAACAATTTTCATAAAACGGCAAAATTACAAGATTATATTTGACCCTAGAATTTAGACGATGTCTCAATGTTTTAGAAATATTTTTTATAGTATTAGACATATTTTTTTCTCAATTATTCTGACACCTGATATATATGTCTGAAAAAAAAAATCTATGAATGCTTTACCCCATCCATCCGTGATTGTCAGTAATTTTTAGACTCAACTAGTCAATGGCAAAGGTTCAAAAACACCAACAAGTACATGAAGACCATGGTTCGAATGAGCTCTTTTCAGTAGACAGTTAAAGATTGACATCCAATGACCTGATATGGTCATGAATGTAATATGTTCAGGGACATATAGTCATGGCCAAAAGTGTTGGCACCCTTGAAATTGTGAAAAAATAAAAACAAGGAACAACCCAAAGAAACTGAGAAAAATAGGCAAATTGGACATCATATCACACAAAACCCCAAAAATGGACAGGACAAAATTGTTTGCATCCCCAACTTAATATTTGGTTGCACACCCTTTGGAATAAATAACTGCAATCAATCGCTTTCTATAACCATCCACAAGCTTCTTACACTTCTCAGGGGGAATTTTGGACCACACTTCTTTTGCAATCTGCTCCAAGTCTTTCATACTTCAAGAGTTCCTTCTCCCGAAAGCAATATTAAGATCTCTCCACAAGTGTTTTTTCTCTGTTTCTTGTGTTCTTCTAATATACACAAAGGACATAAACATGTGTAATTGTAATAATTTCCTGGGAGAATTACTTCATATTCTGGAACAATTTCAAGGGTGCCAACACTTTCGGCCATGACTGTAGGCATTGCGATTGTACAAGTAGGGAAACTGCCTGGTCCTTGAGGTAAGGGAACCTAAAGGCACTTCTGCCACATAAGCATACTTGCCAGATCTTGTGGAAAATCTGTTATGCTACTAAAAAATGTAAAAAGATCTTCCAGAATCCAGAAAGAGTTGGTAAATTTGTTTTTAGAGCTTATGAGGCCTAAAGGCTTTTCTGCCATATAAGCATATTTGGAACATCCGAGAAGCTCTCAGAAAAAAGGAAAATCTTGAAGAATCCTGGAGGAGTTGGAACATTTTGGAGAGCTTTGGAGGCCTATAGGCCCTTCAACTATATAAGCATACTTGCCAGCTCTCCTGGAACATCTAGTAGGCTACAAGAAAAAAAGGAAAATCTTCCAGAATCCATGAAGAATTGGCCAATTTCATGTAACTTAAGAGGCCTAACGGCCTGTCTATCACGTGAGCATACTTGCCAACTCTTCAGGAACATTCGGGAAGCTCTCAGGAAATAGTATCCTGGAAGAGTTGGCAAATATTTCCCAGACGTTGTCGAATACTTTCAGAATGGGTCTTTCCGACACAAAGGTATTTTCTCCTGGAAGGTCATTTTAAAAAGTTGTCAAACATGCACATAATAAGATCTTAGTTTTATAATTGCCATATGTTAGGTGGGTGTCCTGTAACAGATTTTTCATTGGTGTCCGGAAACTTCAAGATATGGCTCTAGATACGTTGACTTACTCTCCTGAAACATCCAAAAGGCTCTCATAAAAATGGAAAACCTTCCAGAATCCTGGAGGAATTTACAAATCAGCATTTCAGAATACTCTTGAAACCGTCAAGAATTTGAGTGGAGCTTAAGAGGCCTAAAGGCCCTTCTGCCAGATGAACATACTTGCCATCTCTACTGGAACATCTGGGAGGCTACCAGAAAAAAAAAGGAAGGTCTTCCAGATTTCTGGGGGAGTTGGCAAATCTCCCAGGCATTGTTGAATAATCTCAAAACCATTCGGAAATTCAGTGGACATGGAAGAGGTGCAGATGGGAAGTGGATGAGACTTGATGGGCGTGATGGAAAACAGGGCTTTATGTCACAATGTATTTTCTCCCAGAAGGTCATTTAAAAAAGCTGGCAAGATTGTACATAAGAAGACACTAGTATTAAAGTTGGCATATGATAGGTAGGTACCCTGTGACTGACAGATTGTTCATTTGGGTCTCGAAGCTTCAAGATTCCTCTGGATAAGTTGGCTAAATGACTGACTGTACGTAACCATAGACACCTTCTGACTGAAAGTGTAAAGTTAAAGAGCTGGACCTCCACCCCCACAAAATAAAGATAAGCATTGTTAGTAAGGGACTTTCTAGAAAAATATATTTTTCAAAAAGCAAATTGGTTTACTACATTTAACGAGGTCAGAACACTCTAGAATGACATCCCTTCAACGCACTTTTAATTTGCATTTTTCTGAGCTCGGTGAGGATCTGCAAAAGTATGTTGATTTTGTTTCCTAACGAGACACCCTACGTTAATTGCACTGCTACGGTCAACTTATCCTTTTTTTTTTTTGCTTATTTTACACCTTTTTGGCAGCTCGTGGCTTAATAAGACACAATAGAGAACATCATCAGAAATTAAAATACGGTAAACAGAAAACGCAAGACTCCACTGTCACTCTCTGCTGACTCGGCGGTGCTAAGGAGTGAACAGCTGAAGACTGTTAAACCTTTTCCTCTCTGGGTTATACAGTGCCTCTAACATAGTCCGGTGCTACGTAGACCAGTCCGATTGTAACCTTCTCTGCTCCGCGATGCTCTGAGATGGATGGTGTAAAAACATACGGGAACATTTTTCATTTATTTCCATTGTGTGAGTTCATTTGCACCCTGAAAAAAATCATTCCTCTACCTCTACAAATTCTAAAAAGTCCAATCTATCATACTGGAGTAGAGGAAGTTGCATAAGAAAGACAGTTTACCATGAAAATAGAAAATTTACCATGACAAAATTGTTTGATTAATATAAAGGGGTATTGCTCAGAGCTCTGCAAATTCTCTGTACGTCCTGCTACAACACATTAATGGCCTGTCAGTGTTTGCTCTCAGTCTACTATTGGCAGATTCCAGAGCAGTTCTCTTAATCAGGGCTCTTACTTTCCTGAGCCATGTGTTTATTCAAAGGTCCTGTTATCCAAATATAGTGATGACAGGGTAGACTAACTCTATTTGGATAACAGGGTCTTTGAACAAACACGTGCCTCAGGAAAGTGAGAGCCCTGTTTAAGAGAACTGCTCTGGAAACTGCCAATCATGGGGGCTGGGGGATTGTGATTCCAAAGGAATGATAAGAGTCCTCTTATTCTGTCAGAAGCTGAGAGGGAGGTGAGTAGAAATCAATGGGCTTAGAGAGGTGACTGGAATGATAGGAGCTAACTCCTCTCCTGGAACGTAACTACTGTGCACACTCGGCCAGGTTCTAGTTGCCAAGATCCTTGAAAACAAGCTGTAAACTATGTAAGATAAAAGCTCTCACAGCAGAATGACAGTAGGTAATAAAAGCAAGTCAATTGCAAACTTGCTTATTTTCATGCTGTCTAACTAAAGCTATTTAATAACATGTGAAAGCCCCATTAAATGCTCACTGATCAACTGTTTCAGTTCCAGGAAGCTCTGTGATTAGTGGCCACTACTAGACAAAAATAGTGGCCTTTGAAGTGACTGTTTGTCGTGCAATATACTGTAAGGTCGAGAAAGAACCTGCCCCTCTATGTGATACACTATGATGTCAATATGTCCTAGTGGTGGGCTGCCGCAAAGGGACAACTCCTTAAAGGACCTTGGGTAACCATAATTGTTTTCCCATTTTTTAGTAGAAGATTCAACAATTCAGCCTTTATTTATAAAAACTAGGACAGACAAAGAGTTGAGGTGGTGCCTTTACCAACCAATCTGGCCACATTATGGGAAACTTCACCCCTTTGGCTCAACCCCTTATATGTTACAGTGTCAAAAGTTAAAAACTCAGACATGGATGACCAATAACCAATCAGTGTGTGACTCCAGTATTCGCCTTCACCCAAGGCCCGTCCTCTGTTATTTGCCCACATGGGTCCAGCTATGAGAGTGTTTTTGTAACAAATGTCTGTACAAATATATAAAAAAAAAATAATGAAATAAAAAAAAGTTAAATATATAAACCAATGATGAAGGGTAGTAGAAAGACGACGTGATGCTAGTAGATCAAAGTCTGTCTGGTTGGACTGGAGAACCAATTTTTAAGGCGCTTGAAAGTTTTTAAGGGTCGGGTTATAAAGATGCAGCCATTGGTACCCATTAAACAATCCAAAATTTAAAATGGGGGGTATCAAGGGGGCGTCTGGAAGCTTAAAAGTTATTTTATTATTTATCATATATATTCTTTGTTTTTTAGATTGTTATTATTTTAGACTTTTCAACAAATTATAGGTGATAAAAAAGGAAAAAAAAGTTTATAGGAAGTGAAGTGTATAATTGAAATTTCGAAAATGGCCATGCTTTTGAAAAATGTTTTATTATTATTATTATTATTTTAATTAAAAAAATCAGAAAAAATAAAGAGAATCAAAAACACAATAAAGAAGTTGAGACTTAGGGTTATCCATTTTGCAAAAATATATAAACAGGTGTGAAGTGAGAAAAAGGGCGGTAAGACATGTGCCCGGGGTGCTAAACTGCCTTGGCCAGGGTAAGGTAGTAAACTAAATTTTTATGCAGGGTTAAAGAATAGATTGATTAGGAGATTTTCCGGTCTTTTTACCCTATATGACGCAGAGTCTCTCCTAGTTGGATTTTCCCCTATTCGTCAAAACAGGGAGAGTCACTACAAAATCCCATTGCAGTAGGTAAAAGGCAGCAGCTTCTTGACTTATTACCGGGATGTGATTATTTTCATATGGTTGACATATTTTTGTCAAGATTCAGCCCCTCCCAATAATTAATGACATCATTAATTTCTGAAACCCATGATAAAATAATATTGTATTAATATTTTCATCTGGAACGACTATGTAGTCTCTGATTTATAATGTTGCTTTTTTTTCCCTCGTTGCCTGATTTAGCCATTGACTAATCAGCTTGGTGGTACAGTATATCATAACACCGGTGACTCATAAAAATATATGTATGTTCTACCCCCAAGGCAAAGCGCGAGGATTCATTACGGCAATATACAGAACGGGAGCTAGGTAGGCTTTCAATGCCGCTAATAATCGTCATGTTTTACTGGATACGTTTATAATTCTGCAATGTGATGAGGTCCACATTCTACATATGGCATAAAATATATATATATATATATATATATATATATATATATATATGTATATATATATATTATAGTATACACAAGATTTTATTATATATATATATATATATATATATATATATATATATATATATATATATATATATATTATACACTATTTTGTTTCTTGTGATCAAAATAGGTCACACACTCGGAGGCTTCGCTGATTAGTTTCTTAAAATATGGCAATCTGATACAGAACTCTAAATTCCCAGCACTGACAGAGTTACAAGATAATTATTCTGTCTGTCTGCAGTCACCACTAGGGGGATCTCACTACATCTAAACCCATTATAGTGAGCTCCCCCTAGTGGTGGCTACAGGCAGAGAGAATTTGATAATTGAAAGGTCGGGGAATAAGACTTATGTGTCAAGAAAACTGAGTTTCGATTGCTATAAAGATGTATTAGGAAATGATACAGTACAAAATAATATAAAGTGGAGATACCCCCTCTAGTGTTTTTTCAACCATTCCGCTAGAAAGAAGCAAAAGTAGACTGCACGAGAAATCTTTCCGTTTCAGGGTATAAACAAGTAAGAAAAAAAAAATTTGAGAACCGAGATGGATGCTTAGGGCAGACACTGTGCTATGTAACACTATGTAACTAGACAGAAAAATAGAATAAATCTAAACTAAAATGTTTTATAGAAAAAGTTAAGCAGGGGTGGCGATAGTGTGAAAGAGGGTGTGTTCTATTTCAAACCCCGCCCCCGAGGTTTCAGAGGCAAAAGTTCTACAATAATGGGTATCATATGGTTGCATCTTTCATGGAAGTGACATCTTCACGGGCAGCTGGACATCGGTCTAATCAATAATCAATTTGTTCATGAGAAACAAGAAATACAAAATATTAAATTGTCAGTTGTGGAATGTAAACTGATTAAATGAGCAACCAACAAATCCTAATAAACAATGTTGTGTGTCTGTTGTGCTCTTTATTGGTATCTATAGATTATGAATGCCACCTTGTGAACAGCCCTTGATTGGGCATAAATAGTCTCTGTACTTTCAGATAAAAAAATATCTAATATGACAGATGGTGTGATAAATAACCTACAAGTCAATTCATTTAAAAACGATGTTGTCTTCCCCACCCAAAAAAATCACTCCAAAGTGCTGGCACTAGGTGTCTCTCTTCGGTCTAATTTGTGGTTCACTGCCTGTTGTAAAGTGTAATCCGTCTCTAGCAGCAGAGACACCGAAATGCATTACAGGAAGTGGGGGGTAGGGCTTTGTATCTCTACAAGAAGTGGGGGTAGGGATTTGTGTCTCTACAAGAAGTGGGGGGTAGGGCTTTGTGTCTCTACAAGAAGTGGGGGGTAGGGCTTTGTGTCTCCACAAGAAGTGGGGGGTAGGGCTTTGTGTCTCTACAAGAAGTGGGGGGTAGGGCTTTGTGTCTCTACAAGAAGTGGGGGTAGGGCTTTGTGTCTCTACAAGTGGGGGTAGGGCTTTGTGTCTCTACAAGAAGTGGGGGGTAGGGCTTTGTGTCTCTACAAGAAGTGGGGGGTAGGGCTTTGTGTCTCCACAAGACTTGGGGGGTAGGGCTTTGTGTCTCCACAAGAAGTGGGGGGTAGGGCTTTGTGTCTCTACAAGAAGTGGGGGGTAGGGCTTTGTGTCTCCACAAGACTTGGGGGGTAGGGCTTTGTGTCTCCACAAGAAGTGGGGGGTAGGGCTTTGTGTCTCTACAAGAAGTGGGGGGTAGGGCTTTGTGTCTCTACAAGTGGGGGGTAGGGCTTTGTGTCTCTACAAGAAGTGGGGGGTAGGGCTTTGTGTCTCTACAAGTGGGGGGTAGGGCTTTGTGTCTCCACAAGACTTGGGGGGTAGGGCTTTGTGTCTCCACAAGAAGTGGGGGGTAGGGCTTTGTGTCTCTACAAGAAGTGGGGGGTAGGGCTTTGTGTCTCCACAAGACTTGGGGGATAGGGCTTTGTGTCTCCACAAGAAGTGGGGGGTAGGACTTTGTGTCTCTACAAGAAGTGGGGGGTAGGGCTTTGTGTCTCTACAAGTGGGGGGTAGGGCTTTGTGTCTCTACAAGAAGTGGGGGGTAGGGCTTTGTGTCTCTACAAGAAGTGGGGGGTAGGGCTTTGTGTCTCCACAAGACTTGGGGGGTAGGGCTTTGTGTCTCCACAAGAAGTGGGGGGTAGGGCTTTGTGTCTCTACAAGAAGTGGGGGGTAGGGTTTTGTGTCTCCACAAGACTTGGGGGTAGGGCTTTGTGTCTCCACAAGAAGTGGGGGGTAGGGCTTTGTGTCTCTACAAGAAGTGGGGGTAGGGCTTTGTGTCTCCACAAGTGGGGGGTAGGGCTTTGTGTCTATACAAGAAGTGGGGGCCCAGCTTTGCTTCTTTACAGGAAGTGGGAAAATATTTTTATTTGTACAGTAACTGGAGGATCTTTGTCTCTTTACAAGAAGTAGTGGCGGGTATATGTATCTCTACAGGAAGTGGGGATGGAGCTTTGTGTTTCTACAGGAAGTGGTAGAAAGTCGTTTTCTTTGAGCAGGAAGTGGGGGTGTCTTTGTATCTGTACAGCTCTACAAGAAGGTGTGATGGATCTATTTCTTTGTACAGGTCATTGTCTCTCTACAGGAAGTGGAGACAAAACTGTCTCTACAGGAAGTGTGTGTGGAGATTTGTGTCTCTACAGGAATTAGGGGAAAGATTTTTGTGCAGGAAGTGGGGGCTCTTTGTATCTGTACAGGAAGTGTGGGCTGGTCTATTTTTCTCTACAGGAAGGTGGGACAGTTCTACTTTTCTCTACTAGAAGTGGGGGCGGATCTTTGTCTCTACAGGAAGTAGGGGATGTTGTTTGTCTCTCTACAGGAAGTGGGGGCAGACCTTTGTGTCTCTACAGGAATTGTCAGCAGATCTATTTCTCTCTACAGGAAGTGGGATGTGTCATTGTCTCTCTACACAAACTGAAGGTGAAGCTTTATGTCTCCACAGAAAGAGAAGGTGGAGCTTTGTGTCTACAAGTGGAGGAAAGTCTTTTTTGTGTAGGAAGTGGAGGATCTTTGACTCTTTACAGGAAGTGGGGAAAAGTCTTTATATCGCTACAGGAAATGTTGGGGGTCTTGGCTGTCTAAAGCAAGGGTGGAGAACCCCAGGCTCCACGGGCCCACGATAACCTTTTCTCCTTCAGCTCTTGGGCAGATTCCCGAGGGCCACCGTCCTCAAGCCAGCAGTTGATCTTTGCCCGCCACCAGCCCTTTAATTTCCTCTTACTCTGGGAGCACGCGCATGCAGCGTTCACTTCTGAATGCTGCAGCACATACAATGAAATATTAAGTTTTCAACCTGGACAGCGCCAGCATCAGGATCCGCTTTGTGGGCAGAGTTAGCGTGTGATGCATTTCTGTCCCACAAAAGACAGCAGCAGCGGCTCATGTGATGTCTATACCACAGTCACATTTCCTGTGATGTATCTACTGCAGCCCCAAAGTGTCTCCTGTGATGTCTTTACCGTAACTCTATATCTCCTATGATATCTATGCCGCAGCCCCAGCATCTCCGGTGATGTCTATATCACAGTCCCAAGTGTCTCCTGTGATGTTTATGCCGCAGCCCCATCTCTCCTGTGATGTCTATGCCCCAACTTCATGTCTTCTGGGATATCTATGGCCAAGCCCCATGTCTCCTGGGATGTCTATGTCCCAGCCCCATGTCTCCTGGGATGTCTATGCCCCAGCCCCATGTCTCCTGGGATGTCTATGCACCAACCCCATGTATCATGGGATGTCTATGCCCCAGCCCCATGTCTCATGGGATGTCTATGCCCCAGCCTCATGGGATGTCTATGCCCCAGCCCCATGTCCCCTGGGATGTCTATGCCCCAGCCCCGTGTCTCCTGGAATGTCTATGCCCCAGCCCCATGTCTCCTGGGATGTCTATGCACCAGCCCCATGTCTCCCGGGATGTCTATGCATCAGCCCCATGTCTCATGGGATGTCTATGCCCCAGCCCCATGTCTCATGGGATGTCTATGCCCCAACCCCATGTCTCATGGGATGTTTATGTCCCAGCCCCATGTCTCATGGGATGTCTATGCACCAGCCCCATATCTCCTGGAATGTCTATGCCTCAGCCCCATGTATCCAGTGATGTATATACCACAGCCCCATATTTCCTGTTGTGTATACACAGCAGTATCAGGGTCACCAATGTGATGTATATATAGCAGTCTCTGTGTCTCCTATGTGATATATATATAGCAGTCTCGATGTCTCCTATGTGATGTATATGTCATGATACTGTAGCAAGATTTCCCAAGGCAATGGGCTCTTTCCCTGTCCCTCAAGCTAGGAGGATCGTAGGCTATCCCTGTTCACCAGATTACCAGTGATGGTGATGTTGGGGTCTCGTAGATTGCTATGGTCCTATATGCATGAGGATCTGTCTTCTCCTACACCCAAGGAGTCATGGTTCAGAAGTGTATAGGATAACACAAACCTGACAAGGATAGGGAAAACCAACAGTGATAAAAGTAAACTATAATCATACAAATATACTCACAAAACAACCGAGTGGAAATCAAAGGAACAGTAGGAGGAACAAACCAAATGGGAAGAGGATAATGATAAACACACAACACCAAATCCAAGCAGATATCTCCTGAAAATGACACAAACTGACTGCTAATAATTCAGACTACTCCTTCAACACAAATCCAGGAATTTGTAAGCTATCACCAGCAATTCCCTGTAGGAAGTGGTGAGCACATATACCTGAGAGGAGTGGCCAACATAGAACAGCTGACACAATTCTGGAAGGAGAGCTCCAGGAGATAGATAGAACTGATTAACCCTTACAATAACAGATCAAGAAAACCCTGCACTGCTAAAAGGAAAGTGAAGCAGATCTAATAAGTGCAGGGGTTTGTGTAACCAGACGATAGCTTGATATCTCCTATGTGATGTATATACAGCAGTCTCAGTGTTTCCTATGTGATGTATATACAGCAGTCTCAGTTTCCACTATGTGATGTATACTGCAGATTTCCCTTTGATTGAGGTCTATAAATTTAACATGAGCAGTGATAGATTTCCCACTGTGAGGAGACTTGCAGTGTAATATACATGTACGACTTACTGCTGTGGGTTCTTTACAAAACTCATCATGGCAAAGAGTAGCCTGTGCTCCAGACCAACGCAGACCTGGAAAAGTAGTTATGAGATGAAACATCATCCATACCACCTAACATCACAGAAGCAGCTCCAGCTGTCACATTAGGGGGCGATAATTAAATGTTTGACCAAAAATCGCAGTATATTGTTCAAGTTAATAATTTCATATGGCCCCTAAATTATGGTATAAAAATCCAAATGGCCCTTGGCAGAAAAAATATTCCCCACCTCTGGTCTATAGGAACTTGGGGAAAATGTTTGTCCCTTTACAGGAAGTGGGGGCAGGTCTTTATATCTCTTACAGGAAGTATGGACATATCTCTCTACAGGAAGTGGGGGTAGCACATTGCCTCTACAGGAAGTGGGGGTGGATCTATGTCCCTTTAAAGGATGTGGGGGCAGGTCTTTGTCTCTCTGCTCCTGCTCTCCTGTCTGTCACACTGCATACAGGCAGAAAGGAGAAGAAGGCTTGCAGTTTAGTGCATGCCATTCATTGGACAATGTTAGAAACAAAGCATGATGGGAGGTGATAAAAAGGATGTTCCAGTACCTGTAGCAGAATGTCACTGAAAAAAACTCGCTTACTTAAAAATAGTAGCTGGGAATTTATACAGCATGAGAATGGGGTACGGTGTTAGATAGATATGTGAATCAAAAGCATCTTTAACTTGTTGGCGTCCGCATCGGAGCAAGCAAGCAAGTGAGGGTGAGAGGTGTAATACCTGGCAAAGCTCAAGGTGAAGATTGATGCTGTTAAAAAAAAAAAGAATAACACCTAAAAATGTATTAATTTGTCCCAAAAGTTATTCCATGCCCAGAGTGCCATAGCTTGTCCATATCGCATCTGTTACATGTTGGCGGCCCGCATCGGAGCAAGCAAGCAAGTGACGGTGAAATGTGTAATACCTGATAAAGCCCAAGGTGAAGATTGACGCTGTTAAAAATAAAACACACCTAAAAATGCATTAATTTGTCCAAAAAGTTATTCCATGCCCAGAGTGCCATAGCTTGCCCATATAGCATCTGTTGCTTGTTGGCGGCCCGCATCGGAGCAAGCAAGCAAGCAAGTGACGGTGAAATGTGTAATACCTGATAAAGCCCAAGGTACCACATCCTCAATCCCATGATCTGTGATCAGGAGAGTCATGCTGCCCTCTGCTGGCAGCCGCTAGTAATGCAGGTAGTATCTGATCCCACTAGTTTTACTGTAGGGTCCTCCAGTAACGTGGGTCACCTCTGACAATAACCAAAGTCCAGGATGGTCCTTCTGGACCTGGATTCTGCAGATATTTCGGATTTCCGATGTTTATTCTCATGCAATGTTATAATGGAGCAAGAAAGCCCCTCCGCAGGCGCTACCTACGCTGCCGGCCGCCCCCACATTATAGATTACGAATGGTTGCACATTTGCAGTCGTTTTGTCCCTGTCACTGATGCGGTCGTGTTCCCGGCTCTGCTACGTCGCTAGCGCCGTCGGCCTAAATGGAGCTTTATCTGGAATTGCACAGTTTTGCTCCTGCGATAATTTCCCTTTTGTGACAGGTAAACAATAATGTGATATATACCTGGCTGTGTTCCTATGGTAACATTTACTGTCATTATGCGCGAGGATAAAGAGCGGGGAACAAACACTATATAAATCAGCGCTAATTCATGCAAACTGCGGATAAAACAAGCCGTTGCCTCCGCTGCCATCACCTGACGCTGTGGAGCCTGACAAATCAGCCCCAAATAATTACCCGGCTCGTCGCCATCTGCGGCAAATAACAATAAGAATAATAAGAACCCGGTGTTCCCGGAGGTGGAGACCTTACACGGGGGGAGCCGGAGCGGAGGAAAGGCTGGCGGAAAAAATAACCTCATATATAAGGGGCAGCAGAGGGGCTTCACCCAATATTAGAGACAGGAAGGTAATAACCGGCAATATCCGAATAATGTCACATAATGCCGGGAACAGAGGAACAGGTCATCTGCTGCAATGACTTCTGTATGTCAGTACCCTGACCTGACTGTGGAGGGCGCTGTCATCATTTCTATCAGCATGCAATGCTCTGTGCTGCCTGGTGGGGGAGTGGTGTTCACTTCCGGATAGATAGATAGATAGATAGATAGATAGATAGATAGATAGATAGATAGATAAATGATAGATAGATAGATAGATAGATAGATAGATAGATAGATAGATAGATAGATAATAGATAGATAATAAATAATAGGTGGATAGATAGATAGATAGATAGATAGATAGATAGATAGATAGATAATAGATAGATAATAGATAAGATAGATAGATAATAAATAGATAATAGATGATAGATAGATAATAGATAGATAGAGATAGATAATAGATAGATAATAGATAAATGATAGATAGATAGATAATAGATGATAGATAGATAGATAGAGATAGATAGAGATAGATAATAGATAGATAGATAGATAGATAATAGATAGATAGATAGATAGATAGATAGATAGATAGATAGATAATAGATGATAGATAATATATAGATAGATAGATAATAGATAGATAGATAATAGATAAATGATAGATAGATAATAGATAGATAGATAGAGATAGATAATAGATATATAGATAGATAATAGATAGATGATAGATAGATAATAGATAGATAGATAGATAGATAGATAGATAGATAGATAGATAATAGATATACATGACCGAAAGTGTTGGCACCCTTTAAATTATTTCAGAAAATGAAGTATTTCTCCCAGGACATTATTGCCATTACACATATTTTGTTATACACATGTTTATTTCCTTTGCGTGTAATGAAACAACACAAAAACTCAGAGAAAAAAATGCAAATTGGACATAATTTCACACAAAACCGCAAAAATGGGCAGGACAAAATTGTTGGCACCGTTCCAAAATTGTGAACAAACAACTTTGTTTCAAACGTGTGATGCTCGTTCAGACTCACCTGTGGCAAGTAAAAGGTGACACAATATGAAAATCACACCTGAGACCTGATAAAAAGGAAAGAAGGTGAGTCAATCTTTACATTGTGTGTCTGTATGTGCCACACTAAGAACGGAGAACAGAAAGAGAAGAGAACTGTCTGAGGACTTGAGAACCAAAATTGTTGAAAAAGATCAACAATCTCAAGGTTACAAGTCCATCTCCAGAGATCTTTATGTCCCTTTGTCCAAGGTGCACAACATAATCAAAAAGTTTACAACCTATAGCACTGTAGCTAATCTCCCTGATAGGAAGGCAGAGAAAATTGATGAAATGTTGCACGGCAGGATAGTCCGGATGGTGGATAGGCAGCCCCAATCAAGCTCCAAAGAAATTCAAGCTATCCTGCAGGCTCAGGGGGCATCAGCATCAGAGCGAACAATCCGTCGACAATTCAGTGAAATTAAACTCTATGGCAGGAGACCCAGGAGGACCCCACTGCTGACACAGAAAATAACATAAAAAAGCCAGACTGCAGTTTGCCAAAATGTAGGTAAGCCAAAATCCTTCTAGGAAAGCATCTTGTGGACAGATGAAACCAATATAGAGCATCTTGGTAAAGCACATCATTCTACTGTTTACCGAAAACAGAATGAGGCCTACAAAGAAAAAAACACAGTACCTACAGTCAAATACGGTGGAGGGTCACGGATGTTTTTGGGTTGGTTTCCGCTTCTGGCAAGGCATCATGAAATCTTAAGTTTATCAAAGGATTTTAGGTTGCAATGTAAATAGATAAATAGATAGATGATAGAGAGATAGATAATAGATAGATCAATAGATCTCTACTTTATTTTATTGACAATAAATAGGCCAGAAGCATTGCATGCTGGGAACTCGGGGTAGAGAGTTCCAGCACCTATAGTACTGGCAGAATGCTGATGATATTAAAAAAAAGGAGGCACACAAGCAAAAGAACAGGTCTAGGTGCAAACCCACTGGTTGTAACCCTCCAAGTTTTTTTTGCACAGAGTTTGCTATTGAGTGCTGCCCACTTTTTTTTCCCTTTCTTTCATGGTTAGATAAATATGAGATAGAGATGAATATAGAGATTGATTTTTCCCTATTTTTTTGGAGAAATGCTTCTTAGGTGTCTGCATGAAGAGAAATCCCAGCACTTCCTACCTGTAGATGAACATTTTATTGGCTGAGATCAGTGCTCGGGGCAGTCACACTGGGCAGACTATTGATGTCTAAGATACTTACTTTGCATTCAGCTTTTATCCTACAAGGGGCGACCGGGCCCCCACTAACAGCACCGAGCCCCTGAGAGTCCAGTACAGAGCACAGGAAGGAGCCAGCGAGGCAGGTGTGAGGAGCCAGCGAGGCAAGTCTGAACTGCTGCTATTAATAGGGAGATGTTGTGTCTGGGAGACTGCCTGGGATGGCATCTGGCTCTCACATCAGTCTGCGATCTCTGGGCCGACAGGTAACATAGATTATAGAAAGACAGCAGCTCATTATACGATTTATTAATAAGCACTGACATCGGGAGCCACAAACACATTATGTAATACTCCGATAATCCATACAATCATATCACACCTAAATAGGAAATCATGAAAAACTGATCTTCTGATATATATCTATCTATATATGATAATACTGCTCCCTGTGCACAAGAATATAACTAATACTGCTCCTATGTACAAGAATATAACTACTATAATATTGCCCCTATGTACAAGAATATAACTACTATAATACTGCCCCTATGTACAAGAATATAACTACTATAATACTGCCCCTATGTACAAGAATATAACTACTATAATACTGCCCCTATGTACAAGAATATAACTACTATAATACTGCCCCTATGTACAAGAATATAACTACTATAATACTGCCCGCTATGTACAAGAATATAACTACTATAATACTGCCCCTATGTACAAGAATATAACTACTATAATACTGCCCCTATGTACAAGAATATAACTACTATAATACTGCCACTATGTACAACAATATAACTACTATAATACTGCCCCTATGTACAAGAATATAACTACTATAATACTGCCCCTATGTACAGGAATATAACTACTATAATACTGCCCACTATGTACAAGAAAATAAGTACTATAATACTGCTCCTACGTACAAGAATATAACTACTATAATACTGCCCCTATGTACAACAATATAACTACTATAATATAGCCCCTATGTACAAGAATATAACTACTATAATACTGCTCCTATGTACAAGAATATAGCTACTATAATACTGCCCCCTATGTACAAGAATATAACTACTATAACACTGCCCCTATGTACAAGAATATAACTACTACTAGATGGTGGCCCGATTCTAACGCATCAGGTATTCTAGAATATGCATGTCCACGTAGTATATTGCCCAGCCACGTAGTATATTGCCCAGCCACGTAGTATATTGCCCAGCCACGTAGTATATTGCCCAGCGACGTAGTATATTGCTCAGTGCCGTAGTATATTGCCCAGTCACGTAGTATATTGCACAGCCACGTTTGTCACAGGTTAAAAAATAAAAAATAAACATATACTCACCTTTCCGAGGGCCCCTTGTAGTCCACGGTAGCTTCCGGTCCCAGGGTTGGTCTGAGCGCAGGACCTGTGATGACGTCGCGGTCACATGACCGTGACGTCATGGCAGGTCCTTTTGCCATACGATCTTTGGCACCGCAACCCGTAACGGAAGATGGCAGGCGGCGCGAGCGGCTCAGCGGACTACAGAGGGTGAGTGTAGCAGGTTTTTTTTATTTATTTATTATTTTTAACATTACATTTCGTACTATTGATGCCGCATAGGCAGCGTCAATAGTACAAAGTTGGGGACACACAGGGTTAATAGTGGCGGTAACGGAGTGCGTTACCCGCGGCATAACGCGGTCCGTTACCGCCGGCATTAACCCTGTGTGAGCGCTGACCGGAGGGGTGTATGCGGGCGACGGGCAGTGAGTGCGGGGAGTAAGGAGCGGCCATTTTTTTCCAGACTGTGCGCGTCGCTGATTGGTCGCGGCAGCAGCTGCCGAGACCAATCAGCGAACGAATAACCGCGACAGAAAGACGGAAGTACCCTTAGACAATTATATAGTAGATAATACTGTCCCCTATGTACAAGAATATAACTACTATAATACTGCTCCTATATACAGGAATATAACTACTATAATACTGCTCCTATATACAGGAATATAACTACTATAATACTGCCCTCTATGTACAAGAATATAACTACTATAATACTGCTCCTATGTACAAGAATATAACTACTATAATACTGCTCCTATGTACAAGAATATAACTACTATAATACTGCTCCTATATACAGGAATATAACTACTATAATACTGCCCCTATGTACAAGAATATAACTACTATAATACTGTGTCCTATGTACAAGAATATAACTACTATAATACTGCCCCTATGTACAAGAATATAACTGATATAATACTGCCCCCTATGTACAAGAATATAACTACTATAATACTGTGTCCTATGTACAAGAATATAACTACTATATTACTGCCTCTATGTACAAAAATATAACTACTATAATACTGCTCCTATGTACAAGAATATAACTACTATAATACTGCTCCTATGTACAAGAATATAACTACTATAATACTGCCCCCTATGTACAAGACTATAACTACTATAATACTGCCCCTATGTACAAGAATATAACTACTATAATACTGCTCCTATGTACAAGGATATAACTACTATAATACTGCCCCTATGTACAAGAATATAACTACTATAATACTGCCCCTATGTACAAGAATATAACTACTATAATACTGCCCCTATGTACAAGAATATAACTACTATAATACTGTCCCTATGTACAAGAATATAACTACTATAATACTGCCCCCTATGTACAAAAATAGAACTACTATAATACTGCTCCTATGTACAAGAATATAACTACTATAATACTGCCCCTATGTACAAGAATATAACTACTATAATACTGCCCCTATGTACAAGAATATAACTACTATAATACTGCTCCTATGTACAAAAATAGAACTACTATAATACTGTCCCCTATGTACAAGAATATAACTACTATAATACTGCCCCTATGTACAAGAATATAACTACTATAATACTGCCCCTATGTACAAGAATATAACTACTATAATACTGCTCCTATGTACAAGAATATAACTACTATAATACTGCCCCCTATGTACAAGAATATAACTACTATAATACTGTGTCCTATGTACAAGAATATAACTACTATAATACTGCCCCTATGTACAAGAATATAACTGATATAATACTGCCCCCTATGTACAAGAATATAACTACTATAATACTGTGTCCTATGTACAAGAATATAACTACTATAATACTGCCCCTATGTACAAGAATATAACTGATATAATACTGCCCCCTATGTACAAAAATATAACTACTATAATACTGCTCCTATGTACAAGAATATAACTACTATAATACTGCTCCTATGTACAAGAATATAACTACTATAATACTGCCCCTATGTACAGGAATATAACTACTATAATACTACCCCTATGTACAAGAATATAACTACTATAATACTACCCCTATGTACAAGAATATAACTACTATAATACTGTCCCTATGTACAAGAATATAACTACTATAATACTGCCCCCTATGTACAAAAATAGAACTACTATAATACTGCTCCTATGTACAAGAATATAACTACTATAATACTGTCCCCTATGTACAAGAATATAACTACTATAATACTGCCCCTATATACAAGAATATAACTACTATAATACTGCCCCTATGTACAAGAATATAACTACTATAATACTGCTCCTATGTACAAGAATATAACTACTATAATACTGCCCCCTATGTACAAGAATATAACTACTATAATACTGTGTCCTATGTACAAGAATATAACTACTATAATACTGCCCCTATGTACAAGAATATAACTGATATAATACTGCCCCCTATGTACAAGAATATAACTACTATAATACTGTGTCCTATGTACAAGAATATAACTACTATATTACTGCCTCTATGTACAAAAATATAACTACTATAATACTGCTCCTATGTACAAGAATATAACTACTATAATACTGCTCCTATGTACAAGAATATAACTACTATAATACTGCCCCCTATGTACAAGACTATAACTACTATAATACTGCCCCTATGTACAAGAATATAACTACTATAATACTGCTCCTATGTACAAGGATATAACTACTATAATACTGCCCCTATGTACAAGAATATAACTACTATAATACTGCCCCTATGTACAAGAATATAACTACTATAATACTGCCCCTATGTACAAGAATATAACTACTATAATACTGTCCCTATGTACAAGAATATAACTACTATAATACTGCCCCCTATGTACAAAAATAGAACTACTATAATACTGCTCCTATGTACAAGAATATAACTACTATAATACTGTCCCCTATGTACAAGAATATAACTACTATAATACTGCCCCTATGTACAAGAATATAACTACTATAATACTGCCCCTATGTACAAGAATATAACTACTATAATACTGCTCCTATGTACAAGAATATAACTACTATAATACTGCCCCCTATGTACAAGAATATAACTACTATAATACTGTGTCCTATGTACAAGAATATAACTACTATAATACTGCCCCTATGTACAAGAATATAACTGATATAATACTGCCCCCTATGTACAAGAATATAACTACTATAATACTGTGTCCTATGTACAAGAATATAACTACTATAATACTGCCCCTATGTACAAGAATATAACTGATATAATACTGCCCCCTATGTACAAAAATATAACTACTATAATACTGCCCCTATGTACAAGAATATAACTACTATAATACTGCCCCTATGTACAAGAATATAACTACTATAATACTGCCCCCTATGTACAAGACTATAACTACTATAATACTGCCCCCTACAGTCATGGCCAAAATTATTGACACCCCTGCAATTCTGTCAGATAATACTCAGTTTCTTCCTGAAAATGATTGCAATCACAAATTCTTTGGTATTATTATCTTCATTTAATTTGTCTTAAATGAAAAAACACAAAAGAGAATGAAGCAAAAAGCAAAACACTGATCATTTCACACAAAACTCCAATAATGGGCCACACAAAAGTATTGGCACCCTCAGCTTAATACTTGGTTGCACAACCTTTAGCCAAAATAACTGCGACCAGCCGCTTCCGGTAACCATCAATGAGTTTCTTACAATGGTCTGCTGGAATTTTAGACCATTCTTCTTTGACAAACTGCTCCAGGTCCCTGATATTTGAAGGGTGCCTTCTCCAAACTGCCATTTTTAGATCTCTCCACAGGTGTTCTATGGGATTCAGGTCTGGGCTCATTGCTGGCCACCTTAGAAGTCTCCAGTGCTTTCTCTCAAACCATTTTCTAGTGCTTTTTGAAGTGTGTTTTGGGTCATTGTCCTGCTGGAAGACCCATGACCTCTGAAGGAGACGCAGCTTTCTCACACTGGGCCCTACATTATGCTGTAAAATTTGATGGTAGTCTTCAGACTTCATAATGCCATGCACACGGTCAAGCAGTCCAGTGTGAGAGGCAGCAAAGCAACCCCAAAACATCAGGGAACCTCCGCCATGTTTGACTGTAGGGACCGTGTTCTTTTCTTTGAATGCCTCTTTTTTTCTCCTGTAAACTCTATGTTGATGCCTTTGCCCAAAAAGCTCTACTTTTGTCTCATCTGACCAGAGAACATTCTTCCAAAACGTTTTAGGCTTTTTCAGGTAAGTTTTGGCAAACTCCAGCCTGGCTTTTTTATGTCTCGGGGTAAGAAGTGGGGTCTTCCTGGGTCTCCTACCATACAGTCCCTTTTCATTCAGACGCCGACGGATAGTACGGGTTGACACTGTTGTACCCTCGGACTGCAGGGCAGCTTGAACTTGTTTGGATGTTAGTCGAGGTTCTTTATCCAACATCCGCACAATCTTGCGTTGAAATCTCTTGTCAATTTTTCTTTTCCGTCCACATCTAGGGAGGTTAGCCACAGTGCCATGGGCTTTAAACTTCTTGATGACTGCGCACGGTAGACACAGGAACATTCAGGTCTTTGGAGATGGACTTGTAGCCTTGAGATTGCTAATGCTTCCTCACAATTTGGTTTCTCAAGTCCTCAGACAGTTCTTTGGTCTTCTTTCTTTTCTCCATGCTCAATGTGGTACACACAAGGACACAGGACAGAGGTTGAGTCAACTTTAATCCATGTTAACTGGCTGCAAGTGTGATTTAGTTATTGCCAACACCTGTTAGGTGCCACAGGGAAGTTACAGGTGCTGTTAATTACACTAATTAGAGAAGCATCACACGATTTTTCCAACAGTGCCAATACTTTTGTCCACCCCCTTTTTATGTTTGGTGTGGAATTATATCCAATTTGGCTTTAGGACAATTCTTTTTGTGTTTTTTTTCATTTAAGACAAATTAAATGAAGATAATAAGAACAAAGAATTTGTGTTTGCAATCATTTTCAGGAAGAAACTGAGAATTATCTGACAGAATTGCAGGGGTGTCAATACTTTTGGCCATGACTGTATGTACAAGAATATATCTACTAGAATACTGCTCTTATGTACAAGAATATAACTACTATAATACGGCTCCTATGTACAAGAATATATCTACTATAATACTGCCCCTATGTACAAGAATATAACTACTATAATACTGCCCCCTATGTACAAGAATATAACTGCTATAATACTGCCCCTATGTACAAGAATATAACTACTATAATACTGCCCCTATGTACAAGAATATAACTACTATAATACTGCTCCTTTGTACAACAATATAACTACTATATTACTGCCCTCTATGTACAAGAATATAACTACTATAATACTGCTCCTATGTACAAGACTATAACTACTATAATACTGCTCCTATGTACAAGAATATAACTACTATAATACTGCTCCTATGTACAAGACTATAACTACTATAATACTGCTCCTATGTACAAGAATATAACTACTATAATACTGCCTCTATGTACAAGAATATAACTACTATAATACTGCTCCTATATACAAGAATATAACTACTATAATACTGCTCCTATATACAAGAATATAACTACTATAATACTGCTCCTATATACAAGAATATAACTACTATAATACTGCTCCTCTGTACAAGAATATAACTACTATAATACTGCCGCTATGTACAAGAATATAACTACTATAATACTGCCCCTATGTACAAGAATATAACTACTATAATACTGCTCCTTTGTACAACAATATAACTACTATAATACTGCTCCTATATACAGGAATATAACTACTATAATACTGCTCCTATGTACAAGAATATAACTACTATAATACTGCTCCTATATACAAGAATATAACTACTATAATACTGCCCCTATGTACAAGAATATAACTACTATAATACTGCTCCTATATACAAGAATATAACTACTATAATACTGCTCCTATATACAAGAATATAACTACTATAATACTGCTCCTCTGTACAAGAATATAACTACTATAATACTGCCGCTATGTACAAGAATATAACTACTATAATACTGCCCCTATGTACAAGAATATAACTACTATAATACTGCCCCTATGTACAAGAATATAACTACTATAATACTGCCCCTATGTACAAGAATATAGCTACTATAATACTGCCCCTATGTACAAGAATATAACTACTATAATACTGCCCCTATGTACAAGAATATAACTACTATAATACTGCTCCTATGTACAAGAATATAACTACTATAATACTGCTCCTATGTACAACAATATAACTACTATATTACTGCCAATATGTACAAGAATATAGCTACTATAATACTGCCCCTATGTACAAGAATATAACTACTATAATACTGCTCCTATGTACAAGAATATAACTACTATAATACTGCTCCTATGTACAACAATATAACTACTATATTACTGCCAATATGTACAAGAATATAGCTACTATAATACTGCCTCTATGTACAAGAATATAACTACTATAATACTGCTCCTATGTACAGGAATATAACTACTATAATACTGCCCCTATGTACAAGAATATAACTACTATAATACTGCCCCTATGTACAAGAATATAGCTACTATAATACTGCCCCTATGTACAAGAATATAACTACTATAATACTGCCCCTATGTACAAGAATATAGCTACTATAATACTGCCCCTATGTACAAGAATATAACGACTATAATACTGCCCCTATGTACAAGAATATAACTACTATAATACTGCCCCTATGTACAAGAATATAGCTACTATAATACTGCCCTCATGTACAAGAATATAACTACTATAATACTGCTCCTATATACAAGAATATAACTACTATAATACTGCCTCCTATGTACAAGAATATAACTACTATAATACTGCTCCAATATACAAGAATATAACTACTATAATACTGCTCCTATGTACAAGAATATAACTACTATAATACTGCCCTTATGTACAAGAATATAACTACTATAATACTGCTCCTATGTACAAGAATATAACTACTATAATACTGCCCCCTATATACAAGAATATAACTACTATAATACTGCCCCTATATACAAGAATATAACTACTATATTACTGTCCCCTATGTACAAGAATATAACTACTATAATACTGTCCCCTATGTACAAGAATATAACTACTATAATACTGCTCCTATGTACAAGAATATGACTACTATAATACTGCCCCTATGTACAAGAATATAACTACTATAATACTGTCCCCTATGTACAAGAATATAACTACTATAATACTGCCCCTATGTACAAGAATATGACTACTATAATACTGCCCCTATGTACAAGAATATGACTGCTAGAATATTACCGGTTACACGCGTGGTTTTGGAACCATTGTGCCGCTGTCCGGAGAGACCCTGGATGGGCGTAAGTAAGCGAACACCTGGTTCTTCACCAGAGCCCCTCACGGTGTGGTTAGACTTGAACCCAGGTTGATGCCAGGTGCTACCCCAGGACGGACGTCGGAGCGGAGACAGCTGACCCCACAATGGGCAGGGAAGCAGGATCGGCCAGAAATTGGATTAGTAGGAGGGATACGGCAGATAGATGCAGAGTCAGGCAGGACTGGTAAAGGAACATTCTGTGACATCTTGGGGTGGAGGAGATTCCTCCTTGATGTTCTCTCTACATTGACACAATGCTCCTCACTGTACAGGTCCTGTACCGACATCATGTGCTCGTGACATCTATACCTGATGCTGTGACGTCCATACCGCTTGCATAAAAGTATAATTGAGTATTACTAGATTGTTGGGGGGTCTTTTCGCTGTGACCCCCACTGATCTCCAGGATGGAGACAATCTGCTTGGCTTCTCTTGCCCTATATCTTCCTGCCCACAGATATGACTGCAAGTACAATGTGAAAAGTCTCAGCGCTAATACAACATCCACACAGCTTTCCCACAGTCCCGAATGGGAGATGCGGAGTGATAGTACATATCGTTATAAAACTCTGCAGATTTTCTGTTCAGGAGTCTGGAAAAGCTGGAGTAATGACTAATATGGTCATCAATGCGGCACCCAGCTTTCCCAGAATCCTGAACAGTAATTGATCTCATAATTCATCTCATTACTAAGGAATATCTATCATTCTGAAATTTGGGAAAGCTGAATCATAATCTACATAGTTTTCACCCATCTTTTCTGGATGCCTGAATGGCAAATATACTATAAATATATAATGAAGCGACTAAGCAGATTGGCCGCTCAGGGGTCTGAAAAAAGCTCCATAATAACCAACGGAGGCTCATTTACAGGTTTGGCTTGTCACTCAGCTTTCCTAATCGTCCCCATCCGGACTGGAACTGATGGAGTTAATAAAAAAAAAAAAGGAGAAGGGGTCGGGATTTTCCACTCGGTAATTGCACGGAAAGACACCATTAATAAACAGGTGCATTATTTTTAATGAGCTCCTTGAAAGGTCGCTTTATGTAGGGCGCGATGATGATTAATATGCAGGTTAATTTACAAAGGGGGGAAATGATGGTGATGGGGGAGGGGAAGGCGGCGAGCAGCGGCGTAATCAGAGCTTAGCACTCGCGCAGTCATTAGTCCACGGGGACAGACATTTAATGACTGGGGGACAATCACTACGCTCCAGCTCTGCCAGGAGGCCCCCATAGAGCAAAGCCAGGGATGCAGGACATATTGGTCATACTAAAGCAGGGAAGGGGGGAGGTGAAGCTGCAGATGTAGCGGTCAGCTCCGATGCCAATAATTATTTTATAATCTTCTATAAAAAATACGTCTTTCAGAGATAAACACTTATCAATTAGGAGATAAGAGCCTAATTACTGGGGGTACCATTGTAGCAATCAGGGAGAGGGGTAGGAGGGAGAGGAAGCTGCAGATGAAGCAGTCAGCCTTATTGACGGTATTATTTCTTGACCTTCTATAAGAAATATGTTTTCTCCAAATCAACATTTATCAATTAGGAGATAACAGCCTGATTGCTGGGGGTATCATCGAAGTAACCTGGGAAAGGGGGTGGGGGAGATGAAGCTGCAGATGAAGCAGCCAGCCTTGATGACACTATTATTTTTTCACCTTCTAGAAGAAAAAAATTTCTGCAAATCAACTCTTATCAGTTAGGTGACAAGTTACAGATTACTGGAGGTCCCCTTGTCATCATAAGGGAAGTGGGTAGGGAGGAGATGAAGCTGCAGATGTAGCAGTCGGCCCCAATGACAGTGGTTACTTTATAATCTTCTATATTGCAGATTCAGCCCAAATCAACACTAATTAGGAGATGAGTGCCTGATCGCTGGGGGCCCCCTTGTAGTCATTAGGACAGGGAAGTAGGATAGGAGGGATATGAAGCTGCAGATGTAGCAGTAGGCCCCGATGACTAATTATTTAATAATGTTTTATAATAAATACCTTTTTCATAAACGAACACTCATCAATTAGGAAATAAGACCCTGATTGCTGGGGATACCATCGTAGTAATCAGGGAAAAGGGTAGGAGGGAGATGAAGCTGCAGTGGTAGCAGTCAGCCCCGATAACAGGAATTATTTTTTAATTTTCTATAAGAAATAAGTTTTCTTCAAATCAACTCTTACTAATTGACAAGATACTGATTACTGGAGGTCCCTTTGTCATCATCATGGAAGAGCGTAGAAGGGAGATGAAGCTGCAGATGTAGCAATTAGTCCCGATCACAGAGGTTATTTTATAATCTTCTATCTTAAATAGGTTTTCACAAATCAACACATATCACCATTGGGGTCCCTAAAAAAGTCATCAGGGCAGGGCTGAAAGGTAAGGGGGGAGATAAAGGTGCAGATGTAGCAGTTAGGCTCCATGACAGTGATTATTTTTTAATGTTCAATAATATGTTTTTCCAAAATCAATATCAATTGGGTGATTAGTGCCCGAATGCTGTTGGTCCCCTCGTAGTCATCAAGGTATGGAATAGGAGATGAAGTGTCACATCGGTAACTCGCACCACTTCTCTGCGTCGTCCTACTCACTGTGTTCACCGCTCTGCTCCTCCCAGTGTCAGGCCAGCTCGCCGAGCTGCCTCGTGCAAACACTTCCAGCGCTGCTACATCCTCATGTGGCTGGAGCCTCTTCTTCCAGCTATGGGGAGGGGCAGCCAGACTCTGCAGAAATTTAACCCACTGTGTCCTGTAGAGTTTTGCTTCCCTGTCCTATCTCCTGCCAGCAGCTCATCTCTCCACTCCTTGCCTGAACTTAGGTTCCTAGTTACAGAGTGTCTCTAGTATTCTGTCTAGGAGCATTATAGTTTTGTCTCTCCTGTTACCGACCTGGCTTGTTTCTTTATTTTGTCTGACTTCTCCGCTCCTGACCCCGGCTCCACATTTTGAACCTGTGCTGCCAGCACCAACCTCAGGCTTTCTGACTGGGGACCAAGTCTATCCTCACCACCAGGGGCTCTAGTGAAGACCAGGAAGCCACTTAGTCACATCCTTCCAGGGTAAGCCCGGGCAGTGATGACCTAGGTCCACAGTCATTGCGGCAAAAGTCAGTGGGTAGGAGGGAGATGAAGCTGCGGACATTTTCCTGAAGCGGAATAAAGTCGTGGTGTGCACATGCCCTTTTGGAGCTACATCACCGCTGTGACCCCCGAACACTACATCACCACTGTGACCCCGAACACTACATCACTGCTGTGACCCCGAACACTACATCACTACTGTGACCCCCGAACACTACATTACTGCTGTGACCCCCGAACACTACATCACCGCTGTGACCCCCGAACACTACATCACCGCTGTGACCCCCGAACACTACATCACCGCTGTGACCCCAGAACACTACATCACCGCTGTGACCCCAGAACACTACATCACCGCTGTGACCCCAGAACACTACATCACCGCTGTGACCCCCGAACACTACATCACCGCTGTGACCCCAGAACACTACATCACCGCTGTGACCCCAGAACACTACATCACCGCTGTGACCCCAGAACACTACATCACCGCTGTGACCCCAGAACACTACATCACCGCTGTGACCCCGAACACTACATCACCGCTGTGACCCCGAACATTACATCACCGCTGTGACCCCCGAACATTACATCACCGCTGTGACCCCGAACACTACATCACCGCTGTGACCCCGAACACTACATCACTGCTGGGACCCCCGAACACTACATCACCGCTGTGACCCCCGAACACTACATCACCGCTGTGACCCCCGAACACTACATCACCGCTGTGACCCCGAACACTACATCACTGCTGGGACCCCCGAACACTACATCACCGCTGTGACCCCCGAACACTACATCACCGCTGTGACCCCAGAACACTACATCACCGCTGTGACCCCCGAACACTACATCACCGCTGTGACCCCCGAACACTACATCACCGCTGTGACCCCAGAACACTACATCACCGCTGTGACCCCAGAACACTACATCACCGCTGTGACCCCCGAACACTACATCACCGCTGTGACCCCAGAACACTACATCACCGCTGTGACCCCCGAACACTACATCACCGCTGTGACCCCGAACATTACATCACCGCTGTGACCCCCGAACACTACATCACCGCTGTGACCCCGAACACTACATCACCGCTGTGACCCCCGAACATTACATCACCGCTGTGACCCCAGAACACTACATCACCGCTGTGACCCCCGAACACTACATCACCGCTGTGACCCCCGAACATTACATCACCGCTGTGACCCCCGAACACTACATCACCGCTGTGACCCCCGAACACTACATCACCGCTGTGACCCCCGAACACTACATCACCGCTGTGACCCCGAACACTACATCATCGCTGTGACCCCCGAACACTACATCACCGCTGTGACCCCCGAACACTACATCACCGCTGTGACCCCCGAACACTACATCACCGCTGTGACCCCGAACATTACATCACCGCTGTGACCCCGAACACTACATCATCGCTGTGACCCCCGAACATTACATCACCGCTGTGATCCAATCACAGCCGAGCTCTCATTTTTTTTCAGCCTCTTTGGAAAATGAAAGCAGTGACCTTATTGGCTGCTTTTAATTTCTCCTCTCCCCTCATATCGTCTCGCTCCCTGTCATACATTGTCTACATACACACAGAGCTGATCACGTGACAGCATACGCCAACGTCACCTGTGTAGTAGAGCGCCGTCGTTAGGAGAAGCCGTTGCCGGGCAACCATAAAAATGACAGACGCGCGCATGCGCGCTGCTGAAATCCGGCCTGCAAACCACTTCCGGGTCAGACAGACTGCATGTGAGGCTGTGGAGAGGTCACCCGGGTAAGAAGGGGTCGCTGGGCGATATTTAACCCCTGATTTGCTGGCGTGCATGAGAGGTGACTGCGGGCAGTCCTGATGAGCTGAGGAGTGTGCGGCGCCGTGTGGTGGCACCGACATTTATAAGCTGCTGTAAAGAGGCGATTATGTGATGTTTAATGGAGCTGGGATAGAATAATGTTGTCTGGCCGCACGTCACATGACCACACACCGGACTCCGGGCCGCACGTCACATGACCACACACCGGACTCCGGGCCGCACGTCACATGACCACACACCGGACTCCGGGCCGCACGTCACATGACCACACACCGGACTCCGGGCCGCACGTCACATGACCACACACCGGACTCCGGGCCGCACGTCACATGACCACACACCGGACTCCGGGCCGCACGTCACATGACCACACACCGGACTCCGGGCCGCACGTCACATGACCACACACCGGACTCCGGGCCGCACGTCACATGACCACACACCGGACTCCGGGCCGCACGTCACATGACCACACACCGGACTCCGGGCCGCCCGTCACATGACCACACACCGGACTCCGAACCACACGTCACATGACCACACACCGGACTCCGGGCCGCACGTCACATGACCACACACCGGACTCCGGGCCGCCCGTCACATGACCACACACCGGACTCCGAGCCACGTCACATGACCACACACCGGACTCCGGGCCGCACGTCACATGACCACACACCGGACTCCGAGCCACGTCACATGACCACACACCGGACTCCGGGCCGCCCGTCACATGACCACACACCGGACTCCGGGCCGCACGTCACATGACCTCACACCGGACTCCGGGCCGCACGTCACATGACCTCACACCGGACTCCGGGCCGCACGTCACATGACCACACACCGGACTCCGGGCCGCACGTCACATGACCACACACCGGACTCCGAACCACACGTCACATGACCACACACCGGACTCCGGGCCGCACGTCACATGACCACACACCGGACTCCGGGCCGCACGTCACATGACCTCACACCGGACTCCGGGCCGCACGTCACATGACCACACACCGGACTCCGGGCCGCACGTCACATGACCACACACCGGACTCCGGGCCGCACGTCACATGACCACACACCGGACTCCGGGCCGCACGTCACATGACCACACACCGGACTCCGGGCCGCCCGTCACATGACCACACACCGGACTCCGAACCACACGTCACATGACCACACACCGGACTCCGGGCCGCACGTCACATGACCACACACCGGACTCCGGGCCGCCCGTCACATGACCACACACCGGACTCCGAGCCACGTCACATGACCACACACCGGACTCCGGGCCGCACGTCACATGACCACACACCGGACTCCGAGCCACGTCACATGACCACACACCGGACTCCGGGCCGCACGTCACATGACCACACACCGGACTCCGGGCCGCACGTCACATGACCTCACACCGGACTCCGGGCCGCACGTCACATGACCACACACCGGACTCCGGGCCGCACGTCACATGACCACACACCGGACTCCGAACCACACGTCACATGACCACACACCGGACTCCGGGCCGCACGTCACATGACCACACACCGGACTCCGGGCCGCACGTCACATGACCTCACACCGGACTCCGGGCCGCACGTCACATGACCACACACCGGACTCCGGGCCGCACGTCACATGACCACACACCGGACTCCGGGCCGCACGTCACATGACCACACACCGGACTCCGGGCCGCACGTCACATGACCACACACCGGACTCCGGGCCGCACGTCACATGACCACACACCGGACTCCGGGCCGCACGTCACATGACCACACACCGGACTCCGGGCCGCACGTCACATGACCACACACCGGACTCCGGGCCGCACGTCACATGACCACACACCGGACTCCGGGCCGCACGTCACATGACCACACACCGGACTCCGGGCCGCACGTCACATGACCACACACCGGACTCCGGGCCGCACGTCACATGACCACACACCGGACTCCGGGCCGCACGTCACATGACCACACACCGGACTCCGGGCCGCACGTCACATGACCACACACCGGACTCCGGGCCGCACGTCACATGACCACACACCGGACTCCGGGCCGCATGTCACATGACCACACACCGGACTCCGGGCCGCCCGTCACATGACCACACACCGGACTCCGGGCCGCACGTCACATGACCACATCCCACAAGACACCTGATTACCCTCCTGACTGCCCATCATGTGATCACCTCTATGACATCTGGTCTCCAGGAGAAGAAGGAATCTGCTATTAATGAAATCACAGCTTAAAAATGCAACAAGAGCCCAAATCCAAACCCACCACCGACTATCACGATACTACAAGGAAGCATGCCCACCGGTAGTGAGGACGCCGGCTGACGAGTGCGACTAGTGATGAGTAACGTGAATGTTTCCTCGTGTCCTCCTGGCTGGATGTCTTAGTAATGCTGAGGAGGTGCCCTGGTAAAGACAGAAACATGGGCCTCTATTAATATTGAAGAAGGAATCGGGCATATTAACCATCATCATGTCTGATCCCTCAGCACCGCCACACACATTCAGGCCCCTCTCAGGTGGTCTCCTACAGAGAACCCCCCTCCCTCTGCCTTATTAGTGCCGATAATGTCCCATACAGGGATCCCAGATCATGGCCGCTCCGCAGCAGCCGTTATCGTGCTCGTTCCTGGCCCTCATTCCTATACGAGGCGGTTTTCTGGCCCTGCCCTTCACTATGTGGCGGTAATAGTCTGTGACTGTGTCTATAAAGACCTCGTGCGGTAATAAATGTCAGTCCGGCTTATTATTGAGGTGACGGGAATGTCTGTAAATCCCGTCCTGGGCGCCGCCTGCTCCCTCCTCGCAGCCGTCATGGCCGTCCTGCTGATGCCAGACTAGTGACAACTATCCAGAGTATTCACCACAGCATTACAATCAATGTGACGTACACATCCATGGCGAGGGGTGTGGGTGCATCACACAGGCTCAGCCGCTGAGCCCTCACCATACACGGCGGGAACCGGAGGCGACCGGAACGAGCTCGAATTGGGTAGCACAATCATCCCAGCGCCCATCGGCTTCCCCAGCTTTTTTTTTTTTTTTTTTCAAAATTCAGATTTTTTTTTAATCATTTTATTAAAAAAAAGAAAAAAAAGAAAAAAGTTTCGTATCGTAATAATACTGACTTGAAGAATCGCACTGTCAGGTCATTTTTCCAGCGTAATGAACTCGATAAAAAAATAGCAATGGTGTAATCACAAACAAATTAGACCTCATACGGCGATGTGGATAGAAAAGGGAAAAAGTTATTGGCCTTGGTTGTTGGTTGTACAAGGGATGGCCTGTCAGAGAGGTGACGGCCAGTTGTGCAAGCGATGGATGGATGATGGCCGGTTGGACAGGTGATGGACAGGTCATGGCTGCTTGTACAGGTGATGGGCAAGTAATGGCCGGCTATGCAGGTGACGGTGGGCTGTACAGGTGATGGGCAGGTGATGATCAGGTGATGGCCGGCTGTACAGGTGATGGCTGGCTGTACAGGTGATGGCTGGCTGTACAGGTGATGGCTGGCTGTACAGGTGATGGCAGGCTGTACAGGTGATGGCTGGCTGTACAGGTGATGGCTGGCTGTACAGGTGATGGCTGGCTGTACAGGTGATGGCTGGCTGTACAGGTGATGGCCTGGTCATGGCCAGTTGGACAGGTGATGGGCAGGTGATAGCTGGCTGTACAGGTGATAGCTGGCTGTACAGGTGATAGCTGGCTGTACAGGTGATAGCTGGCTGTACAGGTGATAGCTGGCTGTACAGGTGATAGCTGGCTGTACAGGTGATGGTGGGCTGGGCAGGTGATGGGCAGGTAATGACCGGCTATGCAGGTGATGGCAGCTCTACAGGTGATGTGCAGGTAATAGCTGTCTGTACAAGTGATGGCGGGCTGGGCAGGTGATGATCAGGTGATGGCCGGCTGTACAGGTGATGGGCAGGTAATGACCGGCTATGCAGGTGATGGCCAGCTCTACAGGTGATGGCCAGGTCATGGACAGGTGATGGCTGGATGTACAGGTTATGGCTTGTTGGGCAGGTGATGGCTGGACAGATGATTGCCGGTTGGGCAACTGATGGCCGGCTGTTCAGATGATTGCCGGTTGGGCAACTGATGGCCGGCTGTTCAGGTGATGTGTGGTTGTACACGTGATGGCCGGCTGTACAGGTAATGGCCAGGCCATGGCCAGTTGGACAGGTGATGGCTGGCTGTACAAGGTTATGGCTTGTTGGGCAGGTGATGGCTGGACAGATGATTGCCGGTTGGGCAACTGATGGCCGGCTGTTCAGATGATTGCCGGTTGGGCAACTGATGGCCGGCTGTTCAGGTGATTGCCGGTTGGGCAACTGATGGCCGGCTGTTCAGGTGATGTGTGGTTGTACACGTGATGGCCGGCTGTACAGGTAATGGCCAGGCCATGGCCAGTTGGACAGGTGATGGCTGGCTGTACAAGGTTATGGCTTGTTGGGCAGGTGATGGCTGGACAGATGATTGCCGGTTGGGCAACTGATGGCCGGCTGTTCAGATGATTGCCGGTTGGGCAACTGATGGCCGGCTGTTCAGATGATTGCCGGTTGGGCAACTGATGGCCGGCTGTTCAGGTGATGTGTGGTTGTACACGTGATGGCCGGCTGTACAGGTAATGGCCAGGCCATGGCCAGTTGGACAGGTGATGGCTGGCTGTACAGGTGATGGCTGGCTGTACAGGTGATGGCTGGCTGTACAGGTGATGGCTGGCTGTACAGGTGATGGCTGGCTGTACAGGTGATGGCTGGCTGTACAGGTGATGGCTGGCTGTACAGGTGATGGCTGGCTGTACAGGTGATGGCCGGCTGTACAGGTGATGGCCAGGCCATGGCCAGTTGGACAGGTGATGGCTGGCTGTACAGGTTACGGCTTGTTGGGCAGGTGATGGCCGGTTGGCCGGCTGTATAGGTGATGGACAGATGATGGCCGATTGTGGAATTATTTGCCGTCCCCGCTTTGTTTTTTCAGTGTTGGGCATTCTTTTTTGTTACCAGTGACTTCAGCCATTCTGCATTGTCTGGTGCTAGGTTTTCTGTAAATGCCTCTTGTATCATGGTTGGACCAGGAGCCCCCTCATTGAGCTTTTCGGCAGGGGTCCTGGTGGTCAGACCCCCATTGTTCATCTGCTGATGAGTAATCTGACTCCTGTTTCTGGGGTTTGTTGTGCCTGACAACCTGTTCATGGTTGTCAGTCATTGTATCCTGAATAACCAGACTGACGCACATGACCAAGTTGTCCAGAAACCTAAACTAGGACAATGTCGATAAGAGGTGAAGCGGCCGTTTCCCAAAAATCTCTCATATACGTTGTTCCTAAGGGCGCCCAGTAACGCCGAGCCAATGGTTGTTTGTTCTCTGTTGTGCAGGGCGATACCTCCAAGCCTCCCCCACCGCCATGTCTTCCATGTCGAGTTACGCCATCCGCATGACCCGTCTGAGCGCCAGAATCTTCGGAGAGGTGGTGCGGCCGACGAATACCTACTCCATGAAGGTGGTGAAACTCCTGAGCGAGCAGCCCCGGGCGAAACAGAAAGAGGTTTATGAGTGGTACCCGCCGCACCATGTCTACACGCCGCTCATGCGCAATCTGAGATTCCTCGGCCTTTACAGGTAAACTCCTCCTGGCCTCCGCGTCACACAAAGCCGCCCTAGAGTAGAAGAACTGTCTCTGTTGCCCATAGCAACCAATCAGAGCTCAGCTTTTATTTCGTAAACTGCTCTTGTCAGATGAAAGCTGCGCTGTGATTGGTTGATATGGGAAGCCTAGACAGTTTTTTCCGCTAGACAGGTTTCAAACGTTTGTCAAGTTTTTGTGAACAACAACACTTTTACAGCCTTTTCCTGGAATTTTTATGTCGTTTTTTGGGGGGTTGTTTTTGGTAAATTTTATAGGTCCGTGGTAATATTTTTGTTTTGTTTTTAATGTTATCATTTGTTTTCCACTTTTTTTTTAAATTTAATAAATGGATGTATTTTTGGCTAATACCGTAATCAGTTTTGCAACAGGGTTTCATTAACAATATATAGAAAAATTGTCCCTAGAGGTGAAAAATGGCGCCCAAAATTCCTTAAAATTTACGGCGCTGTTCACATGTCGTAAAAAATGGAAAAGTGGGTGAGATTTTACTAATCCTATCTACACGCTGCGGACAGAACTCTGATGTCCGGGAGCGCTCCGCTGCCCCGTGTCCAGGAGCGCTCCGCTGCCCCCTGTGTCTGGGAGCGTGTCGCCGCCCCTGTGTCCGGGAGAGCTGCGCCTGTGTCCGGGAGAGCTGCGCCTGTGTCCGGGAGAGCTGCGCCTGTGTCCGGGAGAGCTGCGCCTGTGTCCGGGAGAGCTGCGCCTGTGTCCGGGAGAGCTGCGCCTGTGTCCGGGAGAGCCGCGCCTGTGTCCGGGAGCGTGTTGCCGCGCTTGTGTCCGGGAGCGCGCCGCAGCCCGTGTCCGGGAGAGCTGCGCCTGTGTCCGGGCGCGCTCCCCTGCCCCCTGTGCGTCCGGGCGCGCTCCCCTGCCCCCTGTGCGTCCGGGCGCGCTCCCCTGCCCCCTGTGCGTCCGGGCGCGCTCCCCTGCCCCCTGTGCGTCCGGGCGCGCTCCCCTGCCCCCTGTGCGTCCGGGCGCGCTCCCCTGCCCCCTGTGCGTCCGGGCGCGCTCCCCTGCCCCCTGTGCGTCCGGGCGCGCTCCCCTGCCCCCTGTGCGTCCGGGCGCGCTCCCCTGCCCCCTGTGCGTCCGGGCGCGCGCACTCTCCTGCACTGCTCCTGTTGATTGACAGGTGTGACGTCCTGTGTACAATAACTTGTTGCCCTTTGTAGGGATGAGCACGAGGACTTTAAAGAAGAAATGAAGCGTCTGCGGAGACTGCGGGGTAAAGGACCACCAAAGAAGGGGGAAGGCAAGAGAGCGAAGAAGAAGGCTGCGTAGTGCTAAGACGCTGCAGTCACTGGTACTTAAAGGGACGGTATTTGCGGTGGGGCCCTGCTGCCCTGAGGACATGAAGTCTGTTTGTGGATGAGACACTGGTGCAATGTATGAAAGTCACTTCTATGGATTCCATGTGGAATAAAGCTATCCTCCGTATATAAAGGTGTCGATCACATTGAGTCTTTGCATTATTTCATTTGCTCACAATTATCTGACACACTACTCCTATCAGACAAAGGGGTGGGGCTTATGGAAATGTGCTGAGTGACGGATGCTAACGGTGGGACAGAGGTGTGACTTACGCTGGCTTTTTACTGGGGGTCCTGGCACTTGTAGAAATTATGAAGACACAAAAGAGCACAGTGAGGTCAAAAATACTCTGTTGTAAAAAAATCACAGTAATCAGCAAGTGCTAGTCAAAAGATGTAAAGAAAACAGGGTATTTAGTTGATACTTTTTTTGCAAAAAAAATGTATACTAAGCTGCTCCACCAAATTGTCAAGGTATACCCTTATAGAGCAGTCCTAACTAATGTATAGAATCCCTATCTGATGTATTTAAAACCTGATTTTTTTACAACAGAGTATTTTTGACCTCACTGTGCTCTTTTGTGACTTGTAGAAATTACTTAGCTAAGTACACAGATACAATGCTGTACGTACATTGTGGTTGCGCTTGGTACTGTACCTATGTACCAGTCTTTCTGCAGATCCTGAGGGTCCCGAGATCAGACCCCTACAAAACCATTATCCACAACAAATAACAGTAAGACAGCAATAATTAAGTCATGAAAAACCCCATAAACAATCATTTTGATGACGACCCTCTTTAACATACATGGCCTGACCTCGCTCCTGCTGGCCGTTATGGATGTACGCAGAGGCATACTGTATATAGGGGGCAGTATGATAGTAGTTATATTCTTGTACATAAGAGCAGTATTATAGTAGTTATATTCTTGTACATAGGGGTAGTATTATAGTAGTTATATTCTTGTACATAGGGGCAGTATTATATTAGTTATATTCTTGTACATAGGAGCAGTATTATAGTAGTTATATTCTTGTATATAGGAGCAGTATTATAGTAGTTATATTCTTGTACATAGGGGCAGTATTATAGTAGTTATATTCTTGTACATAAGAGCAGTATTATAGTAGTTATATTCTTGTATATAGGAGCAGTATTATAGTAGTTATATTCTTGTACATAGGGGCAGTATTATAGTAGTTATATTCTTGTACATAGGGGACAGTATTATAGTAGTTATATTCTTGTACATAGGAGCAGTATTATAGTAGTTATATTCTTGTACATAGGGGCAGTGTTATAGTAGTTATATTCTTGTATATAGGAGCAGTATTATAGCAGTTATATTCTTGTACATAGGAGCAGTATTATAGTAGTTATATTCTTGTACATAGGAGCAGTATTATAGTAGTTATATTCTTGTACATAGGAGCAGTATTATAGTAGTTATATTCTTGTACATAGGGGCAGTATTATAGTAGTTATATTCTTGTACATAGGGGCACTATTATAGTAGTTATATTCTTGTACATAAGAGCAGTATTATAGTAGTTATATTCTTGTATATAGGGGCAGTATTATAGTAGTTATATTCTTGTACATAAGAGCAGTATTATAGTAGTTATATTCTTGTACATGGGGCAGTATTATAGTAGTTATATTCTTGTACATAGGAGCAGTATTATAGTAGTTATATTCTTGTACATAGAGGCAGTATTATAGTAGTTATATTCTTGTACATAGAGGCAGTATTATAGTAGTTATATTCTTGTACATAGAGGCAGTATTATAGTAGTTATATTCTTGTACATAGAGGCAGTATTAAAGTAGTTATATACTTGTACATAGGGGGCAGTATTATAGTAGTTATATTCTTGTACATAGGGGCAGTATTATAGTAGTTATATTGTACATAGGGGCAGTATTATAGTAGTTATATTCTTGTACATAGGGGCAGTATTATAGTAGTTATATTCTTGTGCATAGGGGCAGTATTATAGTAGTTATATTCTTGTGCATAGGAGCAGTATTATAGTAGTTATATTCTTGTACATAGGGGGCAGTATTATAGTAGTTATATTCTTGTACATAGGAGCAGTATTATAGTAGTTATATTCTTGTACATAGGGGGCAGTATTATAGTAGTTATATTCTTGTACATAGGAGCAGTATTATAGTAGTTATATTCTTGTACATAGGGACAGTATTATAGTAGTTATATTCTTGTACATAGGAGCAGTATTATAGTAGTTATATTCTTGTACATAGGGGCAGTATTATAGTAGTTATATTCTTGTACATAGGGGCAGTATTATAGTAGTTATATTCTTGTACATAGCAGTATTATAGTAGTTATATTCTTGTACATAGGGGCAGTATTATAGTAGTTATATTCTTGTACATAGGGGCAGTATTATACTAGTTATATTCTTGTACATAGGGGCAGTATTATAGTAGTTATATTCTTGTACATAGGGACAGTATTATAGTAGTTATATTCTTGTACATAGGAGCAGTATTATAATAGTTATATTCTTGTACATAGGGGCAGTATTATAGTAGTTATATTCTTGTACATAGGGGCAGTATTATAGTAGTTATATTCTTGTGCATAGGGGCAGTATTATAGTAGTTATATTCTTGTGCTTAGGAGCAGTATTATAGTAGTTATATTCTTGTACATAGGGGGCAGTATTATAGTAGTTATATTCTTGTACATAGGGGGCAGTATTATAGTAGTTATATTCTTGTACATAGGGGGCAGTATTATAGTAGTTATATTGTTGTACATAGGGGCAGTATTATAGTAGTTATATTCTTGTACATAGGGGCAGTATTATAGGAGTTATATTCTTGTACATAGGGGCAGTATTATAGGAGTTATATTCTTGTACATAGGGGCAGTATTATAGTAGTTATATTCTTGTACATAGAGGCAGTATTATAGTAGTTATATTCTTGTACATAGGGGGCAGTATTAAAGTAGTTATATTCTTGTACATAGGGGCAGTATTATAGTAGTTATATTCTTGTACATAGGAACAGTATTATAGTAGTTATATTCTTGTACATAGGGGCAGTATTATAGTAGTTATATTCTTGTACATAGGGGCAGTATTATAGTAGTTATATTCTTGTACATAGGGGCAGTATTATAGTAGTTATATTCTTGTACATAGGGGCAGTATTATAGTAGTTATATTCTTGTGTATAGGAGCAGTATTATAGTAGTTATATGGCAGATTTTCATTGCTGTTAACCATGCCTGCACAACATGAGGCACGCCAACTATGTTGTGCAGTCCGCTGAGTTGTCCGGTAGTTGCTCCTTCTTCCCGTTTTAAATATTCTGAAATATGCAAATACATTTGAACACTGGCGCTGGGACAGGGGCAGAGAAAGCACTCGTCAGCCCTCTCCTCGACGTGCAGCAGCCTGATGAGGCTAGCATGCTGTTGTCGTCATCACACTGCTGTCGACGCCGGGGCCGCTCAAGCGGAGGAGACGTTGGAGAGTGGTACGTTCTCCATGAAGGAGCTGAAGATTAAATGTCATGTTATTTTAGATGAAGGGTAGTGTTACTACGAGGGCTCATAATGTGGCAATTGGGAACATTGTGGAACATTGAAGGCTACATTGTGGGGCAATAAGGGAGGATTGGGAAGGGGGGCATAGTAAAGTGAGGGATAGTGGGGTGGGGGGACTTGGAAAGGGTCAATTTTGGTGACCTGTACAGTGGCTATATATGGGGGGACATTATGCATATGGGTTGTGGGTGTTATATGGGGGAAATATAGAGGGGCATTATGGGGGATAATTTGGAGAGGTTCGGTGTGTGAGTGGAGGGGTGTTTTGAAGAAGTGGCAGTGTTGGGGTGTATTTTAAAGAAGGCAGTGTGGTAGAGTATTTTGAAGAAGGGGCAGTGTGGGTGTATTTTGATGAAGGAGCAGTGGTGGAGTATTTTGAAGAAGGGGCAGAGTGTAGTCGGTGGTATTTCAGAGAAGGGCAGTGTGTGGTGGAGTATTTTGAAGAAGGCAGTGTGGTGGAGTATTTTGAAGAAGGGGCAGTGTGGGAGTATTTTGAAGAAGGGGCAGTGTGGTGGAGTATTTTGAAGAAGGGGCAGTGTGGTGGGTGATATTTCAGAGAAAGGCAGTGTGGTGGGTGATATTTCAGAGAATGGCAGTGTGGGGGTGTATCTTGAAGAAGGGGCAGTGTGATGGGGGATATTTCAGAGAAAGGCAGTGTGTGGGGGTGTATTTTGAAGAAGGCAGTGTAGTGGGTGATATTTCAGAGAAGGGTAGTGTGGGGGTGTATTTTGAAGAAGGCAGTGTGGTGGAGTATTTTGAAGAAGGGGCAGTGTGGTGGGTGGTATTTAAGAGAAGGGCAGTGTGTGGGGGTGTATTTTGTTTAAGAAGCACTGTGGGGGGGGAAATTATTCACGGAGGGGGCACCATGGGAATTTTTTTAAAGTTATAGAGCAGTATATTGATGCCTTTTTTTTATAAGGGCTCCATGTCGGGATGTGCTGCTGAAGATGAAGAATAGGTGAGTCTGGAGAGAGCTCAGCATGAAATCTCATCACGGCGACTGTGCTACATGGAGGCAAAACGGTTGGAATAACTCCAATGAGAGAAGTTGTCACCTGTAAGTTATCAGTATGCAGATGCTTATTTGTGATACTGACTACATCCCATCAGTGCTGTGGTTCCTGTATGATCCACAGTCTGATAACGACTCCCAGGTTCGCCTTACCATGGGAATTGTAGGTTCTGCTAATACAAATGTAAATGAGTCTGACCTGACATTACAATTGGTCACTTTACTAAGCTTGGCTCTGCATTTATGTACTGATGGTGGTTCTGACGTATTTATGTACTGATGGTGGTTCTGGCGTATTCATGTACTGATGGTGGTTCTGACGTTGTTTCTGACGTTGTATTCATGTACTGATAGTGGTTCTGACGTTGCATTCATGTACTGATGGTGGTTCTGGCGTTGCATTTATGTAGTGTCGGTGTTTCCCTGCATTGCATTTATGTACTGCCTGTTTTTGGTGGTACATTCATGTACTGATTGTGGTTCTTATGTTGCATTAATGTACTGAGGAGATTCTGGTGCTACTTTTATGTACTGACTGTTTTTGACATTGCATGCATGTACTGATTGTTACAGCGTTGCTTTCATGTATTGACTGTGTTTCTGTCGCTGCATTCAAGTAGTGTTTGTGTTCCTTAGCGTTGCATTTATGTGCTGGCTGTGTTTTGGGTGCTATATTCATGTATTGACGGTATTTCTAATGTTGCATTGATGTACTGATAGTGGTTCTGATGTTACAGTAATGTACTGACGGTGGTTCTGGTGCTACATTTATGTACTGACGGTGTTTTGGCACTACATTTATGTACTGACGGTGTTTTGGCACTGCATTCATGTACTGAAGGTGTTTCTGACATTGCATTCATGTAACGGTTATTCACTGGCTCACTAGCCCTTCACTGGCTTCCTATTGTCCAGAGGCTCCAGTTCAAAACCCTATGACATACAAAGCCGTCCACATCCTGTCTCTTCCATACATCTGTGACATGGTCTCCCGGTACTTACCTACACACAACCTCCGATCGTCTCATGATCTCCTTCTCTACTCCCCTCTTATCTCTTCTTCTCACAACAGCATCCAAGACTTCTCCTGTGCTTCCCCCATACTCTGGAACTCTCTACCCCAACACATCAGACTCTCGCCTACCATAGAAACCTTCACAAAGAACCTGAAGACTCACCTCTTCTGACAAGCTTACAGCCTGCAGTGATCCTCAACCTACTGAACCACACCACAACCAGCTCTACCCTCTCCTAGTGTATCCTCACCCATCCCCTGTAGACTGTGAGCCCTCGCGGGCAGGGTCCTCCCTCCTTCTGTACCTATTAGTGCCTTGTATTGCTCATGTTTATTGTACTTGTCTATATTTGCCCCTTTCGCATGTAAAGCGCCATGGAATAAATGGAGCTATAAAAATGTATAATAAAAACATTCTGATGTGGCATTCGTGTACTGACGGTGTTTCTGGTGCTACATTCCTATACTGACAGTGATTCTGGTTCTGCATTCATGTGCTAACAGTGGTTCTGATCTTGTACATATGTAGCAATCCATGAAAAGTGTCATTGAGATTATGAGGAGGATTTGGCGAGTTTCTGCTCTAAAAAACTCAGTTTAAGTTAGCATGTTTTAACACTTTTTTTAGCAGAAACTCTCAAAACCCTTCTCAAATACTTGTGTACTGATAGTAGTTCTGGTGACATATTGAGGTGCTGATGGGGTTTTGGTGATATATTCCTGTACTGATGGTGATTCCCGTGATGTATTCATATTCTGATGGTGGTTTTGGTGATGTATTCATGTTCTGATGGTGGTTGTGGAGATGTAGTCATTTACTGATGGCGGTTCCGTCGACGTATTCATGTACTGATGGTGGTTCCTGTGATGTATTCATGTACTGATGGTGGTACCTGTGACATTCATGTACTGATGGTGGTACCTGTGACATTCATGTACTGATGGTGGTACCTGTGACATTCATGTACTGATGGTGGTTCCTGTGACATTCATGTACTGATGGTGGTTCCTGTGATGTATTCATGTACTGATGGTGGTTCCTGTGACGTATTCATGTACTGATGGTGGTTCCTGTGACATTCATGTACTGATGGTGGTACCTGTGACATTCATGTACTGATGGTGGTTTCAGTGATGTATTCATGTACTGATGGTGGGTTTGGTTATATAGTCATGTACTGATGGTGGTTCCTGTGACGTATTCATGTACTGATGGTGGTACCTGTGACATTCATGTACTGATGGTGGTACCTGTGACATTCATGTACTGATGGTGGTTCCTGTGATGTATTCATGTACTGATGGTGGTTCCTGTGACGTATTCATGTACTGATGGTGGTTCCTGTGACATTCATGTACTGATGGTGGTACCTGTGACATTTATGTACTGATGGTGGTTTCAGTGATGTATTCATGTACTGATGGTGGGTTTGGTTATATAGTCATGTACTGATGGTGGTTCCTGTGACGTAGTCATGTACTGATGGTGGTTCCTGTGACGTAGTCATGTACTGATGGTGGTTTCTGTGACGTAGTCATGTACTGATGGTGGTTTCTGTGACGTAGTCATGTACTGATGGTGGTTCCTGTGACGTAGTCATGTACTGATGGTAGTTTCTAGCAGAGGAAAAGAAACAGGGGCGCACCAAAATCATATATAATTAGTCGTAATGGGGTGCAATACTGAGTCTATAAATAGCAATATGCAAAAACCAGAAAAGATAGACTCATATAGTATGCACAACCACAAAAATGAAAAGCATGTATATATGAATATATCAAAACACACCTTTATTGCAACTCAGAAAAACACTTTTAAAACATGAGAAACATGTATCAAAACACCATACCCCAAAAATACAGATGAAAAGCCCCCATAAATATGCAGGTGATCTCATATAAATGCATACAAATATATCAGATATATGCTCAAATGAGTTCCTCCTAATTTAAATGGCCCATAAGTAATAATTGTCCGGACCTAGTACCTAGAAATTCCGCCAATGGAAGAAGTGTGTATGCTACCAGTATATACCCATGCACCATAGGCAGGTGAGAAACATGATATTCAGGGTATTCCAAATAAATACCACCTGTTGGTAGTCAGATAGCAGCAAAACAAAGCTGTCACGGATACAGCAAGCGTGGGAGGACAGGAACCTAGAGCCAGGATTCAATCCCCATACAGCAGACTGGGGGGAGGGGGAAGAATAGGAGAGAAGGGGGGGGGCAGGGGCACAATAGCACAAGATAATACGGGGGTATGGAGCAGGACCCCCTGTATTATCTTGGGCTATTGTGCCCCTGCCCCCCCCCCCCCCTTCTCTCCTATTCTTCCCCCTCCCCCCAGTCTGCTGTATGGGGATTGAATCCTGGCTCTAGGTTCCTGTCCTCCCACGCTTGCTGTATCCTTGACAGCTTTGTTTTGCTGCTATCTGACTACCAACAGGTGGTATTTATTTGGAATACCCTGAATATCATGTTTCTAACCTGCCTATGGTGCATGGGTATATACTGGTAGCATACACACTTCTTCCATTGGCGGAATTTCTAGGTACTAGGTCAGGACAATTATTACTTATGGGCCATTTAAATTAGGAGGAACTCATTTGAGCATATATCTGATATATTTGTATGCATTTATATGAGATCACCTGCACATTTATGGGGGCTTTTCATCTGTATTTTTGGGGTATGGTGTTTTGATACGTTTCTCATGTTTTAGATGTTTTTAAAGTGTTTTTCTGAGTTGCAATAAAGGTGTGTTTTTGATATATCCATATATACATGCTTTTCATTTTTGTGGTTGTGCATACTATATGAGTCTATCTTTTCTGGTTTTTGCTGATGGTAGTTTCTGTGACGTAGTCATGTACTGATGGTGGTTCCTGTGACATATTCATGTACTGATGGTGGTACCTGTGACATTCATGTACTGATGGTGGTTTCAGTGATGTATTCATGTACTGATGGTGGGTTTGGTTATATAGTCATGTACTGATGGTGGTTTCTGTGACGTAGTCATGTACTGATGGTGGTTCCTGTGACGTAGTCATGTACTGATGGTAGTTTCTGTGACGTAGTCATGTACTGATGGTGGTTCCTGTGACGTAGTCATGTACTGATGGTGGTTCCTGTGACGTAGTCATGTACTGATGGTGGTTCCTGTGACGTAGTCATGCACTGATGGTGGTTCCTGTGACGTAGTCATGTACTGATGGTGGTTCCTGTGACGTAGTCATGTACTGATGGTGATTCTGGTGATATAGTTATGTAACTACCCCTTTAAAAAAAAGTGTAGCCCATGGCCCAAAAAAAGTGTTCACCCCCTGCTCTTCTCCATAATGAAGTACTAGAGACTATAATGCTGCCCATTCCCTTCTCTCTCTCTCTCTATGCCTATTTCTGCTCTGGGTCCTTCTCTTTGGAATATTCTGTCTCCCATCTCATCCCGTTTTAAAGATTGAAGTAGAGACCTGTGACGTCACGGCCGCAGGGTACAATGACGTCAGAGCCGCGGCGGGAACGCGCTCTCTGCACCTGAGCGGGGGGGAGGCGGGGCTAAGATGCGAGGGTTCCCCCAGCGTGACGTCACCAGCAGAGCTTTGTTCAGGCCCCTCTCGTCTGTGATTGGTGTAAAGCTGACGTGTGCGCGTACGCCGGCCGCTCGCCCCGCCCCTTCAGGTGACGCACTGGACAGCTGGGCCTCTGCTGCCTTTCGTGCTCGCTCCCGCGGCTCCCGATTACTTCAAGATGGCGGCGCTAAGCGGGGGTTCGGCCGAGGGGCCCTCACTGCTCAACGGGGACCTGGAGTCCGAGACCGGGAGCCTGAGCGGAGCCGGGGAGATGGCGGCGGCCGGGGGATACCCGGAGGAGGTGAGCGGGGCCGCTACCGGCGAGGAGCTGTCATCTGGCCGGTCATTGTGTCTGTCGTCATGTCGTGTTGTGCCTGTCACCTGCTGTCGTGACAATGCTGCTCGGTTTTCATTCATCCCATGACAGGATCGGGATGTGAGTGGCGCCTTCATGGCGATATGTCACGATAGAGCAGTCTGTGTCCCTCTATTATGTGTATCTCGTGATGTGCCTGTATCTTTTCTTTGTAGTTTGGTCTCGATGATCTCTGTCATGACATAATGGTATTGTTCTATCAGATGTGTCCTCGCACCATAGGGGTCGGTCACAATGGTGCTGGGGAGAGAGTGTCATTCATGTCATGACGGGACGGGTATAACCTATTGCGACGGAGGTCACTACGCGCCTGGGATACGTCGTGACACCGTCCGGCCGCCTCCTATGTTGTGACAAGGTGGTGTTGGGATATGGATGTGTCATGAGGACATGGAGTCAGCAGCTGAGGCCGCCAGTATCGTGACTGGAGATTCCGCCATCGTGACAGCTCTTGTGTTCTCGCTCCTCCTGGATCAAATGTAGAAAGATTGTGCTGAAACCTGCTGCACTGTAAAGCAGGGAGGCCAGTGTGCAGGGAGGCCAGTGTGCGGGGAGGCCAGTGTGCGGGGAGGCCAGTGTGCGGGGAGGCCAGTGTGCGGGGAGGCCAGTGTGCGGGGAGGCCAGTGTGCGGGGAGGCCAGTGTGCGGGGAGGCCAGTGTGCGGGGAGGCCAGTGTGCAGGGAGGCCAGTGTGCAGGGAGGCCGCACCAGACTCTGATTCTCCACCTATAATTCCCAAATGTCTGCGCCAGTGATTCTGGAGTATAAAATAATTTTAAAGGGGTTTTCATCTCCTTTTAAGGTGAGATGTCTGAGAGACTCTCCAGGTGTCGGGTTTTCTCCTGGGGGGCAGATCGGTTAGCAGTTAGGATTCTTCTTCACCTCCCCGTGCAGGACTAAGAGGCACTGCCTCCTTTATTACGGGTTTTTCCCGCACAGAGGATCTCCGACTGCCCGGCCGTGGCGGGAAATGCAACCTGGGACGGTGTTAAATTCCCTTAAGTGGGCAACTCCGCTCCGGCCCCTTTGTTCTCACATGTGGGGTCCCCGAGTAAAGGGATGATATAATGTAGAAAACTCCTTTTTAAAGGGAACCTGTGACATCTGATTTGTGGATGGCGCGGGATGGAGCAGGAGGAGCAGAGTGATGTAGGGATTGTGGGAAAAGGTTCAGTGGAACTTGCGTTTTTATTCATTGAAATCCCTGTTTTGTGTTTGAGAAGTCCAGTGGGCGGTCCTACCAGTGATTGACAGGCCTTCTGGTAGGATGCTGCATGCGGAGAGCTGTCAAGTAGGACCGCCCAGTGGACTTATTCATTGAAATCCCTGGTGTTTTTTATGAGTCCAGTAGGCGGTCCTACTCGGTGATTGACAGCTATTTGCATACAGTGTCCTTTTCGAAGGGCTGTCAATCACTGGTAGGACCACCTAAACCCAAAACTGTAGTTGGGGAGCTGTAATCTGCCCACTCAGTAGTTCTGTAAGAAGTATCTCTGTCCCCCTGCGATTTCCTTTCCAGTCGTTGATGCCACAGCTGTGGTTGATGGAGAAACTCTGCCTCCGAAAAAGTGGCTTAAAGCGCCCCCTAACTCATGATGGTGGCAGTGTTTTGTGTGCTATGAGCCAGGTCTTTGCTCCACTATTGCTGTCCTTGGCAAACCTGGTTACAAGCTCACTTTTGCTGTTGCGGCCCCTTGACCCCCCTTTTCTCTGTTGCGGCCTCTTGGGCCCCCACTTCGCTGTTGCGGCCTCTTGGGCCCCCTCCCCCTCGCTGTTGCGCCTCTTGCTGGCGATGCATGTCCGAGCCTTCAGCTGTTACTCTGGTGTTTCTCGGTTCTCCTCCCGCTCGTTCTCACACCCAGATCCTACAATCCAACCTTAAGAGTCAAGTGAGCCGAGGACACTTCACCTTTTGTCGGCTTTGAGGCTTTTGATCCCCGAGCCATAGGAAAAACCGGTTCACCTTCAGCGTTGTCTTCTTGTTAATTTCCACCATGTTCTGCCAGTGAAGAGGTTTTCTGACTCCCCAATCAGCAGAAGGAAGGAGTTGCTCCTCACGAAAGCTGGTGGCTGGACCTGGAGCACCCTCCATCTATAGGATACTGAGCACCACATCCCCTGCATAGACACAGAGATAACGTTCTGTCTGAGGCCACCACTAGGGGGCGCCTGTTGCATTCTGTTCACGGGTCTTGATTCTCTTGTTGGGGTAGGTTATCGATCTCAGTCCATCAAGGTTCCGACGCTCACGAACTCCACCGAAGGGTCCACCACTCGTTTGTTTCTGGAGATGTAAGGGTCCTGCAGCTCAAGAAGAAAAAATGTGTAAGACCTGGTCATCATGAGAACTTCTTCGACCTGAGGGAGACCACCCATATGGGCAACGTTCGTGGTTGACATCAGTGTATAAAGCTCTGATGATTGGAGTCCGTGTCCTTGATGGTCGGTGCAATAAGGGGAGGAAGTGAATGGTCAGTTCTTCAAGTTTCTTTGTTGGAAGAAGGTAAAATAAGCCAGTTGTAAAGGCCGAGAGACTGACAAAACCCGAACCGTGAGGGCTGGACAGATGTGTCAGAGGCATCTCCAAAACAGAAGGTCTTGTCAGGGGGTCCCTGGATTTCTGGCGGCTCTTGTGTAAGGGTAGGGGATGCCCAGTGTTTGACTTTTGTGGAAAGAGCGTGTCTGGTGGCTCTTGTGGAGGAGGGATGTGGGGGTACCAGGTGTCTGGCAGGTCTCGTGAAAGATCAGGAGGGTACAAGGTTTGTCTGCTCCTGTGGGAGATATGGGGGTACTGGGTGCAGGTGACTCCTGGGGGGGGGGGCAGGTGTTTGACCTCTCCTGTGGAAGATATGGAGGGGTACCGGGTGCAGGTAGCTGCTGTGCAAGATGGTGAGGGGGGTACCAGTTGTCTGGCTGCTCCTGTGGAATGAGGGAGGGGCAACCAGGTGTCTGGTGGCTCCTGCGGAAGATAGGAGGGTGTCTGGTGGCTCCTTGGGGGAGGTGGGGTACCAGGTGACCAGCGACACCTGTGGAAGGGGGGGGTGGTACCAGGTGTCCATGCAGCTGGTGTTGTGCATGGTTCCTATTAGAATGGGGGTCCGCACATGACACCGGTGTCGCTCTGTAGGCAGCCCCTCTCACCTTCTGATGTGGAGCGTAAGCCGGTGGATGTGGCTCGTTATACGACCATTGCTTATATAAGGAGAACCCCTTATTTCCAGATGATTCGAGGTTACTGGTCGATCAGCAGTAAAGCTTGTACCTGGATAACGGTGGGTTCTCTCAGTGTCTTGAGTCGTCTTGACCTATGGAGCCACCAGTTCTTGGTGTCTTGTCCGGCTCTCTGAGCACGATTTTATTATTGAGGATCTGGGATTGAACCTCCTAACCCGAGTCTGTCATCCAGCAAGTGGTTGAGGTTTACAAGGACAAATCCTCCTCTCCTCCAGATCCGGTGAACCATTAAGTCTCCGCTCGTTACCTGGAGGCCGTCATCTGCTTCTGTTGACTGATCTGCTTGTGAATTGTCTACAGCTCACTGACATCCCAGTACCCGTGAAATCCTAGAGCAAATATCAGGTTTCCCAATGTTGTTCAGACACCTTCGGTAGATCGGGAGCGTCTCTGACCCTGGTGTTCACATCGCTAACCTGCTTGATGATGGTTTCCAGATTGCGTTTTTTCTAAAACAGAGTAAAATGTTAAGGGTAAAGGTCAATGTTGGTTACGACAAACTTTACATAGTCAATGGTGCAAGCAAATATGAGAAACCTTGTAATATATCTTATCAGAGAAAATATTCAGCCACTTTTTCTCCTCCGGATCTCATCATAGACTATGAAAAGAGACTAAAATCTGTCCGTCAGAAGACAAGACTGCTACACTGAGAGTACAGATTACAGCCGCCTACTGAGGTCTATGGAGAGAGGATCACAGTGAGAGACGCATACTGAAGGTGCAGCTCTGTAGTAAATTTTCTCTCCCCAGCACTGGATTCACAGTTGCACTGCTCAGTACTTCTGTTTAATGTCCTCCAGAGCTGTATTCACAGCTACACTTGTCGGTACTGCTGTATTATGTTCTCCATGTTGCTGAACATGTGCTAAATAGACGGGAGAGCAGGAATAGCGATCATCTGTGTATAGGAAACGACATGACAACTAGTGTACACCCACAGGCTCAGAGACAGATGATAATTTAAAAGACTGCCGAAGGGAAAACCGGTGAAAAAATATTAGGTACAAGACCTATAATGGCCAGATATATCATGTACACACAAGGCAGTTTGTTCATTGCCCGCACTTGCACTCAGCTGCTATCAGTTATTAATGGTCATCTGAGGGAGGTTCTGTCGTACTGAGTGCACTTGGGCAAATCATCAAAATCCACTGCTGGCAGCTCCTTTACCAGTTGCCAACCAATGTTCTCCTAGTTGTGAGCAATGGGAGACAAGTCTGGAGAAGCTGCAGGCCATGGTAGCACTTTTAGGCCCCACAGGCTACTCAAAGTAGCACGAGCAATGTGTGGCCAGGCATAGGCATTGTTTTGTTGAAAAGCAGCTAATGGGACAATTTTGGACAAATGGCCGCACCACTGGTTCTACCACATCAATGTAAGGCCGAGTTATTTTACCTGTAATGAAGACTAAAGTAACTGGGTCCCAGTTACTGAACATTATTCCACCTCCCACCATAATTACGGGAGAAGGACTGGTGGGACGTTCCCTCATGAAGGCCTCTTCATGGTCTCCAGATGAAGACTGGAGGTTGACATGGAGATCTGTCCTGTTCAGAGACGAGTCTTGGACGCAATGAAAGCCAAGGATTAGTCTGGAGACAGCATGGGTGATACCACGAAGAGGCCTTCACAAGTGAATGTAAAAGCATCCCATGATCTGTTTTCCAACATGTCAACACAAAGCCCCTTCTTGCTCGTACTAGTATGACCTGCTACCCAGGCCTACAACGTCTCCAGACTTGTCCCCCATCAAGCACATCTCAGATGTCATTGGTTGATAATTATCTAGGTAGCTGCCAGCAGCGGATCTTGATGATTTCCCCAAGTACATTTACCAGCAGAACCTTCCTCAGATGACCATTTAATGACAACTGTAAGTGCGGACACAATCAGCCATGCACAAAAAGATGTCAGGCTTCACATCTGGTTACAGATCTCATAACTGTTGATGTTTCTAAATAAAGGTGAGCAAATAAATTCACAGGACCCTGGTCCAGAGGCCACATCCATGATCTGTGGCTGCCGGACAGGAGCGTTGAGAACCTACTCCTACCTGTCAGCTTCTCCGGTGCTTCTACTTAGGAGGCTCCCCGCCGGCGGCCAGTGGACTAGGGGTCTTCGAATCGATATGTTAGTCCTCCCCTAGGCTGGTCATCAGGGAGTCATGAGTTAGTAGACCAGAGAGGAAAGTGGATATAAAGGAGGTCTTTCTCTGGTGGCCCCGTCTCGTCCTGCGTTGAACAGGCAGCGTGTAGATTTGACTAGGCACGGTGTAATACTTCGCTCCTCCTGTGGCGTCACTGCAGGGAATTTGACCACTTCATGTTGATCCCACCGATCACACTTGATTGCTGCGGGATACTATGCGCTGAATGTATTGTCAAGGGAAAGTTGGGGAAATTCGAGGTGGAGGAAACCCGACAAACTCCTCTTGGCGGTTGTGCAGTAAGGAGGCAAGTGGAGACCACTGTTCTGGTGGGGAAAGGGGGGTCCCATTATACAGTTAGCAATATGGTGAAGTGATTGAGGCCTTGCCCGTTTTTATAAGATGTGGATGGTAAACCAGCTCCCCCGTCCGCCCCAAGTGTGGAGGCCACTTCTCGCCTTCTCCTAGGACTTGGCAGGTGTCATGTAGAAACTATTAATCCCAGTGACGCCCTCAAGTCTGCGGGGCCTGAAACATGGAACTCGTCTAGCTGGTTCCTCTCCCCAGACCGGAGGGTGAGGACGGCCCCAGGAATATGAAGAGCTCCAGCCCGGCTCCGGCGGTGAATTCTGTCCACATCCCTGTTTATCCTAAGCATCGGGATGGATCGCAGCAATAAGACCGATCAGCCCTATGTATCCATGGCTGGCAAACTTCGAAAATATATATATATATTTTTTTTTTCAATCGGAAAATTGGAAAATGAAGCAATTTTGCAAGTCGTTCAGATCACGAGTAAAAAAAACAAAAAATTTTGATTCTAGTACGATTCTACACTCGGAACAATTTTTTTTATTTCTAGGATGAGGATCAGACTTCATAAAAGGGTTTGTTTTGTAGTCTGTCGCTATGGATACTCTTTGCTCTGCACAGGAGCTGTAGACACTGCCTATTTTTAATGAAGACTGTAATAAGAAGAAAATATTGGGTAGCTAATAAAGGTCTGCTCGTCGGGCCCCACAAGGAGTGGTGGCTCTGTATGGATGACCCAAAGAGGAGTGGTAGCTGTACATGGGCAGCCCCACGAGGAGGAGGGGTGGTGGCAGCTCTGCATGGGCGGCCCCACAAGGAGGGCTGTGGCTGTACATGAGCTGCCCTACAAGGAGAGGTGGGGGGCTGCTCTGCACGGGAGGCCCTGAGGAGTGGCGGCTGTGCACAGGCGGTCCCAAATAGGAGGAGGTTGGCCGGGCAACAGCTCTGCATGGGTGGCTCTGCGAAGGAGGAAGAGAGGTGGAAGCTGTGCACAGGGGCGACCCTGAGAAGGAGGGGGAGGGGCGGCGGCTCTGCACAGGTTGCTCTGCGGAGGAGGGACAGCAGCTGTGCACAGGTGGCTCAGCGCATGAGGATGGACCGTGGCTCTGCATGGGCGGCACTGCGGAGGAGGAGGGATGGCGGCTGTGCACTGGCGGCTCAAGGAGGCGGGACGGCAGCTGTGCACGGGCAGCTCTGCGGAGGAGGAGGGATGGCGGCTCTGCGGAGGAGGAGGGACAGTAGCTGTGCATAGGTGGCTCTGCTCTGGAGGATGGACAGTGGCTTTGCACGGGCGGCTCGAGGAGTAGGGGCTGCGTCTGTGCAAGGGCGTCTCTGCGGAGGAGGAGGGACGGCGGCTGTGCACGGGCGGCTCGAGGAGGAGGGTCGGCAGCTGTGCATGAGCGGCTCAAGGAGGAGGGACGGCAGCTGTGCACGGGCGGCTCGAGGAAGCGGGATGGCACCTGTGCACGGGCGGCTCAAGGAAGAGGGACGGCAGCAGCTGTGCACGGGCGGCTCAAGGAGGAGGGACGGCAGCAGCTGTGCACGGGCGGCTCAAGGAGGAGGGACGGCGGCTCTGCACAGGCGGTTCAAGGAGGAGTGACGGCAGCTGTGCACAGGCGGCTCAAGGAGGAGGGACGGCAGCTGTGCACAGGCGGCTCAAGGAGGAGGGGCGGCAGCTGTGCACGGGCGGCTCAAGGAGGAGGGACGGCAGCTGCGCACGGGCGGCTCAAGGAGGAGGGACGGCAGCTGTGCACGGGCGGCTCAAGGAGGAGGGACGGCAGCTGTGCACGGGCGGCTCAAGGAGGAGGGACGGCAGCTGTGCACGGGCGGCTCAAGGAGGAGGGACGGCAGCTGTGCACGGGCGGCTCAAGGAGGAGGGACGGCAGCTGTGCACGGGCGGCTCAAGGAGGAGGGACGGCAGCTGTGCACGGGCGGCTCAAGGAGGAGGGACGGCAGCTGTGCACGGGCGGCTCAAGGAGGAGGGACGGCAGCTGTGCACGGGCGGCTCAAGGAGGAGGGACGGCGGCGGCTCTGCACGGGCGGCTCAAGGAGGAGGGTTGGCGGCTGTGCAATTTTTTATTTATTTATTTTTTTTAAGTTGTTTTGTAATTTTTTTTGCCTGATTTACCAATATTTGCCCTCGGCTCCAATACAAATGCTGCTTTTCTTTTGGTGTTGGCTGCGTGTTTTCCCTCCAGGTGGGACGGCTCCTTGACAAATGTTTATCCCCCTCTGTCCTCTTTCTCCTGCGGATCTAAACACCATGAGACCTTTCTTTTTTTTGGGGGGGTGGGGGGGGGGGGGCTTTGGGTTTATTTATCCCTACTTTTAATCCCTCATGGAAAACGAAGATCAAGGATCCTCCAGTTACATAAAAAAAGCTTGGAGGGAGGGAGGTGCCTGATCATAATGTCCGAAGTAGAAATTCTTTTCCTAAAGCTGCTTAACTATACTGTGTGCCATCAATGTAATGATCGTGGGGTAAAACCTCTGGGACCCCATTGATCCTAATAATGTTGAGATTGTGGTGCTGCGTCCCTACATCCTGGCCACCGTTTTGGGCAGGGAACTGCAGTTTTGCACCATCAGGCTAAATGGGAATAGCCCTTTTAATCAAAACTGACACCAAGTGTCTCTTACTCTGGAAGACCTGACTATGTAATGCTTCTTTCATCCTGCGGGGGAGCTGCAGGGGAGCTTAAGCCTTGCCGCCAGGCTTCAATTTTTTTTAATTTCCATTTAATTTTTATCTTTCAGATCTGGAATATTAAGCAGATGATTAAGTTAACACAAGAGCACATCGAAGCCCTCCTGGACAAGTTTGGAGGCGAGCACAACCCCCCCTCAATATACGTGGAAGTAAGTTCAGCAGCATCGACTTTTTGGGTTACTGTATTTTTTAATGTTCTGTGTGGGGGTCTTGTCAGTGGGGCTTGTCCTATAGATGGACCCCCGCTATGAGCCAGAGCAAGTGACCACTAAGGAGCAGTGACTTATTCTGAGTGATCACCGTGTAATACTGAAAGTTCCCTGTAGTGGCCGCTGCAGGAGAAACGAGCAGCCAGCGCCATCTTCCCTCCAGGACCTATGATGATCGGCGCAGCTGATGGCTTATTAAAGGGAGTGCCAGCAATGAGTCCACACCTATTAAATCTCAATGCTGAACTCGAGAGCAATAGTCTGCAGCATTAGCAAAACTACAGGAGGATTCTGGGAGTTGTAGTGCTACAGACTAGGATATAAGAAAGGTTCTCCCGCTGCCACAGTTTAAGGAGCTATCATTTCATTGTATAACACTTAAGTATCCTTCTTCACTAGTCTAACATTAACCGATAACAGGGAGCAATAGATTGCATTTATCTGCATGGAACACACAGACTGCAAAAGCAGAACCACAAGCCCCGGCGCGCGCTCAACGGCAGGAGCTCCGTCATTAAATCGGACCGGATCCCGGCCATTAAACCTATTTTAATCGCATCGCTTATAAGACTCCTAGCTCCTGTCGGCTTCCCTGAACCGATAAGAGACATAAAATGAATGATAAAAAAAATGAAATTACTTTAAAGGAGTCTGTATATAAAAAATAAATAAATAAATTCTCTATGTATATACACATTTTCCACACACATTAGTGGGACACTGAGGGGTTAAGTGAATTCCTACAGAACATGTCCTCCTCCCCCACCGCTGATCCTTGCTGTCAGATCCAGGATTTATCTCCTGCATTGTGTAAACAGAGGTTGAAATTTGTTATGAACTCTGTTCGGAGTTTCCCAAACATTTGTCTCATCCTTCAACTCTGCGATGTCCCTTGTTTACCGCCATCCTCCGCTCACCTCCCGCCTAGTCCGCTGCGTCACTGCGGGTTAAGGGAAGCTGCTGAGAACCATCACCCGTGTGTACGTGAAGGTCCTCGGCACTGGGGAGACGTGATCTACATGTCTGATAACAGAGAACAACAGCTGCCAATGTGGCTTTATTGTTAAAGGGTCAGATGGCGATCAGCTGTGATCTGAGGGATTGCCTGGCCGTAAGTGTTCAGTTTCCCTGCAGCACCACCACAGGGCAAAGGAAGTATTACACGGCGCTCATTCTCGGGTCCTCCAGGGAGAGCGCTGCCTCTTGTTACTGTCTCCACTCTGACCGCTAATGAGCTGCTTTACCAGACACAACCTGTAGACAGGTGGGGCGCCGTTTCTACACAAAAGCAGCCATGTTTTTTTTCTTTTTGTGGTCACAGAACGTCAGACTAGATATTGATTTTTTTTTTCTCCCCCTCGCAGGCTTATGAGGAGTACACGAGCAAACTGGATGCCCTCCAGCAGAGGGAGCAGCAGTTACTGGAGTCGATGGGGAACGGCGCGGACTCCTCTTCCCTGTCGTCAGAAATGGCTCTGTCATCCGTCCCCTCCACCCTGTCTCTAGCGCCCTCATCTCTCTCCGTCCTACAGAACCCCTCCGACCTCTCCCGGATAAACCCCAAGTCTCCTCAGAAGCCTATCGTCCGAGTCTTCCTACCCAACAAGCAACGCACGGTGGTGAGTGTCCTCCAGAGCGGGCGCTCGTGCTCGCCCTCATCTGCCCATAGACATTGGGGAGTCTGTAACTTTTTATTATGACAGTCCACATCAGAGTTGAACTGAACTTTGATGTGGTCATAAAGCCCCGCAGCAGCTGGAAGTAATCATCTGATGAGTTGGGGCTGCCAGGACCTAAGTCCTGGACTACCCCTCCAACATCTTGTAGTCAGGATATATACTGTAGACCGTGGGTGCTGCGGTGCAGGATACTCCAGTATCTCGGCGGCGGGATCAGACAATCGCGCAGAGCCAGAAGCGCCCCGGCCGGTGGCGTCCCTCGATGTGCGGCAGAAAAAAATGGCCGACCGTGCTCGGCAGCGTGTGACGTCTCGAGGCTTATGGAGCCTTGCTGGGGCAAAATCCAACCAACGCGTTTCAAGGGACTTTGTCCCTCTTTGTCAGGGCTACCGCCCCTTACTGCCGCTTGCTAGATATAAGCTAGCCGACCCTAGTCCCTGCCCTATTAACACCTAATGTGCCGGACAAAGACTACTTGCGGCCATATTTAAATAGATAACATTGCAAGATGTCTGCTCGTCTACTGATGAGCCGTCCACCGCCATCACACCATAGGCCACCTGCATTAGCCTCAGCCAGAGTGAAATGCTGGCATTATGTGTAGACTTAGAAGGACTGAGATTAAGGAAAATCTCCCCCTCTCTGGTTTTGGGAAACGAGCTGTACGCCACAAAAGTAGACATTCCTCCAGGACTGGTTGTGTTTGTCCTTGAAATGTCGTGAAAGAGGGGGTCCTACAAACCCTTTTTGAATATTTTTAAAATGCTCCATAAGACGTCGTTTTGTGCGGCCTATGTATAGTTTCTGGCATGGGCGCTGAATTAGATCAATGACCCCTGTAGAGAAGCAGGATATATTACCTTTAATACTGAATACCTTAATTCCGTCTGAGTCAGAAATTGTTAGTTGACAAATTTTTTTAAAAGAGGTGTATAAACATCCAAAACACCCTCCACATGGGGAAAAACCTACACTTGGTTGGTCAGAGGTTTTTAAACAACCATGTGTCAACTGTAGGGGCAATGGGATTGCCCTATCATTATTATTATTTATCATTATTAATATTTAATTATCTTTTGTATTATTATTTAATTATCATTATTATTCATCATATCATTGTTTAATCATCATTATTATTTAATTTATTATTTTATTATTATTTATAATTAGTATTATTATTAAATTATCATTATTATTTAGCATTATCATTGTTTAATTATCATTATTATTATTATCATTTATCATTATTATTAATTAATCATTTATCATTATTTATCTTTATTATTATTATTATTTATCATTATTTAGATATCATCATTATTATTTAATTATCATTATTTTATTATTATGTTATCATTATTATTTAATTATATATATTTTTTCTCTTTTTTTTTTTTTTAACCGTTTCAGGTGCCGGCCCGATGTGGAGTGACAGTACGGGACAGTCTAAAGAAAGCGCTGATGATGCGAGGTCTGATCCCAGAATGCTGTGCGGTGTACCGGGTGCAGGACGGGTGAGCGGCTCCGGTCCTATAACCCTGCAGTGACCCGAATGTCACTGACTCTCCTTAATGATTGTGAACATCGTGTTTTTCCGTGAATCAACAGTAAAGTGCTGGGCTGCTTTTTTTCCCCCTTTTTAGTTGTTTTTAGTTTAACTTACAAAAAAAAACAAAAAAACATATATTTCCTGTTGTGTGTTTAAGATATAATTTTGATTGTCTATTATCTGTCTATTGTCATAATTGTATTTTTAAAATATACATTTATTTTTTTTATTTGTGAACAATATTCGACAATATATAAAAAAAAAAAGTATATATAATTTTCTTAAATTTTCATGTATATATTATATATTGTTGATATCCTTTTTTTTCTAAATATACTTTTTAAATCTCAAAATATTTAATATAAAAATTGTGAATTGGATTTTCAAATCTTTACAAAATATATAATATATTACACACAAGTTGTCTTCTCATGTAAAACGGGAGGGTAACTATTTACTCCACCTTTTTACGAGTAGATATATAAAAAAAAAAAAAAGTGAGAATTTTTTTTTTTTATATTTAATGCGTGTATATTTATTTTGCTGTCTAAAGTTATTTTTTACTTTGTACTTTTTAGTTACTGTATATAACTTTTCTTACTTTGTAATACTTTATTTTAGAAATATTTTATATTGTACTTTTTATATACAATATACACAGGAAGTACGAAATAAAATATTTGTAAATGTAAAGAGTATACACTACAGAGAGCAAGCCAAACCAATCAGCGACGGGCACAGTCAGGCCGAGAATTAGTCCGTCCAGTCAGTGCCCGGCGCCCGCTCCATACCCCCCTCAACTCAGCGCTCACACAGGGTTAATGGCAGCGTTAACGGACCGCGTTATGCCGCGGTGTAAAGCACTCCATTACCGCTGCTATTAACCCTGTGTGACCAACTTTTTACTATTGATGCTGCTTATGCAGCATCAATAGTAAAAAAATCTAATGTTAAAAATAATTAAAAAAAACAAAAAAACTGCTATTCTCACCTTCCGTTGTCCGCCAATGTGCGCCCGGCTGCCGCCAGCTTCCGTTCCCAGAGATGCATTGCGAAATTACCCAGAAGACTTAGCGGTCTCCCGAGACCACTAAGTCATCTGGGTAATTTCGCAATGCATCTCTGGGAACAGAAGCTGGCAGCAGTGCGCGCATCGGGACAGCTTCGCTGGACGACGGATGGTCAGTATATAACCATTTTTTATTTTTATTTTATTTTTTTAACAGGGATAGGGTGCCCACACTGCTATATATTACGTGGCCAGTGCTATATACTGTGTGGCCAGTGCTATATACTGTGTGGCCAGTGTTATATACTGCGTGGCCAGTGTTATATACTGCGTGGCCAGTGTTATATACTGCGTGGCCAGTGCTATATACTGCGTGGCCAGTGTTATACAGGTCCTTCTCAAAAAATTAGCATATAGTGTTAAATTTCATTATTTACCATAATGTAATGATTACAATTAAACTTTCATATATTATAGATTCATTATCCACCAACTGAAATTTGTCAGGTCTTTTATTGTTTTAATACTGATGATTTTGGCCTACAACTCCTGATAACCCAAAAAACCTGTCTCAATAAATTAGCATATCAAGAAAAGGTTCTCTAAACGACCTATTACCCTAATCTTCTGAATCAACTAATTAACTCTAAACACATGCAAAAGATACCTGAGGCTTTTAAAAACTCCCTGCCTGGTTCATTACTCAAAACCCCCATCATGGGTAAGACTAGCGACCTGACAGATGTCAAGAAGGCCATCATTGACACCCTCAAGCAAGAGGGTAAGACCCAGAAAGAAATTTCTCAACAAATAGGCTGTTCCCAGAGTGCTGTATCAAGGCACCTCAATGGTAAGTCTGTTGGAAGGAAACAATGTGGCAGAAAACGCTGTACAACGAGAAGAGGTGACCGGACCCTGAGGAAGATTGTGGAGAAGGACCGATTCCAGACCTTGGGGAACCTGAGGAAGCAGTGGACTGAGTCTGGTGTGGAAACATCCAGAGCCACCGTGCACAGGCGTGTGCAGGAAATGGGCTACAGGTGCCGCATTCCCCAGGTAAACAGCGGCAGAAGCGCCTGACCTGGGCTACAGAGAAGCAGCACTGGACTGTTGCTAAGTGGTCCCAAGTACTTTTTTCTGATGAAAGCAAATTTTGCATGTCATTCGGAAATCAAGGTGCCAGAGTCTGGAGGAAGACTGGGGAGAAGGAAATGCCAAAATGCCTGAAGT